>NC_039482.1:12731354-13418448 GCF_003590095.1 Trichoplusia ni
CAACATTTTTTTTTTTTTTTTTAAATCATTTATTCATATATAACTTTACATTGCATTTACAAGATTACTCGCCAAGCTATGTCGCTTGTTGGCGAGACACGCTCATTACAACACAACATTATGCGTATTATTAGCACTTTAAAACATTTGTTAAAAACACATCTATAATATATATTTATATAATATTATATATACTTATATCTATCTATGTTACTACATCTCACTAGTACTAGGGTCAGCTTCGCTAAGCAAAAAGCCCTTCAGCTTAACTTTTAACTTATATTTACTTATTTTAGGTTCAGTTCTTAGTATTTCTATATTGTTAAATATTTTAGGGACTAAATATTCAGTCATTCTCTCTCCGTAATAGTTGTTTATTTTTGGTTTTATTAGTTTTCCTTGTACAACGTTCCTAGTGTTGTATATATTTTCAGTTTTTATTTTGTATGTATCTGTATAATAATGTTCTATGGCTATTAAAAAAATAGTTTTTACATCTATTGGTAATATATTACATATAGGATATAGTTTTTCATATTCTTTATTGCACTTTTTTTTAATTTTAGCACTAACTAAATATTTAATGAGCCTTGTTTGAATACATTTTATATCTCGTATATATGTTATAAACGTGCGTCCATATACACTAAGACCATAACTAATTATAGAATCTGCCAGAGCATAGTAGACCATCCTCATCGTATTTTTGTTAATTACTTTTTTAAGTTGGTAAAAATTGGTAAGGACCGGTCTAAGCTTATTACATACATCATTTACATGAGACTTCCAGCTGAAATGTTTGTCGACATTTAAGCCTAAGTATTTATATGTGGTGACTGATTGTATGTTGACACAATTGCAATTTGCTTTATTTCTATGAAGACAGTCATATGTATGCCCTATTATACCTATGCTGCTGTCATCAGCGGCCTTAGCACGGTTATTATACGGTGAGTATATATGCATGTACTTGGTTTTTTGAATATTTAAGATTATACCGTTGTCATGTGCCCATTGCGTTATTCTTTCAAAGTCGGATTGAATACTCTCCTGGGCCTCGGTCAGATCTTTCGACGCATACAATAGGCACATGTCATCGGCATACATATACACGCGACATCTGCTTACAACGTTAATTACACTATTCACATGCATTATATAGCCTACTGGTCCGAACACTGATCCGGTCGGCACACCCATGTCAACAGGAGCCTCCTCCCCCGCTACTCCGTTTACTACAGTACGAATCTTTCTATTGGTAAGATAATTCTTGAACCATTCATTAGTGGGACCGCGAATGCCACAATCTTCCATTGCTTGTAGCAACACGTGATGGTCAAGCGTATCGAAGGCTTTTTTATAGTCTATAAATAATGCTATGAGCTGCTTACCTAAATTAAGACTCTCATTGACAAAGTCCGCAAACCGGGTCAGTGCTGTGGCTGTGCTGCGTTCTTTTCTAAAGCCGTGCTGAGCATCGGACAGTATGTTATTACGTTCCAAGAAAGTGTTTATTTGGCCAACAATTACTTTTTCAAATATTTTATCTATAACTGAAAGTATAGCAATAGGTCTATAGTTTACATATTCCATATGACTCCCCGACTTATATATCGGTCGAATTATTGCATATTTCAACCGGTCAGGATACACAGATTGAGTCATACACATATTGATGAAGTTTGCTAATATTGGGCTCAAAGTTTTACATAAATATTTTATATCCGTAACTCTTATTTTATCTATTCCTGGCGCTTTATATAAAGATAATGTATTTATAATTTTTTCTATATCTAATGAGGTAACTTTGTTATATCTAAAACTTACTAAGCTAGGGTTTACATACGTATTTCTGTCTAAAAATTTCATATTACAATCATGTTTGATATTTTTTATTTCGTTTGTAAATGTTTTTGGAAAAGTTGCTGCAAATAGTATACATGTCTTCTTTTTTTGCCTAAGTACTTGATATTACGCTATCCAGATCATTTTTTCCCCGTCCTATCCATGAGTTGATATTTGCCCATATTTTTCTATAGTCACCATTACATTTTTGTATTTCGGACTGCCTATACTTGTGCTTAGCTTCATTCACTAATTTATTTACTTTATTTCTAAATTTTGTGTACTCCAGCCTTTTATTCATATCTTTCGGTGTTTGTTTCCACGCTCTAAATAAATTATCTCTACGGTTTAACATATTGTACAAGCATTTATCTACCCATGGCTGTGTGTGACGTTTATTACGTTTTGGCACTATAATTGTACTATCGCTATATATTGTATTAAAATCTGTTACTATAGTTTCGTATAACTTCAGAGGACACTTAATTAATAATAGCTGGGACCAGTCGTAGTCATTAAACTTTTGCGTAATGATTTTTTCACTTATCACTTCCTGAACAAAATTATCATCACTAGATTTGTTTACATTAATGTCACTTTTATAATTCACCATTAAACCAACCGCATGATGATCCGAAATGTACAGTTCAAGGACATAGGCCGCGAAGTCCATACTCCGTCTCTCTCGCACCCACACGTGGTCCAAGCACGACGTCTCGCTCCTCCCTTTAACGATGGCCTCGCGCGTCGCTTCGTTTCCGGGAATCGCACTGTGCAGGCCGCATTCGCACAGGGGTGTTTTTGTAACTCGTAGTCGCTGGACTCCTTTCATTATTCAGAAGGTCAATATTTGTATCTCCTATTACAATTACACTTTCTGTTGATGGTATTTTTCTAATAATATTTTTGATATGTTCAATGAAGTGATTCTTATTTTTATTCGGCGGTCTATATACGGCTATTATATTTATAATTCTGTTTTCGTGTTTGAATACTCCGTGTAGTGTTTCCATAGCTTGATTGGTAATTATCTTTGTACTAAGTCCTAGAAAGTCCTTTGCATATATCAAGATTCCCCCTCCCCTTTTGTTTTCTCTAGTCATTGCATGTATTTCATAACCAGGTATGTTATATAGAGATAATTCTTCTCTCTTGATATTTATCTCGCTCAGTATAATTATGTCTATTACGTATTTATATTTTTCTAGTATAACTTGAAATTCAGTAAAATGCTTACGAAGTGAACGAATGTTTAAATGTATTATATGAAATCCATTATATTCTTGGGACAATTTATTTAATTCTTCAATATTGTGTAATCTGTTGAAGTTTATTTCTATAGAATATTGACTTTGGATTATTGAATCGAATTTTATAGTGAAAGAATCAGGGTGTGTGTTCACACACTCCGCACACCTGCGCGCGAGTTGTCGCCGGTGGCCGAATGTTATTATTATTAAAACTTCTCCAAATCACTTTCTGTTGTTATTTTATAAATTTTGGTTTCGTCATTATTTTTCTTAGCCAATATGTTGAAATTTTGAACCCATATATATTGAAAACCTTTTTCTTTCAATTTGTTTCGTGTTGACCACAGTAATTGCCGTTTCTGTTTAGGTAGATCTTCGTTAATATAGATTCTTTTGTCGCTGCCGTTGGAATGCAATTTACTATTAGTGACGGTATGCTCCTTCTTCGCTGCCATCCACTTGATCCGTGCGTTTTTCGTTCGTAGTTTGACTTTAATTATCCTCGGTCTTTGGTCTCCATCTTTTTCTTTGCCTACCCTCTCCGCGTCTTCAATATCTTCCGGATTAACTAAATCTGTTAAGCCAAGCTAAGCCCTGAGGTATCAAGTTTCCGAATATTAATTTCAACTCAGTTTATATTTTATGTATTGAAAATCTAAATATTATGTCCATAGTAGAATATTCTATCGTTAGTTTGTATTTAATCCAAGTTTAGAGATGTTTTTATTATTATTTAAACTAGGTTTACGACTTTAAAAACTTGAAAGATTCTGGTAACAACGTGCGTGCAATAAATGAGTATGCAATGTCCCATGCCTGGGCAAATAACGCTCAAAAGCTCCATAAAGGATTTAAAATTATTTCGGTAATATTCTACCCAAACATAAATTAAAATTAACTGAGTAAACTTTTGAATGTAAAATAGTTTAACTTGATTTATTTGTAACTAGCTGTTGTCACTGTAGATTGCGATAAAAACTATGTGTTAATCCTAGTTATAAACTATCTATGTACCAAGTTTCGTCTATATCCGTTCAATGGTTTTGCGAGAAAGAAGAACAAACATCCACACATCCATAGAGACAAACTTTTGTTTTTATATTGTTAGAAAGATATTAGTAGGATTCGTGTTATAATACTAATAGGGTCAAAAAATGAACGACTTTATTTATTGAAATGAAACTACTTTAACGGATTTTTTCGCGGTTTAATTTTAGATTTTAGTTCCCGACGTTTCGAAACCTTTGCAGGTATCATGGTCACGGGCAGACTAAAACTGAAACGTCGGGAACTAAAATCTAAAATTAAACCGCGAAAAAATCCGTAAAAGTAGTTTCATTTCAATGTCTAACATTCGCGTAAACCTAAGAAACGACTTTTATTTAGTTATCTATAATCCCAAATCCACGTTAAAAATACCAATACATTTCAATAACAAAATATTCAAAGATGCTTCCAATTAAACAACAGTTTCTAATTATTGTTGCTGCTGACCACTCCAAGCCACTAAGACGTTTCAGTCCAATGCTCTCCACTCGATATTCAACCTTAAGTTAACGATTCAAGGTTGTAAAAATAACGAGCACGTATTCATTAAGTCAGTTGCGATCCATGTCTGCAAATAGGAAATGTAACGCAATTAGAATGTCTGATTGGGATTCCAATTTCAATTGAAAAACCAATTGCAGAAGTTTAATGTGAAATAATAAATATTTGTTTTGGGAATTTCATTAACATTTGAAATATTTGGTTATATATTAGAGAAATGATCTTAATATTTGACCTAGAAATATATACCTTAAACTCTTACGCTAAACATAGCCAGCTTAAATAGTTCCCTTTGAACTAAAACCTCGAAATAAATACTACGCAAATTATAGTTAGTTTTAACAAAGCAAGTCCTATTCTACAGACATCTTAAAATATATTTGTAATTAAATTCTTATTAAATAAATTATGATTTTTCACCAAATTTCTGACCGTAATAAGCGTAGTCAAAAAAACGTTCATCATCTTTGTAAATTTCAACGGTCTAGCTATCATTGTTCATGAGATACAGCCATATAGAGGGCACATAATAGAGTTCAATTATGACCCTTTAAGTTCAACAAAAAAACAACCACAACGTATAAATCTACCTTTTAAAAAACCAGGTCAACAAAATGTTGTGAACCCATGAGAACTTATCAAGTGTGTAACATGGGTTACTTAACCGATGTTACACAGAGTTACCTCATAAGCCACGGTAACCTGATACCATGCGGCTAATGCTAACACCTGGTAATTATGGATTTGGATGCGGTTTTGCAAAAATTAAGCAATAATAGACCTTTTACCTTTGATTTGTTGGTCAAGATATATGTTAGATTTCATTATACTTAATTGTTTATGATTATTGATAATTTGCCTACTATGTTGGGTTAGTATGATGATGAGTCAATGATGATCACAAGTAATGTTTCTATTCGTAAACGAATTTTCAAAATCGGTTCAGTAGTTTTTGCGACAGCCGCAAAAATGTCAGCAACACACAAACTTTTCAATTTTAGTCTGTGCTCACCCCCAATTTTTATGTCACCCTATCGTTTTATTTTCCCGCGGTTTTATACACTCACTTTTCTTGTTTGTTTGTTTTTCGATCCGGTTGGATTTTTGCAACTCAATTTTGAGGCATTTCCCGATAAGCTAGCAGGCTGAAATTTTAAGGGTAACTTCGAACCCAATAACAATGCAATTTACAACTATAAAATAGCCGAACCAATTTTGATAAAATTTGAATGGAGTGACTTTTAAAAACATGGCGTTTAGATTTTTTAATGTATTAATTCTTTACTATCTACTCTATCGATTTATTAGTAGTCTGACTCGCACTTGAAAGTTTATCGCTTCTATGTTTTAAGTTAAATAACTTGTGAAGACTTGAATTACTGTAGTGAACTGTCGTGTGTTTGTTGCAGTGCTCATTGGAGAAACGACTCGCAGAATGTTATCGAGACAACATTGGACGGGTTTGATCGGTGAGTCTATGTCAATTATTAACTTCTCCTGTATTATTTCGTTTGCATTCTTTATAAAATTGATTAATTAAGTTTTCATGTTAGTTTCATGATCTCGCTATAACTTTTGAATTCCTCAATTGATTTTGAACCTTATGGTTGTGGTATCAATGTCAATACCTTTATGACAAGGTGCGGGATGTGTCGCAGTTAAGATCCCTGCGTAGAACAAGTTTCACAAATACTTGCTCTGAGTCTGGGTGTTTATGTACATGTAAATTGAATGATTTTACAAAACCAACGAGAGATAGATTCCATTGTGTGGGACTCAATACAAAAAAGGAAGTTTGCGGAAAAATTGTAGAGTCGAAAATAACTTTGTTTTGGCTTGTCGAGTTTTCATCCTCGCCTCGCTTTACACTATAGTTACAATTAATAAATAGTAATTAAAACCCTTCGGAATATATACAGTACTTGGGTTAATTATCTGTCCGCTCTCCTATCATCCGAAAATACAGATTATTTAACATATCCACTCTAAATATTCAATGTTTTGGTTAAAAGCAAATAATTTATCATTTAGTACAATATTATGTTAATATTATTCAGCGTTTCGTGATCAGTAAAACCCGGTCGTAAAACAGAGTTTGTGGTTAAACAAGCCTATTTGTGTAGGCTATTAATTAATATATTCGATAATTAATATGTAAACTTTATACATGTTGGGAAACCCCTTGGCAGCAGACACCTGCATGATGTTGGTTTCTATAGATCTGTACAAATTAAATGAGGAGACCACTTATATTTATTTGGTTTAATTACATCAGTAAAAACTATAAAAAAAACGGTTTGTACGAGTTGGGCTCACGAAACTGATTATTCAATATAAATACGCTAAAGAATTAACAAAATAAATTGTTAGGAATCTTTGAGTATCCAATGGAACCTCAAAAACTAAAATTCGTTTTGTGATTTGAATTTTAGTACAACGTCTGCATTCGTTTTTTTTCCCCTATTTTCTATCTCATGCGTGATCTAGATGTTTAAGCTTACTCAATATTCCTGACCTTTAACTAACTAACTATTACAAAACATGCAACAACAATCAATGTTAACAAAAACTAAAAACCTTCTATAGTTTTATTTAAATAAAAACCTTTACAAATAGCCACAAAACCAAAAAAAAAGTAACTAAAACTATTAGCTGAAGGGTAATCAATAATGTTATAAAACTTAACTAATAATAACTGCACTTAAACTATATTTGACATTCAAACTGAATTATAAAACCCTAGTGCTATAACCGTTGTGCGAGAGAGATAGTGATAGACGATGTAGAGCGGCATCTCGCTTGCACAGCTGCAACATTGTACTTTAATACGTTGTTCATTCACGATTTGCTACACAAGCAAATGTTTTATTTGTGTAAGCTGGCCTAGGATTAAATCAATTAGTTACAAGGTCCAGATTAAGTTCACGACTGTAATGGTTGATTTACGTAGGTTATAGTTATAAATATAGTTATACCAACTTATATATACGTCCCTCTTCTGGGCACACGACTCTTCGACTCGAGTTTTTGAGCACCACGCAACGACATCGGTTCTTACGATTAAAAAATGATAGGTGATAATTATTTCTTAGGTTTACGCGAATGTTAGACATTGAAATGAAACTACTTTTACGGATTTTATTATGAAGGTAGAACGAGCAACATCTTCTGTCAAGACGAACACCATCTCAGTCTGCCCGTGACCATGATACCTGCAAAGGGTTTCGAAACGTCGGGAACTAAAAATCTAAAATTAAACCGCGATAAAATCCGTAAAAGTAGTTTCATTTCAAGGTGATAATTATTTTATGCAAATTAGTTTTCGTGTCTTATTTGTACTGAACCCCCAGTGTGCCAGGGTCGACTTGACCGGCTTTTTATTTAATCTTTCAAGAATTATACGGGAAAAAAAGATAAAAGTAGGTATATTCTTTTAAAAGGAGAATGATGAGAGATAACCCTTATTATAAAGAATAATGATACTCATGATTAAACACAGCAATATCCACCCACTCCAAGCCAAACAAAACTACACTTAAAACCAAAATTTCTTCACTACGTCCCTGAATGTAATTAACAAAGCCAAGCTATTAGCAACAAAGAGATCTTAACACAAAACGCATTCTAAGAATGGACAATTTAACTAAAACTTTAATTAATTGTCATAATGACATTAACCCCTTCAGTGCGTCGGCGTATGTTGAGACTAGAGATGTTACAGCTTCGTAAATGTTTATCCGAAAGTATCGGATATCCGAAATAAGATATTTGTAAGACTGGCAACGAGATGTAAAGGTTTATAACAATTAAAGGCAGGAATTTCAATTAAACGCTTTTAGACATATTATATGTTATATTTCTTATCAGCTGAGCTGACACTTAAGACACTTGTCCCATTTTATTGCAATAATTCCACCAAAATATAGTAGTGTCCTTAACAGAAACTATTCAATACTATCATGAATATTTTTTAGAACAAAAACTCAGAACCGAGTTTACGTAAAAACTGCTGTACCTACCAAACATGACGAAATTTTTATAGAACCAAATGACAACAATCTCACGTTATACAAAACGACAAGTATAAACAAAATCGGTTCATAAATTAAATAATTGCATTCTTGCCCGAAATTGCATTATACAGGACAACCCTAGTCGAGTCATTGCTAAATACATGAAAAGGCAATCTTGTAATCTTCTCGGATCTGACAGAAGCTTACTATTGTTTGGACAAACAATGTGCCGTGGGTGTCAAGTGGAGAGGCGGGTAGCATAGCCAGCTATGCGAAGCGTTATTTAGCCCGACTGTTGATACTTAACGTTCGTTTAAGATTTAAATGTAAGTGAAAACCGTTTTTAGAACCTACAAAATAGTTGACGCCAAATTTTTTGTTGTAAGATCCTTAAAAGTAGTTGATTGCAAACTTTTTGTTGTTTAAGTTTTAGATCTTGGCAAAAACGAATGAAATATCAAATCGTAAAACTCGAGTTTCTGATACATTGATTTATTATCACAAAACTTTGAGCACGTTTCCCGAAAAAATAAAAGAGAGAATTGTTGATTGAAGATGCATATCTCAAGATCTACTGATATAAATAGTTTTTCTTTTAATATTATTGTCTAGGTCGCCTTTTGTACATACTTTCTTTGTATTTTTCTACCTTATTATCATCTTACAACAAAGAATAAAAATAAATAAATAAGAAAAAGCTCGGTACATTCTCAAGATTGAACTAATTTTTTTACTATCTATCCTATTCTCAAGGAGTTACAAAAACTCCAAAACACCAGCAATAAATACTACTGCCCTCCCCACTATATCTTCACCACGCTCATATCCATCACTGTGCTACCAGCCTCAAAACCCTCACATTCCCACGACCTTGAGACCAGTGAATGCCTAATTAATTATCTATTTATATATCGTACGCGAATTGTATGAGTTGTGAATGCATGTAGGTTACACTGTTTGCATACTCGTTGATGTGACATGACTGATTAATCATGTCTCGTTACCTCTGTGACTGATTGAGAACTTAAGTAGGTGTGTAGTTTCTTTGAGTACCAATGAGTTTTGTTATGTAATCTTGGATAGTCGCTGTAAGATTGGATACGAATGTTTTAGGTAAGTGTCTAGTAAAACAGAAAATCCTGATTACCATCCACCACTGAGGGTGTACAAAAAGGCTAAATATTTAGATATCATAGTTCATGATCTACAGGACTTGGTGCACGATGGGTGGACAGACCTTGAGATACGCAGTCGTTAAAAATACATCAATAAGCGTAACTTATTTATTAATAAATGCATAAGTTAAGCTTATGATAAAAAAAACACTACATAAGTTACTAAACGATCATGAAACTCACGTATAAGACATCCTCTTTTAAAAAAAACCTCACTTTTAAACTTATCCACTGCAGCACGTAAATCAAAAAGCCAAAGAAAAATGTAACAATCTCCCCACACGGTTAAAAACACATTTCACTTCAAGAAACAAAAGAATTTCCGCGAGATATCTTTCAATTAAAAGTTTCATTCCAACTATGAGCAAGTGTTCCGCGCAAGTTACGCTTAAAAACAAAATGCAGATAGAAAGAAAATAGACAAAAGGTAGAAATAGACAAAAGATGAACTCGCGCCCGTGAGACAATGGGTTTTTCACGTTTCCCCAGTGAATGGGGAAAGATGAATCAATGTGCTGTCAATGTTCCATTTGTTTTTGTTATCTCTTCCTTATTACACTTTGTTATTAATAGGCGTGTTAAGTAATGATTATAAAGGTTAAGATGTAAGATTCAGGCATTTTATTCAGTATATAGGCTAAGAAATCTGCTTGGAAAGTCTTTGCTTCATAGAATCACTATATTTTCTTAAGTCATAAGCCGAGCCTTTTCAGATCGGCTTCTAGTCTTACTAGATGCAGATAAGTGTTTTACAAGGAGCGACTGCCTATCTGATCTCCTATCATATCCTCAACCCCTTTACCCCCGTTACCTGGGCAACACCTTAGTAAGCCTTGTCGTCGGACTTTCTAGCTTCTAAATACCTGTAACTGTCAAAGAAGTGTTATTGGCAGCCAAGATCCACGATTTACCTGCCTCCCGGTTAAATTGTTATGACTGAGATATCCCCCTTCCACGGACCGACCGTATCAAGCGTAGCTTAACCTGTGATGTTCATACATTAAATGAAAGACTATTTGCGCTACCAGTTCATTAATTTAAAGTTTGTTATTTTTTAAACATATAATTCAAAAAACTTACTTCTTATCATTCTGCTAGGCTTTTTTGGCGAATTCCTTTCCGACGCAAAACCCTCTATTAGTAAACTACTTATTAAAGATACGATCATAATATATTTAAAGAGCACGATTTCGCAACCACACGCCATCAGCGTTTCTCTTGGCCCGCACCACACGATCAGATGATCTCGATATTCCCACGACCACAATAAGATGCTATCAGTCAAAAGAAAGCTGAAAGCGTGGGCTTTGAGAAAGAACTGTTACTCAACATCCTGATTTATTAGCACGATATTCGATTAGACTAGTTTTACTTTGTGTAATCACACTTCTTCATTTATAGAGATGAATTGCAAACTACAAATCGAAATAAAAAAAGAAAACAGGATGAGAACCTAAAGGAAACCATTATTTTTAACTTCCTTGTGTGAATAAGAACTATAATGTATCGTATATATTAAGTTGAACCCTTAAAATACGTAAGCAGATTTTGCATAAAACGTTAATCAAAAGATATCCATTATTTTCAACCGTTTTCATTTGGTCGCGCGAAAACTGAATCGTGTTAGATACCTACTGATTAAAATTGATACCGAAAAAAAGTCAAGCTACCTCTGATTATTCCACAGTTTACTAGCTTTAAATATTTCAATTGCATACAATTGACTTTCAAAACGAACATAAAAACACCATAAAAACGTAGTCCATAACCATAAGGTCGAAAAATCGATAACCAATCAGGTTAACAATAAACTTTTATAGTTAGAATGTAAAATGCAGAATACGATGCGACGCCCTTGACTTCACAAGACCCCTACCACCAGTATAAAAATAAAACTATTGCAAATGTGTGAGCAAGACAGCTGTATACGGCGTATATCGGTATCTCCCTCCCACAGTAGAGTATTTAAGAAAAGAAACAGTTTAGTCCATCTGACAGATTTAAAAAGTATATTCGATACGTCTTTTTTTCTTTTCTTTTTTTCTCGTCAACAAAAAATTAAGAGGATACAGTGATTTAAAATCTCGTGTGACGTCACTTACCAGTACGCTATTTACTAGCAAGTGATGTTACTAGTCCCCAATACCATGCATTTTCAACTTAAGTGCTTTTAATCTCCCTAACTTTTTGATGATATGGTAAAATGAAAAATTCGTATTCAATATTTTTGGGAAACCTGTCTGACGGTGTACTTAGATTTTTTAGTTAAATACTCTATTGTTTTAGGATTACTTTTAAAGATGGCGGCAGGTACAATACCTTGGAAGGTGATACGCAGCTTGACCTTAGCTCTACTCACCTTGACATCGGACACACAATACTAGACCAGCAGATAGTGTTCCACAATCCTCAGACAATAGATTGCTTACGGAAATAGGCAATAGAATTCGTGTTCATTATTTATACTGCGTTTTATGAATTGTTATATACAATTGTAAATTGGATTTTATTTACATGAATACATGATTATATCTTAATTTCTAGGTACTTATCTATATCGGCATTAATGATTCGTCAGATAAATGTTTGATTTTTTAGTTTTAAAGCAGGAGTTGCATTATGTTTTAAACCACGAGTATCTAATTCCAAATAATTTAAAGGCGGTGATTTTCATCTTAAAAGTGTCACAAAACCGTGTTACATAAAAAAGGCAATTCATAATATTGTTTAAACAACAAAAACTTACAAGAGACTTCAAACAGAAAACTAATTAGTCAAACTTGATGAAAATTTTATGGGGACCCAATGAACGCTATTTCACGTTAAATAAGAATCAACAAAAACGGTTAAACCAGTCCGAAGTCCTTTCGGTAACAAACATAAAATAAAACAAAATACGCTTTGACAACCTCCTTTTCGAAGTCGAATTAAAAAACCACTTGATAGATCATACACCTACCTTACTGATGGCTCTCTTTCATTGTACAAGTTTCATCACTCCCATCTCCCTACATTGTTACCACATGTTCGAAGACTTACATCATGACCTTAATTATAATTGCATTATGTGTGATTTATTACTGGTTCTCACGGACGTATGTTTCATCCATCCCTTTTACCTTTATAGAGTTCTTAATGACCGTGTGTCAGATCGGCGCCTTATGAGAATTGAGGGCGAAATTGCGATTGCAGAATCATGTTTGTATGTTCTGTAATTATTGATTTAATAACGGTAGCTACTCACATGAAGGAAGGATTTGGGGGAGGCCTTTTCCCAGAAGTGGGATACAGTGGGATAGATAAAAAAACTACTCACAGGTATTTATTGCGATTGTCCGACTAGTATCAGAGTCCGAAGTCATGAGATAACGCAGCGAGGCGGTGTCGCGCGTCGAATTCTGTATCTTCTATAAGTATTTGTGCCCAAACTACGCAACTGAAGAGCAAAGGGTTTTATATTTTCATTCTATCACTAGTTTCTGAAGGGGCTCAGTGCAACACCCTACGTATTAATGTAAAATATAAAGCTATGCCTCCTTGGAGACTACTTGGATAAAATATGCATTTTACATATGTTTTGTTTTCCATACAAAGCTTATTAGCTTAGCATAACATAGCTTAGCATATTTTTAAGAAAGCTAAATTGTATGCATTATTTATAACACCCAATTTTATAATACACTAAAAAAATACATTTACGTAAGAAGCCAAACAAAATCTCGATTTACTTACCACTGTACACATACATCTAAACCCAAAACTACCCGTGTCAAATAAATTGGCCGAAAAGACCGAAAACATTTTACATCAGAAAAGGGTTTAGCATACCCAAGGAGCTTTGGAAATAACAATTTAATTCAATGTCATTGCTCTTTGTACTTGTGAATGCCGACTAAAAATTGTTGCTATGTGAATGCGCATTTTGCATCACATTTTTGTTAAGTTGCAAGGTAAGTTATAGGTGTGAAAAGATGACTTAGTGCCCTGTGGTTTATAATTTAATATCATCTACAATTTTCAAGATGTGAGGAAGCAAATGATCAGAATAGTTTGCTATTTATTGGTTCAAAAGTCTTCAATCCCACCTTTGACGACCATATAAGGTTAGTCCTGTGTAACAAATATTACATCTCCTGTAGAGCCAAGCTACTGAATCTACACGGCCTGACTCTGCCGATTCCAACTACACAAATTATACATATTAGGTAAAATGGCTGCGCCGTTTTGCTAACATCGTTGAGGTGATGAGAATATTTAGTTACTGAAGTAATCTTTCGTGGAGAATCTGTTGATAAGTCTGCAGTTCTGCAGAATCTCAAGATCCAGATTAAGACGAGGCTGAGAAAAATGTCAAAAATGTTAAGTATTTGTGCAGAGAATCTTCACATTTACAAATACAGATTTTAGTCACACACCAAACCAGTAAGATTACACATGTCTTACGCACGCCGGTATTAACATAAAAATGTCAGTGAACGCATCCTGTCAGGCCACATACCTAACTAAACTCCTGCGCAACACGATGCGTAAGTTAAAAAGTATAAGTTTTTTCCGTTAATCGAGGCGTCCTTTGAAGTCGTGGTAGACCTGAAAGGGTTAAAAAAATGAGTACAAAAGCTGAGTCTTCTTTTTTTGTTACAGTTTATTCATATTTTGTCGTTTTTATACAAATACGTGTCGTATGTCTAAACTAAAAACAAACTCCTCAAATTTGACTTATTCCAGTCACCAATTCTGTTAATAAAACTATAAATATATAAAATGTCACCAATTAAATAACTTATTTTCTACTGTTAGTCAGAAATCGTGGTAACGGCATCCTAATTAAATAAAAACTAATTAACATAACTTTAACTAATTACACACATGTATTTCTGTCAACAAACAACATTTAAAAAGTCTGCACACTAATCTCATCTACATCAAATAGACCACATTATAACATCCAATTATCCAATTAATTTATCAATAATAATAATTTAGTAATACGCCTTCCCAACGCCCTCCCATTAATATTTATTGAACCGCCCGCAATTTACATGCTTTCTAAACCTATAGAATTTTATGAACAGAAATTATATTACGATGAGATCCAATGACCGGTACGATTGCTTGGTAACGTAATAATCCTGTCTGTTTTCTGAATAATTTTATTGTAGAGAGCTAATACTCCAATGGCCTTGGATATAAGTTTAATCAGAAGGAGTACTTAGTATTTTTAACCTCTGATTCAAAAAGAGATGTGTTATAAGTTGGCGTGTTTGTTTCTCTGTCTATGGCATCATAGATCCCGAACGAATGGAAAGACTTTATTTTGTTTTTCATTAAAAGTTAACTACGTGTGAATGTTAGACAATACAAATTCGATCGATCCTTTTTTACATGATTTTAAAACAACATTAAATTTAACTTTGACAGGCATGCTGAAGCCATGTTTAAATTGACCACGGATATATTTCAATCGATTGTCTATATAAAACCAGTAAAGAAAAAGGTAGAAAAAATATTTTACATGTTACGCAACATGTTTATGCCCAGCTGTGGGCAAATAAGGGTGGATATAATGATGAACTTACCAATGTTTTTGAAGAAGTTTTGTTAGTACCATTGTAAGGGTTAATCTGAGGATCTGCTGGACCGATTACAGAAAATCTTTTAGGAATAGATCAGTCACGTTATTTGCGATTTGTCATAGGCCATGTTTTTATAACTTGGTCAATACTGCCAGAAGGAGTCAATTATAAATTAATAAGTTAAAACCTATTATACTAAAACTATGTCTTTTTTCAATAATAAAACTATGATTAAGTCTTAGTTACAAGTAACAAGCAAGGAACTAATTAATTTCCTTCAAAAAGTCTTTCAGTAATTTGTAAATGTTAATTTCAGGTCAACGACCCCACTTAATTTTAATTACTAAAATTAAAGACATCAATTTCCAGACATTATAATTACTAATTACAACCCACGTAATAATTATCTCATAATGTATTTAGAAAGTGAATCACATTATTCATAATTATTATAAAATCAGAAAGGAGTTTGTATATGTAAGTGTTTACTTCAAAACGATTATTTCAGACATGTCTTCATGTGTTATTTTTTTGTGGATATTTAATTTTTTTTTTATTCGTGTAGTCTCATTAATAATTCGACCCTATATACGTCCCACTGCTGGGCACAGGCCTCTTCCCGTATAGGTTAGGTTTAAGCATTAATTACCACTCGAGATCCCAACGCCCCATCCAATATTTTATTTAACATTCTTATTTTTTTGGCTAATAAGAAATAAAAATTACGTTGTGTTAACCATATGAAAAAAAGGTCGAAATAAAAATTTTACTCTATTAAAGAAAGTACTACAATATTTAAAAAAAGGATTTAACATAAAATTTCGTAAATATGCTGCTAATTTTGAATCAGTCTTCTCTTATATCCGCAAGTCTTTATTTACCGACAACAATCCCTGCAATCCGCACAAGTTAACATAATACAGTTATCTATAAATTAGAGAGAATTATAATTCTATCCGCTTTTGGAAACCGAAACTGAATTTATCTAATTTCCGGCACACCAACCCTCAAAATCGCCGATAGAATACAAATAATACCTGACTTTATACCACGAGATCTGAATATAGAATAGTCGTCAGTGTAGAAAAGAGATAGAGCTATACACAGCGTATATCTTCATCTCGCTCCCACGACGACAACATACTTTCTCTATAAGCTTTATAGTTAGCTAAATAAAATAATCCATCATATTTTATTTTCTATTCATGACTAACCACGTACTGAATAAATTAACTGCGATTGGATATCGTAATTAAATCACGTCTGAACTAAATGTCACGCATCAGGGTCAAAGGTCAAAGAATCAATTTGATATAAGTTTCCGTCAATCTAGCTTAATGAAATATGAGCTAATTTAAATGAGAACGTATCGAATTGAGATCACATAGTGTGTTATCCTTCAAAATGCTTTTAACTGTCATTTATAAAAAGAGTTGTATTAGTAATCAATGATTGAGGACTTAAACAACAGAAATTCCAAAAAAAAAACATTATCAAAATGCATTTGTAAAAGGATTTAGGCTCATTTAATGGTTAAAACAAAACGGCTTTGGTCTAAAAACTGAATCCTCACTAAGAATTTAATCCTTGTATTGTGGATATTTTCACAGACATGCAAATGACGTGGTGCCTTGTGCATGTGACTTGAATGAAAACAAGGATTCATGGATCGCACAATATTTTCTTACGCAGGGATCGAATTCGCAACACCTCCCTTGCAGTAGGGTTGGCGTGGTGACATGATATTGCTATTGTATATAGTATCTTTTTAAAGACTTTTTTTGGATCCAATGCCTTTTCATATTATGAGAACATATTTAACACATAACATAAGCGGTAAATAGTATGTTTCTAAACTGAGTTCTTCTTAAAACAAATACATTTAAAACCACAATATTATTAATATTTTCCTCTGAAAGTCTAAACATCGTGTTTGTATTCCCGAGTTTAATTTTCCAAACCGCACTACTTGATACGCTCAGCACGAACCGCTCCGCCAAACTTTGAATAAAGTATTCAAAACATTGGTTATTTAGTACGAATACAAAATGAATATTTATGGTCCCGACACACCAACACCCAGAACCCGACATAACCTCTTAAAGGAAGAATATTATAAGAGCGAGATAGCGCATAACCCGGCGTAGAGCAGCATCCTGCTTGCACACTACAGAGAACAGGCTTACTAAAAACCTTGGTAGAAGTTCCCCAGTTATTAATTTATACATTGCACTCGAACAAACCAGGCAGTACAGGTGAATATGAGTTGCAACACACACGAACATGGTAACTCACATACATACTTGTTGAGTCCCGTCCTCCTTTCTGTCTTGTTTTCATCCATTAGATACTTGAAAAAAGTAAGTGTAAACATTGGTAACGCAGTGCCAATATTGGTGCCAACCAATAAGGTACCGCAAGTAAAAATGAAAAACACCACATATTTTAAGGACTATTTATGATTTTTTATCGGGAACTAAAGTTTTATTATAAACGTTTTTAAGTCTATTGTTAATTAACATTTGGTAATATTACCCGGTAACTAACGAATTTTTTTTTTGTCCTGTATCTAAATAAAACACAAATTTACAAAACAAATATTTAAAAGCCAGATAGTAAAAAAAAAGTTAAAAAGAAAACGCCTTTAACAAAAATGTCCATCAAATATTGGCCCAACATTGCAACCAACATTTGCAGTCACATTGACCTATGCTAAAGCAATGTTTGTTGAGTGTGGCGTGACCGGTAGTATTGTTTCACGGGTTACACGACGTTACACAAGTTACGTCAGATGTATGCGGTGCGCAGGCGCAGAGAAAGTCGTTGCGCAAGCGACGCTCAAGATACAGCGGTGACATTGAAATTGTTTGCATTCAGGTTTAATTTTACGAGGTTTTTTTTGAAGAAAAATAGCTTAAGTCGTTTTTTTTTACAACCAATCACTAAACAAACGAAGTGTTTCGTGGTCCGCTGTAGGACAAAGGTATCTTCCAAATTCCAACTCTGGCCGATAAATGAATGGAAATAGAATTAAAATTACACTATTCGTTTTCTCCTAAGCATTTTGCCAACTGAACAATTGGAAATTCAGTACGGGGGTGAACACTCACTTTCAATACAATAATGAAATGGTGTCAAATTGAACCGAATTTCCATTAATTCACAGGCAATTGTAAATAGCGTAATTAGAGCCCAGGTCTTCCTTATCCAGACCTAGTCTCTACCTTTTCCTTATCATTGGGCCAAAAGGTTCAAATTATGAAAAAATATCTTTTTTAATAAGTACTAGGTAACCCTTGTTAGCCAAAACATATCAGAATATCAGAATAAAATAGCACAAAATAAATAAACAACATCTTGAACTCACAATTTGAAACCTGTTTTGTATTCATAATTTTATTAAATGATGTAACGGTTTACTCACGCGTATTTATCGGGGTAGCCCGACTAGTTTCGGACCCAACCGGAGTCCTTAATCATGAGCAGACGCGGCGGGATCGCGAGTCGAACTGTCTACTGACACTAGTCGGGCTACCCCGAAAAATACGAGTGAGTAAACCTTTAAATCATTTAATAATGAATCAGTCTCACGATAGTTATTACAAAAATTTATAATTTTAATTATACATTTTTCATCTTGTATATCAATCTAAGAATATAAATGTTACTGTTACTTCCTAACATTCTCGAGTGAACTGTTATTATGTAACGTTTGAACACATCACACGTCAAAACTTCCGACAATAAACAACAAAACAAATTGCGGAAGACAAGCATTATATTAATACTTAGAACATTTCTAGGAAAGTTAAACGTACGGTTAAAACAAACGCAGGCTATATACGTAACAGAAAAAGGTCTATAACTCCATAAATTAAAGTTATACCTATATACGTTAGTCAAAACTTGAGGTTAAACATGTACAAATAAGCAAGGAATATATTTAAATAACTAGCTGACCCAGCAAACGTTGTTTTGACTAATGAATTATTTCTAGTTGTATGTATTTTTTACTGCAGCATTATAAAAAAATAAAAACAAAAAATTTCGTCAAAAAAATTTTTTTTTTTTTAGTGTGAGCAACCCTTAACACTTAGGGGTATTTCATAAAAATCGGTCGAACCGTTTCGGAGGAGTACGGTAACTAACATAGTGACACGGGAATTTTATATATTAGAAGATAATGAATACTTAAATATGTATAATATAGTTTGTTTTAGTATTAAGACAAAATGCAGTAGATTGTCTTGGATTTCTTTTAAAAAAACAGGTTTCTGCCTTTAGTTTTAACCGATTCCGGTCCATCTTCAGTAACTACGAAAAACTGTAAAAGCAATTGAAATCATAATCCAGTAAAAATATTTCTAAAGAATAACCATCTTCATTCAAAAAACCACGAAAAAAATATCGTCTTTATTTAAGAACGACACCAATTACCACAACAATTTCCAATCTTGCGTAAAGTTGACCTTTTGCCCATTATTACTTACGCACATACGCAATGCAGACCGAAATACCAAGTTTTAATGTTTATTCCAAACCAAGTTATGCGTCACCACGTGTTTGAATGGTACCTCTGATGAGAACGTGCTGCTTCATAAATATGCTTCCAATATGAGGGAAATTTAGCTTTTGAGTAATCAAAGAGTGGAGGTAAATGAAAGGTACTGAATAGCATTTCCTAATTGAGTATTTGAAGAAAAAAGTCTTAGGTATTTGGTAGATTTCTAAAAATAATACGTTCTTTTTAGTTTATTAAATCTTTAAAAAAACCTGAAAGGCTTTAAAGGTGGTGAAACAGAAGTTAGGCGAACTTTTGAGAGAGGGGCCAGTAACGTCACTTGTCGGTCAAAGTATACTGGTAAGTGACGTCACAGGATAGTTCAAGTTACTGTACCACCTTCACTTTCTTCTGATGTTTTTTGGGAACTATCAGACGGACGATGTATTATTTAGATTTTTAGTCAAATACAAAATTGAAGTTTGTTTGTTTTTGTCGAAAGGACTTAACCGATTTTGATAAATTATGGTACGGTAATAGTTTACAAATTGCAATATGGCTTTTCTGCTTACCCGACGTGATCACAACCGAGACCCACGGGTCTAGATCTAACGAATATCAAGTTACTAAATATACAAAACCTTTTTACTTGTAATTTTTGCCCAAAAATATAAACACAGAAAATGCCTAACGTTTCCTCGGTAAACAATATTCCATTTACATAATACGGCAAAAAATACGCACAAAAGAAAAAGGAACACATTTATTCTATACCAAGATTGAACATAAGAAGCGGTATTATATAAATTGCTATACAATTTTCGACCTTGTGACCCGGAGATACGGAAGCAATTATAGCATCTAAGTTACTGTCAGAATTTGAATTATTACCGGGGCCTAAAGACTTCCTTTCGAAGTAAAATTGTACAGAAACTGTTAAAATGAGATCGTTTTTCAAAAGGTTTTTGGGTCGTTGACATTTGATAAGTTTAAAAAGAAATAAGTACAGAAAGAAAAAGTAACAAGATTCACGTAGGCATTGTACGCATTGTATTTATTTTTGGGGCAGAAATATACTGTAATATGACTGAGAGTATCAGAATAAAACACATATTTTTACATATAAGAATAGACTTAAATTATATATTTTTCGGTATTGCTACTTTTGGCTATGTTATAAGAGCATTATTTCTGACAAATGCTTATAATCTACCCTCAACAGTAGGCCTGCGAAATAACGGTCTATACGGCAAATAGAGTCATTTCTCTTCCCATTTTTGACTTAAAAGGTTAAACTGAACTTCATGTTGGCTTGAAGACCCCAAAGTCATTATCACAAAAAAAACCTTAAAAGTCCCACATACGGTAATTAACCTCTTTTCTTTTCCTTACAGTACTGGTGGTATACGCAACCTTCGCATCATGCGCGCAAGTTGAGGACCCCTGCAAGACCAAGTCCAGGGTTGTGGCTGATGACAAATACTGCGACAAGTACTGGGAGTGCGACAATGGCCAGTCCATTCAGTACGACTGCCCCAATGGCCTGGTCTTCGCGGGGAAACACCGAGGAGTGACGGAGGGATGCGACTATCCATGGAGGTCGAATTACTGCGAATATCCTAAAGTGCAAACTAGTGAGTGTTTTGGAATACTGTTTTACTGTTGTGAAGGTATCTTTTCTTGTTGTAAAATATGAACTACTTCCTCTCATTATAAAAGGCAAAAAACAACTATATGTCCACGCAACTAGGATCCAGCTACTAAATGGACTAACTGTTGAACCACTGACAAACTTCCGCCACACCCAAGGCATTCCAATTCTCAGCCTTCCGCATACAGTTACCCAAGCATCTAGCGTTAAAAACCGAAAGCGCATACTTTATCAAATCCTCTAACGAAAAAAAATGTCATGCTTACTAAGTATTACTTACTATACCTTTAGTACTGATCCTGAAAATCCCAGAAAACTCTTACTCTTCCACTAGCGAATCATCCCTTACCCATTATAATAATAGTTTTTTAACCTCCTCCCTACCTCAGACCCGCCAATCGGCACGGAGCACTGCGACTGGCTGTACGGCATCTTCGGGCACGAGACCTCCTGCACCAGGTACTGGACCTGCTGGAACGGGACCGCCACGGAACAGCTCTGCATCGGAGGCCTGCTCTACAACGAGAACGCCCACTCCTGCGACTGGCCAGAAAATGTGGACGGCTGTCAGAAACATCGTGAGTACTTCTTGGTTATTTAAAAAAAAATGAGCTTTTTAGTAATGGGATTGGCTGAAAAGATAAAGTTGAGTTTCTTTTTTATTTAGACAGGTATTCAAATTATAGCTTGTTCCGAGTCTGGGAGTCTTCGTGTACGAGATTTGTATGCTTGTCAAATCCCACGGGGCACAAGGAATATAATTCGTTACCGCGGAGGTTAAAAATATGTGGGCTAATTTGATTCTTTCTTGCATTTCGTGTCAGGAACATCAAGAATAAGTGTAGAAAAGCCAAGTATTTCATTGAGATTTAACCATAGCATCCAAAATACCAGAATTATTCCAAAAACATCAAAAAACAACATGACAATATAATCACAAAGACTCTTGACTTCGGCATATACATTTATACAAACCAAATAACTTCGCAGTCAATGTGAGTCCTTGAACAAATGTGGGAATTTAATTAATTCCGTCCCCGAGACGTTTCACGTATTCCGCCTTGATTACTCAAAGTCAGGGTAGCGGGGTGTCAATTTGACTAGCTTTATAACACCTTATATATCCGCTTAATTAAGTGTATTTATACAAGTGGTGATGGCAACGTAATTGTCTTAGAATCGCTTTTAATTATTAGATTTTAGTTGGAAATACCCTTTCTTTGTTTCCAATATGACAACTAGTCGTAATAATTGAAAATGATCCTACGGGAACATAAAATCTTGATATACACTATCCTATGTGCTAATCCAGATCATAAACTATCTGTGTACCAAGTTTCGTCTACATCCGTTTAGTGGTTCGCGTGAAAAAGTAACAAACATACACACTTTCACGTTTAGATATAATATTAGTAGGATAGAATAATAGACATAAAAAAGAGGCAAATAGTATTCATTTCTAAACAAATGCTAAGTCATGACCGCTTCTGCTTATAAAAGAAAAGATTCTTGCGGAAGTCAGTCATAATAATATCTAGTATTAGAAAGTTGAACTATCAACACAATATAATAAAACGTCTGTATCGTGACAACGAATAATCTTTTGTATGTACTGACATATTGTTTGGATGGCTACATACATACTTACATGTGTTTTGCTACAACATTATAAACGAGATGCCACTATAATGATTTAAAATAGTCACACACGTACAATTAGCACGTAATGTCAATTAATTTCATACATTGTTTGTAGCAAAAGCAAAAGTCGTTGTTAATTTAGGTCGTCAAGTCAAAAGATATGTTTTAATTACACACAAAACACGCAAAGAAAAATGCTTATTAATTTCTTGAATAAACAAAATTAAGATCACTTAAAGTTAAGACTGTTCAATAAGGATGTCTCTCCATTTGATAGAGTACACTGTCCTGCTTTTAAAACTAAATTAATCTTTTTTGGCAATTAAATACAAATTGTAAAAAGTTCAAACCCCAGACAGAATCAAACCTGCGTCTCCTAACTATACGCTGCAGTTACTTCACCAACCAAGCTAACGAAGCTCTAGTTAAGCTAAAGTTTATCTGTAACTATTGTTGTGATGATTATAACTTTACTTTCTGTCACGTCAAAATGATGACAAAGTGTAAAAGGTTCTGAGTATGCATAAATCAAAAGTTTTTATTTCCGTTGGCCGTTTTTCAGGCACTTTTTCGCCACATATAGATCATATTCTTCTTCTTCTATTCTATGGGTTTCAATATACACGGAGATGACTTCAGCTCACGATCTAGGACTCCGGTTGGTTCCGAAACTAGTCGGGCGAACCGATACACACGCGTGAGTAGACGTTTACTAGCTACACGTCTTATTCAAACTTCAGCTACATTTTATTCAGGCCACTTAAAAAGGCAGATAGACAACGACGTTTTTTCAAGATTCGTTTATTTTAGGCCAAGTGGCCTGTTGGTGAGTCAATAAGGACTTGAGTTTTGCGCCTTCTTCAAACTTCGATTTCTTCTAAATCACAACAAAAATAATCTTAATTTTTAATTACCTATCAAAAACAGACATTCCAAATTAAGTACATACAAATACACAAATGCTTTATAATCGTGACTTCTTGAGATAAAGTTGGTTTATAACGCCAACCTAAATGAACAAAATAATTATTACTGTAATAATATTTTATCACTTCTATAAATTTTAATGTAGAGTTAAATTACAGCTAACAGTTAGAGGTAAGGGTCAATTCTCACTGAAAGCGCCGCTACCATAAGAGCAAGAAATGAATGTAAGTAGAATCGCTCCGTTTCGCGGCCAATCGCTACCTCTCGTTTGCTTCGAAACGACTGTGGACTTTTTACACACGTAAATAAGATTCAAAATAGTTTTTAATATTGAGACTCATACCCTATATAAAAAGAATAATAATACGCGCCCAGCCGCTGCTCTTTCAGTGTGCATTGACCCTAATGGTAAAATGTATTAAAATGCAATTTGTTGCAAAATCTTAATGCGTGTTTGATTAGCACGTAAGTATTCAATTCTCATAAGTTTTAATAGCTATTGCTGTTTTAATAGCTTGCGATATGTGTACACGCAGATTAATGACTATATTACAAGTAATGATGCATGAATGTAGTATTAGCATTGTAATTAAAATGAAAACAGAGATAAAAGATGATTACGGTTTACTCACGCGTATTTATTAATGATTAAGAATAACATAAATAAGGACTCTGGTTCTTCTGGTTAGGTCCAAAACTAGTTGGTTGCGTAGGGCAATCCCGATAAATACGCGTGAGCAAACAGTTGCATCTTTTAAGTATAAATCATGAAGACTTCTTTAACAATAGTTAAAATGATAGTATTCGTTAATTAATTAACTGTAAAATATAAAACAGACATTTTTAGTAAAAAATCAATGAGAAAAGACAACATGACAACAATCAAATAAATTCGTTTCCTATTGTCGCTTCGCTAACACTGTTGTTCCCAACTGTACTTGCCAACAATGCTTCAAGAGAACGAACGGTACCCGTTTCACCAATCAATCCACGCGACTTTCACACTAATTGTCTGATTAATAAGGCGTATAATTGCTTAATTGGTGCGTTCCTCATGTAATAATTCGATAATTGTTCGGCAATTGTTTTTATCGGGGCATCGACTCTTCAAAAATGAAAGTGCAAGTTCATGAATAATTGTCCGTTGTAGAATAATGATGGGCAATTATTCAATTGTTTGAATGGACTTATGATTTATGTACAAAGGGTTCCCTACAGTTATTTTTTTTCTATGTATCATAAATTCAGATGAAAGACCTCTCTAGTTCTTTTCAATGGACTTCGGAAAGGAGGTTCTCAATGCGTATTTTTTTGTTGTTTTTTATTTGTAACCACATATCTTCGGACTGGATGAATCGATTTTGTTGATTCCTCTTCCTTTTTATGTGAAATAAATAGCTGTCATAGGATATTACATAAAAAATCAAGTTTGCCTAAGTAGTTTTTGTTTTTAAAGATGGTTGCATGTTCTTGTTGTTAAATAATATCAAAATATTAAACATGGATTATCATAATTATTATCTGTCTATTTTTGTTTCCTACGAAACCAAATACATCCATTGCTTTTTAGATGAGTTCCTTTCCGAAGTATTTCTATTTGATACCACTTATCAACAAATAAAAAACTTGAGAAATATACTTATGCTATAGCTGAATACTAAGAGACATCTGAATTCCTGTTCGTATTAGTTATCTCGCCTGATTTACATAGCTTGTATTACTCAGGAACTCATAACCAATCCAATCAAAATGATAATATCATAATTTATCGATATAACATATTGAAATGGGTGATCTAAGGTAGAAACGTCAAAATAAGGTCTTAGGTTATATACCTTAGGCTCAGCTGTGGAAACTTTCATTATTGATTCAAAATTATTCTATAGACGATGAAATAATTATGAAGTTGACATAAAAGATACACAAAAAAATAATTTGTGATTATTTTTGCGATTACACAAGTAGAATTTGTCATAAAGTGATGCTGAGATTTCCGTTAATTAAGTACTAATAATTAATTAATACTTTCGCTGATTATGTAAACATGATTTGTGTATAACTTCATAATAGGAAATGTAGAAGGGAGACAGGGCTACACGCCGTAGAACAGCATCTCGCTTTAATAACTTTAATCATTCTTTAAGAGGTGTTTAGCCCGCAGGTACAGATTGAATCATAGGTCGCCTCTGTCCCACGATAGTTCACGACTAATGTAGTGCGATATTCTCTGAAGATATTCCCACAGTAAATTCTTTATAGGTAATTGAAAAAGGTGTGGATGAAAGAGGTTCCGTATTGTAGTTTTAAAATCAGTTTTAATTCTGCTGTAGTGGTTTTATGGCATGGATTTTTTATAGCATGTAAATAAGTACAGATTTGGCATTTCCTTAAAGTAAATATTTATTGAACTAAATGATTTAACAAGACACTGTAGGTAAAGGATTTTTTTAATAAAAAAAGTCAATTTATCTTAATTTTCATCTGTAGAAGTTAAATCTGAAAACTGCTAACAAAGCTTTGAGTTCTGAAACAAAAGCTTGTCGATAAGTGAGTATTTGTAGTTATATAGAAAATATTAGAAAAAAATGTTTATTTTGAATTTGATATATTTGAGTTATCTGATTATCGTAATCGTTATACTATTATAGTAAAAATCGTAAGTTAAAAACAGTAGCTGTGACTTTTTAGCCCACGAATTAAAAATAGACTATCTGGACATGACAGCTGAAAAAATCAACAAGATCGGGATGCTCTTTTTTAATTGGAAACATGTATTTAAAACGTACTGCTATTTTGAAACCTTTTGACGTTTGACAGTTCAATTTTCCGGGTTTTTCCAAACCGATTTTCAGCAATCCTCAATTCAACAGTAGATAAGTCACGACTTCTCTTTGATCGTAAATAGATAAAATCTGATTCAAAAAGTTAAGCAGGAAATTGATTTAGAAAAGGAGCTTTGGAAAAAACGAGATATCGATCTAAAGGTATCGGAAAAGTTTTCGTATCAGCTTAACGCATAAAACTGCGAAAAAGTAAATGTCAAAATATCTATGAAATCGAATAGAATGTTTTGTTTTTCTGTCCGAGTGTTCCAATGTACTCAAACTAAAAGTCAAAATCACGTCACTTCTCGAAACTTAATGTCATACAGGTGCTTTATTCATTTTCCATTCTAATTATCTAGGCCTTAGTTCGTACTCAAAAGAATAAAATGTAAAGGCTGATGCCGATAAACAAAAAGTTTTATACCACAAAACCTTATCCTTATATTTAAACTATCCTCCTTGAACAAACAATACACAGAATAAACTCCGTTTAGAGATAAGAGAAGCATACATATAAAATAACCACGTCACGTCTGTCGATCATGAGCCGACTAAACTTCGTGTCTTAGAAATTGTTCAAACCAAGCGTATAGTCTGCCGACTATGAGCAGTAAGGGTCACTCCAGACTGTTCGGTTGCTACTCTCGAACCCAATATTAACGCTAATTGTATGTATAGTGGCATGAACTGATTCATGTAGTGGTATGAGTTGGAACTACGCTCGATCGAGAGGTAGGTAATGATAAAAATGAATTGCTAGTCAATTTAGATTTAGTTTAATGCTATATTGCCGGACCGATCGAAAACCAAATCAAAAATAGAACTAAACTAGTTTCTGGGGTAAACCCGTTTAATTGAGCTTATTGTGAGCCCCTTTTTCAATTCTAAACTCTACCTTGAATACGCGTAGTGTTGTGCCTACGCTTAGCGTGATCGATTGCCCTTCTGGCTAAGCGCCATTACTACAATCGTCAACAACGACAAAAGCGTTTAATTTGATTTCATTAATGATTTTTACCTGTTATATCAATACATTCAAAATTTACTGTCAACGCTAATGATTGTTTGAATGTCCATTGGCTTGCGCGGCTATTGGCGTAGTGTTTAGTTACCCTGACTGCTAAACCGAAGGTTGTGAGTTCGATTTTCATCTAAGGTTGATGAGCATAGGTGTTTGTTCTGCATCTATGTGTAATATGAATTACGAAAGAAAATGTATTCCATCATTAGTCTGATAAAAAATCTTTTTTTTTTGTAATGCCTCTATAATAAATCTACCTACTATTTTAACCAGACAACCAACTGCCCAGTTTGAGCGTTCAATATGTTGTCGAATTACGTGCAAATAAAACAAAAGAATACGTATGGAAATACAATGCACTGCGCGACGCTCGTTCACAATGGGATTCAACATATACCATTGGTGTAAACCCGGCCTTAGTGGTGATAACTTATTCAATACGATATCGATTCAACGTTCATTCTACAACTATCGACTATTGTTCTCGATTCCGAGAATCAAGGATATAATAAAAGCTTTTAATGTATAAAGTATGAAGTATATTTTCCTTGTATAGGGCCAGGGGCCTCTCTACTGGGAATTTCGTGGGTAAAGCCGATTTGGATATTAAAATTACTTTGTTTTCAATTGTTTTGAGTGGCGTTTAGTCTTTTAATCATTGATAGAGTGTCTGAAGAATTTTTGTTTAATTTCACTTGAATTTTTAAGTCTATATCACATTTCTAGAGCATTGAATATGAAATATTTTTTTATGTAGAGCTTAAATATAGAGCCTTTTTTACGGAAATTAATACCTACAATAGGGAAGTCATCTCAAAATTACATTTATGTGAACAAATCCGTCATTAAAATATCAAAAGCAGTAAAAACCATTATAATAATTGACATGAACTCAAAGAAACTAAATAAAAAAGGAACGTTTCAAGCAAAACACTTCCGATGCCAAGAATACAATAAAACTTTGTTAAAATTAACAAGCAAACAATCTTGTCGCGTCTTGTTCCGCTTGTTCATTACTCTTGTCAAGTTCTAGCCATCTGAACATGAACGAACAAGTTCCATTGAGTGAGGAATCACTGATATTTATGCTTAAACGAGTAATTATTCACAGCACTTCTGATTTCGAAACTTACCGTCTAAGAATTATTTAAAGTTTAAAAGTCAAGTTTATTTATAGTATCCTTAATAACGATTTCCTTTTTAAGTTTTTTTATTTACAAAGCTAACTGGCTGATCTATTTCCAAAGACTTTGATCCAAAATATTTCATTAGACACATTTAATGACGATTTCTTTTTAAATGTTTTCAATTTACGACTTCAATTCAAGTGTACTCATTTTCAAAATCCAAAATTAGTCATCTGCGTACTTATTTTTCATTGAAGCAGTTATCCTGAAACAGACTTTCATATCAAATCCAAACATTCATCACTCTCTATCGTTCATCCACTAACACTAATAGCAATTTTATCAAGAAGAGCAATATTAATTCTTTTTCTTAGACAAATCTAACCTCTCTTCTCATTCTTTACAGCGCTTTGCAACGAAGACCCCAACGGCAACGTGCCCCTCGGCAAGTCCTGCAACAGGTACTGGCAGTGCCAGGGCGGGTACCCTCGTCTGCAGAGGTGTCCTGCTATGCTGGTCTTCGACAGGAGGTCTCTAAGATGCGTGGTCCCACCCACTGAGGACTGTGATGTCCCCACCACCACACCGCCACCGCTAGAAGAGGAGAACCAGGATTCGAGACCCGTAAGACTTTTTGGCGTTTTTATTACATTTTTTGCAAAAAATTTCAGAAAATGCTTTGTAACTTAGAAAGAAACAGAGTGGAGGTTTTGCTTGCTATTGGAAAGTACAGATTCCGAAGTCACAATTAGGTTATCTGTGGTACAGACTGAATGTAATGATAGCCTATAATGGTCTCCTTAGAGTGCACGCGTGCATAAAGCTATGTTAAAACAAGGTGTCTTTTTAATTATTTTCAATACAGGCAAAGAATATGTTCGTTGATTATTAGGTATTGAATAGTTTAGAAAATTGAAATGAAAGGCTCTTAAAGAAAATTGTGTTATTTTCTTTCAGAGCCTTCCATTTCATTTTTACTGATGGAAAAAAAACATTCAACATCACATTAGATTAACACTTAAGCTGCTTATATATCCAAATTCTTTTAAGGAGGGTAATGATTTTGCTGTTCTAAAAGCGACAGTACATGCAAAATTAAATAACTAGTTTTGATCGTATTCATTTTAACTGTCACCTGTCAAAATGCCCACGTTTCCATATTAGATTTAACAAGTGATAGGCGAACCACAGGCTGTTTGAAAACTGTTACAGCTATGCCGTAGTTTCTAAAATCTACCTAAACTAATTAACTTATTCAGTTTCCATTGGGCTTCACGTCAAATCTCAAAATTGAATATCTATGAATTGGATGCTTCAGAGCTATTTTAAAGCAGTGATCATATAGGAGTGTGTTCCGTGGATTTTTTACAAGAACAAAACCGATTGGGATACAAATTGCAATAATGGAATCACACTCACACTAACATTCAAAATGCGAATATTTGTATTTTGTGTATGTTTGTTACGTCTTCAACTCAATTTAAATACCGATGTTGATAAAATTTGGTATCTAGGTAGATGACAATTTGGATTAACGCATAAGCGGTTAAAGTCGTGAGCATCAGCAGTCATTTTATAAAAGAACGAACACCCAAAAATTTAGCACGTACAGATTCAAAAACAGATCGGAAAACTATAATATCAAACGTAAGTAAGGCAATTGATCTAAAAACTAAATAGATCAATACTTAAAACTACAAGTCAATGCATCTAAAAATAAAACGTCTATTTATATCAATAAATAATCGACAGCTGAAAGGTCGATCCTAGTATTTCCAATTGACTAAACAAACCAATTTAAGAGGCTGATGTAATAAACATTTGAACCAATTCAGTAAAACACTCGAATTGCTCTGATCTAGAACAGTGATCTTAATTAAATTGAGTGGTAAATTCAGACTATCGATTTACACTTAAATATTTATGCCTTAGGAATCAATGCCTACAGGGCAAACAAAATTATACAGTTAGTGTAGAAGATCAAGTCTGTGGTGTTTGTAGCTAGGGATACATTTGCTTAACTAGAGATTAAATAGTTGAACTTATTTGAGAATTCGATGGGTCTTTGGAAAGAGGATAGAATACAATAGCAAACAGATTATATTGTTTCAAGGAACTGGATTTTTTCTGTTTTGTTTTTAGTGTTCATAAATAAATGAGAGTTTTTAGTTTTTAGTGTTCATAAGTGAGAGTAAAGTTAACAACGAACGTTGTTAACTTTACTCTTTGGCATAAAACTCTTAATAGGTTTCGGTACCCAAAGGAGAAAATAAGAATATCTATGTCATGTATATACATGTATGTCATCAATAAACACGGGCTCCCAAGCAAAAAAAACATGACTTCAAGCGCAAATCCGAATCGCAAATGACTAAAAAAAATTACTCAAATCTAAGTAGGAACTTTATTATACTTATCTGAATAAAACTTCTGCGAGAATCTCCAGAAGTCTCGCTCAGTTAATCCCGTAAATCGAACGTGATTCTCAAAAGGAACTTACCGATTTGGTTCACTTGAGTTAGGAGAGCATTAGTCTTAAAGATGTCTTTGATTACCCTACATTACACTATCGGCATTCGCTCTTGTAAATTGAAACTAAATAGACCTTGGTATTGGGGAATCAATGTTCTTATTCCTGTTGTGAAGATGAATCTTAGTTTTTGTAGAAACATTGTCTGTTGCCAGGACATTTATTTTGACTTTTGAGTCAAAATAATTATCTATTGTCCTAGTGCCTATTGTGTCCTAGTGTCCTATTGTAATAGTTATTTGTGACTGAAAATGACCAAAAAGACTGTGTGCCTGTGCCTGTGTATAGTGTGTTATAAACTATAGTACGTGTTGTCATCCGGTACAGTGTGAGGTCAAAATCCGCGACACACTCATCTTATTTACGACCGCAATTAGCGTTACTAACCCGGGATATTTATTTTTATTATTAGTTATTGCAGGCAAAAGATATTTAAAACTTGCAACTATCTACCATTTCATGTTCATGAGATACAACCTGGTGACAGATGGACGGATAGATAGAGAAGCCTTAATGAAATCTTCAAAAAATGTTTTTCGAAATCTAAGTAATTAACGGCTGTCGAGAACTCATAATACAAGTACACCTTAAGACGATTTGACTCATCAAGAATGTATCTGTTTCAGAACACGCACAAGAGCCAGCGACCTTCGCACGGCGAGTTCCAGGACCGCCAAAGACAAGCATCTAGAAATTAAGTCATCTTCTAGAATCTTCTAGAACACCAACACCTCCATCCCCTCTTCTTTCGTCTACTCCTTCCCACCATTACAACCACTTTCCATTAGAAGTAACTTATGCTTCATTGTTTTTACATTAGTCATGTAATTAATTTAGGTATTAACTTTAAGTGAACACTGCCGTGGAACTTAAATACTCGAGCAGGGAATCTGGAGACGTCTGTTGGGTTGGAGCATCGATTCTTAAAACAGTCAAATAACCCTAAAAAGAAGAAACAAAAATGTTCGCTGAAAAGTCAGTCAGCGCTCAAAATTACCAAAAAGATCTGTAGAAGACTCATTGTTTCACTGTAACTTAATTAAATTATACAACGTAAAAGGTTAAGGCATTATGAGAGACTAAAAATACACGACTTTTAATAAGCAACATATTTTTGGTCTGCGGGCGAACTTATTAGGTCCGAATATTTGACGTGCCTTCGTATCGTCGCCGAAGAATTTAAAAAGCAATTTTATGAGATTTTGTTATTCCTACAATGACCAAATGGTTTAAATTCCACTTTTTTACTGGATATTTTGAATAAAAATATCCAGAAAATTTGTTAGAAGCATGAATGTTTATGCCAACCCTCGATTTAGGGTCTATTCCCTAAGGAGGGCCTGAATGTATTGATTGATGATATTATCAACGTAACGATGGTCCAACCCGACAAAAGTAATTTTTTGTACTTAGTCAATATTTATACCTGTAAGTTCATATTGTTCTTAATAATAGTCAATAAAAATTTTATTTACTTATGTGTTTCTTTTATTTTTATGTCAATTAAACTTTAGTGGTTTGGGGCCTTGACTGCTATATCGGAGGTCGTGGGTTCGTTTCCCACCCCAGACAAATGTTGATAAGATGAGCACGATCATTTGTTCTAGGTGCAGTTTATCTATATTATTTATGTATTTAGAAATATGTGTGTTTATCAGTTGTCAAGCACGTACATGACAAAACAAACCTTTCTTAGTTTATCTTAGAAACTAGGTGCGGATTAATTGAAACCTTTACAAAATGTTTATAATAACTTCTAAAAATACGTGGGCGTCTACTACCATAGTTTGTCAAAACTAAACGCAGAATACGACGTAGAGATGTATCTCTCTTCCACAACAGTAATTAATTGTAGGCTTTCTAAAAATCCAAGAAAATGCAATATACAGTTTACATAATATGAAGAAATTATATAAAATCTACAAAACAAAACACTAGAAAATGTAGTTATCTACCTAGAGTGGCGAGCTTAGCTAAGTAAATAAAATTACGTTTCATAAAACACACATGTGTTATCATAATATAATGGACACCCATTAGTGATAACACAGTATTTGTTTATCATACTTATCTGTGCCGTAAATGTACTGTTAAAATATATTTTTACTTTAAAAAACCTCTTCCGCAATACACATACTTTTTTGCATCGCGCGTGGTTCACAAACATTCAAGTCACATGCACAACGACACCAAGACTCAGGACAAGCAATCGTGGATCACACAAACAAGACTCCATCAGGTATCCTTCTTTCACTTCCTTATGTTACTAATTATCTAATATTTGACATACGGAACTTTACCTTTTTTACAAATCACTAAGCCTTAATCAGCGTCCACAAAAAACAATCAGATCCCACTGACGTCACACGAATAATATTTCAAGTGCGTACCCATCACGCAAGCATATATTATTCACCAAATTGACCCAAACACGCAAGGGTTAGGATATTTAATGTGCTTATAAATAGAAAACTCCATCACTCTAGAGTCTCATGGCTCATTTCCTCCATAAAACTTATTAAATCAAGGTTGGACCCCTGGGAGTTTGGAAATACCTGTTCCAAATTTTCTTTCCACTTATGGCCCAAATGTTTGACCCAATATAGCCATTAAAGGGCCCTCGGGGATCGAACTCCTTCGTGATTGCTATACCGAATTAACGAATAGCTACCGAAGGAGGTTTCGTACGTGATCGGCCTTCTTCGAGCATTTTCCGGCAAACAATTACTATAATTGAAGTTCCACATATTTTATTAAATAAATTTGTTAAAGTAATTTTGGGTGAACGTAAATGCAGTATCCAAATGATGCAAAGGTTCACTCACGCGGGATTGCCCGACTAGTTTCGAACTCAAACGGTTGCGACTCGAACGATTATTTTAAGTCAAAAAAAATGACGCGACGAGTTGAGAATCGTGGGTCACGGCTGTTGTTTATCCAACTTTGACAGCCGTTACAGATAGTAAGAAGCTAGAAAGAACTGCTAACCAGTCTTACTAAGGTATATTGTGCTGCCCAGGTAACTGGGTTGAGCAGAAATTTTTGTGTCTATCAATAACTAAATTTAACAAAACAATAAGAAACAAAATAAATACCCATAAGCAATAATCATTTTGAATCATTTTACTCGTAATGAAACTTTGAAATCGCTACATACCCCGCTTTACAATTCCCTGTGACCGTACCTTTACTAAAACCACAGAAATCAAAAGCTGAATCGTTAAACAATTACTGTTTTCCTACGAAAACTATCTCACCAAGAAAAACCAGTGCAAATCGATTTTAAACAGTGTGCGAAGCAAAATGCAATCTACATTCCATCTATTTGTCGATTGCTCGAGACTGGAAAACGCAATTCATTCAGACCTAATACAAACATTACCTTTAGAAATTTCTTCATTTAATTCCAAATTACAGGAAATCCGTCTGCTAATAGTTTTTGATCGTGTATCCCTAACCTTGCAGTATAAAACCAGCAAAGACGCCCAACTATTTGGCACAAGCAAAATTACCGAATTCAAATTCATCCAAGTATTTGGAATCTAGATTTCCTCACGATATATTCCTGCACGCTTATCAAATGATAAAGATAGATGAAGAGACATAAATGTGGGAAATCAAACGTCTTAATAGTCTTTTAGCTTCTTTTATTTCCGTAAATTAATTATACAACAGTTTCTTTAACCCTTCATGCGTCTTCTTTCTTATCGTCTTCCGCCATTCCTCCCATTTACCCTTCTCTCTCACACTATCCCGCTCTCACTCAGTTTACCAGCTTGACACCTTGCCCTTTCATCCCCACATAAATATGTCTTAGAATGATTAAAAAACTACATATTGCTTTGAAAAAATTACCTTCATCCTTGCCTACGTCAGGATGAAACATGGACATCTTGCCTACGGATGAATATATATAACCGCAAAGCACCCACGACTGAACATTAATTCTAATTAATGCAAAGCATACAACATTGAAAATAGACAATCCACACTCAAAGCTAACCATGATACATTTACAGACCATAATTTAATTCTCATCACGGAGCTTATTCAGCAAACATCAGGAAATGTTTAACCGGAAATGACGAAATTCCGAATTCGGGAGTAAATTCAATTTTCCCGAAAGAATTATATTAGGTGGAGTTTATATTGACCAAAGGCCGAGGAAACATGAGAACTACACAATAGGATAATTCTAGTAAAACCTCAGAATGCCTAAAAGGACCACCTAGAGTACTTACTATTATTATTACAGGTTTGGAAAAGACTCAGGTCTTGGCCGTGTCTTGCTTTAATAGTTGGTAAGTTTAATAGTGGACTGCTTCAATTTTCATTGAGCACTCTTTATGGCGGTTTGCGAGATCGAATCACTTGTGGGTCCCGGCTGTTATTCCTACATCTTTGACAGTCGTTACAGATAGTCAGAAGCTGAAAAAAGTCTGACAGCCAGTCTAACCAAGGGGTATCGTGTTGCCCAGGTAACTGGGTTGAGGAGGTCAGATAGGCAGTCGCCCCTTGTAAAACACTGGTACTTAGCTGAAACCGGTTGGATTGGTAGCCGACCCCAACATAGTTGGGAAAAGGCTAGGCCGATGACTCTTTATGGCGGTCTGTGTAGGTAAATAAAAATCTAAATTAAATGTTATATCAACATAATTGTGACGGATATCAGGTTGTCGTCCTCATTATATAACAATTTGGTATGACTTGCACTTGTATTTATCGGAATCGTATGATTAATTTTGGACTAAACCAAAGCCCTTAATCATGGGCTGATGCGTGGTGAGGTCGAGGAATAATAAAGGATGGATAAGTGGATACTAAGACGTCACTAACCTTACCCCTTTACAATACTTAGTGGTAAAGATAAAACAATAAAGTATTAATTCATTCATCATTCATCATCAGCCTATCGCAGTCCACTGCTGGACAGCGGCCTCTCCAAGTGCACGCCACTGAGATCGATTTTCGGCTTCTCGCATCCAGCTCCTGCCAGCCGTCTTGCGCAAGTCATCACTCCACCGTGCCTGAGGACGTCCTACACTACGTTTGCCGAGGCGTGGTCAAACAATAAAGTATACAAAATACAAATTGTTCAAATCAGTAGTTACTGTTAAGTCATTGTGATTCTGTGAGTGCTCGACTGCACAACCTAGTGGTCGAGGTCACCACGCAAAACCGTCTGAGCACGACTTGTTGCGGGTAGAACAAGCGTAGGTTATGATTCATTAATGTTCCTCCTAAGTAGTCCTAAGTCTGAGTGTCTTTGAGCATGAGACTTGAATGTTTGTTAAATTTTAGTGCGGGAGTCGTCTTTACAAATAACCAAAAAAAAAGAGTACTTAAGTTGTGTTCTGTTAAAAAGAAAAAGAATATTAAACCACAACATCAAATTGATTCGTTAGTAAAGCTAGTTGAGCGTATGATTTGCGTATGTAACTGCCCACGCCTGTTTGAAGGAAGTGGCTCGATCAATATGTTACCGCAAACTGCGTAGGCTTACACGAGAACACTGGCCAATCATTCCCGTTGCAATTCCAGATAGCTATTTATGGGAAATAATATAATATGGCCATTGGAGGCCGGGAATGTATGGTTAATTGGATATACCTATATAAACAGCGTGTTTCAGCGTACTACGTTCGAATATATTAACAATTCTGTGCATGGAATTATATGATTTTTCAAGGAAACTCAAAAATACTCCTACAAGTGTGATCAGCTCATGACAATTTTGGGGGTAGCGATTTTCCTGGGGACTTGATTTTTTATCATATTTTATGAACAGGTGCGGTAACTATGTTTGTTTTCTTTAACACCCTGGGTTTGACGGAGGCTGGGTAATTTTGTTCCTTGCACCTTACTGGATACATTTGATGAGATGATGACGTCAAAAGAACAAACAAAAATGTAAAAGTTACACTGCACTCGATAATTTAAAGTTATTTCTAAATAATTTTGATTTAATAACGTGCTTTTACAATTTCGAAATAATCTCCCAAAATTATGAATCAAACCAGTTGGTACGTCATTAAAAACCAAGTACTGACATTATATTCTAATCCCCCCCTTACCTGGACAATGTTATTTCGTTCTCAAGTCGTACTAAACGAACCCAGTCACGTTTCCCATCCACTTTTAATATCTTTCTTACGTTGGCAACTATCGTTTCATACGCCATAAAGTCAAGGCAATCGTATAAGACTGGATAAGAGGCGCCATATTGGAATATATCGCTCAGCTGTTGGATATGAAAGGGGTGAGTAACTGTAATAGTGTAGTAGTGTGTAGTAGTGTGTAGTAGTGTGTAGTAGTGAATTACACTATAGGTAACATTGAGGCTTAGATTGACACTTAAAAAGCAAAACCGTCCATCATTTGCCGAGCCTTTTCCCAACTATGTTGGGTTCGGCTAGCAGTCTAACCGGATTCAGCTAAGTGTCAGTGTTTTACAAGGAGCGACTGCCTATCTGACCTCCTCAAATTTACCTGGGCAACACGATACCCCTTAGTTAGACTGGTTGGAAGAAATAGGCAAAAGAAATAAATCGGTTTGGAATTCAAGAATTAACATGTCATCCAACAAATTTGCGGTCGTAACAATAGTTTTTATTTTAGCGGCAATAGAAAAATATTATCTGTGAAAATTTCCACTCTCAAGGTATCACAGTTCATAAAATACAGCCCGTTGACAGACAAACAGCGGTGCCCTAGTAATAATGTTCCATATTTACCATTTGGACACAGAACCCTAAAAATCACGTCATGCATAGTGTGTTCTTATTTTAACTATTATGGTAATTACATCAACAGCCTTTATAGCTATTCACGTGCCCCAACTACACGTGGAGAAGCCAGTCTATAATACAGTACTTATAAACTACGTATCTTAGTCTAGGAATAATTATAATAACTGAGAAACTAAAGTTACAGAAGACTGCACCTGAAGGTTTATCGCTTCAAAGGCACTTCACCTTTGAACTTTACATAATTTATATGAAATGTCAGAGAGAATTTCATATTGTATAAAACTCTACAAAACGTGTAGAGTTTAAAATAATGTATAATAAGGTTGAGTTAGTAAAAAAAAGTTAAGTTTATGATCGTGGCTTTGCCGATACCGAATTTCATTGGTATCGGTACAGCCGTTTGGGTGTACATTGGTAACAAACACACACACGCACATTTATAGTATTTGTGGGATTTATTTGAGATGATAAGTCAGTTAAGAACGTTTCCGCAGACAAAGAGTTGAGCGGAAGGGTCCTGAATATTTTTTTGACTCTGTTTCACATCGTACGAAGTGACTGTCTGAGAGTGGAGATTGATTTATATAAATGTGGCATTTATACAAATTGGCCACTCTTGCTAACAGTAGGAAAAATAGCAAGAAAAGCTTTGTTTTCTTTTCACGAATATTAAGTAGTGTTTGCAAGAACTTGTAATTGTTCATTAGATCTTCCATCTCATTATCATTTTAATAACCTCAAAATTCTATCTTAATACATCTTCCTTCCGTCAAATTACACTTGAGTTCCGGACTTAATTGCACGTACACCACTGCCTAATTAGTCTTATCACGTAGCACAAGCGAAGACGTAGCATGTGGTGTGCTACGACCGCCTACGAAACCGTAGCGGTTACGTCATTCTCACAAAATGCTTTTATGGTGACTTAGATATAGAGATTTGGAAACTAAAGGAAGTGTAAATTATTAATCGGCATATATAACTTCTTATCATTAACAGAGTCTTTATTACAATGCAACAAGGTTCATTTTTGATTGAAGGCAAAAAATATTTCTGTTCAATGCTTATTCTTTTTATTTTATGTCCTTCACATTGTAATCCGAAATCGGTACATTTGTATTGATTTTAATCAAAAAGGGTACACGTGTTGTATTCATTAAGGTACAAAATATTTGTTTTAAAGCCAATCGACTCAGAATTGATTACAGTTTAATTAAAAACATTATTTTTTGTGAAAGATAAAAAGGATTTAGGTATCCACATGTTCAGAAATGTTTTTTCATTTAAATTGCTTTTTATTTTGTTTATTGGTTTGAGTTAGAATCGAATTCTAAAACGAATCTTTGAAAAAAAATCTTTAAAATAAAATAGGTAATTGTGTTGTGTTTATACTGGTATATTTAAAAAGTTGCAATTGCGGTGAAATCCATGTTGCGTCTTCACAATTTCACACACTTTAGCATAAAACAAAGTAAATATTTTTATTTGATTCCAGATTAACAACTTATTTTCCTAAATCTTAGAGGTGCTATTCCAATCGTATGTTTGAAGAATATCTGTTATTTGTCTTCTTAATCTCTGTCTATATTTTAGCTGTCTAGTAGTTACCCCTGTTCTGACGTAGAGACAGGTGGATAGACCAGACGGCGGAGCTAGTCCATAGCCTCAATAATAGGGTTCTGATTTTACCCTCAGGTAACGATAAATATTAAAGTAGTTTTGTTTAGCTTAGCGACCTTTTCTAAAATTTAAGCCTTAAGCCTTAAGTTCCGATGGTAAAATTGATGAAAATGTCCCGTGACAAGTTCCCATAATGTGGTGACGTCATCCGACTGGATCGGAAACAGAATGAACTAAAATACCTCCCTTTTAGGGATAGCTGCTCCCTTGACGATTGAACGCACGTAATATATTGGATTTCTATATTAATAGTGATCCTTTAAGTGAATTACTTTTTTTTGGCTTGTGGTGTAAGTATATATTTTTAAGAAATTACAATGTTTTATTGAAATAGATTCGCTTTAATACATTCAATATACTCAGTCTTTGGCTGGAGTTAAACCTTTCAAGTTAAATTAATGAAACCACATCTGAGGTACTACCGCCACGACTTAAGTAATATTTTTGCAGTTTCGGAAGAGAGAGACAGCTCTACACCATGTATAACGCTGTTACGCTTACAAAACCATACCAAGATTACTTTAAGATCCGGCGGTAGACCCTCTAGTCCTGGGACAATAAGGATACACGCATTAACACATTTTAAATACACGTACCTACTGACATATATAGAAAATTGAGGTTAGAATTTTAAAATATGTGAATATTATGGTTTATTTCAATCACGCCTGAGTAGGTGGGATTTACGCCCATATAGTGTTTGTCATTGACGCGAACGCAGGCCTACGTAAAGTGTCACAAACAGCAGGCCTTCTTTATACGTGTCAAAGTGTATTAAATAATATATCACAATAAGCTATTTCTAAAATTCCTCTGTAATACAATATATACAATAACAAAAGCCATCGTGTAGAGAAGGATTGATATTTTATCAGTATTTTACTTGCAGTGTACCTAAGAAACTGCTTACTTATCTTCCGGTTTCATTTTGGAGCCCATGGTTTCAAATATTAAAAAAAAAGTATGTGTGTACTAGTGTACACACGTAAGAAGTGAAACTTCTTTAAGACCATATTTTGCGAAAAATGATTTACAATTGCATTCTACAGTAATTGGTTAAATAAAGTGAAATTAGATAAAGTTTAACCCCGAGCGACTCAAGGATCAAATTCTTTATTGCGAAAGACGTTTCAAAAAAAAACAGCGAAAACGACTGAACCAAGGCATTATAATTTATCATTCTTAAACAAGAAACCGAACATCTATAATTTAGAACTGCAGTAAATTACCTCAAACCAACAACTAGAATGCAAATACATTAATTAACCAGTGTTCCCGGTGGGTGTAAACTTACATCGCATGATCACTAAATTAGATTTTCATGCACGAAGCGAAACGGTAACTAACTACTAAATATTTTAGATCCGAAGACTGGTATACGAGATGAACATCTATATCTATACTAATATTTGAAGCTGAAGAGTTTGTTTGTTTGAACGCGCTAATCTCAGGAACTACTGGTCCAAATTGAAAAATTATTTTTGTGTTGAATAGACCATTCATCGAGGAAGGCTTTAGGCTATAAACCATCACGCTGCGACTGTTATGTTACAGGCTGGCGAATATGGCTGTCGTGATCACTAAAAGTTGTTTCCTTCGTCTGAGTGACGTTTTGGGTCCTCTAAAATAAGGCTTTTACACCACTTTATCTACATCTATACTTCTATACTAATTGAAGAGTTTGTTTGTTTGTTTGAACGCGCTAATCTCAGGAATTACTGGTTTAAATTGAAAAAGTCTTTTTGTGTTCAGTAGACCATTCATTGAGGAAGGTTTTAGGCTATATAACATCACGCTATAACTAAAAGTAGCGAAGATACAATGGAAAATGTGGCAAAAGCAGGGCAGGTATGAATCATAAATTATATCTTCTAACCACAGGGACGAAGTCGCGGGCAACAGCTAGTAATTAATATTCATGGAATGTACAACTAAAATGCTTCGGCCTTTTTACTGAAGCTTAACTATTTCATTCTAAGATACATCTAATTATCGCTATACCGCGAGCTGTCATGTCTAAAACATAAATAATATTCAGTTTTAATTGAAATAATAGAAGTGAGTAAGTAATTAAATTTTGTGGTGGATGAGAACGTGTTGCTATGAAGAAATTTGTAATAAGATGAACAAGATAATTATATTTGTACCACAATGAGCTAAGTACGAGAAGACTGAATAAAATTAGCTTAGAGCAAGAATTATGGAAATGACGTGTTGAGTTGTTTAGATGGTGTCCTATTACTGGTAGCCAGCCAGCACTATGGCCTATTAGGGCCCCTTAAAGACCTTTAAGACCTATGTTAAATGCATTGCCGACTGCTAATAACGTTATAGGGACGGTACCTTCAGGAAAAAGAGTTTGCTTTTATTATTTACTAGCTGTTGCCCGCGACTTCGTCCGCGTGGTTAGAAGATATAAGTTACGATTTATATCAGCCATGCTTTTTCCACATTTTCCATTGTATCTTCGCTCCTATTAGGCGCGGCGTGATGATATATAGCCTAAAGCCTTCCTCAATGAATAGTCTACAGAACACAAAAAGATTTTTTAAATTTGAACCTGTAGTTCCTGAGATTAGCGCGTTCAAACAAACAAACAAACAAACTCTTCAGCTTTATATATTAGTACAGATGACTTTGTTTATCGAATTACAGTCTGTACGTCTTGCAGAACTTTTGTAGAACCAATCACGTATTAACAGAAGATTTAATAAATAATTTGCCTCCTTTTAAAAAATTAATGATGGCGCCTCGGCTACTCGTATTCACACTTTTTATTAAATTAGTAAGATTTTTAAAAGTGACACGTCACGCATGATGAGTGCCGGTATTTTTTCCAACGCCGATAAAAATGTTTTAACTTTAGTTTTTGATAACTTCTAAAATATAACCTATCGGAATTCTAGAAGTATTCATGCATGTATCGATTTCTCGATAGCTAAACTATTTCTGTTCGACATTAAAATTCAAATGCGTGGGTTGTCTCTCGTCTTGGGTCACTGACTTTCATCATTGCATTAAAGAAAGGACCTAACTCAGAAATATGTATTTATTCGAGGCGCTTACTATTCTTAAAGTAATATTTGAGGATATGTGAGAGCGTGACAGCGCACTGCAGGGCGTAGAACGGCATCTCTCTTTCGCAACTGCAATAATTGACTGCACGGATAGCCGAGGGGTTAAAGTCACCACTCACCATGCCAAACCCACTGAGCGCTGTTTCGAGGGTCATATCCCCCATAGGACAAGCATTTGTGTGACCCACGAATGCTTTTCCTGAGTCTGGGTGTCTTTGTGCATGTGACTTGATTGTTTGTGATACCCCCGCGACACAAGGATTCAATAAAGTAGATAGTGTGGAACTGTGGAAGTCGTTTACTTAAAAAAATGTTTTGATTATAAATTTCGAAACAAGCAGACTGAAGAGATTAATGATAGAAGTGAAAGTTATATTATATAGACTAATTACAGAATAAATTATTTCATTTTATAAAAAAAGTCAAGTTCGAGTTGGGCTAGCGACTAACGATTCTTAAAAAAGCACGCGAAAAAAATACAAATATTTCTCGTGTATGTACTGTTTGTAATTTCTTCTTAACGTTGATACTCATAGTGGCTAATTAAAACTTAGTTGACTTAGTACTTACTTTACCGCCACTTTTAACTTAGCTAATATTGTCCGTCTTTGTGTACAAAGCCGTATTATTATGAAAGTAGTATTTAAATGGTTTTTTTTTTAGTATACATAGCAAAAGCAAACCATTAATTTAGATAGATTAGATAATGTGAGTGCGCGCGCTAAGCCGTAAGTTCGATCCCAGTGTCGCTCCGTGTTAAAAAATATTTAAAAATAGTTTTGTTGATGTTTTTGAATTTCTTTTATCACAAAAACCAAATGTTTGGTGTTGACTATATTTTAAGAGTATTATCTAGTTTAAATCGCGAATACAAATGAAGATATAAACAGTGGTTAAAAAAAGACCTTAAAAAGTGAAAATAGAGTGGAAACAGTGATAATAATCAGAAAGCATAATCTATAAACTTAAACAAAACACTTAATAGCCATATATTATGTGAAATAACAACAATAGTTCGAAAAGTGTTCATTCAAACTACGTGACAAAGTAAACAAAAGACTGCAAAAATTCCTGTTGCATGAATCACTTCAACCGCCAGTGACCAATTTAAATATTGCATATTAACATTGAGGTGCTAAAATTCACCACACATGATACTTGTTTCAATGGCACTAACAGTTGTGAAAGTGGGGAGGGAACCATATATCTCGAGTTCGATCCTAGCGGCGAGAAATTCTTTTTGAATGTTATTTGGAATTGTTTCTCAAAAAACTGAACAAAAAGTAACTTTAAAACAAAACTTAAGTAGTTAGATGATGTATAAACTATAATCGAAAATCACATTGTTACATTAAGCAAGATCTACCTGCAATACTTGTTTAATTCTTCAAATATCGTGACTGTGACCTTCTCAAACAAAATGAGCGAAAGAAACAATATAACATTTAGAAGACATCGAATGACTAAAACTAACTCCTGTGGCGATTTGAATTCAAGTTGCTCATTAGATACAACTATGTCTGAAGAATTGTTAGTTAAAAGTCTAGACCTATCGACTCATATATCGTCAAACGTAGTTGAAAATTTAAAACTAGAAATAGATTGCCTTAAAACAAATTTATCGAGTACTCAAAATGAACTTGACAACATTATATTGGAGAATAATGGCTTAAAACAACAACTTCTTAAACTTAGCCAAGAAATTAATTTACTTAAAAATATATGTAAAAGCCCTTTGTCTTCTCTGAGAAAAGCCACACCTTCCAAGCGTAACCTCAGAAGCAAACGCCGGCTCACGGATACTTTTGAAAATAGCTCGCCGAACAACTCGATTTATAGATCGTCTGGTTCAAAAAAGTCGAGCAAAGAAGAGTGCTCGAAGACAAATAATCAAAAGACAGAATCTACTTCTACTTTAATTGAGGATAATAGTAAAAATGATAAAGAAGACAGCAGACAGGAAGTGACTTCAGATGTTTGTAAAAACCACAAAAAGAAAGAGCAACAATGTAAAAGAGCTTTCATCTTTGGGGGACAACAGTGTTCTAAATTATCTGAGCATATGGAGAAATCGAGGTTAAATAACCCATATGAAAGGTACAAATTCATTTCTTTTATAAAACCTCACGCCACAACTGAAGAAATACTTTTGAGCGCGAAACTATTTAATATCACACCCAATGACAGAATTATTATATCAGTTGGTGAACACGACCAAAATCCCCAAAGTATAATGAAAAACTTATATGCATTTGTAAAAACTTATATTATGTGTCCAATCATTGTTATTGAAATTCGAAGAAGCATGCATCTAAATGAATATAAATTAAACAACATGTTAAAATTCATATGTACTCAAAACAATCATACTTACTTCATTGACCATGGTTTTGTTTCTGATAATGTTAGACTAAGTTTGTGTAAAAGTATAAATTCTGGATTGGATCAAATAGATTATAATGTAAGATTTTTAGGATATCATAAGAATAAATTCTTATCTTATAACGGTCGCACACCTAAAAGGTTTACTGGCTCGCAAATTATATTAGCAAGAAACTCTAGAAAGCCTCATGTACCACAAAAATTGGATCGTAATGTAGAAATAAAAAAAGGTACAATACCTTTCTATTTTCCTATTATAAAAAAAATGTCGACGAATGTACCAAAAGTAAATTCAGTAAATTCTCCTATTATAACAAAAATATCACAACCTGAATTAAATAATTTTTTTCGTAAATAAGTCTTCCTACACTATATTTCACCAAAATATTGCGGGTGTCTTAAATAAGATACAGGACCTGGAAGTAGCCCTACTAGAACTTTACGACTTAAAGAAAAATGTTGCAGTAGTGTGTTTAAGTGAACATTTTATAAAAAATCACGAGGAACAGTATCTCAATTTAAGCGGGTTTTACCTGGCGGATATATTTTCTCGTGATAACCAACGCCGCGGAGGTACTTGTATACTATGTAAAAATTCATATGAAAGTTCTAAACTTGATATAACAAGGGAGTTTGCAGTAGAAAAACACTTTGAAATATGTGGAATAATAATAAAAAAACTCAAACTTATAGTACTTTGTATATATAGAACTCCGGACTCCGATGTAAACAAATTCTTTAATAATCTTGAAAAAATTCTTATAAGACTTCAATATAAAAAACAAAACATAATAATTTGTGGAGATTTTAATATAGATTTATTACTATCAGATAAGAATAGCACTAATTTTAAAGAATTGATGCTTAATTACGGCATAGTACACTACATAAATGAGCCAACCAGGCAAAAGAAATGTATAGATAATATCATTGGTAATGTTGATAATGGTGTTGGTGAAATTTATAATCTGTACCTTTCGGATCACAACACAGCTCAAACTGTTACTGTAAAAGAGCAAGCTAGTAATGTAAAAAACTATTATTTTGTAAATCATGACGATCTCAGTAGGGAAAACGTACTTAAGTTTATAAATTATATTAGTTGCTTAAGTTTTAATGAAATTTATGAGATTTCAGATGGTAATGAGGCATTTGAGAGATTTCATGATACATTGATATTATTTTATAAACTATGTTTCCCGAGTATAAGAGTAAAGAAAAAATATGATATTAACAAACCTAAATGGATAACCAGAGGGATTAGAACTAGTAGTAAAAATAAAAGGTCATTACGGTATGTCTACTATCTAAACAAGAATAGTGAGAATAAAAATAGGTATAAAAATTATTCCAAAATATTAAGAAAATGTATGTATAATCTTCAAGCTATGTGTAATCAAAGACACATAGCCCATTCTCATAATAAAGTTAAAGCTACTTGGAACGTTGTAAAGCGGAATATGGGTAATGCTAAAAATAGAGAGAGTATCAATATCATTAAAGATAACAACACAACAATTTCTTCTGGTTCGGATATTGCAAATAAATTTAACAAATTCTTCGTAGACGTTGCTAAAAACAATGATTTAAATAATAATGATTATAGTAAAGTAAATATTAATAGTATAGTGTCACATGATAAAAGTATTTTTATAGAACCCACTGATGATGTTGAAGTCTGTCAGATCATAATGAATTTAAAAAACACAAACTCCTGTGGTTATGATAACATTTCAACAGATATCATAAAATGTATATCTCAGCATATAGCACCGCCTCTGGCGCATATTATCAACCTATCTCTTTACCATGGTTGTTTCCCAAACAGGCTGAAAGTGTCATTAGTAAAACCATTGCACAAAAAAGGTTCTAAATCCGATGTTAATAATTATAGACCCATAGCCTTAACTCCAATTTTATCGAAAATATTTGAGAGAATTATGTATAAAAGGGTGCTAAAATATTTAAATAAGTTTAATATTCTTGCAAAAGAACAATATTGATTCCAACAAAACAAATCTACAACATTAGCTATATACACTTTGATTAAAGCAGTAATGAATAATATTAATTGTAATACATCTTCTTGTGCCTTATTTTTAGACCTGAGCAAGGCTTTTGATCTTGTAGACCATTCAATATTAATTGGTAAAATGGAGAAATATGGCATCAGAGGTTCTGCTCAAAAATGGTTCGAATCATATTTAAGTAATAGAAAACAGATAACCAGAGTAACAAAACTTAATGATATAAATAACACACTAGAAAATTTTGATTCTATGCCACTCATAAATCACTGTGGCGTACCACAAGGGAGTATTCTGGGACCATTATTATTTTTAATCTATGTAAATGATTTGCCAAATATAATCAAACATCAGTGTGTTCTATTTGCGGATGACACCACGGTAATTATAGATTGTAAAAACTCGCAAAACCTTGACACCATTGTAAACGAAACATTAGATGACATTACTAAGTGGCTAAGTATTAACAAACTAAAAATAAATATATCCAAAACAAATGTTTTAAAATTTGGAACATGGAGAAGCAAACCCATACATTTAAATGTCGCATACAATGGTCAATCGATTGAGCAAGTTTATAGTGCGAGATTTCTTGGAGTTATTCTCGATGAACACCTTGCATGGAAAAACCATATAGATAATGTATGTAATAAGATAAATAAGTTCGTATTTGCTTTAAGAAGGGTCAAAGATATTACCTCAACCCAGACGGCTATTCTTGTTTACCATGCATATGTTTGTTCAATCATTCGTTACGGAATAATTGTTTGGGGAAATTCCACAGATGTTTCAAGAGTTTTGATAGCGCAAAAAAAAATGCATTCGCGCAATATTTAATTTGTTGTGAAATATTAAGTTGTGCCTCTTCTGGCTTGAGTTGAGATTTATTGAAGCATAAAATACAAAGTGATAGTCTTTCAGCAAATACCTATTAATAGTTTATACAATTGATTTAACTTGAATGCTTATTGGTACTATGTTTATTTATATCTTTATTATTTATATTTTATACTGCATGCGGACCATGCGGTAGGCAGTAGATAAAGGTATACAAATGACTGGAGTTCCGTTCAAATAGTCCAAAGAAAAAACGAATTTTCAAATAAAAATGATCGCCAATAAAATTCATGACCGTACCAACGTAGTTCAAAAAGTTTATGAGAATAATAATATACCAACGTATAGAGAGCGAACTACTAACTAAATAGTAATGGAAAATTTGTAGAACGAAACAATTTATTAATTATATATCAAACATAAAATATTAAGAAAATAATCTAATGACAATTTATTGTTAAATTAAGACTTTCTTTGTCGAGGAGTGAGCGTCGACATTGTAAACATAAACTAATTAATCTTGTTAATTACATTGTATTTCAATGTATACCGAGATCCGAAATAAACAGATAATTTCTACTGAGAATACATATACTTATATTCTAATTTATTTTCAAAATAACTTGCCAGATTCTTCGAAATAGCATTTAAAAGCTCACAAGGCTATCGACCTTAACTTCGTTATTTTGTAAATAATATGTATTTATTTTGTTGTAAAGCCTGTAAACATATTAAGTCTCTTAGAAAATATGTTGTTCAAATTATTTGTTTAGGAGCTTTGTGCACTATTTAATGACAATTTGGGAAATAAAATGTAATAGACAAAACAAATTGAACACATTCAGACATGGAAAAAATATGCGAATTACATAAAAACCCTTTCTTTTTTTCAATGTTTAATGTTTGCTTTTTATCATATCAAGTAGAACTTTTCATCAAATTAATTTCTAGAAATGGCTTTTGTATTTTTACTGTAATGGTTTTGTCGTACGTTGTCTTTTGATTCTCTGTGATGTTAGCTCCTTTACAAGGTCAAAAAAACCTACGTGACAGCTGAGCTAAGAAGCGAATTACTAGTAGATAAGGACTAGTAAGTAAAACACTTGAAAAAAATAATAATGATAGAGTATTACCCAAGGCAGGAGCTCGTGGCTAAGCTATAACCGCATAAGTGATTCGATCACAGGTTAAGCTATGCTTGACGCGGTTGGTCCGTAGATGGGTGACCATCTTTGTCATAGCGAGTTCCTCCGTGTTTCGGAAGGCACGTTAAATTGTGGGTCCCGGCTGTTATTCCTATATCTTTGACAGTCGTTACAGGTGGTCAGAAGCTTGAAAAGTCTGACAGCCAGTCTAAACAAGGGGTGTCGTGTTGCCCAGGTACCTGGGTTGAGGAGGTCAGGTAGGCAGTCGCTCCTTGTAAAACACTGGTACTTAGCTAAACCGGTTGGACTGGTAGCCGACCCCAACATAGTTGGGAAAGGGCTAGGCCGATGATATTACCCAAGGCAAGTTAAAAATCTAAATTTTAAATCAAACAAAAAGCATAAAGGCGCGAAAGATAGATCTACTAAACATATTAATGTCGATTCAAAATACTTTAGCTAATTGATTTAATACTATAAGTAAAACTTCAATTATAGTAATTGTTTGCCGGAAAATGCTCGAAAAAGGCCGATCACGTACGAAACCTCCTTCGGTAGCTATTCGTTAATTCGGTATAGCAATCACAAAGGAGTTCGAACCCCGAGGGTCCTTTAATGGCTATATTGGGTCAAACATTTGGGCCATAAGTGGAAAGAAAATTTGGAACAGGTATTTCCAAACTCCCAGGGGTCCAACCTTGATTTAATAAGTTTTATGGAGGAAATGAGCCATGAGACTCTAGAGTGATGTAGTTTTCTATTTATAAGCACATTAAATATCCTAGCCCTTGCGTGTTTGGGTCAATTCAGTGAATAATATATGCTTGCGTGATGGGTACGCACTTGAAATATTATTCGTGTGACGTCAGTGGGAACTGATTGTTTTCATGTTTAGCCTGATCAAGGCTGGCTATTGTGTAAACTAAAAATGAAGTTCTGTTTTGTTCATTCTCTGGATTATCGTGCGGGAAAACAAGCGCCTGGTTCTGTATTATCTACAACTAATCATATCTATTGTATGACAGCTCAAGATAAACATTTAGTTATCCTGGACACTGTGTTAATTGTATAGCTACAACAGAAATCCTTCCAAAATCTTTCAACACTTTAAGTCTAAATTATCATCGTTAAACAAACAGTCTAGTGATAGACGGACAGACAGCGTTTTATCAATTGAGTAAGACTTCTAAAAAAAAAATCCAAAAACTTGGCAAAAACCATGAACTAAGAAAGAAGGACAATTTTTAGAGATCCGCGGAGGTTTCAAAAATATAATAGTAGTTTTGTTTCAATTCCTATATTTTTCAATTGTATTAGATATTCAACCTATTTTGATTTTGTTTTGAAAAACGTATTTCCTTACGAAGTCCCCTTGTCCACGAATGTCACCATTGAGACGAATCTTCCTACGGCTACGATAGTCACCTTAGAGACGATATCCCCTGGCTACGAATAACGGGTTTGCAAGACGTGTTCCAATGGCTATAATTGTCACTTTTGAGTTGCATGGTCCATCGGCTGAGAATGTCACCTTGGAAACTAAATTCCCGTGGCTACCAATGTCGCCTTTGAAACGATGTCTCATTGGCTACGAATGTTCCCTTTGCGAGGCCCCTTTGTTCCGTTGGTAGGATTGTCAAGACTTCAAATGTTGGCTACAAAAATTAGCTCAAAGGTGTGACTTCCATTGGCATATTACATTCCACAAAAACAAAAAAAGGAGTTATAAAAAATATTTATTTTCTTATATCAACAAAAAACATATACAAAAGTGATTTATTCGTACATAATACAGAGACCACGCGAATCCTCCATTAGACAATTATATTATTAACTTACATCACTAAAAAACTTTAACAAAAATAATGAAATATATTTTCAAAATTAACAATATACTGCTGCAAAACAAAACAAAATCCAACAATTATTATAAAGAATCATAATAGACATTGAGACAAATTAATTTTACTTTTATATGTTAGAAGGCAGTTGCCATATTATTCTATCGTTTAAGGAAATGCTTACTTAAACATAATTATACCAAAAGCCCAAATTAGTATCATATTCACAATTACAATAGTTTTGTAGCTACCTTGGGCCGTATATCCGTATATTCGTCCGTCTTGTATATCCATCTCATTTTAGATTAAAGTTCTAAAATTAGCCACCAGTAGTTTATTTCTGGAATAACTGTGTTAAATGTTTGTTAAAAGTCAAATAAAAATTTGTTATTGTTGAATTAAGTACCTTAATGGAGAATTAACGTCTTTGTAACTCAGCATAATATATAAATACACGTGATATCAATAAGAAATGCGACCAAAGATGGCACAGATGTTTACTGCTTTTTACTTGAGTTCCAGTCCCTCATCAGCTTATCTGCCAAAGCCAGGTTTTCATCTTTCTGCAAGGAGCAAGGAAAAACATCATGGTATAACATTTAAAACAAATTCGTATCGAAACTATGCTATCGAATTAGTTAAACAGAGGCGTACAAGCAAACAATCTGTTATAGTCTAGTGGTTTGAAGCTACCCTGAAAATGTCAACCTCCTAGCTTATCGGGAAGTGCCTCAAAATTGAGTTGCAAAAATCCAACCGGAACGACAAACAAACAAGAAAGTGAGTGTTTAGAAACATGGGAAAAAAACATAATATGCCTTGCAGGGCATTAAGTTCACCTTATGTACTACAATTGTGCATGAAAGTTTAAATAAATAAACGATATATTCAGGGTAACATACCTTGATAAAGCAGAACCTAGCATAATTCTCTCCTAGATTCTTGTTCTGTTCTGAGTAGAAGGCGCTCGGCGGTATGGCCAGCACTCCAGCCTCCTTCGCAAACTTCTTTGTGAATCTGTAGTCATTGTACCGGTCTGATTCCTTAGACAAGTCGATTTTGTCGCCTGAAAAAACAACAATAATTAATAGAAGTTCTACGATATTTCTATTCTATATTTGAAAAGGAAAGACAGCGTTCTATGATGAGAATTTATTGCGAAGTTTCTTCTCTACGTTAAAGTGCTTAGGAAGCGGCGAGGAGCGGGCGATATGGGGTGCTGTCCAATATAACCGGCGTCCGCGTAAATTGTTCATAATAATGATGTTCCTTTGTCTAAAAAGTGTTGTCCATATTACATAATCATTGTAATGCTCCGGAATAACATCCCCGAGGTGTACAAAACCTATGATTAAAAATGGAGGTAGTTAGCTAGTAATAGCTTCAGCCAAACGCGAGGTAATCTCGGACAAACATACACACATACATACAAACAAACTGAAAACGTCCTTTATTTGAAGTCGCTAAAAAAAATATCATGCTTCCAATTTTTTTCTGCACGTTTTTTTGCTTTTTGGAGCTTTACTAATAGGGCTGGCTCCGTTTGCAAAATAACTGCAAACATTAGCACCTCAAAGCGAAAATATAGGTGCAAATAAATAGAAAATTCAATCTACTCACCCAGCTTAGTCCAGTCAGCGATGATGAAGTATCCAGCTTCAGGGACGTAAGGGTTGAAGCCGTTCTCTTTCAGGGACTTGACGACAAAGTCTCGCTTTGGTAACAGTTCCCGGGCAAGAGATCTGAGGTAGCAGTCCGGTGAGTCGCGACGAGACAACTCGAACTCTAATGAACGGGCGATGGCTTCCTGGAAGAGGAATTGGGGTATTGAAAATATACACAACAAGTAAATTATGGAATCAATAAAAAAAACTATTTCGAAATGAATCAACGAAAAAATCTTTCTTAATCATTTTGTTTTAAGCAGCTGACCTAAAGGTCAGCAAAGGTCCTTCTGCGCGGGCTGATTTATGAATCTAAACCATCTAGGACGCCAGCCAAACGTACACAAAGGAACAACAGCCGTTTAAGAAGAGTTCAGTGACATTAACATACTTATTTATATACAGACATATTGCCAGGGTTTCATTGAATTCACTTCCTCCGGTATAGCAGTCAGCACTACTAACTACTAGATAAACAGGCCAGTGAAGCCTACAGGCTACTGTATTTCTCAGACTCATATGTTTGCATTTGTGAGCCAAGCACGCTACTTTGTAGACCATACCACACATATTTTTCTCTCTCCCACTTCTCATATAAATTAAATTTCAAAACCCAAGAAGCAAGACCCTTCCTTACCTGCACGGGAGTACAGCAGGTGTAGACACAGTTCTGATGGACGACCTGCAAGTTCCTCATGAGGGCAGCTGGTCCGTACGCCCAGCCCGTCTTCCAGCCGGTGACTGAGAACGTCTTGCCGGCTGAGCCGATGGTTATCGTGCGATCCCACATACCGGGGAGGGTCGCTGTGGAGAGTTATTAATTTGTTAGGTAATTTATATACAAAGTAGTAAAATAAATAACAACAGACATTTACACAAACAGTTACAGAAAAGAATTACAGTTGAATATTTTAAACCTCAGGTGGGAATCGGACCAGGCAAAAAGCGCCCGTAGATTTTTTTTTAGAAAACAACTTAGTTTATCAGATAAGTTATCGAAGTCGTAGTAACACCTATGTGTTCCATACTGTTTGTCATTTATAAAGAAATATACATTTAAGGAATTCACTAAGTAGTTTCATTCTTAAGTACGATTTTACTGGTTTATAGCCATCTGTAAAACTCGATCAAAATAGCAGCAACGACAATAAACAAAACTGAACCTTACTCCTTTGTCATAAGACAAAAAATAGCTCGACAACTTACCGATCCTAATATGCTTCTTGGGTTCAAAGACCATCCACTCATAAACCTCATCAGCTACGCAGAGTACGTTGTACTTCTTGCAGAGGTCTGCCACCATCTGAAGCTCTTCCATTGTGAAAACCTTGCCGGTGGGGTTGTGGGGGGTGTTCAGGATTATCATCTTTGTGCGATCGCTGAAGAGGGACTCCAACTCGGCTTTGTCGAGTACCCATTGTGCTGACGTTTGAGTTTCGCTGTCTGTTACTTTCTATGGGATAGAAGAATCAAAGTGTTAGGAATCTGGTAATGGGCGATCGGACTAGCGACTGAGAATTCCGTATAGTAACAAATTTGCAAAAAATAAGGTCATGGTCGAATGGTGAAAATTTTAATAAACTAGCTATCTATTCACGAGATAGTGACGGACGGACAGACTGAACAGGGAGTCTTAGTAATAAGGTTACCATGCAATTAAAATCAAATCCAATGAGATTGATGGGGAGTTTAGTATTAGTAGATGTCAGTTATTCTGATAAAAAGTAGGATGACTTTTATTATAGTGAAACTGATTTAATTGGTGGCACATCCAGGCTTACCGCAGACACACTCTTGGTATTTACAAGCGTAAGGGACTAAACGACTTGTTGAATTAAACTCTATTAAGGTGGATTAGAGTACTTACTGGTTTGAGTGGTATAAACCGGGCAACACCGCCGGCGCATTTGATCATGAACTCGTAGCAGTCGAAGAACGGCTCGATGACGACCACCTCGTCACCTTCATCCACGTGACCTGTCAACAACCATACATATATTATAGAGCATTTTGTTATGATTTTATTTTGTAGGCTGGGAAATCATCGAATGACTCCTTCCGCTTTGAGTTGAGCGGAGGAGAATGTTAGACTCCTACTGACTTAAACATACCCAGATTACTTTCTTGGCTCTTCGTATACCGGGGCCACGATAGACGCTGCCCCGGCAGGTAAATACCATGTACAATATAGACAGAGCCGTCAAAAAAACGTGACAAAATCGTTTTTGATATGCCGACGAATTAACTTGTGAAATACATACCCGTTAGGATTTTTTGCTCTTGTATCGTCACATTCGTACATACCACACTACTTACTTACTTACTTAGAATACGTTCATTATTACTATTAGGGTTAAAAAAAAAATCCCAAAACGTCATAATGTCTTAAAACTACGTAGGTGAAACTTATAGCTGGACAGACAGGATTGCCACATCGTTAAAGCTCATAACCTGTAACGTGGCAACCCTAACAACAATACTACTACTACGTACTACTATTACTAACGCATTCAGACGTCACGCCAATTTGACATTTGATTACGAATGAGATAATAAAGTGTTTTATGACGGATGTGGATAATCGCGATAAATACTGACATATACAGTTTCATGGGATTAAACTTAATTCTCCTATGACAGGACGATGGAGAAAAAATTCTATTACGAGAAAATGGTGACGTTGGACAGTTGTTGTTCTATCATTATCATCCACAGCCAGTACCCTCCCACTGCTGGGCATAAGCCACTCCTTTATCGTGCCGATTTCTAGGGTCCTGTGCCAGCCTCATCCAGATTCGACACGAAACCTTTACTATGTCATCGACACATCTTGCTCTATAGATAAGTTAGTTTAAATGATATAATTTATTTTACTAAATAAATAAGTCAAGTCTAACTAATGAAAGGGATATTGTTTTGTCCAGGTTACTGGGTTGAAGAGATCAGATAGGCAGTCGTTCCTTGTAAAACACTGGCACTTTGCTGGGAAAAGGCTAGGCCGATATTTCAATAACTTAAATATCAGATCTATACCATTTAACACTAAGCTTTACAGTAACGAATAAGTGTATGTTTACAGAACTGAATGATTTTTTGGTGAACTACATAATGTGCCAGTTCTATAAGTGCAGAAATTCTGGATTTCAAAGAGTTCAGTTCAACTGCTTACCTAAAATAGCTGAGTAAAGGGCCTCGTAAGCACCAGCTGTGACCAAAATCTCATTCTGAGGGTCAATCTGTCTGTTTACTAACGGAGAGTATAGTTTTGATAAGTTCGCAACCAGTGTAGGGTGACCCTGAAAGGAAAAAGCAAATTTAAATAGATAGCGGCAAATTGAAATTGTATTTCGAGTGGTTAAGGTTGAATTTTAAAAAGCAAGGGTTGCATTAAAAGGAAACAATAATTCCATATGATCAATGGTATTAGTGATGTTACGAAAATATATTTCTAACATTTGTGTATGCTAATATTAGTGAAGTAGGATTTAATTGGGGTGAATTACATTTTATGGTTTGTTATAAAGGACAATTGGAAATCTGACTTCCAGACAAATACAGGATGTAGAACACTTGCAAATACTTATTCTGTTTTGCAGATACTGAAATTTCTTGAAATGAATAAGTACTATTTATACTTACAAATCCTCTAGTATATTGATTTAAAAGTGGGTTGTCACTTGTGGTGATCTGAGCCAGGTTCTTTGTCACATGATCAGGTGAATGGTAGTCGGGGAAGCCCTGCCCAAGGTTCACTTTCGGCTTGTATTCAGCAGCTAATTGAATGTACTCCACCCTAGGAACAAAATAAATGGAAATAAAAAATATTTACAACATTAGTTCACCCCATAAAAATAATGAAAATATGGTTTTTATAATACAAATATGGTGAAACATGTAAAATGTGGGGGTAATAACGTCACTTGTCGGTAAAAAAGAGCAATGACACGTGACGTCACACGAAATTTTAAATTAGCGTAACATTATATTTTGTTGTATACAAGATAAACAGGAAAAGAGGAGCTCGTGGCTAAGCTATAACCGCATAAGTGAATCGATCACGGGTTAAGCTATGCTTGACGCGGTTGGTCCGTAGATGGGTGACCATCTTTGTCATAACGAGTTCCTCCGTGTTTCGGAAGGCACGTTAAATTGTGGGTCCCGGCTGTTATTCCTACATCTTTGACAGTCGTTACAGGTAGTCAGAAGCTTGAAAAAGTCTGACAGCCAGTCTAACCAAGGGGTATCATGTTGCCCAGATAACTGAGTTGAGGAGGTCAGATAGGCAGTCGCTCCTTGTAAAACACTGGTACTTAGCTGAAACCGGTTGGACTGGTAGCCGATCCGAACATAGTTGGGAAAAGACTGGGCCAATGATGACAAGATAAAAGGAAAAATACGTATCCGATATTTTACGGAAATAAACTGGACGGGATTTATTTCTTTTTAGTCTAATACCCAATTAGGTTCGCCGTTGCATAGTTTCAACCTTAGACAACATTAATTGAATAGAATGCAATGTTTTATCTATCGTCAAAGTACCACATTCTTAACACATTATTAACTGTATCCGATTTAATGGCCTAATAATATCCAACTACCTTACTTATGCATTTCACTGAACCGTAGTTCACATATAACCATTTCTATTGTTTTCCTGTTTTATTAGTAGGTATGTTAGTTAAGCCATTGTTACAGATATGTTGGTTGACTGGAAGAGAATGCTTCAGGCATTAAGTCCACTTTTGTGCATTGTTAATATATAAGAAGTGGAAATAAATAAATGAATTTTCAGTTGACTACAAATAAGCTGTTTAATCTTGAAAAATTACGTTTGACTACTATCAACCCCTTCTCCTGTGCAGGTCTGCGAGTGGAGTTTTCTTATGAAATAAGCAGCACACTTTTGCTGTATTTGTATTTCTATTATCAATTGTGTTTATGATATAAGACTTCACTGTTTTGATAAAAAATCTTAGTATTTATGACTATACAAATGTACATAATTGGACTGTTTGTATTTGTGCTATCTCTAGCATGCTAGCTAGCTATGAATCTCTCACTTTTATAGGATGTTCTGACATGTTTGTGCTACAGAAATCAATTATCTTACTGTACTAGATGGATTTAATTCTTTACTTCCCATTATTTTAGCCTTTATTGCCCATTGCATCATGCCATGGCCATATATTTCATTTAAAAAGGCTGAAGCTATCAACATTTTTATCTTATAGGGTTCATATTACAATTACGAGTCCTCTATCTTTGCATGATAGCTATCATCGTTCGTCATTTGTCTAGCTAGACAGACAATGAATTTCTATTGCTGCTCATCAATACAAACAATTAATAATAACAAAAAGTAATGAGCAATGTTTTGTCAACTTATTATTTAGACAGATTTTTTTAGACTTTTTAAGGAATCCTTATGCCACAAATCTTTTTCAACATGTTTTATATTCTCACCATGTACAATGGGTATTTCATAAGTTGTTTAAGACACCAGAAGTTATTATCTGATATCAATGAGTATTTATGTAACCCTTGACCTGGGATGACTATTGCTATCACCAATGATATGAAACTAAATAAAATTGACCAAGGCTATGTTCAAAAGTATCTTTATTTGGTTTACTATTATTTGGGCAAAAGTTAAATTGAATAGAAAGTTGATTTGTTAAAAAAACCATCTATAAAATACAATTCAGAAGTAATTATTAACTGTAATGTAAAAAGTTTGCATAAATACTTCATTTAAAAGACAGCCTCAAACCTTTTTTTCTGTTTTAAGCTTCATACATTTTAGAATCAGAATCAGAATCAGATATTTATTTGAATCACGATTTTAATACATAGACACTTTAAATATTTTTTTAATAAGAACAAGAAATGTTAATAAGCTTAATGCTAGTAAAATGTTCAATTATTGAGTGTAGTGTTATTATTTTAGTTGGCTTGTAAATTACTAGATTGCTCTGTTCATTTTAAATGCGGAAACTCATTTAAGGTTTCAAGCAAGTACACACCATTCATTTAAATTGTTATCGTATGTACTGTAGATTAAAATAATAAACTACTTATTTATTCAATTTAAATGTAGAATAGTATTTGTTATCAACAAACAACAATACCCGTTTAAAAACATTACAAAAGACCTGCCAACAAGGCCTTAAACAGAATAATACCTTCATATTAATGACTGTTAACTACGCGATAATAATTCATAAACACACAAATGAACTAATTAATCAACAAACTTATGTAACATGAACAGTAAAGTATGAATTATCTTTATGACGTAATGTGTTCTTATATTCACTTACCAGACGCTCTTTTCGCCGGCGCCGTAGCGGGCAGGTAACTTGAATTTATCGGCCATCACGCTAGCTGTACTAATGTTCTTAACCACACTGTTGAATTTCTTGAGATCCACAGCTCCACTGCGCCCTATCACACTGCCACTAACTGCTGTGAACAACGTTTGCCCCCCTCTAAACATAGTTACGGTTATAATAAATAAATGATAAACGTAGATAATCGAGAAACTAAAGTTAACCTATAATGACATGACATTAAAAACAAATTGTCAAGTCAAACTGATAAGAAATTAAGATTGTTACTCACTGTATTTTAATTTCTAGTAAAAACTAATCAACAATCAATGTAAATCAGGAATATTATATTAGATAATACGATTAAATTGAGGAGATAAAGACCGAATACAACGGTTCCTTTACTTGTATGTTTTTAATTCAGTCGTTTAATGAGACAACCAGGCTTATGTCAAAATAAACCATATGTCAACTGTCAACACAATTTATCTACGTGTCAAATACAGATGACGTTTAGAACTATCGTCAGGAAATAAGCAGGTTAACGTTGAATAAACTAATTATTTTTATACGTTTGATGTAAACACCTATGTGTTTATGCCTAGTGACTGCTAGGGATTCGTTCTTAAGAAACATACAAATTAAAGTAGGCGATATCGTGACAAGAGTAACGGTACTTAAATGGATTAAACAATCGGTGTTTCTCCTTCTCTGTCTCATAATTATGCTATGCTCTCCCAAACAGAGTCCAAAAATTTTCTCTTTATTATACTATGCACCACCTAATGTAAACTAAAAAATGAACATTTGAAACGCAAAAGGTTGCATGAGTTGGGCCTGAAACTTAACCAGACGTAATAATGGCTGACGAAGTAAATTTATAACTGAATAGTGGTTTAGAAGGTATAAACCCAGGAAGACCGAGGTTGAGATTAGCAGACGATATAGATGATAGTAGGAATAGATGGATGCGTAGGGCAAGAAACAGTAGAATGGCGTAAACGAAGTGAAGCAGTGCGTTTTCTAAGGCTGATGATAATGATTAGGAATTCTTTAATGAACTCCGTGTAAATCTAGGTGAAATAAAGTGCCTCCATTTTTACAATTCACAAACAAGTGCCAATGCAAATTATTTACATTGTTATCATAAACTATAGATTAGATAAAACCAGTCAAGAAAGCTGAAGGTTTCGTACAAAATGGGGAAGAAAAAAATCCCTTTTTTATAACCCATGCTTGAATTTATTCGTCACCCACAAACAAATTGATGACCGTTATAACCGATGTTTACTTGATTTTTAGTAGGTATGTAATTTTAATATAGCAGCAACAGAAGTAAATCATAATAATATGCAACTGTCTAGATAATCTAGGTACATGTATGCGACAGAGACATACATATAGAGGAAAACATACCATCACTAGTAATAAGGTTCCGTTATAATCCTTTGGGAACGGATCCCTAAAAATATAAGTGGCAAATACTTACAGAAAATTGCGTATATTTGCGTGCTAAGTATTCAAGTATAAGTACTCAAGCCACACAACTAATTACACAATATATTCAAACCTCTCGTTGAAAACACTTTAGCATCTCAAATGTCATAATGACAGAACAAAAAACATTAAAGAAACAGCCAGTGCTTCCTGAGAAGATTATATGAGAATTTTGGTATCGTCAATACTCAATAATTTAATGCTATTGGACCTATTTTGAAATTTTCTGTGACTTCGCTAAACATTGACCTCTCGATATGACGGTAACATTTATTGAATTGAATCGTTACAGAAGTTTGTACAATTCTCTGCCTGCTGTATATTTTAAAATAGTGACTAAGACCTGGTAAGATGCTTCGGATATTCCCGCCTTCCAGATGATCACTGCAAATGGCTGGCAACTTGATTTTTAGGTTCCTACCTATCCGAAGGGCAAGAACAGCAGCCTATTAAGTACTAGGGCTCCGCTCTCGATTAAAGCTATATTACAAAGTGAAATAAACAACAACTGATTCGTCCTCCCTTCATTTTTCCTTAGTATCACCCTGGATTCTATTTTACTGTCGTGTAGTAATCATCCAGTGTAAATTCCACAGGAATAGAGAGGCCCCGCTGGGCCCCCGAAGGTTGTCATGCTCTCTGCTCACCACTAATTGTTGGTTAGACGGTCCTAGCCTATGCTCCCGCTAACTAAAAATATTGAACATCATGAGAATTTATATAGAGAATCATTTGAATCGTAAGCGATCTCAATCTCGTCAATACAATCGTAATACATCTAGATCTTCTCAAATACGAGTACGCCTGTTGACAATGTACCTTTTTTAACACATAAAAACTACGTTGATTACTCAAAATAAGGAACTGAAACTCAAAATACAATGAGTTACAATCTTAATTTTCTATCAGTTTGATTGACAATTTGATTTTAATGTCATATAATTTTTATGCTCTTTACAGTTCCTCGATTTTGTAACATTTTTATTGTTTATCATTTTTACAACTATGTTTAAAGGGGGGCAAACGTTGCTTAAAGCAGTTAGTCGTTGTGTAGGCCGTAGTAATGCTGTGAAACTCAAAAGATTCAACAATGTGCCTAAGAATCAGTTTAACACAGCGAGCGCGATGGCCGATAAATTCAAGTTACCTACTCGCTATGGCACCGGTGAAAAGAGCGTCTGGTAAGTGAATTAGGGAATAATAGACCTTTCTAACCTTGAACATTAACTTTTATAAACTAAAATAAATGACAAAAAAAACGACACCTAACGTCAACCTGTCAACGCCGATTTTTTTCTGTTCTATCCACATAAAATTTAAATATTTTATATTTTTAACCAACAATACCTACAAACAAGATAGTTTGACAGTTATTGCATTTATTAAAAAATTGTTTTGTTAAAAAAATTGCCATAAAGACATACGTCAACAAATATTCAGAAGAGAACACGATCAGCGCTTCCATCATTCCCCGACGTCACCGGTCTGCCAAGCACCGGCCGGACGGTGGTCCACTTCGACAGCTGCAGTCGAGCAGTACATACCCATATGTAGGCAGAGAAGACGCCAACTGCCGAGCAGACCTCCCACTTCCGTTGGTCAAATGCGCTGATCTGGACTCCTCAGATAAATGAGAATGTCATGCGCGGCTTACTTATAGCTCTTTGGAGAGAAGAAATAATGTCACAGCGTAGCGTACTAGAGTGCTGACTCTGTTTCCGACTCTTGGAACGGACGTCGAAGTATCGGTCTAGCGTCTGTTGGATCAAGCGCGGATCATCTGAGGCAAAACTGGGTCGGTTTCTAGTCTTACTCGATTCATCCCCAATCTTGTATTTAAAATGGTCGTGAAGTATGGTTTGAGGAGGTGCGGGATAGGAAATCGTGGAACGAGGTGGTGGAGGACTTGACAGCTGTGGAATACTATAGTCTAGAAAGACCTCCTTCAAGCCCTTATAACTACGGGTTGAATAACGCGACGTTGGACGGATTGCGTTCTGAAATGCAGATAAGTTCGTCCCCAGTACTCCGCCTGAAGCGGTAATGTCTAGCACGCTGTTTACCAACCTTTTCAGTGAGGAAGACTGCTACCGAACTGCTGCCGTCGCCTGGTACCTGTACTCAGGGCAATGATCTAATTAATAGTTTCTGGACTGATATTTATTTTATATTGGTAGAGTTTTGGCCGCGATAAAAAAGATCTGTAATCTCCCATTTGCTGTATTTTTATGTACATAAATAATGATGATAACAAATAAAGTTTGATTTGATTTTGATATGACCTGAAAGTTTTTTTTCGATAAATTGCGATCCGATAATGCAGTTAATGTCAGGGCAAAAGTTTAATCTTTTTAAAAAGCCGTTTCTACTATCATCTACTTAAAAATTGGGCAAGATTCACGATGCCAATATTATGTACTTACTTATCATTCAATGACCATAGACCAGTCACCCAAGGTCAAAGGTTACACGTATATGTTGTAATATATTACAATATGTTGTATTATATTACAACATTGCTGGTTTATTTTACATGGTATCTGTAGAACAATAAATATGATGAAATATTTTATGGTATGAAATTACCTAGATGACGGATGAGTCGATAACCTCTGCCTTTTTATGTTATTAATAACATATTTTGACAAAAATATAGGATAGTGGATATTTTTTACTGCTCCAACCTCAATTTTAGGAATTTCAGAATTGAAAAAGTGACATATTTCACCTCCATGCATCCACATCTACAGATCAACCGATTTTAATAAATAATTTGTTATAGTGTGTGTCCAAAACTGATTCCTGTTTTTAATTGCAAAACGTACCTAAAATGGAACAATTTAAAACTCGGACTTGTGACTTGAGCCCCGACCGAGAACCCAAATCTGACGGTCTGTCCCTGTCTCATTGCGGAATATTGTTCGCTTCGCAGTGTTTCCTGCGCATTATCAAATGAATGATTTCTATTTGCATTTTTTTTTGTACACAGGGTGGAGTATATTCAATTGGCTCTCGACCACAAGCCAAAAGCAAACCTTGGACAAGGTTTCCCCAACTTCTATCCACCTGACCACATCACAAACGCACTGGCAGCGGCCGCTACCAGTAAAAATCCACTTTTGAACCAATATACTAGGGGATTTGTAAGTATAAAATGTATAAATAAGAAAGACACCCACACTCCGGAAAAGCATTCGTGGATCAAACGCTTTTCCTATGCGGATAAAACGAACCCGCGACATGTCGCGCACAGTGGGTCTGGCTTGGTGACCTCAACCACTAGGCTATTCTTGCAGTCAAAATTATCGAGAGTAGACGGTAAAAGCTTATTAAGGTGGTTAACACATTGCCACGCTGTATTATCAGCGTGCGTATTATCAGATGCGCATGTTGTTGGAGACGTACTGCCCCTCTATTCAAGTGAAATATATTATCTACTAAGTATATTATAGTTAACGTGAATAAAAAAACTCGAATGTATAAAGATAATAGGTAAAAGTTTCGACTCATGAAAACGAAATTTCATTTCCATGAATCTATCAATTGAAGAATTTTCACTTGCCTAGAGGGAAGATCTTCATAATGGTGCGGGTTATTTAGGCACTCCATTACGATCTGTGTTCCCAAGCAGCGTGTAAATATATTAATGCATACCTTACCCCATATATGCGTCGCTGATATCTATTCCGTATTATTTTGTATTTAATGTGATAACGCCTATACTTAGGTACCTACATGTTCAGTAATGGTTTCTTCCTAAATTTGTCATTAACCATTTTTCTTGTTCTGTCTTGTTCTATCTTTTTCTCATTCAAGATAAATTTAAATTTAAGTAATCTAAGTTTTCTTTGCTCAGTGTTTTAAATTTCTCTTAAGGAGTTTGGCTAATAACCAGGGTACGCTGGCTCGTCTTTGCGTGTGTGAAAAGGCAAATTAATGAATAGGTTGTCTGTCGGTGTCTCGCTGGCACAACGGCAAGTCTTGTTTTCATCGGTTAATGTGTTTGATGCTTTCAGGGTCACCCCAGATTGGTTAACAGCTTAGCAAAACTGTATTCGCCTTTAGTTTGCCAGAACCTTAATCCGCAGACTCAGATTTTAGTCACAATCGGTGCATATGAGGCCCTCTACACAGCTATTTTAGGTAAGCAGTTGAAAACTGAAATATTTCAAATATTACTGCAAGTTCTTGGGGAAATATGACTCCTTTCCGGGCAATGCCATTGATTTTTACTTATCAGCATACTTACTTATATATTGAAGCGATTTCTGAGCATAAGCTGACGGCAAAATGTATCTTGCCTACCTACTCATTCTGAACTCATTCCGACGTTGTCAGGTCACGTGGATAGAGGAGACGAGGTGATAGTCATTGAACCTTACTTCGACTGCTACGAGTTCATGATAACTCGCGCCGGCGGCACTGCCAAGTATATACCTCTGAAACCAGTAAGTCCTTTCGAGAAACTCAAACCTTCCGGGCGCTTCTCAGTTTGATAATTTAAATGCATCTGTAGAACTGTAAGTAAAATCCTAGATATTTACAATGGACATAAATTTGCTTCATAATTGTGACTTTAATCGCATTGGCTCGAGGAGGGGCTACGACTAAATACTTGAAAGCTGAGAAAATGCATCATAACACTTTTCGCCATAACTGTCAAAATGTAAAAACCAGTTCTATTAAAAGTATCCATCCAAATCTCTGGGTTTTTTGCGCCTATTTCTTCTTTATTTAACTGCAATTTTTTTACATAGGTACCAGATCCTAACTGTGGAAATAACTTAACGTCAGCAAACTGGAAGCTTGACATGCAGCATTTGGAGTCGCTCTTCAACTGCTGCACAAAGATGATTATCCTGAACACCCCCCACAACCCCACCGGCAAGGTCTTCACAATGGAAGAGATGCAGGTTATAGCATGTCTCTGCCAGAAGTTCAACGTCATCTGTTTGGCAGATGAAGTTTATGAGTGGCTGGTGTTTGAACCGAAACAGCATGTTAAAATGGGTAAGTTGTCTAATTACTTTATATTTGTTTTAACCTTTTTACTATCAAGGGTCCGACCCTTAGACCAAGGTCTTTTACTGAAATCTGCTGCCTGTCCCAGGAGACTTGTGCGCTTCTGAAGATTGGATGGCTTTACAGATAGCCTCCCAAAGTCACCCAACGCACATTGTGAGGAACGAAAAGTGAACCTTCGCCAAATATTAGACAGAACTTTTTTCTAGGGTTCTGGTCTCAAGCTACTTAGATTGTAAAAAACTAATAGCAAACGATATTTAATCAATTTTATTTTGTTGAAACTGTATGTTGTAACAACGAAAAGCTTAGTAACATAAAAGTCAATAATTTTATTTCTATTCATATTTTACAATTTTTTCGAATTTGTAAATCCCCAGCGACCTTCCCCGGCATGTGGGAGCGCACGCTTACGATCGGATCAGCGGGGAAGATGTTCTCAGTGACTGGCTGGAAGACGGGCTGGTTATATGGCCCCGCAAATCTTATATATAACTGCACAGTCGTACATCAAAACTGTGTCTACACCTGCCTTACCCCGATCCAGGTCAGTTTTTGAAGAAATACCATGGTTTTTCATCCTAAGGTCAAAAAACTACAACTGTTGCTTTCAACTCTCACTCAGTTGCATTTTTTTGAGGACATGAGCAACAGGTGCTTGTAATTTTATTAGTACTTACAACTGCAATTAAAGGTTCCATCACTAAGTGCACGAGCATAAGGACTCCGGTAACCGTTATTAAATGAATTATTAACTGAGACATCAACGGCAACCACTATCCTATCGCGGGTCTGCTGGTAAAGATATTTTTATTAAATAAGCAGCACCATTCATCATTGGCCTAGCCTTTTCCCAACTATGTTGGGGTCGGCTACCAGTCCAACCGGTTTCAGCTAAGTACCAGTGTTTTACAAGGAGCGACTGCCTATCTGACCTCCTCAACCCAGTTACCTGGGCAACACGATACCCCTTGGTTAGACTGGCTGTCAGACTTTTTCAAGCTTCTGACTACCTGTAACGACTGTCAAAGATGTAGGAATAACAGCCGGGACCCACAATTTTACGTGCCTTCCGAAACACGGAGGAACTCGTTATGACAAAGATGGTCACCCATCTATAGACCAACCGCGTCAAGCATAGCTTAACCTGTGATCGAATCACTTATTCGGTTATAGGTTAGCCACGATCTCCTTATTAAATAAGCAGCACCATTTTCTATATTTCTGCTGGTTTGTACATAAACTATTAAACAAATGAATAAGTAAGTATAATGAAAGTATTGATTGCTCGGTCAGTGACCATGATTACTTACTTCGAAGCTTCGGTAAATCGGGAGTTTGTCTTGCTGTTTAAAATTGTTCGTCCTTTTCAGTCACAACGCCATAACAGCGCGAGAGCGTGATGCCACACGACAAAAAAAGCCTTGTATATTTTCTGCGGTAGAAGTCCTCGTGGACTTTTTCACCTTGGGGGGAGGAACAGGGGTTTGTCCTTTTAGTCAGGGGTCAAATGGGAACGCTTTCGCAGACCACCGCGAAATCAAGGGTTACCCCATCCCAAACCCTACCAAAAATTATTCAGCCCACACACACACACATCGTGCGTACAAGACTTACAACCCCTGTTACCCTTTCCAAAATTCCGTTGATTTCTCCAGGAAGCTATCGCCTCGACCATAGAATACGAGTTGGCTCGTTTTAACACCCCAGAATGCTACCTCAGATCCCTATCCAAAGAACTTGTACCAAAGCGAGACTACCTCGCCAATGCCCTGAAGGAGAGCGGGTTCATCCCTCATATCCCCGACTCGGGATACTTTATGATGGCAGACTGGAGTAAACTGGGTGAGTAGAACAGTTTTCGATTTTATTCCTGTTAGAGATTAGCGACTAATGTTAATAGTTTAGTAGATTTGGAATTGCTTCTGCTGATGCTTTATCCGTCCATCCGTATTGTACTGAAAAGTCACGTCAGTTTTCGAATAGGAAAGATATGGAACGAATTTAATTATTTGAAATTGAAACTCAGCGACTGTAACATATCGTTTTTAATACCCTTGTAAAGGAAATAAATTTATTTTTGAACAGAAACCGCACGTCACTAAATCACTTTACACCAGTTCTTCTTTAATTCGGAAATTTATTTCAGCGGACAAAATCGACTTGTCTAAGGAAAAGGATGAGTACGCTGACTATAGGTTCACGAAGAAGTTTGCTAAAGAGACTAGCGTTCTTACATTACCGCCGAGTGCTTTCTTCTCGAAAAAGAGCAAGAAACTAGGAGAGAACTTTGCAAGGTTCTGCTTCATCAAGGTATGTTAACCTGTAAACATGGACAAGGACTTTATACAACCTTTTCTTTATGACTTTTTGTCTCATTTCCACATTATATACTGAGAATGTAACGTGATCTAGGAGCCTCTATAGTTTTTACTTCTTCGTGACTAAAACTTAAAATGACTCATCCAATTTGACAAGATGCAGTGAGAAGTTTTGAATACAAATATATCCCCACGGACAAAACACAAATGATCGTGTTCATCACAAAAACAGGTCTTGGCCTACCACAAAAACATACTTATGTCCTGTGTTTGATTCCTAAATCAAAGGCAGGACGACTTTTATGGAAGTAGGGCCACTAGCTCCTTGTTAACAGGCCAAATACCTACCGACACCATTCCTACCTTTTAATTTAACCTGCCCCAGTCTTCTTGTATTTCTCTATAAACACGTAAGCAAATTTGATAACAGATTTTAGATATAAATCTGTTTTAGTGACAATGTTATTTCATGATAGATTTTCCTTGCAGCAAGACGAAAACCTGGCAACGGCTGCTAAACAAATGAAGGACTGGTTTTGTAGTAAAAAGTTGAAAAGTTAAAGTGTAAAGTTTCTCTGAGCAGGTCTCGAGTAAGGTCGGCCACAGACTGTAGAGTTTGGTTTTTGATTACTTGGGGTTGGGTAGGTAACCGGCAGAAAAGGTGTATTATGCAGTGTCTTAAACCTTTTAAAGTGTAAGTCAATGGGGCTCAATTTTACAAATGAACAAAATAGGGTATTTACAAATAAAATCATATCAATTGCCGGTCAATTTAAATGGTTCTTAATTCTTGCCAGATGCTTAACCCCTAGTTAAAAAACATACATTGCGCCTGCCAATTACACTAGTTTTAAAGTACAACATGCTAAACTATTCTGATCAGGCGTTTCAACATACGTAGGAGTATCTGGCAAAAGGACTTTTAACAAATATCCGGCAATGGATGAAGCATTTCAAGAGTTACTCCGAAGAAGAGTTAAAAAATGAGCCTTGCACATACACGAATTTTAAGTAGACACTATATTTGACACCTTAATTAAACTAATGTCCTCTCAATTAAACACAGTCCAAACTCTGTAGTTGCTGGTCGTTCTTACTTGTGTCGGAGGCAGAAACAGTGTAGCTTTAATCTTTTATTGAAGGTCTATATATATATTCTCGAAGGTCGAACTGTCGTAGGACCGGTCTTTAAATATGGTTTCGATAGCATGTTACTTAACTATTGTATTCAAAAAACATGAAATAGTTGTTATTTTTATTGCTGCAATCTAGTAGGTATAATTGATGAATATTTGAGTTGAATCTTTCGATGTTTTTTTTGTGTAGACGTCGAATCCAAACGTGCTCACGACCCAACGACTGCATGGCACGTTAAAAATGCCACTTTTTGAAGTATGTACTTATCTCTTAATAAACTTGCAAAAATATAGTTGTGGTGTTTTCTTTTCCCATTTTTTTTTACCATGACCCAAACTATACGTAGTTATTCTGACCAAGTACAAGTCGGACTTACAGAAGACGTTCCATGTTGGGTTCATGGTTTTAGATGGAGTTTGGAGGGCAGCAGGTTAACCCCCTCAAATTATCTGATTCCGAACTACGGAATATAAAGCCTCCACTTACTGAAAACAGCCTCCAGTTTAGGGTATGCGCAGACGAGGGATTTTTGTCCGCGTACTTTTTTATCCACTAAAATGATCGCTTACAACTGTATCGAGTAACGTAAACAACGGATTAAAAGTACCGAGTACAAAAAATCGCCCGAGTAACTGAGGGCATGCCGGGAGCGGACCGGACAAAAATACGGGGGAGACCCCGAAAGAAATAACGCTTGTGACTAGGCGAAGCAACGCACATTGAGACCTTTTAGAGGCGTTGGCTTCAGACGTTTGCGTTGTGTTCGCGGTAAAACCGCGGCAAACTTTATTCGCAGAGCATACTTTTTTCTCCGCCGCGGAGGAAATTCCCTCGTCTGCGCAGGCTATTAGTCATCGTTGTCTGCTTCACTACATAATTATATGGGGATGCGCACACTGACAAGTAAACAGTTTTATCGGGCGACAAAATTGTTGGGCTCCTACTAAGAAACTCTTGATTTCTACGAAGCGACGTAAAGATGTCCTGCTGTTCTACCGGGGCACCGTGGCCCCGAAAAATGGGACATAAAATTGATGTAGGGCGTCAGTTTTATTAAACACTGATTAGTAGTCACTTGATACCAGCAAGGGAATAGAACTAAACATTATTTTAGCATTTAGGCAAACTAAATGACACACTTTCCAATACAAATAAATAAAACAAAGTTGTTAATATTTGTTGTGTTTTATTCGAGTAAATATTAATACCAAAATAAAACGGTATAATTTCGTATCCACAACGTAGTTTCACTTTAAATTTCTACTGTATCTCCTTCAGAATACAGCTCACTATTGCTTGTACTGTTGCAAAGTACTTGATATTTACTACTTTGATATATTTATGAAGTGAAATCTCCGCGCAGCCACCGTTTCGCGTCTCTTGTGTCATTCCCGTACGTCTTCCCAAATCTGAAAGGTTTTAATCAATTCAATAACGTTATCTGAAAGTCTACAAACTAAGTAGGTATCGTATACTTACTACATAGTAGTAAGTAAAATAGTTGCAAGACAGTCTTGCAACTGCTTACCAACTAGAAGTAAACTAAGTTTCGAGAATATTCCTATTTCGTAGCAGAAAAAGTTTTGTTTTCGTTCGTTTGCAGAAATACTATTATTTTGCTGCCAAAAATAGCTAAGGGCTATCTCCACTGAATCACCATTCAATCTAAAAACCATCAAAATTGGTTCATCTGTTCGAGAGCTACGATGCCGCAGACAGACATACAAGTACTACTTATAACTCCCAGTCGTTTTTAAAAACGCTCCAAAGGTGGTTAAATATACGGAAGTAGGGGCTAATAACGTCACTTGTCGGAAAAGTGTAAATACTGATAAGTGACGTCATACGAGATCAATAAGAAAGATAAACATAATTTTTATCTTTCAATTTACCGGGCGACCTGAAGCGACCTTTTAGGCAAATACCTTATTACCCTGTGCTCTATCTAATAAAAAATGTAAAACAAAGGACTAATGTCAATATGATCGTACCTTCACCAATGGTACGTGTTTTTTGACGTGATTAACCTGATACAGATTACACCTACAAATAAAAAATACTACTGAACTCTGTATCAATTTGTGAGACAAACTAGATTACTTATAGCCTTTTTATGATCAGAGGGCTTACCACTTAAGAGTTAAGTATGGTACTTGACTAAAATATCTAACTAGACCGTCAAGGTAGATTCCTAGATAAGATACGATTTTTTGGTCCATTGTAAAGCAATACAAAATTGCAAAGATTAAAAAAAAACACTAAGTAATAAGATGTGCCGACAAGTAACCTGGCGTGTATTTTCTGCTAGAAAAGTATCCGATTTCTGTTTATCTATCTGACAGACTAGTTACATTTTTAGTCAAATACTCAATTACGGTTTTGGAAGCGTGACAAAGAACTACACGGTGTCGTAGGCCCTCTGTACTAATATTACAAAAGGGGTAAAATTTATGAGACTGGGTTAACCTCAGAAACTACCAAACCGATTTTGAAAAACCTATTATCAATAGACAGCAGTCATTTCTTTTAAACGTTACGTTATTCTAGTGGCATGCTACATAGTAACCTGAAAAGCTGTGAGCTAGTCTAATAATCATAATGTAATTACAATATTACCTGAACATGCAGCCAGGCACGTGACCAGCGTAATTAGGTAACATTCCAACGTGTTTGTGATAGATCTCCGTCGGATTGATAGATAGCGGCGGGTCCGGCCTGCAAGGCAAGGAAAAGGATGGGTGGGCGTTAATGGGATAAATTGATGGAAGAGATTCTTGGCGACTGTTACTTGGTGCAAAATGAACACATCCGTGGAGAACATTGCAAGTGAGGTAATTTTCGTGTTTTACCTAAGAATAAAAATTATAAACACATGTTACTTTCTGTCATTTTATTGCATACATTGAATAGTCTTTAAGCTTATGACGTTATACGTCCCGATAAAGATTAAAAGGTACATCCCAAAAATTCCTATAAATTTTATTATGTCAATTACTAAATACATAGAGGCAATTTAGCTTTAAGAAGTAGGTACTGAAATGTCTTTAATGTTACTACCTACCTTAAAATATCAAACAGCATTAGATTTAAGGTAGAAACAAAATGAGAGACCGTCTAAAGTAATATTATTGAAGATGTTGAAGAAAGATAGCGTTCTGTGTCGTGTATCATACACACCTTAATATTACTTTAAACCACTTCACTGTCCCGCCAATAGACACAATAGATATATTCACATATGACTCACGGGACAAGAAAATGATTAGTGGTAGTAAACTCTCAGGACTCACGATTACATATAGAAAAATAAAATAGAAACATTTATCGGAAAATTGTCTCTATTGAACATCTATAGAATATTTATTGCAGTATACAACCAACGAAGAATTAAAACACCAAGCACAATAAGGCTTTATTAATGATTATACAAGCATTTTGACCATGTACGGCCCTTCTAGATGATAACCGATCTTCGCGTAGTAGTTGCGAGTGCCGACTCCTGATATGACGGCCATTTTGTCTGACCCATGTTCCTCTTTAGCGATTCTCTCGGCCTCCTCCATTAGCAACATACCGAAACCTTGATGCTGGAACTTTGTTGGGTCTCGGGCGTTTACCTGAAATGTTAATAATGTTATGACTTGAGAAATGGAGCTGATGACGATGGTTAAGTAGAGATCATGAATCGGCAAACGGATGTTTCGGATGCGCTCCAGCTTCATGGACCGATGTCCTAAACAAAGTAATTGACTCTGGTTGAATGCGGAAGGTATTTTGCCGCAACTTGGGGAAGCCTGTTTCGTGCTGTGAAACTAGATACGCTTAAGAAGAAAAACAAACTTACAGGCACAACAGATCCATAAACATGCAGCTCCCTCACAATGCTGCACTGTTTGAAGTTATCATTGGGTCCTGGCTTCAGCTCCGGCCTGTAGGTATCCGAGGCGCACTTCCTGAGTCTCAACAGACCAACCAATATGTCCTGGTCTGGATCCTCGTACGCTAGGAAGGTTTCCCAACCACCGTTGGCTGTGTAGTCACGGCGAATTAGTTCTACCTAAACAATATCGTAATTTAGTCAAATTGAAGTGGTGACTTGCAGAGAATGTGTACGCACTTTCACTGGAAAAATTGGCTATGTCAGTCACCAGAGGGCACACCAGTGATGCTCTCAAAGGCAGATTCAAGTCGCTGAGGCCGAAATCGGTCGGGAGCATACAGTAATTTGAAAAAATTAAGTTTTTTAAATATGCAACTTCAATAGGTCCGAAAGTCATAAAAGACCATTAAAAAATACATTGTCAATATTCAAGATCCAAAAAATCACTCAACAATAGTTCATTACATAAAAAGACATTTATTTCTATAGTGTTCACAAGTCACTTACCTCATAAGGCCTAACCCTGTTATGTATCTCCTGGATTCCAACCTCTCTTGTCCTCACATCCCTGCAGTCTGTACCCAAGTCTGCCATCCTAGCGAGAGCCAGCTCCCTCAAGTTGCCATGCTCTACTCCTGATGAGACTAGTGGCATTGGAATGTCTCTTTGCACTCTGAAAAACATTATGAAATACGTGTAAAGTTATATATGTTTATTACAATGAGGTTATTTATATATAGAATTCATGTCTGTTTTATGTAATGAGAAATATCTAAATTCGGTCGTCTAGCATTTGATAAACTCTGCGCTATACACAATCAACCAATTTGAAGAGAAGCGCAGAAATGGGAGGCTACCACCAAGTAACCAAGTAGTAGTTGATCATAATAATACACAAAACAACATACCTGTAAACTCTAGTCCAAGGAGGTATTAATGCCAAGACCTTAGCAATCAAGTCCACCAAGGTTGACGGAGGATAACTTCTGTACCTTCCCGTTTTCCACAACTCGTACAGACCGGTACCTCTGATCACCAATGTAGGATATATCTTAAGACCATCGGCTCTGAATGCGGGGTTCTCAAAGAATTCAATGAACTGTTCCACGTCCCGTTCAAAATCTACATTTGGTAGATCAGGCATCATGTGGGCGACAATCTGAAAAACAGTAGTATTTTAGACTTTATATTTTCGATCCAAAAGCTGGCTAGCAGCAAAGAGGCTATTTCAAAGTTAGATGTCCTTTTTATTGTTAATACCTTATATCCAGCATCCTTAGCCAAATTGAAGTTCTCACAAACAGCTTTAACTGTGTGTCCTCTGTTAGTGTCCCGGGCAATATCCTCATACACTGACTGTACACCTATTTCAAGTCTGATAAAAGAGCAAATAGTCTAAGATTAACAACACAATGTATTGATATCAAATTTGGTGAATCTTACTAGATGAACAAATGTGACTAAAGACTAGACTAGAATAGCAAAAAACAGCAAAATAAACTGTCAAGTTTTATGTATGCTATAGCTGTCAACACATTTCTTTTAGGTCTTTATTGTGTCAATGTTTTAGTGTAATAATAATATTTTACTACGTCATCTAGTCTCAAACTAAGCAAAGCTTGTATTACAAGTACAACAGATTACCATACTCAAATATTTGTAAATACATAAATAATATAGATAAAATACATCCAAACACAGAAAAAAATATCATGTTCATCACACAAACATAGAGAGTGGGAATCAAACCCTGCAGTACAGTAGTCAGGGCCACTAACCACTACAGCAGTTGGTAATAGTATAATTGATTTCTCACCGAGTGCATCCATAGTTAAGCATGTCACTCATGTGCCTCTGCAGGCAGTAATCGGGCCTCGTCTCAATTGTGATACCAATACATTTGGTCTTGGCCTTCTCTGAGAACTTTACAGCTTCAGCAACACTACTTGAAGTATGACCTGAGAGGGCATCATGGAGATTCCTGAAATTATCATATTAAAAGTAAAAATTAATCTACACAATTGTATGTATGTAAGTATGACAATTTCAGATAGAATAACTTGATAGACAATGTTGAACTTTAAGAGCAATTTTAAGAGACTTACCTTATGAAATAGTCTCTATAATCTTCCGGGAGACTCATAAAAGTGCCGCCCATAACAATAAACTCGACTTTATCAACACTATGACCAAGCTGCTTCAGCTGTTCAACTCTGTGACGCGTCTGCAAGTACGGGTTGTACCGCGCCCTGATCGCTCGCATGGAGGTCGGCTCGTAGCCTGTATAACTCTGAGTAGAGTACTCGAAGTCAGAGTCCGGGCCGCCAGGACAGTACACGCAAATGTTCCCGGTGAAGTTTATGTGTGGACATCTGTGCGGCTTGCACATCACAGCGACGACAGCGATACCGGACGCAGTACGGATTGGCTTCGCTTTTAACTTTGGTAGTAGAATCTTTTTAGCATCAGCAGGCACGGCTGCGATGATATCTACAAGCCTGGGAGATGTTCCTAACCCGTACTTTGACGATATCCGTGTTTTCATCTTATTGAGGTTAACATCTTTACCCTGACGGTGAGCCACTAATAATTCCTGTATAATCTCGGAAATCACTATCACCATTTTCTCCTCTTTAGAGAGGTTTGGCAGGAGTTTCTTTTTAGCCATTATGTAGGTTATTAAAAATACTTTAACAAATAAATAAATTGCGCGTGTAAACTTTTTATGCTCTTTGACAGACAATATGACATTGACAACAGTTTATTTATTTTGTTGCTATAATTTACGTTCAGAAATCAACAACCAACTTTCAATACAAACGCATATATGTTTAAATATTATTTTATTCAAATATTTAAAACGTAACTTCCTATTACTATATTTTCATTAATAGTATATACATGGGTTTAAATTAAACTTAAAAGTAAAAACTTACTTGACTACATTCACTGGTGCCCACTCAGTACTCTGCCTTCGCCTATAGTTAGACGAGAAGTCGCAAAGCGCAGAGTTTGTGAGTTTCTTTGAAGATTCTCCAAATCTTTGGAAACCATAAGGAACATGACCCGAAAAACCTGTAAACAAAATTTAAAATATTTGTAATAAATATCTCGAAAAGCTCGAAATCCAAATATGACACACTTACGGATTGATTGCGATGGATTAAAGCCCCAAATTTGATTTCGTACAAATGAAGCATGTAATTTTCCGTAGGACATGGGTTAAAACTAAATCTATAACCTACCTATTAAAAATCTATCTAAATAAACGACATCAAAGTGATTACGTAATGTCCATTTGACATATTAAAAACTATAACATAAGCTCCGTAGTAAAAAGTTTTGTTGTCACGGATTTTATTTATACTCGCACTGGTATTCTCACCTTTCTTGACGTATTTGTCAGGATGATCGTTATCCATGAAGTACGGACTGATAGAATGTGACGCTGGTGATAATTTAGGTTCATCCATTGGGACGTCCCTTAATATTCCGGCACATTCTGGTCGTACTGTGACCAATGGGAGCTTGAACTCTGCTGTCGCGGACTGTGAATAGTAAAAGCTTTTGATGTAGGCATTGATTTTGCTGGGTCACATTTCTCTACGATAATGTATTAGCTGGATCTGCTTAGACTTCAAATTTTTCTTCGTTCAAGCAAGCCATCTTCCATTCTTCTTTCTTCATCCATCTCCATTCTTTCACATTCTATTGATCGTTTTTCAATCATATTGTGATGGGCTGTCTCTCAAGGAGGCACTTTTAGTCCAACCAAATATAATTTCGTAAGACTTACGAATCTGTCAACTAAGTCCCAAGGCTGTCCTTTTCCGGCTTGTAAGTCAACAACTCTTTCTAACTGATTTCTTGCTGCTCTCTGGTTGAGTTGCACCCTTTGGAATTCTGATAAAGCCTCCGTTGCAGCGACCGTGTATCGCTGACCGAAATGATTGTTCAATCTTGGTAGGAATCCTGGATTTATTTACATATTTATTAAGTTAGCCGAAGTTACCCCGATCTTTTATTAAATCAGCTGATAACGAGGTACGATTTTGTTTTTGTATCTTGCGTTGCCGTTGTTGTGAAGCGGTTTTTCAAACATTTTATTTTCTATTTATTTACAAGAAATTTCCGCTATATTATCGTCAGATACATAACAGTCTAAATAAAACACCGTCCGTTAGTTTCGCGGACGCCGGTCACAAACAAGTGGACGGCATCTGATATCGTGACATAACTGGAGCAGCCATTGATATAGAACGAGTACCGTTTTGTTGTTACAATATGCACATATTTTGTAGGCTCTGACTTAAAAACACGAGCACCCGCAATACATTTATAGGTAAAGCTAACTAAAGTGATAAGTAGAGAGAGATAAGGTGAAGATTGACTGAAAATTCGATTTCTTCGCTATTAATTATAATAATGTCACTTGTCGGGAAACTGTTGTACTGATAAGTTACGTCACGCGAGATACGCATATTTTTCAATTATGTAAGCACCAATTTAAACATCTCCAAAATCGTTGACATCTTCGAAATTGTTCCTTTGTATATTCCCAAAAATATAATAACATTTTGTGGGAATAGCAGTCCTGTTTACTTTGGTACGTAATTATGTCACTACCCACCTAAACATTGTACAAAGATGTTTAAATGGACCACCACTTCTATATAAAATTAAAACTATTGCATTTGTGGAAACGAGATAGTGCTATACAGCGTAGAGTGGTTTCTCTCTTTCACAATTACCGTCTTACTTTGAATAGTGGTGGTCGGCCTAGTCGGGGCTCCTAAAGCAAGAGCAATGGACCGCTAGGGATACGAGGTCAACGGACATCTGTTTAGTACATTCATCTTGATAAATAAGGAGATTAAACATCTACGTTCCATTTATCGTGGTAATGCTCAAGGAACTCCTTATTTCAGAGTTGAGGATTTAAATACGTGAGTAAGTTTATATTAGGTGAGCTTTGCTAGTGATAAATAGTTTGTTTGCTGTATTAAGTAGCGGCGCATTAGACAAAGTATAAAGAGAGGTTTACTTTTCCTAATGCAATTAAGTCAATTTAGCTTTATACAAATTTCTTACTCAATATAGCGGAGTAATTTAGGACCAGGACAGTAATAATTCTCAATGAAACCAGCTGCAAGATAAGTGGTTAAGAAATTCAAGAAATGATTAATATAATATGCAAATTCTGGACGTACGTGCTGCCTACTGCCCACATAAATTGTGTGCAAGCGCAGGACTGTGACTTAGGGCTATTATTATTCACACCTACATCCAACGGTCAAGTAAGCTTAGAATGTTCGAGACTAAGACCAATAAACGTACATTAGTCAAACACCCCCTTCGTCATAAATGAAGTGACCACCTTCGGAGAATGTTTTAGGACAAATTAGTCAGGCTAGCTTTTTAAGCGGCTTCGCCAGTGAGGATGATAGTCAAATATGCTGTAATATTGCCCTTTTTTAACGCAGTCGGATAAAATAAGTATGTGTTAAGGTAAGTTTACATCCATAAAAAATCGCATCATAATCAGTCAAGACGTTTGAGCGCCAAGAGGACAAACAAACACATGAACTCTTGCCTCTATAATACATAATTGTGTGATAGTGTATAGTGATACAAATGGGCAAATTATCCGAATATCCTTTTAACCCTAATGACTCGTTGAATGCGATGCCGCGATGACGAAATGGATATTATGTAGGTATAGGTACATAAGTTCTTTATTGATGACTATTTCGTGCAGACCTTCATGTCTCTATCAACAGATAAATAGGTGCTAAGCATAGTCATTTAATGTTAATGACTTGTGCGTTTTCACGACAACATTTCAAACCGATGAATAATCAGAACTATAACTTTCCTGAAGTGATCCGCAATTTAAATTGAATTTTGGGTCTGAAACTAAGCCTTTAAATTAACCATTCTTAAACTATCAGTAAGGAATTAACCATGCTAAATTTATAAGTAAAACACTCTGGCACGAGTTAGTAGGTAATGTAAAAAAAAATATAACGAGTTTTTTTCGCAATTCAGGCGACCTCCGCTCATACTTAAGTTTCTATATCGGAATTGATTTGAAAATTGAAGATCCCTACTTCCAATAAACAAAGAGTAACGGGACTGGAAAAAATCCTTTTAACTTAAGTCAGTGACCGCATTTCAAATTAGAGTTTTTCTGGCCGCCACAAACACCGCATTACATCTATTCCACAATTCAATCATCATTTATTTGACCTAAGTACCCACGTGTCCTAATATTAAAGGTAAATGTAAACATCTCGGGCGCTAAGGTCTCAGGAAGCTGCGGTATGCCTCGGACCGGTTGGCTCTGACTCATTCACAGATCTGATTCATCAAGATCAAGTTTTTAATATCATTTAGATTTCACTGCATTAAGAAAATTCACTTCATTTTTATTAAGTACCACGAGTAACTTGTTCTTGGAATTTTTGGCATTTCCTTTTTTTCGAAAGGTTTTGCTCTACCTTTTGTGTGGAATGCATTTATTGCGTGGGTAATATTGTGGTCATAAGACGAATTTAATCTGAATATCTCGCAATCAAATGGCATAACAGTATCGATCGTAAGATAAACCAGTGCTCGTTGAGGTGAAGTACCTATGTACATTGTACGTAACTACTATATACCTATCAACTTGTGTACAGCTGCGCAATTCAGACAGCATAAGGAAATGTACTCAGTCTCTCTCTATCTCAGTGTATTGGTTTTTACTATTGTTTAACGATAACCACCCCTGAATATTAAAATTTTAAGGCCACAATGATATATTGGTAATACTTTTATAATTTCTTAGGTTTTTTGAGGACAGTTAGATTTTGATTTTTGGTCTTGATCTTAAGACATTCCTTTAAATTCTTTGTAGCCATTTAGGTTGTGTTTGAAAATTTTTTTGCGTTATTATCTTACTAAGTTTTCTGGTAGAATAATAGAAACTGAGCATCTTACCTTCGTATCCTGGTATCATAGGATGCTTATAAACTGGATCTCCATTCCGAAATCTTGCATTCACGACGTCAATGTCTGTTTGAGGTGGCCGGTAGATCTGTGAACAACAAGACAAGTTTTTGAAAACTGAGTCCTATGGCAAAAATTTCAAAAAACACTTTCCGTGGATCCTACCACCAGATATTGTCATATGATGACAGTTGGAGGCAAAGGAGATGATGCAATACCCGGCAACTGTGTCATACCACTGCTACAGGACTGCTTTTAGAGGAGACGGTTATAGGTGCAGACAGAGTTGAACTGTCTCAAAGCTTTTCTGTTACTTGCAAAGCGTCTGCGTATTTTTCAACGAGTTTCGGAAAATTCTATTACCTACTTATGCATATCAAATATGTAGATTGTAGGTACATCAGTAGCACATGCCACATACGCATTAGGTAGATAAGATACAAACGCCCACATAGTCAGCAGCACTTAATGATAAGGACTTATAGGGTTTATCGATTACTGGTATCGAGTATTAATTTGAAGGATTCTAGCCCGGGGAATTGATTAAAAGCTACCAAAAATGTAGTAAACAATTGAGGTCACCAATACCTGGGATTTTGTGAAAGTTTAAAATAGGTCGTAGTAGGATTAAATTAAGACGGTGTTTTGCAAGGCACTACAGTGGCTTCGTTAATCCACTGTCAATTTCTTAATACTTTAATCAAGTTTGTACGTAAACAGTGATGACTGCACCATTTTAAACTAAGCTAAGCTGTATGGCTGTACCTATACTCCAGGTACAGCCATGTCTTATAGTAATACTAGCTGTTGCCAACGAGTTTGTCCACATAGCCTATCTTTTAAGTTGGATGAAGTGGTACGGGATGTGCAAAATTGATTGAAAATGGGAAAGTTGTTTAGGAGGCCATCGCGGACAACGTACGAGCCCGTAATTTGTATATATTAAGATTCTTGGAAATGTGGAAACGTGACAGCGCACTACACAGCGTAGAGCGGCGTCTCTTTCCAACAATTGAACTGGATGTGATAGTAGAGTCATTATGTTAGACGTGTTTCAAAGTCTTACGCAACTAACCTGGAAATCATCAGCTGTTCTGTCTGATAGGACCAGCCTCTCTGAATGCTGGACGCTTGGATCCAACAGGATCTTGTGAGTGGTGGATCCATAGGTGTCGCCTATTCGGTACTTGTATTCGGGGCAGTGGCCTGTGTATCTAAAACAAAATGCTTTTTTAGATTAATATCCTGAAACTAAAACTTTATGATTACTTTTCTTACACCGTATCGATGGCATGTGGCAGATTTGAATTTTAGAGAGATTAGCTTCATTAGAATTAAAGAACTAAAGAGAAACGACACCTATTTTTCTAATAATGACCAGTATTAGCAGGCCTTGAGCAGAAACCTTCAAACCCGCAAAAGTACCTTTAACAGCACGCATCAGTAGGCTCAAAATTGGGGGGAAACAGGGGAATAATAAAAACAATGACTCACTCAACAAAAGTAACTTTACTTCACCAGAACATGCGTACGTCAGTAATACATAATAAACGACATAATTTATCATATTTTGACACGCGACACGGCCGACGCAATGCGCCCTAAATCGGGATATTGTCAACGGGCAACATCAACACAAGTTACTTAAGTTGCACAACAATCCTTAAAAATGAATACCACATTCATCAATAATGTGTCTTTGGGACTAGGGTTGAAATACAGAAGTTTTGGGATCAGAAGATTCGAGAGCGAAAAGATATAAAAGGTTATCCTAAAAAAAATAGAGGAATATCATCGAAGACCTATCAAGTACCTTCCACTTAGGTACATTTTGATATTTACGTTGTAGTTTGAGGAAAAAAGTAGTAGGTAGATAACTATTAACTGCACATTCAAAGTTAAGTCCCTCATGTTCGGAAAATCCAACGATTGATGATACAGTTGCCGATAACAACAACCTGTATGTAGCTTCGTAAATTATTTTCCTTTCATTTTCTAGGAAAATCATCAGCAAAAATTAATACCCATGGCGAAATTGACAGCCCTACGTGTAAGCTCTTCTGATACGGTGAATTATGTAGCATCAAAAGTAAACCTGTGTCGTTATATAATTGGCGCCAAAATACCAACTGACACAACTTTGCCGGCTAAAAACCCAAACTGTAATAGCACTGCAATACTGAGATTATTTCGTCATCAGCTATTTACTGACAGAACCCTTTTAGGATTATAATCGCTTGTTGCGATATTGAATTTGGAGTACTTAGGTGAACTGTATTCAGCCGTATTGAGAAAAAAAATACTAAGATTAAATGAATTGGGTACAAACAAGTAAGTGTGTCATTAAAGCTGGTTATTGTATTTATTTTAAAAACTTTTGGCCAACGAAAGTTCCAAGAAGACCCTAGGGTAGTCATTCTCTTTCATTGCCAGACTCCTGCTGTTTAAATAGCCGTAATGGGGTTTTCCCTAGTTCAATGGTCAAGCTATTTTTGTTCATTTTAAGTTGATAACACTTCCACGTTTTTATGTTGTTCTTGCAAGCGTTGCGTATATCGTATGTCGAAAATACACTTTGAAGAAGGAGGGGAAGCTTTAATTGACATTATTACAATCGTCACTACAGTGGTGTTACCCAAGACAGTATAATTATACTAACCCTGGTATATAATGGGGCTGAGCTATACTGACTAAGTCTAAAGCCATTTTGAACTATTTCTTGATTTTCCGGAAAAGGATCAACTCATAATTTGTATTACAAAAAGCGAAAATTGTTAAAAACTTGAATTTAATTAATACCACACATTTGTTGATTTTGATTTGGTTTGACGTGAAATTTTGACATGACAGCCTCTAGGTATTATTTGAAGGATGCATTACCACATAAAAACATCTAATTTGGCCAGTTTTATACTGTCAGGCCAAAGAGATTTTATTTGTTATGCAAATTCTGATTTGTTTTACATTTGCCATACTTATTTTGTTAGATTACCTTAAAATCGTTATAAAATATAAGAGTAATAACAAATGGTGATATAACTCCGAAACAAAACAAAAATATTATCATCGCCCGCGCAGGTTTTGGTCAACTTCAAGTTCGTTCGTCGTTCGTCGCGCTCTTTCACAATTCATTCGCTCGTAGTCGTACGCTGCAGTCATTCTTTCGTTCATTGGATCGTCCGCCATATTGAATGTAACCGCCGTTGCGGTCGGGTGTGTGTACGGTGGCGCTCCGCGCAGTGACAGTCAGATAACGATGAATTCATAACTTTCAAAACTTTGTGCTATGAAGTGAGTTTAATATCTCAATAGTTGTCAAAAACTGTGATGTGATTATCTATATACAATATTATTTCATTATTTTCAACTGATCCAGCAACTTGAAATGCATGCATTCCATTGAGACTGTTGAACTTTTATTTTTTTAGTTCGGTGTACATTTTGATTCATATCAAGTATTTTTTTTAATTTGTCCAGCGTGAACTATGGTTTTATTTAGATTTTATATTATAAACATTGTATGAATATAGTGCTTTGTGCCAATAGACTGTGTTGTCAAAGTCTGCTATAGATGCTGATTAGGAAATGCCGAAACATTCAAGGTAAGATGCAAATGCAATCAAAGTTATCAAACTTTTTCAGAAAATTCTGCATATTTTTTTGTTCCACACGTTTTTCCAACTGTATATTTTATGGGGAAAAAACATTACGTATTTAAATGATGAACAGATTTTAATAACTGCTCATTATTTATTTATTTACACATGTTGCACTTTTGAACTCTATGACCTACTTTTTTTTATAACTGGTGCACCTGGTAACTTTAAAATCTCAATACTTATTAACGATTTAATCGATAAAAACTTAAAAATGATAAATGTTGCGTCCATAAACTTCAAATTACTTGTTTATACCGGTCACGAGGACCTCAATTTTTATTCAAATTAACTTGATTACAATCAGTACCTAATATTTAAAACTTGGTAAAATAATGTTCAATGACTTTCTTCATAACGACAGCTAAACAGTTTTTATTTTTGTCGTCAATAAATGTCCAAAAGCAAAAACGAATAATTACATTATATTTGATTCGATAAGCGGATTGGAAAATCACTTCCTACTTAAAAGCACCGAATTAAAAATATGAATGTTTTCATATCATTGAGATAAAACCTTCGTATTTTAAAACGAAATTTTAAAAAGTTTGAAATCAAAACTGCCAATTCTAATTCTTAACGGCGGGAATTCGTACATAACCGAACAACTTTGAATTTTAGATCGTTCGTTTCTCTGTAGTTGCAGAAATCTCGTTCGGATTGCGTAGATTTTCGTGAGATAAAATCATTCGTGGCTCTGAATCTTGATCTTCTTTGATATCATCTCAAACGCCTATCAGTGTTGCAATGACAGCCGACGTTATCAAATTTGGAATGCGAGAATATTATGACAACATTTAACAAAAATTACAAAATGAATGGAGGCGTTGCAAAAATACTCTGCAATATCTTTCGCATTAATTTTGTTGCTTTCAAATATTACGACCGATTACGACCCTTGAACAAAGTGGGTTGTGTTATGTATGTCAAAAGTTTAATTAAATTACTGTTATAAGGTAATAACATCAGAAAACTTTCTTTTAAATTAATTTAAAAGTAAAGTATAAATACGTAACATCGTGTAATATCTTCACTGGCTGTTTAACGTTTATGAAATCTAGATTACTTCGTATTTATTCGAAATAGTAAAATATAAGCAATAAATTCCTAACAAAGAGTTACCCTATCTCTATGGTATAGTCAGCAACAAGAAATGTTGAACAAAATCAGTAGATTTAGTAACGACAGTTTTGTATCCTTGTCCCAATTACAACTAATTCAGTATTTGATTATGTTTGAGTGTTTTGTAAGATAAATTTTATTAATTTGTTTGTCTCTGCTAACTGTAGCTACATATTCCGTGGATGAACATGAAAGTTTTATTTTTATAGTGAATGCTTACTTAAACGAATCTTCCTACGCAAAACTTTCATTCGATAAACTTCTAATAAAAATATCAATTTCCATTGCATGCTCCTAACCGCTTTCTTTCTTATATTTAATGTTTATATACAAAAAGTTTGATATATCATACGAGACTGATCAATAAATCGAAAGCCGTTATTTTTCATAATAAGCATAATGTATCTTTACCGTCAATATACATTCCTACTTTTCATTTATATTTTTTAAGTCGCAATACTCGCCAAGCAATAATGTTCCTATATGTGTTTGATTATAGTTCTGTTTTTATATAAGGTCTGCTTTTAAACCTCAGACAGTTTGCAAAGCAGCTATTCTCGTTAACAATATGCATTTGGAACAGCTGATTTTGAGATCGAGATCAGTGGCAACTGGCATGCCCCTATGACACTCGCTTGTAAATAACGCGACATTGGGCTAAATACTTGGATATCTGATGAAATCAATTTATGGAAGAAACCAAGTGCAAAATACTAAATCTATATATATTGAATCTCTTCAAACAAACTTAGTAGTCCCAAAACAAGTTTTTGTAAGCTGTTATTTTAGATGTCATCGACTGGTATTGCAATTATAATTGGAAAGTTTTAACACGGATTAATTTACGACTTCACGAATAACTAAACTTCTTATTAGGTGCAGACGAGGCTGTCATATAGTGGATAAGTTTACTGTTCCCCATAAAATATAGTCGTTACTTCCCTAATAAATGATAACACGTTACGAAACAATGAAACAGGCACCCATTCAGTCCCAAGTAATACGTTTCAAAGGAATCCAGTTTTGTAGCAGAGAGTAACAAAACCTCCCGACGACATCGTGGCGACGTCGTTCAAACATGGGTGACAACACAACGAATATATTTTAAACCCTAACCCCACGAAATAAGGCACAAGTTATTTGTGAAGCACTAGAGTTGCATTCCTACAAATCTCATTCTAGAAACTAGACGCTTCTTTGTTTTTGTATAAGGCTTCTATACGCTGTAAATAGCTGCTGAATGGTTGTCCAAACAGCTTTCGCGTTTCAAACGAACAACATAAAAATCGGCCGTGCTTTTATCTTTAAAAATATTGCTTCGAGATAAAAACAGAAAGTATACGTGTTCGTTTAATTCGAATTGATTTAATAACGAAACTCAATTTCTTATTCGATATCGAAATTTATTTGGTCACGTTTACCTAAAGCGTAGAGCACATATTCGTTTAGAATAGTTTTCTGGTTCCCCGGCAAGTTTCGGAGCGGACCGGTTTGGTGGAAGACGCGGAACGACGACGGTTTGCGATGACGAAAAAACTGGCTAAGTTTGAATTTTATTAGGGGACCCGTGTCCTTCAAATGAAACCGAATGATGGAACCATTGCCAAAGAACAATCACATAGCATGAAATTAGTCCTAGGTCAAAGGCTTTTGCAATCTTTTGAAGGCAAGACAAGCAACTGATCGAAGACTGATCAATACTTGTATGTTAGATGCGGAACTCTTGAAGAAGCCTCGTGTCGAGTGATATTCGAGGTCGCAACCCAATTGGGGACCAGTCGCAGGTACGCTTTTGTAGTACACTTTCTCCCGTGCGTGACGCGCCCAGCCAGACATTTCACTGTAGACTGTCCGCAGGTGCACGGAGAACTTAATTTTAAACATGTGAATTTATGATTTGCGATTTATTTAATGATTCGCCAAAGTTACACTTTCACTGAGAAAACGCCGCAAAGAGATCAAAATCAGAAACGCAGAGTAAATTACTGATGGCTTCTTGACGTAGAGTTGTTAAGTCGCTCTCGTGAGATATTTGACATCTTGTTCACACAGCTAGTCACCAATATTTGTATAAGATGAAAGAGACAGTATACCACTAATAAGTAGGTTTCGAGAACAACATTCTAGACCAAACGACGCTACGTCTGGTGTCTCTTTAACATGACAAATTTTAAACACATTGACCCCTAAAGCTCAAGAATCCGACATTCTTGTTCGCAGGAAAGCATCACCATTATGATGCAAATAAAACACGTGCCGTCTTGATTCTTTAGACATCCTGCGATCATTAGAGCCAGTAATGATGGGAACTTCATAAAAACTAGTCCAGCGAGTGAGAAACAATTGGCTACGTAACCATTTTGTTCGTACTTTCGTTTGTAAAAAGTGTGTGTTAACACGAATCGTTATAACCGCAAATATTCGAACAACAATTTGAACAATCAATTACAAAGATTCCAACAAAAATCGTTATTTAAATTCGACACGTCTCGTTAACGAACAATTATCCGTATGGTGACGAGCATCTGACATCACTCTGGGAAATAACTAAATACATTGCTGAGGAATTCGAAAAAACAATAACGGTTAGTTACTTTGGTATTCTGTAATTATGTACTGAACATTGGATGGATTACTTAGCTGTGTGGTTGTTTCCAACCATGACTCAGATCTATTATTATGCAGATTTTCTTCGGTCATGCTTCATGTCTTTCAGTTGTGAATTGCTGTATTATATTAAAAAATTCAATAGCATAAAGAATAAATTAAACTTGGTTGATTGGGTGGTAATATTAGCAAGTGTTAATTGAGTCAACAACCTTTCTCCATTATTTCTCGCAGCACTTAGCGAGCTAAGGACAGTGTAAAATACTGTCGAAATCACCACAATCGTTTGCACATCTGCCCGATATGGTGCAACTACGATGGAAGTGTCGAAACTCGTTCAAACAGCTGTATCAATGGAATACTCGAAATAGACTCGTGCCAAATACAGGAAACAGACCATTGTCTTCGAAAGTTCTTTGCATCTTCACAATGGGATGCTTATCTAAGAATTCCCTTTTCTTGGAATTTTACAAATGGCCACTGATTACATGTTATATTTCTCGCTTTCTTATCTGCGACTGATAACAGGAATATTCGTGCGTATTTTAAAATATCCTTTAATGCATCTGGTTTTTTACCGACGCCATTATGTCTGGGCAGCAAGATGTGACTAACACCCTCATAAAAAAATCTCGCATCCTTTTAACAAGTAATTTTCACTATCTTTACGATAACGAAATAAAAATTAGCGTTTGTATGTTGGATCCTCTTACTTAAGGAGATACATTATAAACTGAAAATACGTGCTACAAATATAACACTATTTTTCAGATAATAATTCCAGGCTATAAAAGTCCCACTGGCACAAGGCTCCTCCCATGCAGGAACATTAAGTCTTAGAATAAAAAAGAAAGTTCGTCGGGACCAAACCCGCACCGCGTGCAGACGAATGCATTCATCGAATCGCAAAGTTACCACGACATTATTTTTCATGGGCACGTATTTAATCTTGAACATTTTCCTTCATGGTATTAAATGAATTATTTCTGCTTATAATTATGCGAGAAGATAAACAGCTGATTCATTCTTATATTTCCATTCATTAACGTGCTAAGAAATAAAATTCGTTCGTACAAAGATTTATTGTACATAAACTCAATGTTCATCACTAATTAAATGAGGTGGTCACTGTGTAATTACAGTGTTGCAATTAGGGACGAAAGTGTTGCAAGTATAGTACGCACTGTGGTAACACAACTTGTTTTGTTTTTTTGTGCGTGCGTTTATAGTTTTCATAAAGTAGTTTAAATTGCCCCGATTGTGTAGTAGCCATTGTACCAAATGTGTTTTTTCTTTTTGTTTCCATTTAAACTAGGTTGTGTTTTTCTAAGCATTTTAGATGGATAAAGGTGATTTTAATGAGCAATATAAATTTTATCAACTTTAACCTGCTTTAATTTCCGTAAATGAATTTCCAATATCATTTATGTAAAACATTTCTGAGAAAGATAAAAACGCGATGGTATCTAAGGAATTTTATATTACGCTTATGAAACAAGGCCAGTTTTCGATTAAGCACAAACTTGAGATAACAGTACGGTCCTACGCATTCCATGACATGTTTCTATGCTCACGAAACGCATGAGCCAGCCATAACATGTATTGTGCAATGTATCAATAACAACAAAAGCAAGGTCGTTTGTTCGGCTACAATGGAATTTGTGCGAAGAATATTTTATTCTATAGGTAAATCTGAAATAGGGTTGACAAATTCTAAAGCTATTAAAAGAATACTCGATTGTTACACACCGTTGTGGAGTAACTTAGAAAGGCCCTCGGTTATGATGGATATTTATTGAGCTAAAGCAACCGAAAAGTAGTATCTAGTTTTTAGTGTTAATTTTAATAATTGCTTCAAAGTCATTTATAGACTGCCAGTAACATGTAAAAAGAACGTTTATAGTTCTCTTATCGTGATATAAATCAGTAAACTAATTCAGTAATACAAGTGTGAACTAAAAGTTATAAAAAGTTTTAATATCTGAAGAAATTCCACAGTTTATTGTTTCTTTTTATATCCAGTTAGAGTATCGGTTACATTGATGTTATTATTCTTATGTAGAGTATTGCATAAGAACGTGTACTTATTAACACGTGGATACCAGGGCTTGTAGGAAAGTTATGTATTTAGAATCACTGAAATAATAGAATTTGAATGTATTCAGAGTATCTTCATTTATAGAAAAAATGGCATCATTCTTATTCTATTCGTGATTACGCTTAGGAACTATGGCATTGTGTCAGTCCTCGGCTGTATAGGGGCGTGACGTAGCTACCCTGATAAATATATGTACACTTATAGAATACAAGAGTAAATTATGCTCAATGTTTCCCGAAAAGCATAGCAAACCAATTCAGTGGTCTGATGACCACTAACAATATGTTTTTTATTTTTTATGCATGATTTCAAATATAATTCCGAATACAACCCTGCGAAGGTTTTTTAAAAGAATGTCTTTAATATGTATTTAACTGGCTTGTATCTCGGTCTCATGGCCCGATCGATCACGAGTAGTCTTACAAAACATTGATAGTATGCACGCCTTATCTGAACCAATCTATTTGATCTAACCAACAATATGCCGCTAATTCGATCTAAAGTTATCTGAAAATGATTGATGAGCATCTTAATCCGCGATTAGTTTGCAATTATTATTTATTTTCGGAAGAACCTTGATGAATTCTATCTTTTTAAGTTTAATTATGATGTAATTAACACAAATTACATACACATTTAGAAGTCAGGTTTTTTTAGACGGAAGAAATCAATGCATCACGTGATAAATGCATGCTTGCATCATAATAATATCAAATTAACAAATTATTAGGACTTTTACGGAAGCGAGCACCTAGTCCTAAAGTCATTATTTAAACGTTTTAAAAGAGGTCGAAATAAAAATTGATTTTCAGATAATGCGCCATTATTTTGTTCAATTTTCAAATATATAACTACATTAATTCTTTAACATTTGCGATAGTTATCAAAAGGTTAAAAAAAAAGTATTTATCTGACGAGTACAATGCTTCGGAACTTAGTCATAGATAATTATAATAACTACTGATTTCACACTTATTTTGTACTTTTGATATGAACGTCATCACTCAAAGCAATTCAACAGGAATTCCAAGCAAATTGTTATCTAAACATGCTTATCGCGCTTATCAAGACATCTTTGCGTTATCTCTTGAGTGCACAATTGCAGTGTTAATAAAATTATAACACGTTGATAATATGACAAAGAAAGGCGTAAAAATAATTATAACCGCTCGGAACACAATGAAAATATTTTACATCTATGTTACATTGTAAGGAACACAACGTTATGGTAATTACAACAAGAAGATAGTTCTCGGGGTCTTATCGTTATCAGAATTCACCAAGTTAGTCTTTAGAAAACTAGTTATTTATTGGAGCCGTCAATCATAGTTGTGACTTGTGCTATAACAGTTTTCTCACCCGTATTTATCAAAAATTCTCTGAAAAATATATTTTTTGTGTTAAATGATATTGTAACACGCTTTGATTTAAAGAAATACATTATAAGTTAACGCGGTTGAATAAGACATAAGCGAATAAAACAGATGATTTACAAATTATTATTCGCCCGTATTCGATATTCCAATTTAGAACAGCCTCGTTCAAAGTTTATTAATAACATAATTGATTAAAACTTATTAGGAACGATACTTTCAACAGGAAAAGATGCACTGACCGTACGAGAGTTGTATTGTAACGAAAAATGAAATAGAAACCTGTTTAATTTGCCACCTATCCTCAGTGCCTAAATACAGTTAAATGAGTCATCAAATAAATTCAAACTAATGAGGTCAGTACTGACTAGTGACCATATAATTACTGATTGACTTGCCATTCCGAACATCATCATCAATTGGTTGGTCGATTAACATTTTAATTATATCGCCTATTTGTGCTATCTTACGATTGACCGGTATCTGATTGTCTAATCATTTATTATAGAGACATCAAAGGGAGATCCCGTTAGATAGCAATATATTTATTTGTTAAAGTAAGTATAGAATATATAGAACCGTTTTGTATTTATGAAAACCGATTACCATACCGAGGAGTCCACATACACAGTCCCAATTTTTTTTTTCTAAAAAAACCAGCTAGCAATAACTTAATTACCTCGTATAACTAATTTCAAACTTGAATATTTCATCCAAAATTAAAAGTGATACCAAGGATCGAAAACCAGTCAATTTCCTAGTATTTTCTGACTTGTTTATCCTGTAATTTGCGTCACACGGTCACACCTATTGTTAAGTCTTTAAAAAGCAGTAAAACGCCCCCACAGATAATTTGGGACTAGCTTTAGGCGATTCTGCGAAAGTGAAGATGCGAAAGTTCCCACGAGACTTGAAGTCTTCGTATACAAATGTATAATTAGTGGAGGGATTATCGAAAATTGGCCACCTGCTTGGACCATGAGACTGAATTGTACACCATTATAGACATAAAACAAGCACTTGACATTCAAAATTTTGTATTATACCCATCATTTGCACGTTGCACAGATTTCTTTTTAATTATAGTTGATTAGTATCGAGATAAGACAATAAGACAGTCTTCTATATTAGATGCAAGGTTGAGATCTGCAGTCTCTAGCCACGCCTAAATCATTTTCGTTTTAAATAACCTCGAAAGAATAAAATTTAGAAAACAATTTAATTGAAAACGTTTATCGAAGCTCTCTAGCAGAACTTAATAACCGTTACCTAAGATAAAATCAATGTAAAATTTAATATAATAATAAAAGCATGATTTCGTCACACAGCAGTTCGTTCCTAATGGATCGTAATCGTCCTGTGGTTTGTTACACCAATTTACTATCTAATAAACAAAATATTAAGTGGGTTTCACGATAACAAGTGTTTGTTCTACGGCTATTACGAAAATATAATTATTAAGACGAAGTTCGTTAAGATACAAGAAAACTAATAATCTAGCTTAGAATTAGTTAGTATAAGGCGTTATTAAAAGTGATCAGCGCTTTTAATAACGCCTTTAAAATGACCTTTACCTATCGGACAAAGAACCGACTCATTTGGTGTTGCCAATAGAATAATGTCAAATGTCACCACCGCCATCTTGGTTGGCTTCAGCTTACAAAACGAACATAAGTAGGCCTTGGACTACCGGAGAAACTAGAACACAAATCTAATTTGCCTACGCCCCGCGAAGCTTTTCAAATGCTTTGTCTGAATTTTAAAATTTATCAGAAAACAAGTTTCGTAAACAAGAAAAAACTGAATCGTGACCATAATACTAATAAACCACGTCGTATGAAAATATTTGTCTAATTGCCCAATTAAATTTGCGTCACCCCATTAACGAGCATTGTAGTAATCGCTTGTTTATTCATACTATTTATAACAAGTTGAAATAATAAAGACTAGACCATTTTTCTGGTTCGTGACGTCATTCACACCTGTGCAAACTGCTTTGGCGAGTGCGTAGCCGACTGCACTCAAGTTAAATGTAGGTTTTTCAAGTTTAAAGATTTACTTACCTTAATGTCTTTGTTTGTTAACTCGTGACGTTTTACGTTATTCCATAAAAGCGAACATGGAATATACTGAAAACGATAGAAATTTTAATGCTGATGACTCAATTCGCGTTTAGATTGGAATAATGCTTTTATGGAGCTTATCAATTCAGAACGACCCAGGGCGCAATTTAATTGCTTATTACCGTCTTAAATTACACGAATGCTAAATTCTAAAACTTTAAAGAGAAATGTCAGGAAGCCTTTTTCGAACTTGGAAGTACTGCTAACCAATCGTAGTTTGGAAACTAGGCGGTGTTCAATGCTCATAGAATCCGTAATGGCGCTCGAGAGTCGGAATGCCAGCATAGCCAGCCCACCATAAAAGCAACAACGCATGACCCGTTTTCACATGTATGGATATCCGGTTAGCTTATGGCCAAGAATAATGGGTGCATTTTAATGATAAATAGGAAAGGACTGAACACATTCCTTTGTAACCAGACAATGATCTTTTAAGTGAAACAGTGACACGTAACGTTACTGTTGATGGACAAGCAGCAATTAGTAAAGAACTTTACAAAACTGATTAAGTTAACTTTGACGGGAAAGTAAGTGGTACTAAATACACTGATTTGAATGTGAGTTACGAAGTGTACCGTTTTATAGTTGTACCAACTGTTACGACTGTTTTTACGATCAAAAATATGTACGTGTTATAACAGGAGTAAGTTATCGGAAAACGCTAGGACTTTATCGCTAGTAATAGCTATAAATACTTGTTCAGCATTATTGAAGACTAAAATACGACTGTTTGAAACTAGATTAAAACGAATTGAAACCAACGTACTCGTAAAGTTCTGACTGAGGTTGGTAAGCGATGACACATCGTCAAAACTATTTATACGTCAATACCGAAAAAATCTGTACTCATTTAAATTATGGTCATTTAGCTTAATTTTAAAAACATCTTTAGGATGTCCAAAATAACTGTCATCCCACTAATTAGAATAACAAATAACGTCGAGAACTATGGAAAAAATGTGTCCCAATCAACTGGAGATCGTCATATTTGTTAACTTGTTTGTTATATTTTTTTCCCCACTTACACAACATACTTGAGGCAAGTTTTTGTGAAATATGTAATTAAATTCATACGTAATTGTGGCTGTACGGGTGTCATTAATCTTTCGTATTAAGATAGCATGCGTAGCGATATCATTTAGAGTCGGTCAACTATCGATTAGTGGTCTCGTTTTATTTAGAAATGCCTTACTTATAATTGATTGAGAACTTTTGCCAGTGTGCAACTAGAAAATATGTACAGTAACCTTATTCGGGATTGTTGGAATACTCTTTAAATAACCAAACGCTTTTGGTATTAACAGTCTTCTCGAACCAACCTTTATTTGTTTACTTTACCTGATGCATTGAATAAGTTCTTCGCAGTATTTTTGTGCTTTGTATTGGAATAACAAGATGAGCTCCCAACAGTGACATGATAATAATGTCCAAAATGTAATGAATCTATCACACTACAGGTAGCCATATTTATTTTTGTACCCTTTTCAAATGAACCAACAACTTGTATTTTACTAACTTTTTACATACATTTTGCGCGACAAAAACGCAATATACCAGAGTCATACTTTACAAAAGGGACATCGGAAATATGTGTGGAATGCCCGAGTCAGGGCACAGGTAACCGGGAAGACCATGGACCATCAAACAGGTTTCGCTTCAAACCTTTTTTTGTGTCAGACACTTTAATTTATTAGTTAAGCTGCTATTAAAATTATGGGTGCTTAATAGGTGTTTTGGCTTTCAATTTGGTGTAAAATTGTCAACATGTGTGACATCGTTATCATGATTGACGAGTTCTTGGCGCCTTTTCGTAGAGGACAATTTTTTCCTACTTTTTACATTGTTCGTCGTAGTTATTTGACTTATTTTTGTGTCTGAATGTAGTTGTAGACAGTAACTTTGTTTACATTTGCCATTTTTTTAGTATGCCTTATAGAATTTGCATATCCTTTTCTTAGATATGTTTCGCAACTGACCACTTGTCAAAAACCAATGGCGCCACATTGAATAGGTATTTAATTCATACCGAATCCGGATTAAATGTATATGGTTCTTGTGCTGTAATAAAACAACAAATCAAGTAACAAAGCACTCGATAAATCTTAATAAGGCAAAAGTCGTGACTGGCCTATTTGTGTTCAAGGTGTATGAACAAAATCGAATGGACAGCGGTTTTTGACAACGTCCTGGACTTAAAAATCTTCAAGGGTAACCACACACATACAGTTACGACGTGTCGTTCGTGACCTAGGCATTTGCTTTTCAATCACAAGTAAAGCAGATTGGAAATGGCATTCCATTTGACAACTCAAATATGTCAGACGACAGGCCAACTTTTTACTTTAGAAGACATAAATCACAGGTGAAATGTGGTATCTATCTGTTATGTCACGTTTTTTTGCTAGATCTTTATCCACTTGACTGGTCGACCGCACACGATGCAGGGAAAGGAACATTATTATGCGTAATGTACCCCATGCCCATAAAAAGAAACGGGTAACATTAATAAGGTTTAGGCTATACGGGCAAGATAAAAGGCGTATTTTGTGATAGCGGTGCGGGTGTGGTTACCAGTGGACCTTGCGAAAATGAATGTAGGAGTAAAATTTTAAACATAACACCTGAGGAATGCAGTCCCTTTAGCATTACTTGAAGCATTCATGCGGATCAAAATACGTGGGCGACGTTTTTTGCTCGTCAAGTTATGCCGCGTTTGACGTCAAGACGGATCTTGTTGCGGAACTAGATGCAATGCAGTTATGAGAGCAGCATAATGTGGCGCCGTGCTGACAAGACGGACATCAGATCGAAAACATAATTAAAATCAAATAATGCGTACACATACATATACAAGCCGTACATGTAACGTTACATAAGATCTTCGACCTGATTCCTTTTAATTTCGATCACCCAGAAAAAAACATTCCAATCATAATCGAAAAATTCATAAGCACTACGGACAGTCCGCAGACGAAGCCGTACACGAGCAGTTTAATAAGCGCAATTAATGTTTACGATCGAAAATTAGATATTGCGGAAACTGCTGTGGATATTTTTTATCTCGCACCTGACCTCCGTGGTCGTTGAACTTGAAGCTTTAGGCTTGACGAAAATATCACGTAGACCGAACGGCGTTACGTCACGCGTCGCCGCTCGTAAACTAAGTAAGATTGTGGAGTCAATCACTGTAGCTCATCGAGAGAGAAATAATGGATCGAGAAATTTCTCTCGATCTTATTATCCGTTGCGTGTTTCGTAAACGTTTTAAAGGGTTACATCAAATTGTGATTATTGTTAATTGTCAGTTATACTTGCTTGCTTCGTTGCATTTTTAAGTATGCATCCGAGCATGATTTCATTTTTCTCTTTATGTAACGCTGGGTTTATGGCTGCTATAATAAGTGGTACGCTTATCAGCGTCGACGTGGTTTTATTTTTAGTACCGCCTCGCTAATGTTTCTCATCACTGAGGACCATAACGCCTGATGTAATTACAATTTATTTTTCCGTGACTTCTCGATTCGGGATGGTGGATTTAAGTAATGGACGGTCGGGGATAGCGTTTGTAAAATGACTCGTCTTTATTGGATGTAATGTGAATTTCAAGCACATTATCTGTTATTACCAGCAAAAACAAACAGTTCGGTTCCATTATACTTTTTAAGAAGCTCGTAATATAATATCATTTTAAAGATATCCAATGGTGATGTTATATTATGAGGATCCTTACATTCCTCGCCTCGTAAGTAAAACTTTTCAAATGATTATTAGTGATTGATTCAGCGTATTCGATAAAACGAAAATTCAAGTTTTACTAAAATAACCAAATGACTTGAAGAATTTAGGATTTCAAACATTTATTACTTACAAGTTATTGTAAGAGACACCGTTAAGCTACAATTTTTTGTATCGTTCGTTGCGTGTTTGGCTAGCATTAATTTGTTATCGTTGCGTGCTGTTCCAGCCGATTGGTCTCGCTATGCTGGCCCCTGGACCTGCAGCTTCAAACCTACGCTCATCTGCATATCCAGTTAGTGTTTACGGTAGATGCGTCGGTATTTGGGACGCTGGACTTTCTTTTGTCAGCCATGTTGCTACTGTATTAATTAGACAGTAGGTATTGTTTGCATCGTCCTCAATTTCCGCACCTTTTTTGTTTTCAATTTGGTTAATTTGTTGCGTTTTGTTTTGTTTATTGCTTTATGGTTCTGTTTAATTTGTTGCCGTGATTTAAATACTGGTTGAGTAGAACTTTCAACATTTATTATTTTCGCCATTTCTTGCTTCATTCGTTTAACATTAACATTCATTTTAATATTCCATTGACACAAAAATTATACGAAGATATTTTTTTGTAAAGTATGTCTTATTTGTTGCTTTTTTGAAAGTCATTTGATCTAGACATATCGCACCATCTCAAGAAAGTAACGGTTCGATATGGATACAATTTAATTGCTACATTGTATCAATTAATCCCGTTGACTCAATAAAACTGTGTGAGAGATGTCGCCCAGAGATCCTCGCATTCAATTAAACTTCATCAAAAAGACCATTTGGACTTAACCGTCTCATTATTCTTATGGAAAAAAGTGACGGCTAAATTATTTGTTATCATTTGGTTAAATTTTACGCAGTTGTGAAGAAAATCTTGATTCGCCAGTGGCATATCAGTGATACCGATAAAATTAACGATAAACAGGATATCTAGTTTCGCAGTACAATAACCATCAAAATAAAACAGTGAAGCGATCGATTCCATCCATTTCCTGTCGCTTCGCCTTGCTAATAACTAATAATTGAATCATTACGGACTACATGCGTTTGCGTGTTCGTACACAATTCGGTTTCCTGAATAAGGGGTGTATTATCATATTTATATAAAGTGTAAGGCGTTTTGGAGTCAGTTCGGTTCGTGACCGGGCTCGTGAGCGCACTTCGTGCTGTAAAAAGGAAATGTGGACCTGAAGATTCGGAAGTGTTAATTGTGTTGCGTGTTATGTTGTCCTGGTACTTTTACTGCGCCATTTATTTTATTTAGTGAGTACTTATTTTTTGTATATGATAGATGTTTGACTTAATTCCCATAAAACATCGGTGTTTCCGTATCATATACCTTTTAAAAAATCTTAAAAAATGATTCTAGCTTGACTTTAATTTTCGGTTATGTAGGTATTATTTAATGTTAATCTGTATTTCATTTCTTTTAAATGTATTTTCGTAATTAGACTCATCCACCTATAAGTATGACTGACTATCTTTAGCAATTGCCCAAAGATAAGAGGAGCTTACTGTTTTAAACAACATCATCATAAATTGAGCACTTAATTTTGAAGTGTTTACAATACCTAAAAGATAACATTATCAGATAGCAGTAAACAAAACGGACTTCCCATCAACATTGAACAGTAAAACCTCGTAGGAAAATACTAAAATAGGCAACAAAGTTTCTATGGAAACGTCCTTCAGGTATAAAGGCATAAAGAAACGTTAACAATACCACGTTGTATGAGATTGCGACATCAATTAAAACGAACTCTAACTATATTGACGTTGATTGTCCGCCGTGGGACTTGTGGCAAATGGGTTAGTGTTTGTATAGCCACTTTATGTAATAGTGCAATAAATGTAAAGAACATTCCTGATACTTGTTAGACGCTTGTTCAGATTGTAACCGTTTCTGAAATAGCGTAGAACGTTTATACGCTTTGCTTTCATAATAGAAGCAATCCTTAATAAATTCAAAGTTGTGTTTCTATAAATTTGATGTAATGTGCATTGAAAATATTTAGTGCTCGGATAGGATAAGCACCGGTACTGTGTCGTCAAATATTAACTTGATTATATCATATGTCAAGTCAAGTTAAGTAGGTAAAATTACTCTGAATAATCAATATCAAACATTTGCCCACTTACTTACGACCTCAAAACCATCTTTTCAAAAACACAAAACGTAAATGCAGCAATATTAACATGCAAATAAGCATCTAGTTATAAAGATAAGATTATGCAAAGATATGCTGTCTGTCGAAGGAAAGCAATCAAAGAATTCAAATTAGAAAGGTACAATACGATTGAGATTTACAACGAGTTTCGTCTAGTGATAGTAAAGGCGGAGTGTCTAATGAATTCTCATCACAACAATAAGGTTTTTAGAGTTCCTTTCAATTCAAACATTTACATACTGCATCTACTTTGACTGCTTGGAACTCAATCACTCGCGCCAACTGCGCGCTTGTCGCCAGTTCGATCCCCGCTGTTCTATTCTCGAAGCGAAACCGTTTCAAAACTGTTGTCTTTTTCTGAATATCACAATTTTCCTGTAACTTAAGCCGCGTGGTCTTTATTCAGTTCGAAAGAAATAAACTCTTAATTAACCAATTAATCTTCACTAAATCCTTAATCCGATTTATCAACTAGCTTTACAATACTACGGAACCCGACACTCACGGAACTCACTTTACCATTCACGTTTTTTACCGACTATCCATTAGGTAACCATGGTCATCGCCCGGTAGCTTTAATTCATCAACTCGACTTAAAGCCTATTACGTAACTGTTGTTATTTGTGACCACAAGTTTACAATCCCATCACGAAACGCAAATAATCTTTAAACTATAACTCACAAGGTTGAAAATCCTATGACATTTGGCATTGCATTGTAAAATGTGAATCATGCCATGCAAGTAAGCACTATTTAAAATTCCGTAAACCGTTCGAAATTCGAAACTGGCGTATTTACGGTAAAGACTGTTTTATATGGGACTCGTGCGCTGATGCATTCTTGTGCGCATTCAATTCTATGCATTGTGTACATACCCCATTAATGTAGATATACATAATTCTCTATGCATTAACTGTTTTGCATTTTCCAGATTTTTTCTCGACTCCCAACAGTGTATCTTCTCCACGATTTTTTCAGATCTTGGTCTGCAGGTATTTGGTCCATGGTTCACAAAAAAAAATCCTCCAATTATATCGGCAACTTGAAAGTTTGCCGAAATCATTATTATAAAGATTCTATTTTTACTTCTGTTTACGGAATTGTCATTTCACAAGAATATGATTCACTGTCACCATGAGACCTTTGTGCTTACTGCATTTCTCAGTATAACGGCTTAATAGTTCAACTGAGTGATTTTACACAATGACACAACAGAAAATAATGTACAATGGCTTTCGTATTAACTTTCCATATAAGGTGCGGATTATCTCAAGTAACGTTATAATCGTGATTAAGTCTCATATACATATCTATGAAAAACCCTGTACGATGTGTTGTAAATAACTTAGGAATAATACCAAAATATTTTTTTTTAGCACAAAATGTTACAATGGGTTTAAAAAAATAACTCACCTAACAAAACTTTAGTTTAGGTATTAACCTAGTTGTTATGATTTGTTCGTTTTCAGTCCTGCCGTCTGTAAAATAAATATTATTTAAAATTTATTAAATTTATCGAAGACTTTTTTCCGATCAATATCACAATCATCTTATGATTCATATTAACTTATATTTAAAGGGCTTCAGTTCCTATTCGTATTGGTCATTGTGAAATACATTTGATGCTATTTCATTGATAAGAGTATCGAGAAAAATCTAGTTTATCAGTTGAATCCGTATCAATATAGTAAGTTTAAAGTGCTAAGACGAATAAACTTAATAATGTATTTCACAATTTTACTCATGAGACTCACCTGTATTTGACTCCATGAAAAACTGTAGGAATATTATTGAATGAAGAAGAAATATGTATCATCGTGGTAAACAACAGACGATAATTACTAAGCAAATAACCTCACACTTTCTATAACATGAGTAACGTGAGTAGACAAGGTCATCATATCCGAGTAAATAGAACGGCTGTAACATTACTCTATCTCGATAAAAATCAAGACTATTAAAATACATCACAATGAAATCATCAACATACTTCACCTTTACGATCGATGCAATAATTGCACACAATGCCACCGATATCGATCAATCTCACATAATTGATTCGATCCAACCATCGATTGATGCCGCTTATCTAAATTACTCGAGTCCTTGTACATACAGTTACAACACATCATTTAAAAGTGGAGCAACGCAAAAAACTCAATGAGAACTGATGGGATAAAAACTGTGGGTTCAAAGTTACGTAACATGATAGTTTCTAAATATTAGAGCAATAAAACTGCAATTTGCGTATCGATTGCAAATCGGTATAACGTGATCGATATTATCATCCTAGCTGGCATTATAAAAACTCTCTAATGCCTATGATAATGATCTATGCAAAATTATTCATAGATATTTCGAATTCGATACAATAAACAAAAAAGTAATGTGATGTTTTTACCAATTTGAGACGTAAGGTCAATAGAATATAGGATTGGCATGTAGCACTATTGACTCATACGTTTTTTGTTGCAGGCTTACAGTCATCGAAATTCCGTCCGCATATTGACAACGGAAAAGACCTTGGTAGTCCGACGTTGACTTTGAACGCACAGCAACAGTAAAGCGCTGTCACTTGCGCAAGCGGTTCACCTACGACCCGATACGAAAGTTGAGTCTGGATTGAGAAACAAGGACGGCAAGAACTAGGTGACGCGCACCTGTGTGATGTGCCGGCAACATCACATTGATGTGCAGGTAGACGTCACCTGATTCGTCAGCAACTCCTGGATGAAGCCGAACCATGAAGTTCTCAACTGGCTCCAGCTCGAGCAGTCTTGCCAGCGATTCGCTGTCCAGGAAATCAACTCTATGCATCTACACAGAAGTCGATGCACCCACGATGCCGCCACCCTGCGAAAGAGTAAGTTATTTCACAAATGTACTCGATAATTTTGAATATTTAAAAATGTCGAAATCGATTATCGTAGGTGTTTTATGGTATAAATTGTGACAATCGTAGGCGCCTGACATGTGTTTATTCGGCAATAAAACCAAAAATGAAAGCTATCGCCCATAAAGGTAATGTAACCTTAATATTATGGGAGACCCAAGCACAGGCCAATTTGCTTTCGATTTTTCACATCCAAGTATAGTACATTAAACTTTCAATTTCGGACAACGATAATAATAATAATATCGCATTAACAAAAACAATGTAAAAAGCCGCATGTCCGGGTTGGAGAGTTCGGTACGTTTGGTCCACACGAGAGAAAGTAGCATTATCATCTCTGGCACAGCGGCTCGAGCCACCTGGTCCAATGTTATTTTGCAACACCTTGAATATTTATTTTTTCTCTTCGGTCAACCCTACTTGGTATCTGCTTTTTATGGCAGAAGCAATAAATCTTCATTAATATTTTTAAAATGACCGACCTTGTTGTTTTTGCCACGCGCCAATCTACCAAACGTCATCTTGAACGGCTATTATACCTCTTTTGCATCTCAGACGATACAACAATTGTTGAAGAATTTTATAATATTACTAAATATTTGAAGCGTAACGTTTCTTACAATTATTTTAATAGTTAGGTTCGGATTATGGAGTTACGTATTCACAATAAATCGTTACGTATCTCCAACCTTGAATTATCCGAAGCTTTACTTATTACAGAATGATTCACCGTCTTGACCGAGGCACATCGAACCATGTTCTTGAATTTTGACATTAAGGAGATTTACAATAAACCTTTGATTAATGGCTGGTACATCTTAAAATGGTACCGAATTGCCTAATACGTTGTTATTGTTACTTACTTTGTTATTGCAGTCCGGACGTTTGAAGTGTATTCATGGCATCCCACCAAGGTCGTCATTGTCTTAAATACCACATACGAAACGTTATTGCACTATTTCCACGCCTCCTCCACACCGATTTACTTCGCAATCTTCAACGTTATCGGTAATCTTACATTCAACCATTAATTACACAGCAAATGCATTGGCACTTACAATAATTTAGGATCTTAAATATTCGACCATGTATCATTGTCTTCTATTATATTAAATAACATCAACAATAAATTATCTACCATATCTGTTACGGCTATTATATCGTCAAAGTAATCTTCTTAATACTTTTTCCATTCAAGTGGTAACACAGTGGTCGAGATTTCAATTACCTCATACGACACTCGGCTATCACTTTCGCCGCGAACCTGTGGGCGTTCAATCATAGTATCAGAATTATTATCGGGTATTTATTCATCGTCTATTGTTCTCTCAACGGCTAATGAACTTTTACTACACGAAATATGAAAGTAACATTTAATGAGTGAGTTTAGAAAAGTGATCGCTTGTAATGGACGTTATCGTTGTCATCTATTTGATGTTTATTGATGGTTTGTTTGCTTGTATATTGTTTATTGCTAGTTGCGTATTCGTGTGATTGAGTAACAGATTCGATTTTTGTTGGAGAAATCGTCTTGAGAATTATACAACTGTCACGATGCTGTCTGTCATTCAGGGATCACAAATTGATTTCTGTCATGAGATAATTCACTGGTGTTATTGTTTTAACATTTCAAGTATTTGAAGCTCTGGGTTCTATTTACTTTCTCTTGCATGCTTATTTATTCCAAGACAGAATTATAACAGATGTCGGACAACTGGTTCAATATTTATACTTTAATATCGATCTACATGGAAATGTCTGGGCGTTTTCATTTCGTATTATCTTGGCCTTCGATATAGATTAGTACTGCAAACGTATCAGCGCATATAATTGCAATATTATTGGTGGAAAATGACATCACTTCTCACCGCACCTTGATAATCATAAGGTCATGCATTCCTTCATTTAACAACAAAATTAAATATTAAATTTAACATAGATTAACTGATTATTTAAAGAAATACGAAGTTCATTTTTCCTTTCCGTAATAACATACGCAATATCAAAGATTATGCAAGAATAAATCCAATAATCCATTTTTTAGTCGTGCCGTATCAATGATCGCGTTTCTGTATTGCGTAGACGAGTATACATCAACCTGTCACTGTACTATTGTGTTCATTGAACCCACGTAACTTGTAGCTTCTTGTAACTACGACGCACGTGGACTTCGAAATACCTTTTAGGTCGATGCTTCAATTATTACAACAACATCATGACTCGATACTTTGTCAACGATCGTACTATCGTCACTTTTTCTATCCACTCAATTAGGGAAAGCAAAAGACTTGATTCGAGTTGTCTTTACTTGTAACGAAAACCTCAATTTACGAATATTTCCAACGGCTTTCATCTGCGACCTTAGCTCCGTTCTGCTTGTTTATCGGACTGTATATTTACGCTCCTTTTATTTCATAGTTATCTGATACGAATTCGTTTACCACAACGTTTTGGTCTACCTCATTGTGCACACTATTGTTGACTATTGACTGCGGTCTCCGTCCCACACATCGATAAACAATGCATATCGATTTATTGATATTGATAGTCTTATCTGCCATTGTGCTTATACCCGATAGTACAATACAAAAATGGTTTGTTTTCTTGCTGATCGCTATTTTATATTATTATTCCATTTATAGTAAATGCCTTTTAAGATTCCTGAGGGGTAACACTGTAAAGATAACAAGCATTTTTCTCTCACAGGAGCACATAATTTCCTTAAACGATCGACTCCTATTCGCTTTGGAATCCGCTCGCACCTGGCAACGAGAACAGGAATGTTCGCATTCCTCATTGTAATCTCTAATTCCATAGCTATCGGGCCATTATTTTAATAAGCTTTTCAGTGCTGTAATAACAGTGCCGCCGCGTCGCGTGATCGTCCTTGAGTGAGGCGTGCACAATCGCACGATTCTTTTTCTTACAGTCGATAGTTACATCAACTTGTGAGATCGTTACCATAGCGTATTGGAAATACTAAGAATTTCATCTGGTAAAAGAATTTTCTGTCATTGTCTCAAAAGTGTGGGAAACGTATTATGCTTAAAAGAAGTAGTTTCTTTTCTCTGAATTAAGATACGGTTTATCTCTTTGTTTGGATGTGTAGTTTCTTCTGTGTCCAATTTGTAGATCACGTCTGTGTTGATCTAGCGTAGTATACGTTGTACCTATTGTACCCATGTTTGCTATTTTCACGGCTTGTTTAACTCCACTATCAATACTTTCATCTGTATTAACCTCACGTGACCTCATTATATTGTTTGTCTTGTTCTGTTGTTCGCGTATGTTATGCGTTTATCTTAGCACTATTATGTGTTGTGTGTCATCAACATTTACATTTATTCATGCTTTCTCTAGAAAGGAAATTCCCTGCTTAAGTAAATATGTAAACATTCTATTCGTATGCAAGTCCTAGCTGCGTTTTGCTCTACATTCATTAAGTCTATTTATCATGCCTATTGTACCTAAGAAGCTTACAAGCATACCAATGATTCCTGAATAACTATTCTAAAATATTTAATTATGTTTATTGATAAACTTTCATTCTCATTAACAAGTCAATCCTACAAGTTTAATTTCTCCATACTCAAAAGTATCTTCTTGTTTTATTCACAACAAAATAGTGATAGTTATTAACTTAATGATACCCGTATCGTGACTAAACATAAATGTAATACTAAAATAAATTCTGCACTTTAATAGTAATCTCACGATCTCCGTAACGAAACTGATTTGTAAACCCGTTTACGATTTAAAACTAGACTTATTACTGTATTATAACACGATCTTTTAACTTAATTAGCTCATTCGAGTAACAATATAATTATTGTTACTGTGATTAAATTTAATGCTGACATTAACAATCTCAACAGAACTTGAAAAAAAAAATGCTTTTAAAAGCAATGTCTTCATGAACATAGCTACGCGGCTACGCTATTAGAAATCTTTGAAAAAAGAGATTCCGTTGTCAGTTTCAGAGTAAAAAGATTAATCGTTTCATAACGTGAACATAACTTTTACTACAAAAAACATTCAGCTATCGAAAGATTTAACCATTATAACAAAATTTGAGTAAAAAACTGACATTTAGCGTATCTAATTTCAACTTTATCATGTTTTGTTAGACTACGAATTCATCGTACTTTGAAGTATAAATAGGTACTTTTGGTACTACTATTACTTTTTGATAACATTAAAATCGACAACGACAGGCCAGATAAGACCATGTCACTGCACATTGAAATACAACCATAAATTACGGGTTATCTTGTTGATTGTCAGTTTAGGGTTAACAAACGTTAATTTATGTAGAGATAAATCTAATAATTGAATATTACACGAATTTAATAAGACAGGACGCCAATCACGGCTAAAGGTTACGCACACAATATTCGATATAGTACGAACTGCTTGGTTGTCTAAAATGCCATCCGAAATTACAGTTGCCTAATCAATTTTAATGAATAGAACATTATAGACAAGTGCCTAACTAAATTCTAAGACCAGCAAAACCTATAATTTGTAGTGGCATTTTAAAGGCAGTATTTTACTAACCATTGTTAAGCATGTAGTTCGTCAAGAAACTCGACAATCAAGATCAATAACTGCATAAACAGATGTTTGTTGAATTTGAAGGCATTGAAGCAAAGCGATGTAACATGTGAACGTGTTTTGACAGGAATGTTAAACGTATACTTATGCCGAGTGCTCACGCAATAGCCGATGTCAACATCTCCGTAATTGTAGTTTGCAATATCACGAATCTCAAATGTTCTTGATGGAAGTCAGTAATAAGCACCTTAAGGTCACCGATAATATTTAATGCTTCGGTAGAGCATAGATGCATAGTATGACAAACCTTTGGTAAACTTTTGGTTTCTACCAAACAAAAGCCATTAGATTTCACGGCTGTTTCTTGTAAATCGTATTATTACTACAATCCACGAGTGCCAACTACAATTATCCCTTGAGATTAACAAGTTCTGTTTCCTTCTCCGCAAATCTATTCCCAGTTTGAAATTCTGTCTTCCTAATATTATCTTTAGCGTCATTTTCATCTGAGCTGTCACAGTGATTTCACACGTGTCTTTTAGTAACTCGCAAAGCAACATCGGGAGGTGAACCCGTGCATTACGGTGTTTAGTTACCAGTACCCCTATTGTAAGACATTCATTTGCAAATGTGGGCCTTTCCGGTACACTGCAGATGTTCACGTAAACGGTTTTAGTACCAGCATATTAGGTGTTAAGCAAGTTTTTGTTGCAAGTCCTCTGTACAACTTTCTTAAAAACCATAAGTTGAGTGTATGAATGTCTTCATTCTTTTGTATCACCTTTAAACAGTAGGTAATTGATGTCCAAGTTTAGAAAAACGTATAGTTATTTTTCGGGCAGCTAAAACCGCCAAGTTTAGATTTTTATAAAATCTACAAGTCTGTTATACCCATCTTCTAAAGGCTTTCTCCAAAGATATTCAGTTCCAATATGTCGCCAGCAAATGAGTTCAACAAGCCGTCAAACACAAACACTTATAATCTCGTATCTTCACGCTCATGATTGTGGAGTCTTTCGACATTTTCTTCTACGTTTCACAAGATGGCGCGCATCACAATGGTCTAGTGAAGAAATAGATCGCTTCAGATAGTGCAGCTGAATGAGGTCTTAAGTGTGGGACGAAAAAGTATCTGATGTCCAGCAGGTCATGGTACTTCTATTAAATATAAGGAACAGAGCAGAAAAAAAGGAATTTAGAATATCTCTCTTACAATTCGTTAAAAGTCTAACGAAATGATCAAATGATCCTTAGAAACAGAGACTTATCCAACGTAGTCTCGCAGCATTTTCTTGAACGACAAAACTAAGAACATAAGCATATTAATGCTGTAAAATAGAAATCTGAACTAAACCTTATCTGTCTGTCCACATATCAGTACAGCGTACACACATTTCTCAGTAATACCAGTTTCTCGACGCGTTCTTATTCCAATGCAATTTCACGCTGATTTGCATGCGAGATCGTCATGTGACCTAATAAATAGATTCTACTATGTGTGTCCATCTTATATACCGGGCTAGAAACTAGACGCGGCAAGCAAGCCAGTGGGTAGTAGTGGCAAGCTGTGGTTCAATAACGACCCAACCATAAATATGTTTAAAAGTCTCTAGCCATATAAATTAGAATTACAAATTGCTCATTCCAATTTGCGGTTAGTGTTTAATAGGACAAAACTAAACGCATGTAATTCGGTACTGAGTTAAACTGTTTCAGGTTTGATGATTCATAAAACGTCAAGATGAATTCTGTAAAATGTGAATTATCGAAAATTTTAATGACGCGTTTTGATATTAAATAATTCCCTTTAACTTTGCTATGATTAATTTTATTCATCCACATAAATTCGTAATGCAAACGAAGCGAGTTAACTAACAGTAATTAATGACAGTCAAAATTACACTAGATGGCTCTCTATTTAAACCACTCGTATGGCTCCTAAATGCTACTAAAACAATATGTCAATTATAAATCTTGTCTTACTCATCATAACTACTCAAAGTGAAAACTGAACTTCAAAAGAAGGTTACTTAACACAACTTTAAAAGACAAAACAGTATAGAAAGAAACTAATCGATAATTTTAAACGGATCCAGTCTTCGAAGCCATGCAAGTTACGTACGCTCCACATACATATTGTATAACCATACCATTTAATACTTAACATACATACCGGTTACATTTTTTCGTAGAAATAATTTCTAACAAGTGAAGCAGTTATAATTTAATCAATGGAAAGTATTCGCAAAGCCAACGTCCGTTAAATGTGCAAAGAAATAAGTCCCTTCATTATCGTGTTGTATTGAAATTGCTTACTTTTAATTTACCTTTCAAAGTACTAAATAATTTGAAAATAGGTCACTATTAATTATAGCCATTTTAAATATCAACATTTATCTGTATTTTATGAGTTTTTAATTCTCAATGAAATAATCGTTAACTGTTTTTTAGAAGCTATCCCATTATAATTCGAGTAAACAAATGTAGAGATTCATTATGACACTAATTTGCGAGACTCTTTTGTTTCATTCGAAAAAATGGTATTCAAGATGCATATTCACAATATTGTTACGCATAAAAAGAGTATCTATTCCTTATCCTAAAGAAATCTAATACACCCGTCATCAACACATAAAAAAATTACACAAATAAATTTCAATTCTAAAGACACTGAAGGCAAAACCCATACATTCTCAATAACAAACTTTATGTGTTACAGTGAAATTTAAAGTGACGGTATTCCCCTCATACTAGTTGTGTTGTCTTTGATTTTTTTAGGAGGGTCCATTCGGCCCCTAAAAGACCACGTGTTGTGTTCGTCAAAATGGATAGATAACGGAAAAATGTCGTTTGGGGAATTAATTTGCATAGGCTTTGAAACAAGTTAATTTGACACCAAGAACTAATAAATGAGGAAATATCGTATTGAGGTGTTGAAGAGAGAAAAGCATATACGCATTACATTTAATAAGTAGGCATAGTTTATTAGAAAATATTCATTAGATGTCCTCAATTCGAATACTTAATACTGCACTAAAAATTCTCCAAGCCGGTCCATTTCTGCCATCGCCAGTCTACCTAGCGCAAAGGATCCCGTTATTCAGATTTTAACGTCCCATAAAACTATACTTATTACAGATCTTAAAGTTTAGTATAGGAACCGGTGAACAGTTGCCTTGGGCCCAACTGGCCTATTTAATAATCAACAAATGCACGTGTACTGTGCTGCCATGAATAAATCTTGCGAAATCATAACATTTCGATTGGACTACATGAAGCTTAGAGACAAATTGTAATGTTTAAGGTGTTGTTTAATATCTCTCACGAAGAGCAAAAGAAACAGGAGACATGCATAAACAAAACGAGACCTAGGGGTTAATCAAGCTAATGATTTTGATTATTGTTAGTTTCTATGAAATCGTTTCTTTATTTACATAGTTGCGATGGCAACAAACTTATTCATGAATTTGTCTGTAGATTATAAATGAAAAGATCTTTAGGCATTTGTATGTTTAACTTAGTTTATATCAAGTTCAAGATTAAGAAGCTTAAATAGAATTAATTTATTGAAGCACATAAATTTAATAAATTAATTCAATTTAAGCTTCTTAGTCTTGAACTTGATATTTTTAAAAGAATTTGATTTATAAACTAAGTTAATTTCAAATGGAAATCCTTTAAATAAGTTCAAAATCATAAGAAAGATGGCATGAGACAATAAAAAGCAAATAATTCCATCTACTATTCGAAGTTCACGACCTTCATAACAAAACCAGTAATCAAATGGGACTACTGGGTCCATGTAAACATCATGTATACTGTGAACCAAGCTCATGTGGTCGGAGAAAACTATCGAATATCAAGGTCGTATTCATGTGGCAATAAATAAACCATCATATTTGAACATACTGTAGTCATTAACCTCTTTAGTAAACAACTAATCAACAGCAGACGAAAAAATTACTGAGCTGGTTATAAAATTAAATCCTACGGGTATTAGAATGATATAGGAATATCTTTAAAGTTTAAATAAACTAACCTAACCAAGATGACACATTCATTTGGTTGTCAAGTTGCAGTAAAATATTAGCACTTAGACTTATAGTTCTGTCCAATATGTCCAAGTCTTTGTTAATGTAGGTCACATGGTTTCCGCCAATCCGTTTATGTTCCGAAGCTTAGCGTACTAAATTACTGCTTCAAACCTTTCTATAGTACATATTGACTAAACACACCTATTATTATTACACTACACTTCGTTTATGTGAATTAAGCTGTCTTTATTCCTGGTACATACAAGCTTTGCAACTCAAAATCCAACAACTTATTTTCGAAAATATTCTCAATTTTATACCTTATCTACTAGCGCTACTGATGAATCTTCATAATTGAGATTAAAACAGGCTACCGCACTTTAAACTTTCAATTCTACTTATCTTTTCATAAAAAACGTCATGTTTTTTTGGCTTACCCACTCAAAATAATTCAGGTTCCCTAATATGGTCGCCTTCACTCAAAACCACATGTTATATTTTACTGGTTTTGAGATTGAAACGGATAAGGCTAGCTTGAAAGTTTAAAAAAATGTCTAAAAGGTTTGTACATACTTCCGACCATACCAGGTTTTTGGAAATAATAGGGATGACGACAATTTTTTTTTGCAGTGTCCTTCTTGTAATTTTCTGTATAATAATGGATATGTAGGTATTTTTTTATTGGTCCCGCAAACAAAAATTTACCAATTTACAATGAATGCGCGTGACGTCACGATTGTGTATAAATTTTATCATATCGTTACGTCGTCACAAGCCCCCTCTCCTAAACTTCAAAGCAGTTAATCTTTGTCAATTATAGTTTTTCTGAAAAAGGAAAAAATACGTGTCTCATACTTTTCAATTAGGTATCTAACTGAGAGACTAATTAGATTTTTCCTTTTATACCCAGTCGTCATCCCTATTATCACATGGATACGATAATCAAGGAATGTTATTTGGTTGAATTCTTTACAAGAAAAGTTGTCGAGTTTCAGGAAATAACTGAAAAAAGTTTTTTTAAAAAGTATATATTTCGAACATAAAAAAAAACACTATCAAAAGGACTGAAGCTAAAGAAAATAAAGTGTCAATTAATTTAGTCTAATTTCTCTAAGACTTGACATTCTGTTTCGTAAGATTAATTTATTACACGACATTAATGATTATTAGATCATTATGTTTAAAGATCATAAATAATTTAAATTAACTAGTTCCTCATGCATGCATAAGGTTTCAGTTTTAACACGATACTTTCCTTTACATATTCGAAACTTTTAAGCGTGCTTCAAAAGCATGTGGGATTATATTTGTTTTATAATCGTCTGTTTATTGTGACTCATTGTTGAGGAAAACTATACAACAAATTCAATATTGTCTTAAGATTTTGAAACTTTAAGCCATCAATCGTATTCAGTTGTTTTTTATTTAGATTTTTCGTAGTTGTTATTAACAGATATGATTTCATACACTTTTATCGATCGTGGAAAGATTTACACTAAACAAGTTAATAAAGACAGTTCGATGACGGATTAATTTAAAAAAGCTTCACGAACATCAAATAATTTCAATAATCACTTTTTAATCATAAAATAAAATTTATGTAAATCTAGTTTTACTGGTCACGCTAACACCTGCCTCTGTTAGGAACATTAAAATTAGTTATTAATCAATTTAATGTTATAACAAGTAATTAAATACATGCTAATGTTGACAGTGAAATCAAGTTGACAACAGTATTATATGAATAAACAATTAATTAAGGAATATCGTTTTAGAAACATGAATATTGATCGTAATATGACAACATTCGTGTAGTTTACAAAATATTCATACGTTTGTGTTGTTGTTCCAAAATTGATCAAATATCAAATATTTCTTCATTAACCTTGTTCGCTATAGATATTTATAGTTAACTAACTTAGGACCATGGCTAAAAAACATTATTTGAATGGACAGACAGATGAACAACTAAAATCACTTATAAAATGTACATTCCCCCAAGAAATAACATCGAATTGCTATGTATTTATTTAAATACTTATAATAGTTGCATACAATAGACTAAACAAAAACATAAACAATTAAAATACGTTGTCATTCTTACATAACTTTACATGCAAGGAACAATGATAAATGCTTGATTTAACACCTGAACATTATTATTCAAAAACCTTCAGACGTTTACAGAAACTAGAAACCTTTCTAACTCGTGCTTTTGAAACAGGGGTTTAGCACGACCTCCTTAAAGTGAGACAATTGCAGTTGTCGAAGCGACCCGGTGTATAGTTTCCTCCCTCTTCTACAACGCCTTCTATAATACTTTTAGAAGAAGTATAATATACTACCTTTTGTTCTGAATGAAACGCTAGGTCTTCAACCCACTCCGAGGGTACGGCATGTCGATATGATGGACTATCACCGACTAAAAACACCTTCGGCCCCTGCAACTGCCTGAGCCAGAGCCATGGGATTGCTCACGTATGCGCTGCGCGACTCCGGCTAAAGTAGAAGGCCCCGACACACGTCGCGCGTCGACCAAGACAAATTAACTTTTTGACAGTGATACCTTGTCGTTTAACTTTTTAAACCCATTCATTCACACATTAATTCTTATATTCTCGTAGTGAACGTGGTTTAACCGGATCATCATATTTAAGTATTACTGTCCGTTGCGTCCATGTCATGTGTTGTTCACGGCTTATAGGTTTCACAGTTAATTACATTTGACGTATCTTTTGTGTTAATGACATACGATACTGTTAAACGTTTGGTATTAAAGTAACGGTACAGAGATGTTACGTTATTGAGATCACTTAATACTTAACGTGTTTTGTTGTCTGTTTTTTTTGCTCGTATTTTGACTAAATTTATTATTAGGCTCTGGCATAATTTTTATATGCATAGATGCTCGTGGTCTTAAGTAAAAGTAAAGATTTAGATGTAATTGGATAGCACATCTTAAAGAAAGACCTAACTACCTACCGTCATCGTCGCCGCCTCGATACCAGAACCTTGTGTGATCTGTGGTATTAATCCTCCTGATAGAAAAGCCTTTCTCTAATTTTTTTTGTAACTGAGAACGCAAGAGCGCAGTGCAAGAAACATCTAGTATTATTATAATTTCAACGTTTCCTTTGTATTTCTTATCACAGAGGCCAATATAACTCAGACTTCCTCATAACTGAGATAACATTGATTTATTGTGTACTTGTCGTGAACTTAACGTTTGATGGAATTTCTGACGTTAGTATTGTACGATGTTTACTAATTATACTGAATGTTGTAATGACAAGCCGTCTGACGCTCAGATAACACCAGTCTATGTAATTTGAAAGACAATTATTTTCAAGTCATTACACTGTGAAACCTTGTGCCTTTTCTTAGTAATTTGCGACTTCTGAATTATGCAATAAATTTTCCTTAAGCATCTTAGATGGTAAGAGTAAATGTAGAGAAAAATCTAATAACTTATCAACATAAAAAGTAGATTATCTAAAATCCATTTTAGTTCCAATACACACGGCTTCTCCACATGCAAATATTAAATATATTTCAAGAAGTTAATCAATCCCGGAAAAGAAACAACATAACATACTTTTCTTTTCTTTTCATACCTGGACCCCATTTTCTTTCTCTAAAATATCAATAGCCTGATTAAGAGCCGTTTATTTCCATCCTAAAAGTGACACAGCGTAAAACCTACCTCTTAAAATACATTGTATAGTGTTAAGTCTGTATCCAACCACATTTCTCTGAACCCGGAGACAAAACTTACAATTATGAACATCAATTATCGTGTCCATATCTTACGCAAGACAATCCAGCATGTGGTAGCCATCCGTTAATTACAGCTCTCTACAAACTTTTACTTAAACGGTTAAACGAATGGTAAAAATTGTCGTCATTTATCATTGCTTTAACTTTTAAAATGAGGCGTTTTGTGGTTGTCTTCGTTTGTTAGTACATCTTTCGTGTTTAGTTGAACTCTACTACTGATATCTTTGTTTTTAATATTATACACGTTGCTATAAAGCAACAGGATAAAAATATCGAAGATTTAAAATGTTGTTAATCGATAATTCATTGAAACACTTTTCTGAAACTTCTCCATTACACGAATCTTATTTTGCCGATTATTGAGAGTTAAGAAAAGCTATATTTCTTACATTTTTCGGAAAGTTCAGTTTTCATTATCTTCATTCCATCCCATTTTTTTGGGATAGGAAATCATCGAATAATTCCTTCCGCTTTGGGTTGAGCGAAAGGGAGTGTCAGCCTCCTAAAACCCACCCATGTTCCTTTCTTTACCCACGCTAACCCGGACAGTCCTGCTGCAAAACCACTGCGCCAAATCCAGTAGCAAGTAGTTAGTAAGCAGCAATCAGTTATAACATTCCATCACAAAATTCAATATTCATTGCCCATTACCACACTCGCAAGCTTCCATTTTGTAACCAATACACTTGATTATCATTTCGTTCGCGTGTTGTCGTTGTAATTTCCTGCAACATATATCTGTGTGTCTGTCTGTCTGTTGCGCAAAACTGGCGTGTTCAACACCGTAAATATCGCTCAGCGGACCTGACGCCACTTCTTTAAGTAAGACTTGTACAGTTGTAGGAGAGAGATAGCGTTATACAAGGCGTAGAGCGGCATCTCTTTTCCCCACCTGCGATAATGTTTCTTTGAGAAGTTGCAGGCTCTCTGGTCGCCTTCACTTACCTATGGTGCAAGAACGATGTGTATCAACAATGTTCCTGTTTCTAAAGATATACTTAAGTGTTTCGTTGTTTCAGAATTCTTATTAATGTTCAAGATAATATCGTGGCTAAGTTATTGTTTTTTGCAATTATTTTGTCTTGCTTGTTGAAGACATTAACTTCTGAAGATTTAACGTTTACATCGAGGGTTTTCCAATCAATTCAAATAATTTCCACAATTTTGCGTTAAGTAAGTACGTCATTAGAAGCAATTTAAATTTTCGTGTATAATGAAACATAGTTAAAACAAATCATTAACATTCAAAAGGACATCTCGTCTTTCATCATTTTAATGTCAACACACTGAATAACCACTAAACGCATTATTTTACTCTTCAAAAGGCAAACATTACGTAATAAATTCTCTAGCTAGGCTTGCGTGACTAAATTTAAAGGAAAAATATGATTTAATCCTAGGCATTAATTTGCTACGATTGAAGGAACATCGTCTAGATTCTAGAATGTAGATAATTCGCTTGTTATAAAGAGAATCAAGTTCAGTTGCGTAAGTAATGATTGCCACCCATATCATAATTAAGGCTTATTTGCACGGATAAACGTGTGGTTAAAATCACCAAGCCAAACCCACTGTGCGCGACGTGTCGCTGGTTCGATCCCCACGTGTAACAAGCGTTTGTGATCCACGAATGCTTGTTCTGATTCTAAGTGTCTTTGTGCATGTGCGTAAGAACTGAATACTTTAGCGCGGGAGTGGTTTGATATAAAAAAATAATAATGAAGTCTTAAAGAATATTTAAAGTTTTCTAGATTGTCAAGGATTCTAGGCCCTCATAGTTGTTTGGCTTCGCAATATATTGCAACTCGTGCGATATTTCTCACCTCGTCTAAATGAGCCTTATGCGTCACTATAATTATATTCAGTTGTACTTGTAAGTATTGTCCTTGTTTTGATAGGGGTTACCTGGCAACTATCGATTCTCTACATTATACGTGCTTAGAGTAATTTATTGCGAGATTTTTTGGGCCTTGACTTAAATGTAGGGTAATTAAATGGGGAATGATAGCTGGTAGGCACGATTAGGGGAAAAACTGTTGAACAAGATTAGTCAATTTGAAAAATATTTAGAAAGTTTCATAGGATTGTCTAAAGTTCCATTGCTTCAATTTCAAAGCTGTAAATAATAGTAAATTAAATTACATAATCCAGTGTGTTGGCTACCACTGTTCAGGCGTTTGAGCGTGAAAAAAAAAACAATAATATTATACCCTCAAAAACTACTACAAATACTATACCTATCTCGCTTTCAATTCAACATTAATTTTTCAAATTAAAAACCAAGTATAAATTACCCTTTAACTTGCAATAGCAAATAACTTAAAGGCTTAGTTGATTATTAATACCCTTAAATACCATCGGTCACGCTACTTAACTCCGAACGTTACCAACGCTTAAACAGAAAAAAACCTAAGTTATTCAACAGAATCTGTAAAACTAGTTTCAAATGTTTCTCATTAAAAGAAAAACCACCCTTTGACGTCCGTTGCGCGCGTGCCTTCTCGACCTTTTATTTTTTGCATGTAAACAAGCACGGTGGATTTAATTAACATTCCTATGGCCCAACGGCGCCGAACGAACAACTAGCTCCTACTAGCAGACTCTAGAGGGCGATACAACGCAAGAACATGAAATAACCATTTATTGCGTTAGCAAATAAGGTCGCGTTAATTTGTTTTTCAGATGCAAGGTTTTGTTTTGATTGAGGTTTCGAATAACTGTTAGAAGAAGGGAAAGGCCTACGTTCAGAAACTAAAGTTAAATACGAAGAATATTGGAGTTACTCGCTTTTTAAATAACTGAAACGATTTTGATTTAACGCGACATTTTCACCTAAACCGATCAATCTGTTTGAAAGCTACTATACCACAGACACTCCCCTTTGTTGCATCGGGGATAAAAATGCATTTCTCATCAATACAGCTTAATAAATCACCTACGCATAAACTTTGTCGTCAACGTGACTATGTTTACAAACAACTGCGACACACATTGATATAATACCAATTATCTAAACAAAAATATATGCATACAGCGAAAACTCACATTTCACAACGAAAACAATATAATTGCGTAAATTAAGCAAACTGTTATTTAACATAAAAACAACCGTAATCCAATCCGCTCAAACGATTGCCGCGAATCCTGTACAAAACAGATTATACTTACAAGATCTTATCTTAGTATCTTTTATTCATAATTTGTTTTGTTTAAACCTTACATAACAATAAAAGGTTGATGACGAAAATAATATTGTTCTTTAAAACCCCGAATCACGAACTCTGTTTTACCACGAGCTTTGATACAAAGGACTGTTGCTGACGTGCAAGCGAGACGGGCAATACACTGTCCATAACCTCATCCCGCTTCTACAACAAACACTGACTTAGAAACTAAGTAAGAAAGCTGTTATCCTTACATATTATAAAACAAAGTCCCCCGCCGCGTCTGTCTGTCTGTCTGTTCGCGATAAACTAGAAAAGTACTGAACGGATTTTTATGCGGTTTTCAACGATAGATAGAGCAATTCTTGAGGAAGGTTTTAGTGTATAATAAGTTTAGGTTTTGTGTAAACTGACGATATTACAGCGATATTAGTTAAACATGTCGGATAAAATTAAGCCATTCGAGAGGTTTCATCGAGAACCCTGCCAAAACCTTTTGAGTTACAACAAAACAATGTATGGCGGGTTTGTACCTCTTTAATAGATCTACAAAAAAGTCCGCGGTGGTATATGTCTATCTTCCAAGGATAACCCACAATAACCATTTTTATGTGTTTTCTTAATACCGTAAAATTATTGGTTACTTACGAACCTCTTTTTAACAATACAGTATTAATCCTTATCCAAATAAATAAGTTAGATATATTATGCATGTAATATAGAACAAAATTGCCTTTTACACTACGCCAAAAATGTTAATAGGTAATGAGTTATCGTAATATTAAAATCTCCGCGCGAGAAATTAAAAATCGATGAAACGTAGCGAAGATATCGTTGGCATCTATATACTAATTGTACTATATATATACTAATTACTATGTATATACTATGTATGTATTATGTATATACTAATTGTTTGTTTGATTGTTTGTTTGAAAGCGCTAATCTCAGAAACTACTGGTTCAAATTGAAAAAATATTTTTGTGTTGAAGATACCATTAATCGAGGGAGGTTTTAGGCTATATGTATATCATCACGCTGCGACCAATAGGAGCGAAGAAAAAGTCATAACTTATATCTTCTAACCACGCAGACGAAGTCGCGGGCAACAGCTATCCTTATCCTTATCCTTACATATTATAAAACAAAGTCCCCCGCCGCGTCTGTCTGTCTGTCTGTTCGCGATAAACTAGAAAAGTACTGAACGGATTTTTATGCGGTTTTCAACGATAGATAGAGCAATTCTTGAGGAAGGTTTTAGTGTATAATAAGTTTAGGTTTTGTGTAAACTGACGATATTACAGCGATATTAGTTAAACATGTCGGATAAAATTAAGCCATTCGAGAGGTTTCATCGAGAACCCTGCCAAAACCTTTTGAGTTACAACAAAACAATGTATGGCGGGTTTGTACCTCTTTAATAGATCTACAAAAAAGTCCGCGGTGGTATATGTCTATCTTCCAAGGATAACCCACAATAACCATTTTTATGTGTTTTCTTAATACAGTAAAATTATTGGTTACTTACGAACCTCTTTTTAACAATACAGTATTAATCCTTATCCAAATAAATAAGTTAGATATATTATGCATGTAATATAGAACAAAATTGCCTTTTACACTACGCCAAAAATGTTAATAGGTAATGAGTTATCGTAATATTAAAATCTCCGCGCGAGAAATTAAAAATCGATGAAACGTAGCGAAGATATCGTTGGCATCTATATACTAATTGTACTATATATATACTAATTACTATGTATATACTATGTATGTACTATGTATATACTAATTGTTTGTTTGAAAGCGCTAATCTCAGAAACTACTGGTTCAAATTGAAAAAATATTTTTGTGTTGAAGATACCATTAATCGAGGGAGGTTTTAGGCTATATGTATATCATCACGCTGCGACCAATAGGAGCGAAGAAAAAGTCATAACTTATATCTTCTAACCACGCAGACGAAGTCGCGGGCAACAGCTATCCTTATCCTTATCCTTATCCTTATATACATATTATAAAACAAAGTCCCCCGCCGCGTCCGTCTGTCTGTCTGTTCGCGATAAACTAGAAAAGTACTGAACGGATTTTTATGCGGTTTTCAACGATAGATAGAGCAATTCTTGAGGAAGGTTTTAGTGTATAATAAGTTTAGGTTTTGTGTAAACTGACGATATTACAGCGATATTAGTTAAACATGTCGGATAAAATTAAGCCATTCGAGAGGTTTCATCGAGAACCCTGCCAAAACCTTTTGAGTTACAACAAAACAATGTATGGCGGGTTTGTACCTCTTTAATAGATCTACAAAAAAGTCCGCGGTGGTATATGTCTATCTTCCAAGGATAACCCACAATAACCATTTTTATGTGTTTTCTTAATACAGTAAAATTATTGGTTACTTACGAACCTCTTTTTAACAATACAGTATTAATCCTTATCCAAATAAATAAGTTAGATATATTATGCATGTAATATAGAACAAAATTGCCTTTTATACTACGCCAAAAATGTTAATAGGTAATGAGTTATCGTAATATTAAAATCTCCGCGCGAGAAATTAAAAATCAATGAAACGTAGCGAAGATATCGTTGGCATCTATATACTAATTGTACTATATATATACTAATTACTATGTATATACTATGTATGTACTATGTATATACTAATTGTTTGTTTGATTGTTTGTTTGAACGCGCTAATCTCAGAAACTACTGGTTCAAATTGAAAAAATATTTTTGTGTTGAATATACCATTAATCGAGGGAGGTTTTAGGCTATATGTATATCATCACGCTGCGACCAATAGGAGCGAAGAAAAAGTCATTACTTATATCTTCTAACCACGCAGACGAAGTCGCGGGCAACAGCTATCCTTATCCTTATCCTTATCCTTATCCTTACATATTATAAAACAAAGTCCCCCGCCGCGTCTGTCTGTCTGTCTGTTCGCGATAAACTAGAAAAGTACTGAACGGATTTTTATGCGGTCTTCAACGATAGATAGAGCAATTCTTGAGGAAGGTTTTAGTGTATAATAAGTTTAGGTTTTGTGTAAACTGACGATATTACAGCGATATTAGTTAAACATGTCGGATAAAATTAAGCCATTCGAGAGGTTTCATCGAGAACCCTGCCAAAACCTTTTGAGTTACAACAAAACAATGTATGGCGGGTTTGTACCTCTTTAATAGATCTACAAAAAAGTCCGCGGTGGTATATGTCTATCTTCCAAGGATAACCCACAATAACCATTTTTATGTGTTTTCTTAATACAGTAAAATTATTGGTTACTTACGAACCTCTTTTTAACAATACAGTATTAATCCTTATCCAAATAAATAAGTTAGATATATTATGCATGTAATATAGAACAAAATTGCCTTTTACACTACGCCAAAAATGTTAATAGGTAATGAGTTATCGTAATATTAAAATCTCCGCGCGAGAAATTAAAAATCGATGAAACGTAGCGAAGATATCGTTGGCATCTATATACTAATTGTACTATATATATACTAATTACTATGTATATACTATGTATGTATTATGTATATACTAATTGTTTGTTTGATTGTTTGTTTGAAAGCGCTAATCTCAGAAACTACTGGTTCAAATTGAAAAAATATTTTTGTGTTGAAGTTACCATTAATCGAGGGAGGTTTTAGGCTATATGTATATCATCACGCTGCGACCAATAGGAGCGAAGAAAAAGTCATAACTTATATCTTCTAACCACGCAGACGAAGTCGCGGGCAACAGCTAGTGTAAATTCTAAAGGTATATTCATATTATAGTTAGCTCCCCGCTGCGATAATTCAAGTCAGAAATGCCAAGTGGATAATCCAGTTACAGTACTGCCTTTTGTTACACAATATGCCATTCAATTATGTATTTGTGTATCATCAAATAAATGGGATTATAAACTTTTATGTAACCTGTTATCTACTGGATCATACTTTGCATCATACCATTTGTGAGATGCAAAAAACGGACGTAAAAAGGCTTATTCCGGAGCAATCGAAGCGTTCTCTACCTACTAGTATAGATCTGTTGAAAACTAAACATTATCTGCTGGGTTGTCATTTAGCAGTCAAGTCTTCTTACCACCAACTAAAAGACTAACATGGCAGTCAAATAATGAAATATTAATGTCTCAGATCTCTTAGGGCTCGACAAAAGAGTCGATTTTATGAAACTTTTACGAGGAAAAGGTTTTTTTACAAGTTTAACGCTATAGGTGTTAAAATGTGGTATTTTAGTTAAGATGATTTTGACTTATTTCATTAAAACAAATTGTCGATACATGATGGCAATCGCCGACACTTTTACTTACAATATTTTACATATGAGTAATAAAAATAAACTATGATAGAATTAAAAAAAATAATAGGAAATCTAAAAGCAGTAAATATCTTGATTTCTTTATATTTAATTTATCCATTAACACTTTCTTTAATATTGTAAAAGTGCGGACATTAACTACCATAGAAAGTATTAAATAAATCGCCGATAATTCTCAATGTCAACATTAATATAATCAGCTTAATACAACTGTCATCTGATAGCAATCTTACGTCGACAAGGCGGAACCGGGTCGATATCATTAGTCGATTATCGAGCACTTTCCATCATTTCTCGATTCGTGAGTCATTATTAAAAATTGCTATACTTTTTAAGACAACATGTGATCGTGATTTGCACTTGAGAAAGTTGTTGTTGAACTATAATTTTAAGGTCAATGTTGTTAAATAAATACGTAATAATATGTTTTATGGCTTCTACAAACTTCCCTTGAACATTAGCAAATAAAACACACTTTTTTATCTTATCTAAAAACCTTGTGCGAACAATCGATAATAATGTTCTTGTGTACGGTTGCATGCGTTTATGTGGCGTCTCCTATTCCAAGTACACGTTTTTGCGGAAACGATATAAAATCACGTGGACAAAGAAAACAAATAAAAATAAAACGCAAAAAGATGCGCCCAACGTGGGGCTCGAACCCACGACCCTGAGATTAAGAGTCTCATGCTCTACCGACTGAGCTAGCCGGGCTTATACGTGGTACGTGGAAATATCAAATCACTTTCCGTATACTATGATTTACTTTTGATTGTTATAATAGTGGAATGTCGGCGTGCCAGGCCTCCGCTTCGTTCGGACAGTGCGCACGCGCCGCTTTTTAAGTTCCTTATTTGAACCGGTCTCCCCGTGGGAGTTGCGAAAGCTATGTTCAAGGTTGATTGGAGCTTTCTTTATTTTAATATCTTTAAGAATGTACAACCCGTGTCTGTTGTTTATACATAATGCATTAACAGTCGACGCCTGAAAAGAATAAATTACTGCACGTACATTTGTAAACAATGTATCATCCTAGACCTTGTGTGTACCCGATTAATCGCTTCCTATCCGAATAAGGCTATTGATTTTACCTTATCAACGAAAACTTTACCTTGCCTGATTTGCTAACCTTTGTTTCTTCATAACGCTTACATTTCCTCAAAGGTTAGGCAGAGGCGTCAGATTCATTACAGATACTAAATCAGCGTTATTACGTAATAAGTGTAATAAGTAATCAAGTAATAAAACACTAATGTATAATTAGAGCATTTCGTTACTTAGCAATTTTATGCACTAACACAAAGAAACATAAATATTGAAGCAATAATTGAAATCAAATCAAACCCACAACCGTTTTAAAACAGCCGTTCTTATAACCACGTGACGTATGACGTATTGGCAGTGACCGTGACCGATGATGACTCAAGACATCGTGTATGTTCTTGCATTTTGAAATAACAAAAAATCGACCTTATTCCGTTGAGATACCGGCGATAAGAAAATCATATATTTACATCAATTTTTAATATCAAAAACGAATCTTACCTTGAGCTACGAAGACACTAACAGTTTCTTGCATGGTCGTGGAAGTAATAAATTTTATTAACTAAAATAGACCTTATTACTTTGAGATATGATTGATAAGAACGCTGCTGAATGTTCGTCCATATGTGATGAAAGTGTCCTCTGACGCTTGAAGAAACTTCCTATTGCCAATAAATGATAATTTATTATGAAGGTGTGTTTAAAAAAAGCCGTGATAAATTACTTTCAAACCAAGGTGTTTCCTGCTGGTGATAATATATGGCGAATGCTCTTTTATAGAAATTATCGTTTATAATCACTTTCAACGGCCTGCCAATATGTCTTTTTAAAAAGCATTTTTTTCTAACCTTTTAATAAAGGACAGTTTTATGTTTTTTTTTAGGACAGGTTTTTAGTTTAGGACAGCAAAAACTGTTGGACAAATAGTATTTCGGGTTTCAATTTCGAAAGTTAATCTTCCTTATTACTAACTAACAAATACCACCATAATATTCATAAGTTTGGTAAGTATTAAACCTCAAGTTTTAAATTATCTTGAAATATGAACGAAACTCACAGGTACACTTAAAGGGAAAGTTCTATTGAGGTACCTACTGTACCTCAATAGAAAATTTGGGAAACATTCAAACAAAGACTTCGTGTATTATTTAATCGTAATGACTCAATCGCGTGTACTTTGACACGTTTGGAAGATTAACACGAATTACGTATAGCAATTAGTTTTTGTCAATTGTTGGCTATTGTTATGTAATGAGCTTATTATTGTTAAGGAAGCAAAAAGGTTTATTGTAATACTATTTTTGAATATGGCAATAGAATTAGGGGTTAAGGAGATGATCTGTAATCTGTCAACAAAGAATTGGAAAGAGAGTTCCATGCTTTGCAGCAAGTCATTCTTGAAAAAAATACAGTATTGTCCGAAAGGGTTAACACGGATAGCAAAAGGGCAAATTAAGAAACATTGGGTTTTAGTCAGTGACAGTCCATTGCGCTCAACCCAAAGCGGGAGGAGGCATTCGATGATTTCCCATCCGAAATAAATAAAAAACAAAGATCCTTCAAAAACAATGTTACCTATAACCGAAATCTGTTTATAAGATAACTTAACGAAATCTAGAGCTCTTCTGTATGCAGTACAAAGATACCTTACATTTTTTAATTGTATTTCAGTAATTGCTAAAAGAATGAACATCGGGTATCAGAGACGAACCTTACCCAGTGTTAAGTAAGGTTACAATTGATTCAACTGACTTATAAGAGTCAATATGTTATAGCTAGCTAGAACTTCCAAGCTGTAACCATTACCAAAGTATTGGGCAAGGGAATCGGAGAGTAACTCCGTGCCCACATAAAAGAAACGGTGAAAGTTAACTAATAATTAAGTCGGTCAGTGAAAACAATGCGATTGATCCGATGTCACGAGTTCACGACATTGAAGCGGGGCTTAAACACTTTGAACTGTCGTTAATGTTATTATTAATGCGTTTTAACTCGACGTCCGAAGGTAATACTTAGTTGACACCAATTTCATTTTATGAGTTGGTTATTGATGTTAATAATGATGAAGAAATTGACTGTCATTATTGAAGTTACAGTTTTTGTATTGTTTGCAGTAGAATTTGTGAAGTGATGCTTTTTTGCTGTTAGAACAAAAGGTAGTGAATGAACACCAACACTAGCTACTGGCTTGCTAGACGCAGTTTTAAATATTGAAGAAAATTTTAACGTTGAAATCTTTAAACAACTGTTTGCTTTATAAGGCCATCGTTCAGTAAAAGTATTACAATACAAGCGAACACATCAAACCAAATCAAATCCATACATTTTCTTCGATTGGAAAGTTGTAACATAATTTACTGTTATCTAAAATCCAAATTATCTGTTCCCACTTTCTACGCAACCTACTTATGTCGGGCCTGCATCATTTTACACAATAGCATCATAACATAGCAATTGACGGCGCTTGCGCATCTCGCTTACCGCCAAATGCCAATTAAGCTCGTTTAGAGATATGTCCGGTCGGAACCAAATTATTATGTTCAAATGTTTTGTTGCTGGTATTATCTTTCGTTTATTTTCGTCTTTTTTGACTAAGCGTTGTTAAAAGTAATGTTCTTGTTTCATATTCTTATCGCACTCATAGAGATGAAGTAAGAATGTTTCAATATTGTCCCTTCATGATGATATGCATTTTTATATCATTTTGATTATTGTTCATACTACGTCAACTTATTTCTTTAATCCATTTCGTTTTCAATGACTTTGTCAAAATACCGTTCATTATATCGTCAATATATCCCACTGCGGGACATGCCTCCGTCTTTTTATATCACAAATAAAGTTCTCTAACTCTTAGTTTCCACCTAACTTTACATGCCGTCATACAATCTTTTCGTTACTTACATATGACGTCACACTTACATATCAGGAGTTATGGACCGTTTGATGACGTCAGTCGGGTGTATTGTTTCAAACTAGTTCACCTTGGATGTAGGACTCCACTGCCTGGCCCTTTTAATTTGTGCTTTACTAGTTCGGAATCATTTTATTGTTTCTTTGTAAGTATGAGGTGAATGATATTAGAGCGTATGTGTCTAGCTAAAATGATTTGACGGTTGATATGTTACGTGGCGTTTGTAAAATAGACTTAAGTATATTTTGTTTCCGGCTCACGATTGTCAAGTCAGAAACGAGAGATAAGAGGGCTGGAGGTGGTACACATCTTTGGTGGCACTATATTCGACTGTAGCACCCGAGGTCCTCCCTATTTTTTCTACAAGTCCCCATCGAGTGAATGGAGTCGCGTGACAGATAGCATGAACTTATGAATAAGGTTAATTTATTGATTAACTTAATTAATTAATGATTCATACGGTACTATCGAAACAATATCAACAATCATTCGAATATTTTCTCTTAATCTTGTAACACCGATATCATTAACCAGTATAACATAAAGAAAACAGAAATAACTGTGCTAAATACATGAAACGAAGACTCGGTCAAATAAACTCAAACAATTAAAAACAAGCATAAAAGAAGCATTTACAGAAACTAGTTCTTTTTTAACTGCAAACAGTAATATAAAAAAATAAAAAAATAATAAAAATGTTTTATTGATAATGATAGTAATTACAACTTGTTTGTGATATAACCGTAAAAACAGTTTTACTTGTTATTATACAAACATGATATTTAAAGTTTAACCCAAATGACCTGGTCTAAAAACAAAAGAACACATGTCTATAATTTAGCCAAAAATTCACAACACTTATGCAAATAATAGTCTATTATGACGTGTATTAAAGAGAAAACTAGCATATGACGTTTTATGAACATAAATATTTATTTTATTTTGCGTTTATTGACATTCATAGCTTTGTGGTTTTCAAATAAAATTTATTGGAATTGATCTGTTGTGGTTTCATCTGGGTTTGTGGTGGAATATTGTTCTCGTCTGCCTGAACCTTGTCATTCTTGTGAAGTTGGTGTTCAGGTTTGAGCGGTCCTGATAGGTCTTATTACTGATCATGAGCGATGAAGGCGTCACTCTTTACTTCTGCTTTTCGTGTGGTGTTTCTACAACCTAGTGTCATAGTAAGCAAATCAGCCCGAAAGCATCTCCCGTTACGTACCCTTGAAAATTTCTCTAGTGAGCTGATTACCTCTCTCGCATACGCCTGTACCATTTGCTAATGTTTATTTACGACCTGGGCATATACACTCTGGAATAACAATAAATGATTAAGGTTTAAGCATATTCTCATCACATCACTGCTTTGCATATCTACAGCTTCAAGATAAATTTATGTAGTAAGCTGTAAAATATTCTAATACTTAATTATATCTGTTTTCACTTGTTTATTATCCTGTACACTTAAATATGATGTTTTACGAATGGAAAGTTCCAGAAAATTTGTTTACAGGTCCAACCTCTATAAGCGCGTGCCGTTTCTATTTTTTATAAGTTTTATTACCGAAAAAAAAATGTTATTTTTACAGAAAATATGACAAACTGGTCTCTAAATTGTATATTTTGGAGAAACTGATTGAATAAACGTGAATTCTTAATTGAAAGTTTGGGGTTCGAAGTGACGATGTCTTAATGTTTAGGTAAATGACTAAAAGTTACTTCTCTTGCAAAGGAAACAGTACACTGACCTGGTTATTTACTGGTCTGCATACAATTAGCATTTCAAGATAAGGATATCTTACTTTCTTGGAAAATACTCATTGTTAACATCAAGGAAAATCTTAAATAATGCAAAACTTGGAAACCTTCCGTTACAGTGTTGTGATTCTCGGAAATTTTAAATTTAAACCCAAAGAAAATGCAGATGGGGTTATTAATAAGAAAAGCGAAATAGATCTAATTACTGATGATTGTAAAATGCAAGCCAAAATAATTATCATTGGCAATGTCTACACTATTGTTACTGACATAATCTTAGAGGCCATGGGATGTACTGAATTAATTTTAGACCTATCCATAAAACTCTACTTTATGTATTAACCTAGAAAATATTTCTGAACGGAGTGTGGACTGGTCAGCTGGTACGAAATATAAGTACAATTGCGTTGTAAAGGGATACGGACAAGTAACCACAAGATATCCTTGAAACCTAGTTAAAGTAAACGATTGACACATCGATAATAAGGGGGAAGTCAGACATGCGTCATAGTAAAGTTGTGAGTCGCGTATATCTGCTGATTACTTTCGGTTTTATTAAAAACTTTTGTCGGTTTATAAGAAGTTTTTCGTCACCGTATAAATAAAAACAGGAGCTTTTTTATAAACATTTAGATTAATTAGACAAAACTACTGGTTCGCAAACTTTTTCATATTATGGTTGTAATACGTGCATTCCACGCGATTAGATAATCGAGCATTCACTGAACACATTGCTTTTTAAGTTTTTGGAGCCCTCACCATTTACTTGTAATGTACCATTTGCATGATTGATACATTACTAAAAAATGCTTTCGGAAAGGATCTAGTAATCTGTACTACGATTGTCACATGACAGAAATTATGCGATTCATAACTCAAAGCTTACGCTCGTCTGACTTCACCCTAAAGGACAAGATATAATGACGAACGCGGATACATTATCCGATTTCACTGCTAAACTACCCGAGAAATAAGTTAACGACACAAATAATAAACTGATTTTATTAAACCAGACAATTTTATGCCTGTTTTAACACTGAGTGTTTTACATTAAGTAAAACTCGGTATCGAATTTCGCAATTAAGTACGTATCATAATCATTATGACTCATATAAATTGGATTGGTAATGTCAGAAAATGTATCGGACCTTCAAAACTTTCGTTCGTTTTGTATTTTTGGGTTGTCACTGCCGGGTACTTGGTTTTGTTGAGTCGTAGTCTTAAAAATCTGATCATATTGGTTAATAATCGTAAAAAACAGTTACAGTCGCGGATCGAGTATAGCTGAGGATAGCACAGGACCGTAGAAGATGGCACGAAAGAGAAGGCGTATGGCTAGCTGTGGGTGGAGAAGGGCTTGGATAATGATGATGATGATGAATAGTAAACAAAAGTAATAAGACAATTATACAGGTTATCTTTTATATTGGAAAAGAAGGCATGTTTAAGCACTAACGCTGAAAAAACCTTACTTAAAATGACAACTCACATGAATAAACAAAATCTTTCCCATTCACGAGAGATTAAATCAACGCTATCGTTTTTAAAATTACCACTTATCGACTGGCTAAGGTAGCTAAAATTGCCAAGCCTATTTCACCTGTAAATGATCACAAAAGTCACCAGCACAACCTTAACGGCGACAAGAGACGTGACCATTCAGAACGCAAAATGTACAACGTATTTTTAGGTGATAACCCTTTTTCTTCAAATCGCGGTCACTGATCCAACTGTACCGTGGGACTTGCATTTTTACACACTTAATTAATGCTATAACACTTATATTAACGACTTTACGTCAAAATCAGCCGTAACGCACGCGTTATCATATATTGTTATTCAAAATTATACCTTAACTAATTCTAATAAGGTTGATATATGCACACATTTTAATGCCATAGGTTTATGCTTATGATGGTCTTAAGTACTAAAAATGAGGTTGTATATTAATCTCATTAAAAACATATCCCTATAGACCCGTTACTCGATATGACACTGTTTAAAACTAGCGCCAGACGCGGAACTGTATTTTATATGAGGTTTATGAAAAACTAGACTAGCTCGCCCAGTTTGTAACCTAGATTTAGGTCTTAAACATACATAGACAAAGGTGGAATGTTGTGGTCTTGTAGCTGGATTTAAACAGTTTTTGTTGAGGATTACTTTTCCTTTGCGTTTTCCGTTCTATTTTAATTTAGTCAGCCATCTTGCTTTCATAAACACAAGAATCTTATATTTTGAAGTGGTGGTATTCTTCCTGGTTCGTCTCGTATATCTAACTAGATCATTACCTACATTCAACAATTTTCCTAATTACGTCTTACCATAATTATATCCGCGACTCTACATAGCAAAGCTTTTTCAACCGTCGCTAATCATATTCAAGACCTCACCGATAAAACTTAACACCAGTTTGCCTACATAGAAAACCTTTATAAATGTAGGTAAGTAAGTAAATGGGTAGATAATACTATAACCCGTTTCTACCGCGTTCTAATAAATTCTTTGGATATAAAATACCAGACAATGGATCGTCATTCTTCGGCAACTTTCGATTTCCCGAAGTTTCACGTATTCGATGCGCGGGCGCATGTTTGAGTTACTTTTTAGAATGTTACTATTGTGTTATGTTTCTTGATTAAGATGCCGTTAGGCTTTTAATTCTGTGCGTGACTTGAGAATTACGTTAAAGGAAATACTTATAATTCGCTGTAATTTATTCAAGGATTTTCACTTTCTTGTGGACTTTTGTAAATTGCTTTATTATAGGCAACTGCTTAAATATAATTTTATTTACTTATTCGTTCCATATGTCACACGTTTGTTTTCTAGCACGTAGCTAAAATCTAAAACAAAATCGTCTGAATTCCGATACTATTAATACGTAGCAATCATAAATTCTTCATTCTGTCTACTCGTATCCTGTCTAGTTATCTATAAGTGAGTCACATGAAACCAGTGACCTTCTAAGGACTGATATGGCATAATACTGTTAAGTTCGACCACCTCTTACTGGGACACATTCTTTCCCATGACTTGACGCGTAAATTAAAACTATTCGATACTGCGCATATCCGATTGTTTGGAGTTAACTGTCGTATAGATCCAATGGCGATAACTGTTAAATATACATCCAGATCAGTTCGAGAGATCAAAATAAAATAATACAGCGAAAAGCAAGAAATTATTTTTGGCAATAACCGATAATATTTTCTGGGATGCTAGGGGATTATTTGGCTAGTAGAGGTGCGAAGAAAGTGTGCTCTGCTTTGCTCTATAATAAAACTGCACGTAACTGTCCCATCGCCTAACGAAGAAAGGCCTTTCGCATATAGAGCAAGATTTAGTCCAATTTTGTCATTAAAAATATTTATATTTCATCAATATTTATTCATTCAGACACCTAATTTTCGTTAACAGTATTCAAAGAGGTTTTATATTTTTTCTGCCACTTTGCTCTAGTCTCCTCGTGCCTCCTTCAACAAGTTACTTAATGCAAATAGTTTAAGTATAAGTGTAGGGAGCTCCATCATTTTAATAGCCATATCTAAGTTACGTGATTAAAACTAATATATCATTAAGCATATCCTGGTTTGCTACACAGTACAATCACGTTTTGTTTCAAAGTGTCGATCGAGTAAGTTATCGCGAGTCAACGACCGTGACTTCCGATGGAGATTCAAGGCGAATGTAACATACTTCATTAGGCTAGCCATTCATTTATATTATAATTAGATATAGCCAATTAATATTGGCGTGAAATTAATGTGAAATGGCCTTGAGCGAGAGATTTTCTTGTTTTTGTTGATATAAATTTAGATTTCTAGTCAGTTTGGCTGCTGGTTCGTGGGAAAACATGGATATGTTTGAATTTTTTAGCAAATAACTGTTACCCGTAAGAATGAATTATTACAAATAAGTATATTATTGTGATTTGTGGCACAATTTCAAGGGTGATAAAACTTTGCATCACTTCTCACATTACATCTTGATTTACCTGGTGTCGTAGTAATACAGTCATATTTTCTAAGTAAGTGCTACGGGAAACAGTTAGGTATTTACTGTAGTTATTATTTTAAATTGCATTATATCTTAAGAAGTCACCTTAAGAACAAAGGCTTTTTTTAACGACTCTTATACCAACCTATTAAAAGTAAAGTACTTACCACAAAAAGCAAAGAACTTAGTACACACTGTAGTGTGTCTCATCAATCAAATCAGTTTTTTTACCTCAGTTCGCTTACTAACCTGCTTACACCCCTTATCTCGTGATATTAGTGCGTTATCGATAGTTTGTAAACACTTGGTAGTTATCAAAGCAATACCTAACTGTTGTATAGTGGCACGTGTGTAAACTATTATTGATCTTGTTTACAAAGTAACCAACAACCTTATACTTGATAACACCTTATGACAAAGCGATAAGGTTTAAATTTGGGCGTCAATAACTATGTGTAACGTTCGATAGTAAAGTCGGCAACAAAAGTTGGATAACAATCTAATTTACAAAGTGCGGGTTTATTTCAGTGACACGCATGAATTAGTGTTTGTATATTTTGTGTCAAGCTCAGCTCATTGAAATTAATTGTGCGCAGTTGTTTTGAAAATATGATTGTGGTAACCGACTTCTGTTGCTGACCGTACTATCTGTTCAAATATTATCAATGTTGTATTTCAACATGCTTTACAAGTGTAATAAATCCTTTTGTTTTTTTATTTGTTGTGTTACCGATGACGTTTTACTAAGGACGCTTATGTTTTGTCTGAAGTAAAATTACGTTTTGCTTTGTTACGGTGTAGTAATGGTAATGCACAAAAGACAAGTATAAAGGGCTTTTTGTAATCATTGTGCAGTTATACTAATAATAGATAAAACCGTATGTTTTGTAGGAGTAGTATCTGTGGTAGTATCTACTGAAAATCTAAGTGTGTGATCAAAGCGTGATCACGCAAATGCTTGTCTTACGCGGGGATTGAACTGCATATCGCGCTCAGTGGGTTTGGCGTGGTGACCTTTACCTATCAACTTAAAATAAAAATATTTTGATGTAAGACAACTTGCCAGTATCCAATCCAAATTGAAGAATATAAATTATTTCCTTAGTGCAAGGAAATTTAGTATTCTGAAGTACTACACATGAATTCCGCGAACCAATTCTACTATGATACACGACTAGAATCTAGAATAAATCTAAATTTAAGATTTATGCAGTAATTAAGCATAACACCGCTAACTTTGATATCCTCAGTATTTCCTGTTAAACCCTTGGGTCGGCATAGCTGTACTAGAGTTAACGAGCCATTTCCTACGGTTACCGTGATTGCACTAACTGCAGAAGCTAATATATTTCTGTGAACGTGTCACTGGTATATAAAATTTAATGTTAAATATATCATATACTAGCTGTTGCCCGCGACTTCGTCCACGTGGTTAGAATTTTCCCCGTTTTTTTCCACATTTTCCATTGTATCTTCAGTCCTATTAGTCGCTGCGTGATGTTATATAGCCTATATAGCCTTCCTTGATAAATGGTCTATTCAACACAAAAATATTTTTTCAATTCGAACCAGTAGTTCCTGAGATTAGCGCGTTCAAACAAACAAAGAAACTCCAACTCCAACTTCAGCTTTATATATTAGTCTATCCTAGATAGATAGATATATAGATGAACGAATTTGGTTTTCGAAGATCTGAGAATCCTTCCTTTTTGGTTGTCGGTTGTAACCTACCTATTGCTAAACATTGTTATGTGATATTTTTGTTTTGGAACCTTGGACCTACATCGGACGTGGCAATTTAAAAGCTTGCATTTTTTTACGTTCCCATCAACTCGTCAATGAAGTAATGCCTATTCAGTGATAGTAATTAGATACTTGGGAGTCGTTTTATGCTCATGAATGACAAACGCATTAATAAATCCTTTTATAGGTATATGAATAGATTTAATGTATATGTAAACTAAAAGGGACTATCCTACTCATATTATAAACGCGAAAGTTTTAATGTATGGATGTTTGTTCCTCTTTCACGCAATAACCACTAACGGATTTAGACGAACTTTTTAACCAGGAGAGTTTCTAAGCAGGATTAGCACACAGGGTAGATTTTCCCGATTTTATTTTATCAGCAGTGAGACAGCATGGACTTAAAATAATGACATCTAATCTATTTATAAAACTGTCCAAGTAGTCTATTGTTTTCGATTTCTCTCTATTTTCAATAGAAAAAACATCATAATTGACTATCCTTAAAAATTATCTCAGTAGATGGGTATTTTTTACTTAAATATCAAATCAAAAAAGTATTCGCAAATGAGTTCACGGTTTCAAGGTTTAAGCGTTCTAAAAACAATAATTAATTTAAATATATTCGGTGTTACATCGTTACATCTTATCAACTCTTTAACGCTTAGTTTATATTCCTTCCTTGTTCAGTATTTGTTAACTTAGTAATTGAAAGGTTAATTTTTTTTCACTGTATATTTTAGAAAAAGCGTTTTTGCTTTATATGAGCACATTTAGTCGCCGTTTTCTTTTTTATTTATGGTTTAAGAAAACTTTTTTTCCTTTTGTGTAGACTATGGTTATGTAGTAACTATGTAGTAATCTGTGACTATGGTTAGATATAACCTTCTAGTACCTCGATTTCTACGCACAATTTACGAGTAAAGTACTATCCGCTGATGTGAACACAAATTAATGATTTGTTTACATACAATTCAATAGCGTCAACAAAATAAGTAATCGCTACATCAACAAACTTGAAGATCAAAGTCTGTTATACTAAAACGACCTTTGATTGACTAGATTTCAATATGTCGACAAAAACACTACAATTTCTATATAGGAAAAGTAGTCAGTCAAGCCGAGTATAGTGACTATCACCTGTTTCATTAATTAAATAACTGTTTTAAATATTTTGATAAGTAATTAAGTGGCATATATATCTACGATTATGCGGGTGAGTGTAAATGACTTATTTTTCGTTAATAATAACAATTACAAAGCCTATTTTTCCATAAATTCCAATACTTCAAAATTCATACGGTTGATTTTTTATGTTTTGTTTCAAATAATGTGTAGAATATATCGTTTTAATACTTGTGTACAAAATCTTAAAATATATCACATTTTTACATGTACTTAGAACTCAAAACATCAAAGCTGACCAATAACAAAACTATTATAATACACTACACGATTATTAATCCCATGCTCATCAAAATCCTCTTTCTAATATTAAATTATCTCGCTAGATATATGATTAATATCGCAAACCACTAAACTTTCTTCGAGATTATTTATAACATCAAAAGAGGTTAAGCACTCACATTGTCAGGTCGTTTGTGACTTCACCTCGTTGCTAACGAGATTGAAATATTAGTTGCATTCTTACCTTCGACGTTATTGGCTTTATAATATGAAAAGCCGTCAAACTGCTTTCCATAACCTCTTTTATAAAGATTGATTAATATTAACGGGCCATATTTCTCATAGGAGATAAACTTTGAAACCGTACAAGAAAAAGTGTAAAAGAATTGCTATTCTGTAATAATTTAAAAATATTTGTACATTTTGTCCCTGACTTATGCCCTTAAAATATAGCTCATGTTATATTTTATGTTACAATAAGGAAGTAAGAGATTACAGCATTCAAAATATTATTCCACGCCTTATCAGTGTCTGAGCCAAAGATAAGCTCTGAATTGCTCTGATTTAATTTCTTATCAAAGTCAGTAAACCGTTACAGTATAAGTTATGTAATTTTGAACTTTATACCTTTGAAACAAGGTCCAGAATTACCTGGCCTCTGATTACATCTAAGTTGCAATTAACATATAAATTATAAAATATTCCGCTTTCGATAATTTTTATATACAACAGGCATATTTCTTGACCACTGACCTCGTTAATTTGTATTGCGCTGTGGACTTGGGCCGTGCGTTGCAGCGTTACTCTCGAGATAAAGATCATTATAATGTTTACTGCGATCAAAGACGCGCCGTCATTAGATGACATTAATTTCTTCCAACTGAATAAGGAGTCGTGTATCAATCGTACTTGACATTTCACCGGTATCGTTTGATCTTCTAAATAGACTGTACGAACCTTTTATTATGTTAAATGTCGTTGTTATTACTATTATTGCAATATTCATAGTTACAAATGTTATTAACAAGATGTTTTCTATCTTTCCAGATGGATAGCAGCTCTGAAGCGATGGAGTTGAGGCGGGAGTTGGAGGCGGTGAGGAACGCGCTGCAGCAGCAGTCCGAGTCCGTCCTGAAGCAGAGGCACCAGCTAGTCGAGGCTGGGCACGCGCTCGTAGCGCGAGACAAGAAACACGCGCAGGAACGCCGGCTCAGACAGGACCAACTCGCACTAGTACTGCGATCGCTAGTCCTTCTAGAATCCCGCCTAACCAGGGAACAGAAACAAATACATGTCGCACTCCACCAGAAAGAGAAAATCATCAAATCACAACAAGAAGAAATTGCAAAACTTAAAGCTCGCAAATCTTACTGCAGTAATTGCCAGCAGCTGCTCGGGTTCACAAGCGAACAGACCAACATAGAAACAGATCCCGAGTTCCAAAGCCTAGAGAGCACAGATTCCAGATTCCAAAATACATTCGTTAGGAGCTGTAGCTATCGTGAAAGAAATTCTCCACCGGTATTCCAAAAAAATACTAGGTTAAGTAAGAGCTTCCAGTACCAGTTACCGAAGAGTGACATAGTTTACGGCAATACTAGCTCCAGTGAAGAAGGCAACACCGCCAGCGTCGGCAACAAAGGCACATTCATTAAAAACAAACAAGCTTTCGTTCGACGAGATGTCTTCAGAAGGTCGAGGAAATACTCGGGAAGAAAGAATAACAACAAGTATGTTGAAAACACGCCAAAAGGCTACAATAATCAGGCAAACAACAGTAGTAGTGCCGAAGAATGCATCGGTATGAGTTATCAAGTGAACCACGATGATAATGACTTAACTGCAAGTCAAATAGCCAATGATATAAGAAGAGCGTCTCTTAAAATAGACCAACTCATTGGTGAGGCTGCCAAAAAGGAAGTAGGCAACACCACAAGTGATTCCGAAAAAACCTATTCCACAAAAATGGAACGGTTACATGGAATGAAGAGACAAGCATCTGATGAAATTAAAGCGAACAGACAACTTTTCTTGAGCAACGTTTTGAATGAAGAAACCGCTGAGAAGCCTTGGTATTGCAATGTTAGCGATCCGGAACAAGAAGGAGATTGTTTGGATCAAAGACCGTTAAACAATAAATCAAAATCTACAGAGGATCTGCTTGGAGTTGGTTACAATAGCGGTATACGTGAAGCAGCCGTAGTGTCTGCTAAGAACGAAATATTGTGCAATAATATAATGAACAACAATGAAAGGTTTAGTTCAAGATTCGATGATAAAAATAATAACATAGAAATGAATCTTAACAAACAAGCTGAAATAACTGAAATCAATGAAAACTGGTACGCTAGCACTAGTGACGCAGATGAAAATCCAACAAATGAAATATATAAAAATAATCCAGTGCTTGAGTGCGTAAATCAAATCTTACTGCAAAATTCATTAGACGATAGCAGTAATGACAACTCGAAATCGAGTGAAGCACCGAGCCCTAAATCATCAGCTAAACGTGTACAGTTTTCAACACTAAACAGCATCTCTTACGATGAAAAAGTAAGAAGTAATAACACACTACCCAGATCCGATAAGAGAGCTAATAAAATCGTTAAATTCAGCTTAGAGACTGCCTCCGAACACAGCTATGAGGTTCCGAACACCGCTCAAGGTTTCCAATACGAGATACAGAGTTTATACAGCAATGAGTATGAACCAATCATTACAAAAGGTAATGAAGCCACCAAACCTGCGCCTCTGCCCCGCACCGTACAAGCTATTGACAAGCCAGCCGTCCCTAAAATTAGAGGCTCAATCGTTAAAAATATGGCGGCTAATTTAGAAAACCGCAACATCAACAACGCCGCAGAAAAGAAGATTGATAATGATCTCGGATCGATGAAGATATTTAATAAGAGAAAAGTGCCAAGAACTCCCCCCGCCCTGCCGCCCAAGCCAAAGAACCTTTCGGCTAAATGGAAAGCTGAAAATGCTGTCAAACAAATGACAGAACAGATAGACTCTGAAGCCGTTGCGGCTAACCAACGGGTTGCAGATGTTAAGACGAGAAAAGTGGGACAAGTAGCAACAGTTAACAATATTGAGCCGGACTACTGCTCCATTTCTGAGATAAATGTTCCAGTAGTCAGCAATGGAAAGAGGGAGTTGCTACTTACACAGCCAACCGTTGAGATTCACAACGAACAGTACCCGGTACACGCTGTGAGCCCAAGAAACAGTGTCGCTAAAGTGGTATCCCTGCCGCGGATCCAGAACAAGATCAGCGACAAAGACATTCCCAAACTTCCTCACGTCACTGAGATCATCATCCCTGATGAAGATGACAAACAAACAAGTGAAGAACAAAACCGCTCCTTCGCGCAAACGACTGACAGTTACTTGCCTAACTTTGCTATGCATCCTCTGCAGCCAAAATTAGACCCACGTGCTTCAATCCAAATGGGCAACTCTGTATCTTCCATTCTCTCAGAGATCAACAAGGGCGGCAAGGGAGGCAACAAGCAGATCAATCTGACTGAACTAGACAACCAGTTTAATCACGGTCCCGAAAAGGCCCAACAAATAAATGCGGAAATGCATAAAGCTGAATATTTTGACGACATCGACAAATTTGATTTGTCTCAGAATTTTGAAGAGTTTAAGATAGACGATGAACTCGGCAGCATAGTTGCAGAGGAATACCGCATCAGCTCTGGCAGCAGTGACGGTTCCATGTCGGACGTCGTGACCGAACACCTTACTAATGTACCTGATAGAGACAAGCAGCATAATACGAGTCACAAGGATGACAGTGAAAAAACTGAAAATTTTCTCGGGAACAACGAGAGCGCCTTGAACAAGGGCTTGTCGAAGAACGCTAAGTTGTCTAATAAGCCTGATCTCCTTTCAAATATAGAGAATTTAGAGACTGAATCTGTGAGGAACTCAGACATCGAGTCGAGTAACTCGTCTGGCAGCAACAGCGGCTCCTACAACACGGTGAAATGCGAGCCGAGGATGGTGCTGAACAACAACCCTGAGATAAACGCGCCCAGGACGAAGGGCTCCTTCGACTTCTTCTTAGAGACATCTGGTCTTAGTTCTAAGTCTATCTTCACGCCAAGCAAGAACTACATCGGCCTGAGGCCCCCTAGTGCCAACCACAAGAGTGTGCTAAAGCCTAAGGACATTAAGATGCGCGTTAAGAATACTATTGCAACGAACAAAATCAACGAGAAGCCTATGACGACTGCTATTAAATACTTCGAGCCCTATGTGTAAACTTATTGTTAGCTAGGTATTATGTGTTATGTTAATGAAATGCTTAAATCTATTTATTGTAAAAATGAACTTGCCGGCGTAATACTATGTACTAATGTATTTATGTTATTGTAAATATTTGAATTAGTTATTTTACAATTATAAAATATTTAACATTTATTTTTGCTGTTTTATTTGATTGACTTTCAAATGTAAAATATCCCATACATATAATAGAAGCATGTTAACTGTAGGTTGAGATTTTAAAATATTTAGTTGAAGTGAAAAATAAAAGGAAGATATAAATTAAAACACTGTATTTGTCATATAAATCACATTTGTCTCTTAAATCTAAAATAATAATATATTACTATCTGTACAGACTAATTTATCTTATACATATTAAATAAGAAATAAATAGTTTTAAATCCATATTCCACCAGCATCACCTGCTGCGCTTATTACGAATATACGCTTTTGCGGTATCCTTGAACTGTCTGAATATATTCAGGCGCTTGTTACTGCCCAGGCCCGAGTCCAGGGTGTCGGTGGAGCCTGCTTTACTACTCCTGCTCTCGTAGTCCTCCAAATACTCCTCCATACATCTGTCAGAGTCTGATGATGACGTCGCTACGGAGTCCGCACTTCCGTAACAGCTGGAGCGGTCCAGATCCGTGAGCTCTGTGAGTGAAGGTATTCTAGCGCAGGATATGTCGGCGAACGAGTCGTTGACTTTGATGTTGTCTCTCCTCCTCCTCCGGACTTCGACTCGGGAGTACGGCGTCGGTCTCCGGCGGGCCCTCAGGAACTCCTCCGACGAGAACGTCGTGCTCGGCAGGTCTACGACAGCCGGCAGACACGGGGACAGGTCCTCGGGAGTCTCCAGGTCGACAGGCGTCCCCCACTTGCGGTCCAAGGCACGGAAAGCGACAGACAAATGTAGATGTAGTTCCATTCTGATTTGGTGTTTCTCAATTGAAAGTTGGCAGGTTTATGATGGGATTAATGATTTGCAGTCGTATTTAAATGGCATGAACCCCACCCGATCTTTTATTTTAATTACTAAGTTATATCTAGCACCCAATTATTAATAGGGTGCTAATTCCTTACAGTTAGCATGCGTTAATTAAGTGTCAAGTAGTAAACTGCTGGTAATGGCTTAATAAATAATGACGTGGTAATTAAATGTGTATTTTAAACTATGAGTTTAAGGCAATAGATCTCGTAACATTTGATATTAAATTAAGTGATTAAGTGTGCCTTATGCTACTAAATAAGTATCTACTTTATTGAATTGCTTTATTACTACCGTGGTGCAACGACTGTGTGATATAAATTGCAATTAACCAGTAAATTACCACATACTAACTTGTTCATAAATACAGGTAGCAGTCAATTAAAATGTGTGCCATTGATTAATGTAGATTTTCAATGGACTATAACAGATATAATATGAACCCCTTTTTAAACACCAAATCTGGAAAACAATCTTTGGTAAGGTGTTTAAAAGGGGAACCTAACTAATAACTGAGTTTTTAAGTAAATTCTTCACGACATGAATTATTTTTGTACACGCTGCCATCTAGCGAGCCAACGAATTATCACTTAAACAAAATGCGTCTCATTTCATCCCGCCATGCGCCAGTCTTATTCACCCTATTTTATAGTTATTTAATTTTTATAGCTCCTATATATGAGTCATATATCGAATAAGTCAGACTAGTAACTAATCCTCAATTAATAAACCCGTTGCACTAGCTACCTACGTCTACTATCATTTACTTGTCCTCTTTGATAATCACTTAGGTAGGCTGCAATTAATCAACTTCTATTATTAATTGATTAATAATTAATAATAGGACTGCAATCAATTAACTTCTCATTACGTAACGGGCTCATAATTAAGTAATCAAGAATTGAAACCTAGAGTTAATAGTTTGATACACTTTTAATTGATTTAATTAATTATTACATCAGCCTTTAATTATCCCGCTGTTGGGTGATGGCCTCTTCCCATAGAGAAAGACTGAGTGAAAGCGATAATCACAGCGTTACATTAACTTTACATTTTGAGAAAAAATAATAATATGTAGATAATAATAGATAACCATTAGAATTTTAAACCCACTGTAGGTTATAGAAGTGGCAGAAACATAGTCCGGTATAGAAATTAAAGCCTACACTCAGGCTAACTGCTCTCAATTTAATTGAATCCTTGGGTTTTACAAACATTTAAGTGTGCATCGTGCACCTAGACTCAGAACAAACATTCGTGAATCACACATGCTTGGCAAATCAATAAATCCCATGCTGGGTATCCAACCAGCGCCACATCGTCGCCCATTGTCGGTTTGACCTATCCCCTATGACATGGTTGGTGATCTACATCACTCGGCTGTCCGTCCGGTCATACGTTTTGTTAGAATACAGGGACAATTGAATATTTAATTTGCGAAATGTACCACCTATAAAAAAAAGAGGCGAGGGAAAACGTAGTACCTAAGTATTCCGAGTTGCCTTGTAGGCAACTCGGAATACTTAGGTACCTAGTACTTACCTACTTAACAATGCCCTAATCGATTATTTCCCACCTGTGCCTTCGAGTAAATTAACGTACTCGATTAATTAATCATCTGACACCCACTTAATAATTACTTCGCGCCTAATTTATAATTAGCACCTCATTATAATTACTAATTTGATTAAAATATCGGGTGGGGGTGCATAATAATTTAAATAAGCCTGCAAATCATTAATCCCATCATAAACCTGCCAACTTTCAATTGAGAAACATCAGATCAGAATGGAGCTACATCTACATTTGTCTGTCGCTTTCCGTGCCTTGGACCGCAAGTGGGGGACGCCTGTCGACCTGGAGACTCCCGAGGACCTGTCCCCGTGTCTGCCGGCTGTCGTAGACCTGCCGAGCACGACGTTCTCGTCGGAGGAGTTCCTGAGGGCCCGCCGGAGACCGACGCCGTACTCCCGAGTCGAAGCCCGGAGGAGGAGGAGAGACAACATCAAAGTCAACGACTCGTTCGCCGACATATCCTGCGCTAGAATACCTTCACTCACAGAGCTCACGGATCTGGAGCGCTCCAGCTGTTACGGAAGTGCGGACTCCGTAGCGACGTCATCATCAGACTCTGACAGATGTATGGAGGAGTATTTGGAGGACTACGAGAGCAGGAGTAGTAAAACAGGTTCCACCGACACCCTGGACTCGGGCCTGGGCAGTAACAAGCGCCTGAATATATTCAGACAGTTCAAGGATACCGCTAAAGCGTATATTCGTAATAAGCGCAGCAGGTGATGCTGGTGTAAAATAGAGAATTTAGATTTAGAATTATTTTTTCTCTATGGAATGTAAGATAAATTAGTCTGTACAGATAGTAATATATTATTATTTAAGATTTAAGTGACAAATGTAAATTATATTTTTAATGCCTAAATTGTTTTATTAATTTGTATCCTCTTTTTGCTCTCTTCCCTTTTTTTTGTTTATCTATCCTTACCCCTATATAAATTAGAAACAAGTGTATTTCGACGAAATATTTTATTTTTTACTACAAATACTTAAACATAGTTTTTTTATTAATTTATTTATTCATATTTTAGGTTTACTCCTCTTTTTCTTCTTTGATCCTTTATCATCTTTCTTTTTCAAATCTTTCTTCTGCACCTAGAATAAGAGATAAGAAATATTTTGTAAATTTATGTATAATGGCTTTTAATGAAAATAAATTTTAATTGTGTTTAAATACAAGCAGTTTTTTTTACAATTACATTCAACTAAGGAGGACCAATGACTAAAAAAAATAATTAAAAATGAATAAAAGGAATTAAATGAAAAAAAGGAATCTCATACAATTAATGTCCAGTCACAAAAGACATTCAACAAATATTGATAATGTGAAGTAGGCAGTTAAAAGAGCACACACAACGCCACAAATCATCAACATATTTATATATCTCTTTTGGTCTTCATGAGACATCTGCAAAGCAATATTTATTTATAAAAGCTTAGACTGATTCATTATTAAATGATGTAACTGGCGGGATCGCCAGATTCGACGCGATCCCGCCGCGTCTGCTCATGATTAAGGACTCCGGTTGGGTCCGAAACTAGTCGGGCTACCCCGATAAATACAGGTGAGTAAACCGTTACATCATTTAATAATTTTATTTATATTACTACTTAATACTAAATTCCCAATTAGTTACATGTACTATGCAAAGTGTGGAACTTAAAAATTAAATATGTAAAACTTGTTTACTGTATTAGCAAAAGTAGTAGGAAAGGAATATAAGGTGAGATCTTCAGTGAAGTACATAAAAAAATAATATTATCTATAGTTACCTTTCCATAACTGCTGAGTAAGTGTCCAACATCATTGTTTACAGTCTTCTTCTTCTTGCCTGCTGTTTTTAAAATACTTTTAGATTTCATCTGCTCTTTCTCCTCCATCTCCTTCAATTTCTCCTGTTTTCTCTTCTGCATAAGTTCTTTGTAATTTACATACTCTTTTTTAGGTGGTTTGGCTCCTGAAAATGTTAAAATACAATTTTACTTAATTTTTTAGGTGAAATAGCTAATGTATCTTACATTTTGTACTGTTAAATGTAAAGATACAAGTAATCCAATTTCGTATAGCTAATCTTCGGGTCGAGTCTGGATGAGACTGGCACAGGACCGTAGACATTGGCACGAGAAAGGGGAGGCCTATGCCCATCAGTGGGATGACACAAAGCTGTGGAGATGATGACGAATCTTCGATTTAATCGATCACTTTCAATGAGTATTTGAGTACTCGATGGTATGGCGGACTTGACATTTGTTTTTAAACATGTACTCAGGATACTAACCTAAACTAACAGCTAACGCAATTCTAGCTTCTTCTTTCTTTGTAGGATCAAAACCAGACATTCCAAACTTAACAACCTCGTGACGAATCTTCTTTAAATCTAAATCTTTACTTAAATTCCGAGTCCTCTGATTTATTTCATTATTTTCAGCATGATCCTGTACTTGCTTCTTTTTAGCTTTATGTGCCTCAAACTTCACAAATTTAAAGTTTGTTTCTGCATTTTTTAAGGCAAGCGCCGCTTTTGTCATTATAAGCGACATTTTGCCAATATTTAATTACACTACAAATAATAATGAACACGTTTTCTTTATTTACATCTGAATTGATAGGTATATTTTTTTCTTTATATTAGTTGTCAAAGTTTGACAGTCGTAGACACGTTTTTTACTTCTTTTTTCCTCTTTAATTTCAAGGACTGATAAAGAAAGCTAGCGCAACTGGAGGAGACCTAGTTTTTTTAAGAACCTTGACTGATTGTAATAAAACTGTTTCTTACTCAAATAATATACGCTTTTCTTCACAAAGTGCATTACTCACACAATTGGTCAAATGTTTCCTCTGCAGGTATCCAACTCTATCTATGAATATCCTGTCTCCAAAGACATTATATACTCTTGCCTGTCTCGCTACTCATCTATGAAAGTCCATTACTTTTCGGCTTACAATAGTTACAATCAAGTAGTCGAGAATATCAGTAGTTAGTGTTATTACTATGACAGATGATTGACATTTGATGTCAAGAGAATTTATGCTCTAAATGCTGGTTTCATTATTTTAAGCATATTGTATTTTTGGTCTCTTTCCAAGGAATTAGAAAACACATCGCGCTCTCCTGTTGTCAAGATAAACTGCGTTTCAATTCTTTTCAGCTTCAGAACTGTAGTTTCATTTCAACACTTTCGCTTTCCTCATTTATTCTTCGTGACGAAAGACAAATCTATTAATAGTGTTGCTTTTTGTTTGTTTTTCGTTTTGATGTGCCGGCTGCGGTCGCGTCTTCACTAAAAATAATGTAACCGGTATTGAGTAGTGTTAAATTTGGACCGGCAGGTAGCGAGGCCAATTCATATTTTCGGCATTCGTGAGAACACCTCGTAACTCGCCGAGTATAGAACGTTGACATTCCTTTAACATTCTCTTTCGAATACGTACGCTTAGTATTAAGTTGTAACTTAAACCTTCAACATGAGGAACAAGTACAGAAATACAGATTCTTCAATTAAAGCTGGTGATTTAATTTTAACAGAACAGCCTTTTGCATTTGTTTTATCGTCTAAAGAGCAAGGAAGCCGGTGTGATAACTGTTTAGAAAAGTGAGTGAAACTTTATTGTTTAAATTATTAATTTGTATGTAAAATATTACACAACTTTAATATGATTTTCAGTTATAGATACTTGTATCTCAACTCTGTAACTAAACACTATTTCGTTCGATAAAATGTTGTTAATCTTGTGTATTTATTTCCATTGCAGGGTTTATGAGGATTAAAGAATAATTTCTAATAGTGCACAAATGGTAAATGGCCTCGGCCTACTAGTATCAAACTTGCACTATTTATTTACTAATCCTCTCCTTAAAAAAATATTAATTTTTAATACTTTATATAAAAAAAATTGTCTATTATTATATACAGTTTTTTGTTATATCAGTTGATATGCTGTGTTTTTTTCTTTCATTTGAATTTAATACAATTATTACTACTTTTTTTAACTCTAAAGGCAGTTTGTTACAAAAAACTTGTGTATTTTCAATAATTATGTTATTTAATAATATAAACCAAACTCCATTGGTTTAGTTCTAAAAAAAAAAACAATTTTGGTTTGTCATACGTATTTATATTACTTACATTACACTACTACAATTTAAAAATATAATGAATATTATTTTTTACAAAAATAATTCTCCTAACACTTAAAAATGATTTATGAATCTATTTTCTCAATATCAAATGCTGGTTATAACTGCAAAGATATGGAGTAAAAAGTTTTTAATGTAATTTAGTTTAACTAGTGTCTTAGCAATAGACACACTTAAAACAATAATTCTTTTGGGTTGTTTTAACCACATTTTCTTTCATTTCAATCAAAATTATAAAATAAACTTGCACATTATGGATTAAATTTTTGAGTTTGTTTCATAATATCTGCAAACTTCCAAAGTAATGTAATAAAAAGATTTATTTTCTCAAACCTATCAAAAGGACTGAGTATAAAATGTTGATATGAATTCTGCAGATTATTTTATTATAGTTATTATTTGATTTTTTACTGATAAATTATCTATACAAGCAGTAAGGTCTCTGCAAATTACCTTCTTTGGTTTCCAAAAAAAAAATTGACATCATTTTTTTAAATTAAGACTCATTTATCAGCAAAAATAATTCTCTTTTAATTATAACCTATGCAGTAACAGATACAATTCAACATCTGCTAAGTTACAAAACGCAAGCCATTTGGCTGGCCTATATTTACCTATATACATACATACATAAAACACTGAATTACCTTGCATTTGTATCAAGTTACTATATTTTCTTATATGAATATACACGCGCCAGGTGGTGTCTTATCCACATTTATTTTTAAAACTGCATCGGACAATCAACTGGCCAACTGCACAACTTATAAAAAAAGATATACAAAAATCAACTTTGACGTTATTGGCATAAAGTCGATGTATAACGAAGTGTGTTTGATGAAACAATGACCGTGTCACGTTACGTTTCAGGGGCAAAGTGCTGAAATGTTCAGGATGCCAGTTTGTGCACTACTGCGGCCGATCGTGCCAGAGAGACGCGTGGGGTGATCACAAGGTATGAACGATTTGAAACACTTTCACTTTGATGTTGATGCTATTTTAATTCGATTGGGGTGGTAACTAAATGTGAACTAAATATGGAGTGATCACATATTTTTACTGAACAGTTTAGTAAAAAAAGTTTAGTAGGAGGTTCTCAATTCGGCGCATTTTTTGTGTTTGTTACCTAAGAACTTCGGGCTGGACTTGATCCGATTATTGATTATTTTTTCATTTAACTTGAATCTGCTGTCATTTGGTCCATAAATTTCACCAAATTTGGCTCAGTAGTCTTTTTATTTGAAGTCGGCTATACGTTTTTGTACGCTAATTTTTTTTTTTCGTACTAAAGTTACACTTGTAAAGTTTTTAAGCCTTATATAAACGTTTAAATAATATAAACCTAAAAGATGTATCTATCCCTTAAAATAATACGATAATACCCAAACATTATTTAAAAGCATCAAAAGCATTTTTACACTACGGAAGTTAGTACCAGAGTGCAGAGATAATAAATCGCACGCAATAAAACGCGCGAAACCGTTACAGCCAAATGTTGTTACTATATCGTCAAACATCTTATTCCTGGGATATTACGTTAAATAAATATTTACGCAACGAACCTAGCCCGTGTTACGCATACGTAAATAACGAATATGTAGAACTATTTGGCAACAACACCAAAACTTTTGTATTTTATTTTTGCGAAGTAGACGTTCAATAAATGTCGGAAAAATGCAAACTCTGTTGAGATATTCTAGTTTGCGGACGTCAAATTACATTTGACGTAAGATGCCGTTGTGTAACCGTCGGATTTTATTTAAAAATAATTGGAGGATCTCAATTGTACTAGATACCTATCTTATAAAACTGGCCCGCTGTGATAAAAATATCTTGGAGAATCGGGATATAGTATCTACCGTTGGTTGCAAAATACTTACCTTTGATGAAGGTGATAAAATACTTCTACCTACTATATTCGCAAGTTTTCATGGACCTTAAAACTTAAAACTTTGTAACAAAAGGCTCCTTTTCCTCTCATTCTACTCAATAGTGCCGAAGACACCACTATACTTAAGGCTGAATTTTTGTGGGTGGGTGCGGTCCATGATTTCGGATTAGTCGTATTAAAGCGTTTGTGAAAGAGAGATGCGGCATCTCTCCTTCTATTCTATCTTCTTTGCTGTGTATTGCGCTGTCACGCATCCACAACCACAAATTACTTTAAGACGTGACGGTAGACCCTCTGATCCCTTACTAAGCAGGACCTATACTGTCATATCCAGAAAACTGATAAACTTACAACATGCCAGTTCTATACACGTTACCAATCAGCACCTGTCGGAAAAGCCATTCACAAATGCATATCACAAATTATTTTACATGAATAATGTGACAGGTTTCATGGCTTCTTGCCATTTTATTACAATAATTTTAAAGTTTTTTTTTTATAATTTGAATTCCTGCAAGTTCTCTGTGTTCTAAATGAAGATCTTAAATCTTGCACGTGTTTTATTGCTCGCTACTGTAAGCATAAAACGATTACATGTTTTATATTGTGCGGAGCAATGGCGTTTATGCCTTTTTATAATAGAAAAAGACATCAACTATCATAATTAAGTCGCTTAGTAAAATAAAAAATAACTAAAGTAATTTACTTAATTATTTAATAAATACTTTAGTTAAAAATTCGCTCATAGTGGCTAATATAACCACTATGAGCGAATTTGCTAATATAACTTTTACTAGCTGTTGCCTGCGACTTCGTCCCCGTGGGTAGAAGATATAAGTTATGATTTATACCTGCCCTGTTTTTTTCACATTTTCCATTGTATCTTCGCTCCTATTAATCGCAGCGTGATGGTTTATAGCTTAAAGCCTTCCTCGATGAATGGTCTATTCAACAGAAAAGAATTTTTCAATTTGGACCAGTAGTTCCTGAGATTAGCGCGTTCAAACAAACAAACAAACTCTTCAGCTTTATATATTAGTATAGATATAGATTACTTTCCACCCGATTTCGGCTCATGTGACAACCATTCAGTGGTATCATACACTCTAAGGACATACCCTAGGTAAGGAAATACGTCATAAGAACCATAAAAGGTGTCCATTTAAAAGCTATTAAATATAAGATATTGTAGATAGTATAAGATAGACTTGTAGAAAAGTATAAGATAATGTAATACGTAAACTAAGCAAGTTTTCTTCTAATTCCAGTGGGAATGTGCGAACTTCAAGCGAGTAGCCCCGAAGGTCCTTCCGGATGGCGCTCGGATGCTGGCGAAGATCATAAACCGCCTGTACCGGGGCGACGGACACTCCTTCCGATCCTTCTACTCTGGGACTTCGTTCAGAATGTGGAAGGATCTAATGTCACGTGAGTTTTTGTATATGTGTTTAGTTTTATATTACTCTGCATTCTAAGCCCAAGTTAGCCTTCTAATTTTTGAGTTTTAGACCTTTAAATTTTCCGTTCACTCCCAAACGATTAATTCGTATATCATATGAATTTCGACACATGAGTACGTACGTTGTAAAATATGTCTCCTGACAAATTTTCGTCTATCATTAAAATTAAATAAAAGATAATCTAGTAGGGTTTTCCCGCGGGCTCGCCCGCTAAAATTCGAAAATTTTCCCATAGGAATATAAAATCGGGACAAAAACTATCCTGTGTTAATTCTGGATATAAATTAACGATGTACCAAGCTTCGTCGTGAAAAAGCCAAAAAAACTTTCGCATTCATAATATTAGTATCATTAGTAGGACTGATCAGCCAAATCGTGGAGTAAAAATATTTAAAAATTCCCTCCGTGGGTAGTAGCTATTCCTTAGTACTCCATGCCATTTGACATATAGGCCTAAGATCTAAAGACGAAGCGAGAAATACCGCGATGCGTTCAGGAGCGAAGCTAATTAGTCAATGTGTCAAGACCGTTGCGTATGCGCAGAGCAACGCGTGTCATTCTTGTTCTATTTATCGAACCTCGATAATGAGTGTTGGATGCCAACTTCCTGCGTCGCTCACCTCATACCCTCGTTTCATGTCTGGTATATGGTTTTTTCTTACTGGTAGTTGATAGTTTTTATGGTTCCGTAACTAAAGGGTAGTTCATCCAGTTACGAAAGCTCCGATATCTGTACATACGTCTTTCATCAGGCTGTATCTCTTTGAGCCGTGATAGACAGTTTAATATTCATTGATTTTTAGGATCAGGCTTTATTGCATTTTTTTCTGAAGCTTTTTGTCCTGACCCTTTAGTTCCACAAGTGCGTTCAAGGGAAGAAATGTTTTATCACTAGCCTAGCATTTCCTAATACTGGACAATTTTAATCAGGACATTATTTTCTCTTATATTGAAAAGAAGCAAGAGAGTTTATCAACGCACTTAAAAGGTTTTACAACGTAAGTATCAAGACAGGTGGCTCATTAGGTTAATGGATTCGAAATCTTTACCCGCCTTACCATTTAGCGGTAATTCATCATTTAGCAGTAATAACACGTGATTTATGAGCCAGTGCCGAGCCAAGTCTCAATTTAGACGATTCACCTGGTTCTGCGTCATTGGAAACGTAACGAACGTAGATTATTATACGATTTGTGATTCATTTGCCGGATTTATGAGCACTTGATTGTTGCTAGTGAAAATATTTGCTTCTTGAACAGATAGTGAGATGTATGCATTGGTTTGTGTTAAGGAACGAATTTGTTAAATAACTGTTGGATACAGCTGGTATTCACTAGCTCAAGTTTTCTTCAACAATTTTTTCAGAAGTATAACTTTAGCAACAGGAATAGTTTAGCCAAATTAGATTGAAAGCTGCCATTTTTTTCAGCGACCTCTATAATATCGTTATTCTACTCTTTGTAAATATATTCATCTATATGGATTTTTGTTGCAGACTGTATAGGATGTAGATAACATGCATTTTAGAAGCTCCATTCAGAAAAATTACAGATATATACCTGCAAAGGTTTCGAAACGTCGGGAACTAAAATAGAAAATTAAACCGCGATAAAATCCGTAAAAGTAGTTTCATTTCAATGTCTAACATTCGTGTAAACCTAAGAAACCACTTTCTAACTTCTGTTTACAGATTACTCAGACCTCAAAGCGGATAAGAAGCGAATGGATCACTTCACTTCGCTCTGCGTTGTGTTGTACGAGTTCCTAAAAGACATATCTTTGCCGAACACCGTGGAAATGATGGGGCTATATGGGCGGGTAAGTTATCTTACTGATTCGGACGAAGCCCCCAGAATCTCTAGTGGAATTCCCCAGAATTTGAAAAAAAAAACTACTTCTTGGAGGACTATGATCAATTATTATGTTTTGTGTCGCGGTGTTTGTAGGGGGGAGGTTTCACAAAAATTCTGGTGCACAAAGCAGAACAAGCATTTCTAGATCTTAACACCATTTCTCCCCCCCCCCCCCGCCTAGGACAAATGGTGGTATGATCGAACTCGCAACACGTCGCACAGTTGGTTTAGCTGGGGCTTTGCTAGTGTAGAAAACTACTAGCTAGATGCCTAGAGCGTTTGCGACAACACCCGCCCTGCTCCCTTAATAATATAAAAGTAATTTTTCCTCCACAGATGGTGATCAACAGCTTCATGATACTAGACATAGACATGAACTCGATAGGCACAGGCATTTACCTGGCATCGTCCATCTTGGACCACAGCTGTTCTCCAAACGCCGTGGCGACCTTCGATGGCAAGACCATCAACATCAGAGCCATACAGGATATGCCTTGCTTGGATTGGAATCAGGTGATTAGTTTTTTGTGCTAGAAGATAATTTTAGTGAGAAAAGAGTGGCATAAATGGCTGAAAAAATCATCAATATGCTGAAGGGTGCAGCTGAACCTAGAAATTTGCCGAACTAGAGATCTTGAACCCGAAACGATCTAGGTCATTTCGGAGTCATTTTATCGTCCCTATCTTTTTCATTTCAGTTTTATTTGAAGTACAAAATATCAGCTTCAGACCCCTCTTGAAAACGATTACTTATTTTGTTCATATAATTCGTCTAAATATTACTTTTTTCCTCTTTAATGTTTACCTTTCTTTGCAATATTCCAGATGCGAATCTCTTACATAGACTTGATGAAGACCCCGTATGACCGTCAGACGGAGCTGCTTCAGAACTACTACTTCCTGTGCCAGTGTGACAGGTGCATGGGTAAATGCTTTAGATGTGCATACTAATTTATACTTCAGCATGTCTCTATCTTATTATCGTATTAAGTCATCAGGGTCATTGAATATTGGTGCGTGGTGAATTGCCAGGTACTGGGCAAAATTTAAGAGAAGATTCATGGTGGTTCAGGTATAGTCAGTAAGAGTCTGTCATTACCCACTCCCTTCCCCGAGAGTAAAGTGTCTGTGTGGGGATATGTAATATTTTTACATCTTTACATTTATATGCTCTATTACGTAAATAAAAAAGAAAAACAATCACAAAACAGACAGTCTTCTTATGGGATATGCTCATATCTCTAAATCTCGGACCCTGGTGACTTACATGTATACAGCATTCCTCCATGCTGTTCGTAGATATAGCTTCATTGCTAGAATTATTTAAAGTAATCCATAAATATAATCCGACAACTAAATCATAGGTGCATTCTGTCTATATTTCCTCCTGATGATAACACCTTACCCTTTATCATCAGTCTTGATTCTTACGCAACGCAAAGCATGCTAGAGCTTTACTCTTCAACTCGTTCAAATAAATACTTATTAAAAATATTCTAGATGAAAAACAGATAAAACACGTGCATGGCGCGATATGTCTCAACAAACAATGCGAAGAACCTGTCACTATACCGTGGAAGGAAAACTGTCAAGTTGTCAGAATACCAACGACGAAAAGCGAAGGCAATGGAATCTCAACAGACAGCCAAAACGGCGAAGAAAGTACAATAAGTTTGAATACCAAAGATGTTATAGAAAACGGTGAAGATAAGGACACGGTGCATTGTAAAGAGTGTGGCACGAAATATACGGATAAGCATGTCGATGTGTTTGTGAAGACGATGGAGTTTACGCACGTGCATTTACAGAATATGGAGAGGGCGTCCGTGGCTTGTATCCTTTTTAAACCTGACTTATATTTATAAGAGAAAATTTACTTTAACGTTTTCTTCTTGGATTGTAGTGAGGAATCTTCATTTCAAGGACTAATCATGACCTCAGCCTTTAATGACCTCTTGCTGGGCATAGGACCTTTTGTTTATGCCATTCTTCAGTAATATTAAGAACCTATAGTAACTTCTTACAGTATCTCGATAAAGCGATCATATTAGCTATAATGAATACATCTGGCAATGTAGTTTTAGGGGACTTAGGTTAATGTCATTGGCATTGTAGTGAAAGCAAGGGACTATATTAGTATGTGAACACGTAAAGCCATCTGCCATTTGTAATATAAAAGTAGTGTCGATCAGTTTTCTGGGCATAAAAAATCTGTCCTAATGTGTTTACACGGGGACTTACTTTGTCAACCAAACATCGTGCGATTTGTTATACATTACGGATCCGCTCGGCTCTGGTCTCAAAAGTGGTATCTATATTTGAATCATTGCCATCAATGTATTGCAATTCGCTCAATATTTCTCGCGTTGTCCAAAATAATTATATATTTTCTATTTTTTTTATAAAATTCCTTAATAATAACTCAGATGTGGACGTATGCCAGTACTGTCTGGACAGACAAGAAGGCGTGCTACATCCGTTGAACGTGATGCACGCGCAGACCTTAGACCACGCTTTCGACGCGCTCATACAAGTGCAGCTGTGGGAGAAAGCCTGTGTGTATGCCGAGAAACTTATACGCTGTTTTAGGTAAATATATGTTGTAATAACTATAAAGATTGATGCCAAGTGATATTAAAATTGCTACAAGCAATAACGTCGGTAGAAAACACTCGGGTGTGTGAGATGAAAGGACAGTCACGTAACCAATCGAAAATAAATTTTATTTTAATATGTTTGAGTTATTCTGCAGCATGCTTGTTGTAAAGGTTGTAGAAATCTTACTTGGCTATATGGGCGAGAAATTACTATGGAAAATTACTACTTAAGTTCATAAATTAGTCGGATTTTCTTATGAACGTGTATCATAAAGTAAATATAGTATTTCCTTTTAGACTTAGCGGGAACAAACAGTAGGTTCCCGCTAAGTCTAAAAAGAAATCTTAATATATATAAATCTCGTGTCACAATGTTTGTCCTCAATGGACCCCTAAACCACTTAACCGATTATGATAAAATTCGCACACCATGTGCAGTTCGATCCAACTTGAGAGATAGGATAGTTTAAATCTCAAGTTATAGTCGCTTAGCTTAATATTATTTCTTCTAACCACGCGGACGAAGTCGCGGGCACCAGCTAGTAAGATATAAAATTTCTTCTTCTACATATATTTGACTATAATTATTTTAAGTGTTGTGGCTAATCTGAGCTATGCTAGTCAATCAATTCAGCATTATTATTATTGTTTTCAGGTTCTACTATGGCGACAGGAATCCGCTGTTAGGCCTTCTACACTTAAAGTACGGGAAGATTTTACTATACAAAATGGAAGTTCAGCAAGCATTAGCCCAGCTAAAGAGTGCCGAAAAGATAATCAAAATGACTCACGGAGACAGACACCCGTTATATAAGGAACAATTAATGCCTTTATTACAACAAGCAATAATGGAATCGTGAATAATATAGGGTAATTAACTTTATGTATTCGGTCTGAGAGCCTACCACCGCCTTATAGGACAATAGTCAAGTATAGTTACCGGCACGGATCTTGAGCGCTCGGCGGAAGAGTGGGGATCACTTTGCAATCGTTCACTCATGACAAAATAAAACGCCAATCTGGAGCCGTCTTGAGGTGCATTCAACTGCAGCAAAGAACGAACTTCAACGAATCCGTCACGTCGGCTATGACGCGATGCGCTGCGGGAAAATCACTCTATCCGCTTAATCACTTTATCCGCCCCGCGCCTCACTTCATATCGCAAAAGGGACACAAAATATCACTTCTGCGCAGGTGAAGGTCAGCGCTCAAGATCCGTGCCGGTAACTATACACACTATGACGTCACGATGTCTGTATCACTGTCAAGCAGAATGAAAGAGATAGCATGACAACGTGTGACTTATATCATAGTGTTGTTGAATACAGTACCTTTTTCGGGGTTGAAAACAACTTATGATGTGAATAACTGAATGATAAACTGGTAATATTTGTAAATACAAGTATAATAAGTTCAAATTGAAAAATGGAAATAGTCAATTCACCACTAATGAATTAACAAAACATTGTTGTTCACCTTATCAGTAACAAAACACCCCGAACTTATAGTACTTGTAGGTCTGAATGAAGTTGTGGAAGCGAGATGCCGCTATATCCTCTATTTCGCCATCCCCCTTCCACAGCTTCAAAGATGGTGGTAGTCCCTCTGATTTATTTAAAAACAAAATCCTTTTCGAGGACATGCCAATGAGATACAGCCAGTAGTTTTGAGATCTTTGTAGGCTTTAAGTTTCTAGACAGTCTGCAGTAGTGGGGAGGAATAGAAGTGGAAAATTAATAGTGCCTTTTCACCTCTGATTTTTTATAGGTACTTTTTTGTCTATATTGCATATAAACTGCATAAATGCATATTTTTATGATGACCAAAAACTCGATTTAATTCCTTTTATTGGAAAAGCAGACGTAATAATAAATTAAATAAGTAAGAAATATTCCCCACTACATTGCTGCTCTTAAATTGGCTATTCCAGAATCGAAAAAGATTAAAATCCCCAAATAAGGAGAATAAGGTTATTCTCGCATATAACACATTATGCCTTAGTTCGTTCCTGCCAATTATACGATTTAGCAATAAAACTAGGGAATCCTATAGGTCAAACTAGATGCCTCTTAATGTAATAGAATAAGGTTAAAAATTTAATATTTTTGAGCACCGCGAAATTTTGTCAATGATAATAGTAATTAAATTAATGAATTTTGTCAGCAATAAACCTCTTAGAATAAGATTATATTAGATTAATTTAGATTTTTTGTACATATCACATAAATATTGTCCTCCATCATAAAAATAACATTTTTTGAATGAATCGCTAAAAATGATGGTTGTCACATATGTATAGATGGTAAAAAATGGAAAGTCTTCCAAAATAAAATGTTTAGCAGTAATTCATGAATCTTACTCCGAAATATTTCTATAAAATACTTAAAACATTAAAATTAGTGTACTTAGCAATCATTCACACATTTCCATGTGTCTATGTCTGTATCAAAGGATAAATAACTTTGAAATAGTTGTTTAGCTTCACATTGCATTGGTGGTAAAGTGGTCTTAACATAATGACGGTTGTCAATTATTTCTGTAAGTCACAAGGCTGTGTGTGCAATAAATTGGATTAAGTTTACGGTTTTTAGATGCCTTTTAAATAAATATTTTTAAGTCTAACATTGTCTCAATTAAAAGCTACCTATGATTATTTTTTAATGTCAGTCACAAAGCCCTAAGAAAATCAAATTTATCTACCATGAGGATGAAGAGCTGCAAAATATAAAGTGGCAAAACATTTGCCATTTTATCTTCACAGATCAAGAATAATGTCATTGGTAACATAAAAGTATTTATTTGTCCACACTACATTGTCCAATTAATAGTAGTCCATGAAATTAGTGTCCTTCACTTTGTCCAAGGGTTGGGACCGTCAAGTCAGTCGTCCTGTCCACCTTTAGTCCATCCCAATCTCCTTTTCTTGGCAGGAGCTTCGTCCTCTGCCTCTAAAACCTTTATCCGCACACCACAAACCTCTGCACCATGCAATACGCTCATTGCTTCATTAGCAGCTCTCTCTGAAGCATAGCGAGCATACCCTACAGTCTTATTAGGCAATGTGTACACATTTATAAGGTCACCAAATCTACAGAATATATCACGTAAAACAGTCAGGGGTGGAGGCTGAGGCTTGCAGACTAGGAAACACCTCTTAGCTACTTCAGAGTCAATGTCGGCCAATGGTTGAGGAGGCGGAAGCTTCACACTGCAATAGTTCAAGTCATTACTTTGGAGGGCATGGTCATCAGAGACTCCAGTCGTAGCCAATTTAATTAGTTTGGAAGCTTCCGCAATAGCTTCAGCTAACTGAGCCAAGTCAGGGGAAGACGTATTTGCAGATTGTATAGCTTTTTTGAGATTACGTGTAACATTAGACACATTTGTGTAGGATTGCATGAAGTTGTCAAACTCAGATTTATCAGGCTTAACAAAAATCTTCATACCTGGAGGATATTCAAATTCATTTAACTTGTCGACTGCATATGCAGCGGACACTGGATTTGAATAGGATGCAGTACCTTTCCCAAAGTTACGCATCATATCAACATAGTACCGGCAGTCTGTCAAGCCAGGTACAATATCAAACAATGTTTCTACGTGCTTATGGGTTAGATGAGGACAACACATGAAGTCAACCCGAGTGTAACCCCTAGGAGTAGAGTTCATTGCTGCCACAAGTGAATTACTATGACTTGGTGGGTTAGCCAAATCATTAATTTTACTTTCGAAGGCCGTTTCAGACCTCCTGTTATAAGAACCTTTCGGCATTGCAAATATGGCGCGGAACTTTCTATCACATTGTTCAAAAGCAGTTGCAGCCTCAGAAAACTTATTAAATGTGACATAAGCAAAGCCTTTAGGTTCACCTGTTTTACGGTCTCTCTGCACTACAACCGACTCGACGTGACCATAAGGACTGAAAGCTTCGTGAATATCATTTTCTGTCATTATGTAAGGGATAGTTATGAAAAGCCGTTTAAATTTGTCGTCATTGTTGTCTTCAGTGTGTATGTCAGATCTATTTGTAGCTACCATCACTTTAAGCGGGCGAGTTTGTGGTATGATTGTTTTCCTGTGCATAGCTTCTATCGCAGCTGCTGCTTCGGTAGTTTTAGAAAACTTTAAGTAAGCGACACCTCTCATTTCTCCTGTTCTATGGTCACGCGGCATTCGTATGTCCTCGATAGTACCAAATTTTGAGAAAGCTTCCCTGAAATCCTCCTCATTGTATCGCTTTTCACAAACAATAAATAACCTTGAATGCGGGGGTGAGTCTTCGGAATAGTCCTCATTTCGTCTAGATCTATTCATATTAGGTACTTGGTGTTGAGAATTTTAATTGGCACTCGCCTCTAAAATAAATGCTTTATTAGTCAAGTCAGGTATGTTAAAATTACAAGACCAAGAATTATTTCAAAGTGAATATAAAAGAAATTCACAACGCGTCAAAATAATATTATTGACAAACTGTGAAAGGAATAGTAAAGAAATCCTCATGTGGGTGACAGTACTGACAGTACAGTACTTTTAAGACATGAAAACAAAATGTATGGAAAGTGGTGCAATCTATTAACCCGGGCGTTTCAACTAAGGCATAATATTCCCTTAAATATTACTAGATGTCGCTATATTAACTCCTTTTTCAAAATGTTATTCATTTAGTAATTTAATGAATATTAATTCATAATAAAAACTAAATCATTTTTTTTTTGCAAATCAAGCGCTGTCTTCCATTAATTTATTACTATTTTTATAATTACACAATTTTAAATGTTTATTTTGCTAATGGCAGCACTGACAATAGATAGACTGATAGACACTATGCGCCCGTCATAGCCGTCCGTATGTTTAGTGTTTACTAGCAAAACGGACAATAAATATGTTTCGAAAACTTTTCGTTGTGTGAGTTTTCCAAGTTTTCTTTTCTGGATCTTGAAACTGATTCCTACGTATTTACTCGTCTTGTGAATGGATACCGACGAATATATTACTTTAAAAAAAACATATTATTATTTATTTTGCTTGACAGGGAGATTGTTTTAAGGACTTCGCAAATATCTATATTATTTGATTAAATTTGGCTACGTTTTTATGGATGACGATGGCGAGATTACCGACTAACTCTCGCATTCATTGCTATTTTGGATGTGAAGAAGGAGGTAAGATGACTATTGATGATATTAATGGAATGGTTAATTGAAGGAGTGATCGTATTGTGGGTTCAAATTTGGTATTTTTATATATTACTATATTTTTGTAAAATTCTAATTTCAGGTACTTTACATCATTTTCCTAAGCCAGACTGTCATAAGGAAAGGTTTGATGCCTGGAAAGAAGTTTTACACGATGCTATTAAAATGAAAGGAGATACGTACATCTACAACCAAATAAGATTATGTAATAAACATTTTGAGAAATACTACATAGGTAATGGAAAAATATTAACGAGAAATGCAGTGCCAACCTTGTACACCAGCCTTATCCCATCAGGTAATAAAATAATAACATTTTGGCTGATGTCTATGAAATGGATGAAGTATCATTGAAATCTGCTGTTAAGATGAACCACAGACCAGCAAGTGCAATTCTATTTTCAGTCACCTATATTTTCATTCTTTGTGTACCAGTTGAATTACAAATGAAGTGCAAAAACTGGCCTGTTGGTCTAGTGGCTAGTATATCTAACTGCTATGCCAGAGGTTTTTGGTTCCATTCCAAACCAGGACAAATATTTGTGTGATGAGCATGATCATTTTTTCCGTCTTTGTGTAAATTATTTAGTATATTTAGACATATATAACTATGTTTATCAGCTGTCTAGTACCCATAACTAGGGACTGGACAACCCTGTTTTGGAGTTAAGCCTTTTGACTGGTTACTCAGTACGCCCCTTTTGTTTGAGTTACATCCTCGAAACCTAGCGAAATGTTTAACACCTTCATCTTATGGTATCCACATGAAGGGGTTAATCCCTTCAATGACTTAAGCCATTGTAGAGGATACCTTCACGAAATGCATTCATTCGTTTTATCCTGAATTACACAATAAACTTGAGCTGTATAAAGGTAGGGATACTTGAACCCGAGCGACGCCTCATTGTTTACAATTTTTATTTAGCTATTGCAAATTTGACCACACATTACAATGAGTATCACAGGTAATTGGTGCTGATTATGAAATTATATTTAATAAATAATTATAATAAAAATTATTTTTATTATGTTAAGTGGCAATGAACCGCTCGCGCTGGAGAACATATGGAGGGGCCTATATCCAGCAGTGGACAGCTACAGCTGAGATGATGATGTTAAGTCACAGCTGAATTACATAGGCTTGAACTTATTTAGTACAATGGATATGTAATTATTACTTACTAATGTAATTGATTTTGTTTCAGGTGAGGCCTGTGATACTGATAATGATGCACCTTCCCAAGAATATAGTCCGCCGTTTTTAACAGAATACCAAGATGAATTGCCAAGTTCGATTACTAGCAAAAGCGGCAATGATGGTAAGTAATCGTTAAGAGTAAAAAGGATAAAATCGAGTATCTATAGCATATTTGGTTCGATACTTCGATACAAACTATAGCGGTTGTCTAGACCGAACATTCAAAACTTTAATAAGACTTATTATATGACGCTGTACAATATTTTTTCGAGGAGTTTTCAAAAGAAACACTTTTGAATTTTTTTTATTTTATATTTTTAGATAAAACATAAAAATAACGTACTAAATGTGTTCTTCTTTTCAGGTTTCGTCGAAAACGACGATAATAGCGCAGATAAAGAATCACAATCTTTAAAACAAAGTACAATCATCTTAAATAAAATCAAATGTGTACCTGAAACTTCAATTAATGAAAATAGAGAAACTTGTGAGATTCGAATTGAATGGGCAGAAGACAGTAATCCAAAGAGGAATAAAGTGGAAGAATCGTGTGAGAGTGTTACAGATGAAAAATGCAGCCACTGCGTTTTAGATAAGGAAATGGATAAAACAAATAATTATTTAAGAAATTTACTTATAGGAGAGCTTAAGTCATTGCCTCCATGTATGAGATCACACGCTTACATTAACATATTGAACTATGTCGACAAACTTAAACATAAGCATTTAAATAATAATTAAGTTACATAATCACTAATCAGTCTTTCATTTATGTTGTCTCTTGAGTGAAATTATATTCGGCAATAATGGCGAACGTATCACAGCTGATTTAAATATGTAAGTATAAGAAAATATAAAAAAATGATTAAGGAAATAAATCATAATAGGAATCGATTTACTCCTTAATGGATTAAGGATAAATTTTACAGAAGAATATAACCTTTTCACGGTTACTTGTGTAGTGACATTTAACGAGGTAGGGTTTTTAGGTACGTCTCTACTGGACCAGTGAGCTAATACACGGTGATTTTTTAGTTGTCTTACAAAAGTAGCCCAGTTCATGTGTCCGACGTAAAATACCCCTAGGCGCGATAATCAACTAAGATAATAAGTACGAAGAAAAATTAAACATGAGAAATCTGAAAAATAATCTTAAAAATGATAAAAACGCCGCCGCCCGCGCCCTTCACCATTGTTACAGGGCTGGGACCGCGCTCGCAACAGAGCTGTGTGTCTAAAAAACGACGAATTGCATCATAATATTGAATAAAAATTGCATTTTAAATTTATTCAAATCTCATAAATAGTTTTTTTTTATCATGAACGTGTTCTAGTCATTGGATTCATGAACTGGACTGCTTTTGAAAGACAACTAAAAAATCACGGTGTATATTATTATTTATTACCTAAGGGCACTCTGGGCTCAAACTATCAAGTGAAGTTCTTCCGGGGAGCCCACGAAGCGCCTCAGCTTCTTGTTAACAGCTTTTTCTAAAACATCATTGACAAAGATTTTATTTCCACTATCTTGGCGATTAGTGCAAACCGCATATCACTTCTCGACAATTTTCCTCAGCACAGATGTCACGAGCGTTCGTGGTTATACTATTTTCAAACTGATGTCCATTACAAAGTGTGCATATTACATTGTCTTGGGTCTGAATGGCTTACCCATTGAAAGGGTAACCTGTTCGGAACGGGTTACAGTAATCCGTTCGAAGGTGTAACATCATAGGGTTTTTTCTTGAAGCGCTTAAAAAAATCCCTTATTTTTTCAGAATGCAACGTTTTACCAACAGAGTGTGAAGACCCTGCTGATCTATTGCTGATTTTTGACAAATTATTTGATTCCTTTAACGGCCACTCATACCGTGATACAGCAAAAATTCTCAAGGGATGTCTTAAAAATAGCTCACCTCATTTCCAGTTCTGACAGAAATTAAACCTGTATTAAATTCAATAGAATTTGATAAAAATGTAAAAAATCAGGATGGGTCTCAAACTGTTAAATGTGAGAATATGAACACTTTTATTGAAATGTGGCAATATTTAAATAACAAATTTAAACTTTTTAAAGTAAATAACTTAATAACACGAAATTGTAATCAAGACCCATTTGTAATTTATTTTGCTGTATCAGAAGCAATGGAATAAGAAATATTAATCCAACTTGCATGCGATATATAAATGCTTATAAAACATTGATCAGTAATCTTAATTCTGTTCAATCAATTAATGCGAATTGTGAAGAAGATGATTATAGACCATTGAAATCAATGAAATTATTATGAATGGAAAAATCTGATGATTTAGATATATTAATAAAGAAAACTATTTATAATATATATTAATTTGTTGTCTTATTTACTTCACCCTAGTACATTTTTACTCAGCAATAATGCTGTATGCATGGTCTCCAATATATATATATATATAGCTATTATAGGGTGCAATTTATCCATATTATGTATGTATTGAGAAATCAGTAAGTTTATCAGTTGTCTAGTACTCATAATACAAGCTCTGCTTAGTTTAAGACTAGATGGCGCTGTGTGAAAAGTTGTGGAATATTATATAGCAACCTGTAGGTATACATAGATCGGTAGATGAGAGTTCATGAGAGCCTACCACTGACCTCTATCTATAGAGGTCAGGTCAGGTGCCTACATAGATATAGCTATAGATACGCTTTCACAGACGCTAGCGCTATCTAGTAGCCAAGGCGTGTAGTTATGAAAATAGAACTTGTCTGTTTTTTTATCTACAGAGTATATCAGAGAACAGTGTTTTCTACAGAGTACATTCTGACATAGTTTCATCTAGACTTAGACAAAGAATTATTAATAATAATTCTAAATTTATATGCATCTAGAAAACCTAGCTGAGGAGTTAAAATCATACAGCAGAAGGAGTTTTTTTACTTTTATATATTTTTATATGCAAGTTTGGCTTAATAAAAATCAATTAAATATAAAATGAACAAAAACCAAATTCTATAAAAAAATTAAAATAGATTTCAAATTTTTAAAAAGTCTACAAGAGTTTGGCTGGTATATTAGGTGACTCCGTTTGCTAATTTATTTCAAAACCAATTTGTGCGAGATTGTTGTTCAGCTTGAATCATGTCTTTTACCACTGTTTGAGCAAATCAATATTTTGAAATTCAAATCGATATATTATAAATTTCAATAAAGTAGAGGGCGATCGTGCCAAATAAAAAAAACCAATCTATCCGACTATCCATGAAAAATATAATTGTAATAACCATCGTAATCAAAACACAATTCTTGACAACTGTCTAAGTTAGCTTTAGCTACTAGCGCCATTGTTGATGGTATCGACAGTGTTGCCGTGTTTATACTAGAAGAAAACCGTTGTATTCAAAGCTTTGCTTTTTTTTATAAGTTGCAACATCTTTTTTGTTTATGCTGTGTGACATAGTCCGCGAAAGACCTATTTTATCCTTTTTGTACAGAATTGTATCAATTTATTGCATATAAAATCGAAGGAAATCGCTAAATAGTGTCTGCAGAACAATATATTATCGGTCTACAAAGTTTGGTGAAATCATTTTGTTATGTGCGTTATCTTTCAATAGCCGTGGACGATGTGTTCAGTTGCGCTATGGAGCATGTCGAATGTAGTCAAATGGTTCACAGTCGTCAGTGAGTGCGCTCCTGCGTCTAATGTTGTTTGTTTTGACTCCGGTCACTGAAGTAAACAGTGTACTCGGACCGAATCAACGACAGACAATGCTCAATTGAAGACATACCCGTTTTTCTAAAAATATTCTAGTCTTCATTCTTCCATTTACCTTCAAGTTTACGTGTTTTAGACTATTAGAATTTTAGTCATTTAGTGTGTGGGACTTGGACTGATAACGTGAAAATGTTCAGTAAGCATTACGAGACAAGGCTGCTGCAGCAGTGCAGCCCCTTGAGCAAGAAGCAGTGCCTCAGATTCCCAGCAGATCACACAAATGGGGACAGATTTACGCCGTGCAGAGCTGGAAACAACTGGCAGACAGCATTTCAAGGTAATTTTACTTGGATTCCATGCCTGATTTTCAAAAATAATGCTGAAATTTATAATAAGCTCGATAAAATTTATGAGAGACCTTATAATTTCATAATTAGAACATGTCGAAGGTTAAGGTTACAACATTGTATCTACTAAGATGTTCCATGTTTGAAATATAATTACACAATGGGTGATACACATTTAGGACACCAACATTGATTAGATATTGAGAAAACAGGAAAACAATATTGGTTTTAAGACATTTTATCAAGTTATTTATTGGATGTTTAGAGATATCTAAGTATCTCAAGAACATTTATGACGGTGGCTGGGATTGGGATTGACCAAATTTTTAATAATAAGGTGTCTGTTTGAGAATCAATTTGAATAATCCTTTGGTTAAATGTGGGTATATATTCTCAAAATTTGCCGTATATTCTTAGTACCTACCTACGTTTCCAATGAAGATTAATTACAAATTTTCCAAAGAATTTACATTCTTAAATCGCAACTAATATTTATTAAATAATTGAGTCAAATACTAAGCAACAAGGAAAAAAGATAACAAGATGGTTCTCACTTTTTACTTTTCATGAAGAGTACTGTTTTAAATATTTTATTTGACTATTTAAAACAATGAAAATGTTGAACAATAGTAAGGATATAGCGCAAATAGGAATTTCAACTGTAGTATTATGAATTAATATTAACTCAAACACATTTATATTGGCATAAACATACTATTGTAAAACTATATAATATGTAACAATAAAATAGGTTTTGTACAAAATAAGTTAGCAAATGTCTTTCTGTTTCCATAATTTTGTTATCTAGGTACCTAAATGTGTATGGTTAGAATCACTCTGAGATCACTCCGAAAAACATTGCTATATCAAGTAAAAAGAAAGTGCTTATTTGTCTTTTAGTTTTTGTTTAAATCATATTTATAGTTTGCTTGAAAGTTATATTGAGTCAAAAACAAAAATTGACAACCCGCAGTGCAATCTTAAGGCATTATATTATCACAATGACAAAAAAGCAATTATGTCTTATCTTAAGTAATAGAGCTAAATGTATTTATGTTAATATTTATATTTTAACTTATTGATTCATCATTAACCAATATTTAAGTACCTATTATTGATATGTAACTACATTAAATTTAATATATTTCTTTAACTATATAAAATTTCTATAATTTTCTCCTTATACCTATGACAAGGTATGTTATATTCAGACTAACCATTTAGACGCACCAATTATGGACTTTTGGTTGGCCAACTCTATTCATGATTACATTTTTTATATTGATCAGTGCCCTAAATATCATAAGGGTATTAATTACCAAATATAATTATGACTATCATCATGGTTTATATCTGTTTAAGACTTAGTCCTACAAAGTATTACTAATTAATCTGTCTTGTTCAGTAATATGATAACAATGTACTTATCTAAGCAAATGCATAACAGACATTATTTACAAAATCAATAAAAATCTGCCATTCAATATAAGCAATTTCATGACTTAATATATAAGTAAAATTATAGGGTAGTCTTACAGAATATCATTCTCGGACCACTATTATCTGTAGTCAAACACACAGGTACTCGGACTACCATTATCTTTTGATAGAACTTTCTTTTGTTACTGTTTCCCATTGTTTTTATTATAGAATACTTTGATTGATAGTATTTCTTTCAGTAAATGTTATTCTAAAACGGTAAATGTAGGTATTGTTTCCTATAGTGCAAGCATTTAACATTTTCCTTTAATCTAAGTATGGAAATTTGGTTAATGCTATTTGTGTGTAAGTGAAAATGTTTCACATTATCATAGATTACACCAGTAATGTTTGACGCATCTGGTTAAGCGGTAGTTGTTGATCATATAATATATCACAACAATCGATGAGAACGATAATAGCGTCTAATGCGATTAAAAAGCTGCCAGTAATTGTGAAATTAATTAAAGTTCTCGCGTTTACGAGCTTTCAAAGACCCCGGGATTCGTTCCCAGTGCTGGTGGCAATAGCTAAATAACGTAATAATTTTAATTCACCATGCTTGCTCTTACGTCTAGTAATAACAATGCCTATTTATTACTTTCGGTCTAGGCAAAAAATCTGCTCGTAGCTCGATTTGGTCACGCTTCAGGGATGTCTGATGTGAACAACCTGCTCACTGGTTTCCGAAGGTCATTTCCGCGAGTATTTGGACGTAGCTATTGTCTTTTTGTCTACCGTAATGTATGGTCAATCATCATGTTTTCAGTATATCAAAATAATGATCTTCAAAGTGTATTTGGATCAATTACGCTGGCTTGTCATGCGTCTTTTTTTAATGGCGGATTAAATGAAAAGCCTTGTCTTATGGTTATGGGTACGATAGGGCCGTACTTTTTATTTCGATAATCGATTTGAAATACGCTCTATTCATTCAATGTAGTAAATTAAATTGCATTTACATCACGAAAATTAAAAATGTTATCCTACACCGGGTCCAAATAATATAATATATCCTGGGACAAAAATTCCGTCAATCTTTCTATCGCGGTACTTTTACCAATTATAAACTTTATAAAATAAATCGTAGTACAACTTAATTTGTCAGATAAAAGTGCAACAATTTTACCTTTGCGGGTAATAAAACCTATTTCAAATTACCTTCACTAATGCTTATGCCGTGATGAGTCGCAATAAACCGAGATTGCGAGCAACCGAGGTAATTTTCACCGCAAGATTTAAAGGATAATGAAAAAATATTTCTTATGTAATTTGCATGCTATTTTAGCAATTAAAACTGACAAGACAAGTTGCTGTGATGTTTAGTAGTTATGAGTTTAAAATGTTAAACGGTGCGCGACCGACTCGCAACTCCCTTGATAGTAATTGTAATTTATGGCGCAGTTCAATTTAGCAAAAGTGCGGATTAATGAAATTGGATTATTATGTCTTTAAGAAAAGGACTTGTTGATATCGCTTCAAATATATCGATGAAAAATATCAGTAAAAGTGTGTAGGTTTGTATTCTTGTTAACAAATTGACGGCAAGGTTAGAAAATCTGTCCTCAGCGGCAATAAAGTGGCACGAAAGGGTTCATAATATTGCTAAGCCCAAAAATGCAATTTAGAACAAAAATATGGCCACGTTAGGCACTCCATATGGTTTTCAAGTGACCAAGCCAAGTGTGGGTGGCTGGAACATTACACCGACAGACGTATATGGTTACCTCAACTTGCTGTCTATATCAACCGTATGTTAGGTATAACAATTTTGTTTTAATATATTATATGACATCATATTACCTGCAATTTATTCCGATTGTACTTTTTGTTGTATTTATTTTGTATGGCAACTCTGTTTCGTTTAGTTATGATAATTTCTTCTTTTATGATGTTTTACGATTGCGTATATTGTTATAAAAAATAACGTATGTCCACATAAGGGAACCTGAGCATTTGATCTCATAATAAAGTCTCTTTCTGGCACAAAAATAACCAAAATCAAATTACGTGGCAACCCAGCACTTATTGTAGTGACACTTGGTACTGGTGCCTAGCGAGGTAGCGAAAAAACAGTACTTATTACGTGGATTATCAAAACAAGTAAAAAACTGAAAGTAAATTGAATAACCACTTCTTTTGTCACGAATCTCAGCCACAACTGTTTATAATTATCTTGGAAAGGTAATTTCTTGTCAACCTCTGGTTTTCTATCTTTCCTGTACATCCAGCATTCAAAACCACTATTCTTATTTTTATGACGGTAGACAGAATTATTTTACTTATTGTCACCTACATTTATCAAAGAAAAACTAAATCCCAGTAATAATGGATAATAATTGATTGCAGTGCTATTATTTTATGGCACAAATTGTTACGTTGCTATGTACGACTATCAGAAAGGTGTTCGTTAAATCGTTACTGACCATAATTGATTTCTAATATTTATTGTCTGTGCCTAATTCCTTTAGAATGTTACTTTGTTTCACTTGCGTCCTTATCTTTTCATTTTTGGCCGACTTTTAAATAGAAGAGGTTCTCAATTTGGCTGTTGTTTTATTTTTTACATAAAGTATTAAATCTTTTGTTACGGTAACAACTCCAATGATGATTTGTTGTAACATTTAATGTGATATTTAAGAATGCATTGCTCAGTAAAAACGTGATCCGTTTTCTGTTGCGTAATCGTCTAGATATTTACCAACTTGTTACACTTTTGCTTACGCGAAGCTTACTAACTAATAATAAATGGTCGGCAACAAAAAATGCTATTAAATGTACCAATCAAAAGTCAATAATCTAAACTTATTGTCTTTTTGCTGGCTACCGCCTAATAGACGGTAATGACAATGATTCGGTCAGAATTTCATATCTGGACGTAATTATAGGTTGTCTGGTGCAGACACACGATTTGGTTTTGTTATTTTCTTACCGGTACCGGTAATTGAAACTAGGCTTAACGGTCCTACTGTTTTCTAATTTAATATCAATCTCAAGTCTCAATTTATTAAAAATAGGACTTTTATAAGCTAAAATGGTGGGTTGACTAGTAATACTTTGCTAACGTTGATATACCCACTTGTTTGTCGTTTGCGTCCGTTTCAGTAAAAACACGCTGTATCGGTAATACCAACTTTGCAATTCAATTAAAGTACTGCTAGAATACCTACCTTTAGATCCGATAAAATCTACGTCTATCCAACTCCCACTTCATGAATATTCTATTAAAAGAAAGAGATATCGATAGTTGTTGTCTAGACTGATCGCTTTGAATTTATTAAGCGTATCCGCGTTGTCTGAAATGCTATCCAAAAATGTAATCTGTAGGAAACCTGATGCGAACCACAAATTACCTTTAATTCGCGTCTATTTTCTTGAGTTTAATCGTTCTAGAGATGCAGCATAAAATTTCCTCTTACGGCGTAATAATATCAAGTTTATAGCATTTAAAACCTTCGTAGCTTATACCGCTTAATTATCAGCCACGGACTAATTAGTGTACAAGGTTAATGGCCCTTCATTACTTCTCACGTAATTAAAACTCTTTTTGTTTTCTAGCAAAATTAAAAAATGCGACTAAATCATGGCACCATGAACAATAGTGGCTTATTTATAATTCATATACCTTCGCGGTTGGCTACCTGGACGCTATTGTGGGTGTATGATGGAGAGAAAGTTTACAATTCATTGTTTAACGAGACAAACGTGGTATTAAGTAACCGAGTATTTAATTAGCGTTTTATTTAGAAAAGGACCGCCTCGTTGTGTTCTTGATGCGATGAACAAGCTTCAATCTTTTCATTGCTGTTGTCTTTTCGTCGAAGAGTAGCGGCTTATGAGCGCGTAGAAATGATATTTAGAAACACTAATTTGTACGTGGAATTTTCATGTTACTGATCATTTCTAAAATTGCTTAAAACAATGATTTTATAATATAATATCGTTACAAATAGATGTTTTTTTTATTCCCTGCGTAAATGGATTGTATTCATGGCACGTGTTGTCAGATCAATACGAGTGTAGAATTTGTTTTATTTCGTCCTTCTTAAGGACAAGGTGCACTCGCTCAAGCGAGTACTGAGCACGTGCTGCAGGATACGGGAACACAATAAACACGTGTTTATTGTTTGGGATTCTTATCGTGATTGTTTGAGATTTGGGAACTTGTAGGTCGTAGGGTAGTTCGTAATTAAAGGGAAATTCAAATCTTTAAATAATTATTTCGACTTGCGTTAACGATTTTTATTTTTAGCCTCTTGTGCACTTGGGGATTTTAAAGACGTTTAAATAACCATTAAGTAAGATTTGCTAAAGTGTTATTTACGCTATGGAAATATGCAGTAATAAAAAACAGCGTTTTATTTTTCTTCTACGAACATTACTAGCAAATCCAGTAACTGGCAATTTTTTTACAAGACATGAGGCATCCAAACCGCCTAATAATAATATCCTTTCGGCATAAAAGTAATCCAAGGGTGGAGAGTATAATACAAACAATTTTTAAAAGTTAAACAATTCCATTGCGAGTGAGCAAACCTTTTTTATAACGTTCAACGTTTTCAGTCCTAATTAAAACGTTTTTTGCTCATCCAAGCTTAATATCAACGTGCTATATGATATGATTATGGAATAAATGGGTCTAGGGTTTGGTACACGAACCGTGAAGTTTACGTGTGTGGACTGGTCCTAGTTAGGGCTGTCTCAAAGGGTTAACGAGCTTACCTAAAGACGGTAAACTTTTTGTTTCAATACCAAGTCTCTTTCAAAGATTTAATGCGTGCCTTTCACAATTCTTTATTGAAAACTCTGAATAGCTCAACTACTTTGCTTGCACTTATGGTACCGTTTGCATACTTGATTTTTGCAAAAAGGTGTTCCTTTACCTCTTGAATATTGTAAGGAAATAGGATGCTGTCATTGATGACTCATTCATGCACTATAGCGGTCTTTAAACTCGACATTAACGTAGATTTATGTGTCTAATTTACCTCAAATGCCCACGCAAATAATATTTAGTGTATAGTGTGTATACTTAAATACTTAGGTCATAATATTGAGATATTCATATTTTATTTCGACTGCAGCTTGCCAGTCTGTTAAATACCATCTTTATTTAAGCTAACAGAAAACGATGATATTATTAGAAACTTGGTTTTCGAGAAGGGTCTTGGATAAATCGATGACTCATCAGACTAAACTTAAAAAGATATGAGGGGTAATCTATTCTTAGTTTAACAGAAGCTTAGCTAGCAGCCCTAATTCTATCGCGTGCCAGAGCAATGAGAGGTAAGGGCATTCACACTCAGGCGTATGATAGTTCATTAACATGCATTAGTTAGGGCATTAAAATCACTCGGGCAAGACCATTACGCAATTCTTGCTCAACCATCGCCGAGATTAACAAGTGGGAACTTTTTAGTTTGAAACAATCGTACCTACGCCATTTTCTTTTTTATCTAACAATTTTTTCGTCCAACGTTGTCGGAATATTGATACTCCTTGTTTGATTACACTTTTTTATCCTCTGTAAACGTATGCGAATGTAGATGTGAAAATTAACGTTAAGTTAATTCATTCAAATATTCCGATACGTTAAGAATAATGTTTGTTTATTTTAGCTTTAAATTTTGGACTTTGAATTTCTCATTTTCCATTTAAATTGTTTTTATACTATTAAACATTATTAAGTACCTTAAAGATTCTTTCGTCGAACATGATATTTATCCGAGCAGGTAAATAACTTTCTAGAAGATTTCAATCTTAACGAGCCTTTATGGAAACTATGAACAACACGAGTTCTGATTCACCCCTGCAATTATTAATAACATTTCTAATTAATAAAGCCCCCAACAGGAATTGCATGTCCCTCGCACAGATTTTTTCCATACCATCGCGACTGAAGCGTGAACCAAGACCTATGATAAAAAGGGACGATGCCCTTATCTATAAATAAAGCGAAGCCTCACCTAGCTCTACCGATGACTTCTCATCCGAGATGGATTATGTCGGCGTGTATTTTTGCCTACTGTTGCCAATAGCGTGAGGTCCCAACCGTGACGGTAGCGTTTTGGTCATTTGAGCGTCTTTAATCAGCGCCAGCCCGTCATGCTTCAAGTACAATCATACGATACTGTATCATTCGTACTGGTTAAATTGCTTCTGATTTAACTAAATGCCTTGTAAATTAAACAGCGAAGAAAACTTACGCGAATAGAGAAAGATTTCAATCGAGCCTTGTATTTTTGCTTTCACAATGAAAATAGAATTGGCAATATCTTATACTGGAATCGTGGGTGAATTCAACACTCCCTACTGTTCCCGCTGTTCGTTTGACAAACATAGTTCCGATAACAATGCACACATTTCCGTGTACAGTTCCACTGATCGTTGGTCTAATCGCCTCGTGCCTGACTTTAAACAAAGGTCTGAACTCCACCACCACTTCTCCTAAGCCATAGCTCAATTTTGTATTCGCAATTTGCGCAATACAAACTCACTTACGCTTAATCGACGTTGACTTGGGAAACTTGTATAGCAAAGAACCATTGAATTGTAGCTATACGTCATTCATTTTATTTACACTAATAGTTACGTTGTCTCTTATTGACTAATGAATAATAGTTGAGTTTATGCAAACGTGAATATTACTCAGACTTGGTATGTTAGGTGTGACATTCAAACATACAGGGTGTTATTGTTTGAAAAGGTTGTTTTTATGTAAGCAAGCTGCACATTCTTAAGCTTTTTAGTCAAACAAACACAAATTAGCAGTCGAGACGGATGTAGCAACGATATCCTCCGATTAGTATGGTAATTAAGGGTCCATTATACCAATCACAGGAACCCGGGGTCAAAAGTCATTCGAGTCAATTATAGGTAGTTAATTTTCGTCGCAAGCCGTATACTTCGTTTGATAGTTTAAGAAATTATTGGCGTTTAACACGTTTTGAATCATTGTTCGCGATGTACAGTTCATTGGGCATTGCTTCTTAGAGCCTACTTACAGATACTGTCAGTATTTTATGTTAAGCGTTAGGTGCAAGTTTTATGACAAATACTGCTTAAACGTGGTTATTATTAGGTACAAAGTCCCGTAACATGTTTCACGTCTCTGCTTTCACAAGTATATGACGCTTGTCTGTAGCATCTCTCGGTGAAAATTTATGTTTTATCTAGGCTACTAAAGAAGTATTTGTATGTAAAGTTTATAACGGGAAACATTGCCTTCCTACTTTCTGTTTTATTAGGAAAAATTTCAATAAAAATCTTTTTAAATAAAACTTTTAATAATAAGTACTAGATATGTCAAGGTAAAATCTACTTTAGGCAAACGCGATTGTTTAATTACTTTTTAATCAGCATAATCGTCAATTAATAAAATATCTTTAACGCATTTTAGGTATGCCTGACCTCTGTTAACTATGTTTACATTATAATAATTGTCGTGTTTTCCCGAATATGACTTTAATGTTATCCATAACCAATATAATGCACCCAGTGATAGCATCTGCAAATATAACTTTAGATAAGTATTCTTTAAACACATTAACAGGAATACAAAATGTTGTTCAAATTTTGTTCAGTCTATATTATTTAACCCACGTGCGGTTTTCCATTTGGAATGTCTAATTCTCCACTCCCATCTTTTCTCCCATCAATTCTCCAATCCTAATTCTCCACTCCCATCTTTTTTTTTAAACAATTTGCTGTTCGTTTCTATTCTTTCAAGACTCATTTGAACGTCGTAATTTACATGTATCCACCGCTTCTCCGGAACTTTCTAGACTTTCCCTCATTGCGAAAATAGTCATAAAATACTGAATCATGTAGTCTTGACCCACGTGTTTCTCGTGTGCACATCCCCTTAAGCAATGTCCCACTAACATCAGGACAAATTACTTGACTTCTGATAAGAGTCCTTATCGCATTGTTATGTGCTTGAAACTGCATATCAGCCTCCCAAATTGGAATTATTTTTAGTATCACAGATTTCGACGCCATTTATCCAAATGTTAATTGCAGTGTTATCATATATAAACATTATTTACTTATTTCTGAGTCTTTATATGCCTATTAAAGAGCAAAAAATATATTCCGTAAAATATTTTTACGTTGTAATTTTAATCGGACAGAACTTAAGTCGTCTAAACAGTACATAATGATGAATCACAAATATATTTTATGAGGATTATTTAAATTTACATTGTATATGCAAAACACCTTATTGTTAGCTTGCAACGATACGTATAAAAGCTTAGTGTCATTCCAAAAAAATATTCCTCCACGCCAAAGGCGCCGCTTTGAAATTAAAACAAAGTCCAATCAAAAGCTACGCATTCGAATAATTTCGACGAGATTTAATTAAGCGCCAGACCCAAATATCGTTAACGGCAAATAATCGTACATAAAGCGATGGAGATCATACTTGCACCTGTGTAAACTTTACACGATCCTGTCACTTTTGGGTGGGCGAATGCATATTTGCAAATTTTGTAACCATCAAATTAGCACTTCGGCCACATCAAGGCACGTACAGTTCCATATTTATCGTAAATCTTTGTCGCTGCATTTAGACGAAAATGTATAAATCTCGATTGATCGTTTCGTGTTTTGATGACGCTAATGCTTTTAGCTTATCTTTAATGTTTAGTGATGATTTATGACGATATCCAGACTAATGAAATGTCATTTTTATTGCACTGGCTTGTAGGTGAGTCGCTAAAATAATTCTCTTATTTCAAATGTTATGACTGCAGCTTTTTATTGATACTTCTGTCTAGATTTAATAGGAGGCTGACATTTTAGACAGGTCCGTAAGCAAGGTGCATGACACGCGCTTCGTTTTGTACTCCTACATCATATTTTAAGAATGACCAGCCTTCAACTCGGTCAGCTGAATGTCGTGATGTCATCAAGCTGCTATTTAATATTTGTTTTGTTGCATAATTTTCGCGGTTTGACGTGATTTTACTACAACTGTGATGATTTTGTTCTAAATTTGTAGTTTTGCTTTTGAAAAGCAACATGTTTTGTCATGTTTATATCTTGAATCAGCTGACCGTGATTCAGAGCTCGTGATCGTATTCCATAGTTGGACTTCCAGTATTCCAAATGTATTAGTTATTCCGAGAAGTTCATTGTACCGATCAACTGAGTCAACTACCTTTACATTTTTCCCTTTGCATGTTAAAGGACATATATATTGCGACAAAGTTACTAAAGTGTCCAATATTTTGACTTGAAATCACGTTAAGAATACACGGACATTTGTTACAATCTTGATGTTCTCGTTTTATTTTTCCAGATACAAATTTTATTTCTTTTCAATCGATAAGTTGATTGTAGCCATCCTAAAATTTTGTTCGTGCCACTCTTTTAATGATTTTGTGGCAAATGATATCATCAGTTTGCACCTCCACTAAAAACCATTGTCTGATTTCATGTATTGACGACAATCTTAAAAATATCCTTTTTTGTATACTGACGGGTCTAGACATGTTTAATGCCCACCCCGCTGTCAGAGATCAGCTGTGTTGCTGTATTAGGTATCTGCTAAGACGACAAATACACATTGTTCAACATTCATCATTCACGTCATCAACATGAGGATTTAGACAAGTTTTTTTTGCCATATTTTATAGACTTGTCCGTCGGTGCCTAACCCTATCACGGATTTCGATGCAAGTTTTTAGACGATGATTCAATAAAATATTGATTGATGCATGTTTTGATTCTAAAGTCAATGGATTTTTAATTTATGCATGATAATTGCTCATATTAGGTGGTTTTACACAATAAATTAATCGTATAGCAACAGACATTTAAGATTAAGTTATTATAGATACTTATTTAGATGTTCGAAATCTTTCTAGTGAGTTGAATGATTTTATGCCTGCCCGGCTGTACCGAGTACCGAGTAACTGTTCGTTCGGAGATTTCTATAGCCACTTAGACAAGTACAATTTGAAAGTAGGTTGGTGAAATGACGCTGTTGGGAAAAGCACTGAAGCGTTTATTACATTGTAACACTATTACAGCACGTTGTGTAACGAGCGCACAATTCACCGGCAAAATGTATGCCGGTCGCCGTATATCAAGCAGTGTGTGCTTGAATGTGCACTGTGTTTAGTTTAGCGGTACTCTAATGAAGGCTCGGTTCCTGACGACATTCTAAATCCTGCACTGTTCCACCCGTCTGCGACCTGTTACGAAAGTAAACACAGCGTATTACATTGTTTGCCCACTTACGCCAATAGTTATGGCCTCATTGAGGTGCCTGCTGCCAGCCGTGCTTACTTTGCCTCGGGAAACATACAGCCAGCCACAAAAAAAATATAATGAACAGAAGCTCAAATAAGCAGGCAACATTTGAGGTGTGATGACTGGATAATCGACCATGGTTTCCAATGACACATAGCAACTAATAACAAATGATTATCTGTACAAATATTGTCAGCAGTAGGTATTTTTTTCTACTTTTTATGCTTCGATCTTGAATTATTATTGCAAGATTCTAAGCACGTACTTACCTGCGATAGTAATAGATCTAGTCGACGTCCATGTATTTTCTAACATTGTCACTTGGCATTATTTAAGACTTAAATCCGGATGATTAATGTTGTAGACATTAGCATGCATTGTTGTTTCTGTGTATGTAATTGCTACAGTTTTTTTGTATTGTCACCGCTCTTGACACCTGAGATGGAGCATAAATCAGTTGTCAGGTTTTGAATTTGGGTCGATGGCATACAAGTCTTGGTGATCAATTGACGTCTTCGAGATTTGTCTGTCTGACATCATCATCCATAGTTAAAGTCGGATGATCTCTGACATGTTTAAGCTTGAGCACGTCTAAGATTATACGAAGATTTATATAAATTTAATATCTGCCATTGCGGTTTTTTACCATCTTAAAATATTGACTTTTTAAGATCATTATAATCGCTGTTGGTAATGAAATGGTCGGCAAAAACGTCAACTTATTCTATTCGTATTAGGTAAAAATTGAACAAAAAATGTTTTGCATGCAAAAAGCAGAATTGCTCACGACCCTAGCTATGTGCTAAGTAATGAACCACGTTTTTGGTTCAATGCACTCACGAATCTTTATTTTACTGAATATCAAATGCCGTAATTATCAATTCATTTGTATTTAAACTCATTATTTGCATCGTGTGCACGATTTGGACTAAATAAGTATCTAGGAATGATTGCCGCTATAATTCTAGGTCTAGCGCTTATTGCATTACGAATGCAGGAACCTATTTATTAATAACATTATGTATCCCACATACAATTTGAAGCGGTGCTCGTGGGTGGGTGCTCCTCTATAATATCTGAGTCATTGGTTATACAGACAATTGCGTGCAGTTCAACGCACCGCATTTAGGTTCACAACTAATTTTCCGTTTTCCACGTTGCGTCAGGTGACGCTACCGTTCGAGTTAACTTCACGGCCATAGTTGAGAGAGAACGGTCGTCGGCACCGGTGGCGAACTCTGCCTATTTATTTAAGGAAACTTTTCGCATTTTATTTCCATGAACTCATTTAATGATGAGCAATATTGCACGCACGTTTAAAATGCAAATTCGATTCAAACGCGAGCATAGAAAATCGTGAATTACATACTAGTTTGTTCATCGCTTTGAATGAAAAAATAACTACATCAATTCTGAAATGCATTTTAAAACAAACTTATCTCTTTGTACGGTGCATCTTTATCACAAAAATGCACGACTCCATGAGTCAACCTTCTTTCAATAATGCTTTAAGGCGTATGGCATAATATAGTAAAACAATTGTTGGCCGGGTCACCCGATAAAGTAGAAAGAACCGATAACCGGTGCATTATGAAAGTACAAACACCGCTACTGTACGATAAATTTTCAATAGAACGTTGTTTGTGGCCCTAATAGACGCTGATAATGTTTCTAAGGTTAAGGAACTTGTCACTATCTGGTTGTGAAAGCGCAGCGGCGCAGATGCATTAGAGCTGCTTGCGATGCGATCGCTGCGTTGAATCCCGTTATTGACCTGACTTTACTAGGTACTAGAGTCGGGTACTTGCATGCGCGCTACGAGTCTAGAATGCTCTCAAGATATGAACCAGCGCTCTCAAGGTGAAGCCAATTGCATTTGCAAACGACGTCCTCCCGAGATATAGGGTATTGCAGCTTTTATTTATCGTTCCGTTAGAACGTTTTATTGAAGCTGTTGGAGTTTGTTCGTCAGTCCGTCAGCGAGGGAACTGAAAACTATTTCTAAATATTTGTAATAATACAGTAGGTACGTGTGTCACTTTAGTCGGAATTATTCGTTGTGATTGCGTAACATATAATTCCTATAATGACGCCAACACTCGAACATGCTTTACTTATAGAAAACGTGCTTTGTGGTTTTTTCCTTTACTTCTAGGTCCTTTTACGTATGACTTAAGACTTAAATAAATGTTTTATTTTTCGTAAAAATAATTTCAATTAAAGGTATGAAAGAAATTGAAATTTAAAAAATCCTCTTTAATAACTTACTTTTCGTCTGTATTATTGATTTTCACAGGAAAGTGCTAATTTATTTTCTCAAATAAGAAATCTTCATTCATAGGTGTAAAATAATTGTAGCCTTTCTAGATTTTTGCCGGCCTTCAATCGTACTACGCTAGTATACCTGCACGGTGTTATCGCTGCATCTAGGCCATGTTATCGGCTTTTATTAAGCACTACACAACACGACTATCGTAATTAGTCGTTAGTTACGCACTGAATAAGACGGAGGTGGAACGAATCTCGATCATTTGTTAACCAAATAGGTTTTTTGGACTGCCGGTCGTCGGCATAATGAGCTTACCGCGAGAGGACATTGAAATAAAGATGTTTAGAAAAATGACGACACGTGGAAATTTTACTCTGAAAACGAAACATTATATTTTCAACTTAAATGTTAAGAACCCAAAGATTCTAATGCAGTAAAAGCCTTGCAATATTTCTGAATTCCTCGCAGGTGTTTAAATAGTTCACAGTATTTCCATTTCACGTGCTTCGAGTCCCATACGCACATGGTTTTATTCATATTGTTCGTGTGACCTATTTCGCTGAGTCAAGTGTTGTCGCATCGGCACTCACTATTTCGCATACCAAGATAACTGGGCATTGGTTTTTGTATCAGGATTTCTTTTCAACCTGCTACCGGTTCCTGATAACATATATTCTGGAGTGCATGACACACTTTTTGTGAATTTCGATAACGATAACTGCTATCTGCGACTTACCTTCGTTGCAACTATTTAAAGTTTTAATTTTTATTGGAAATTCTTTAACCTGACTAACTTCAGCTTTATTACTATTCCGTCCATTGGGTTACTTACCGGCATAATTATTCTTATCACTTTTATCTTGTGTATAAAACACAAACATTCCGAACAATTTACTTAAAGATAATATTTACTAGAACAATTCTATTGAGCCTCGGTTACGACCAGAAATTGGGGCCAATTTGTGTCCGTATTCCGTGTCCAGGGCAATTGGATGTGGGCAGACCTAACGTAGGTGGAGGCCTTGCAAAAGTCTGTTACGCTTAGACAATTAGTTCTATTCTCACCTCGGCAATATAGACTCTATACCTTTAATAATTCAGCACGGATTCGCGTCCGTCCAGGATGTTGACAAATTTGGCGATGTTCCGAATTAATTATGTCTGCGCCAATGGTCTGTCACGTAGCTAACCAAATATAGTTGCATGTATAACGTCTCCCACCTTGTATGGAGGTGCCCCAGGAAGGAAGAGGTGTGAGTGAACCCGCGCGTGAGCTACCTGGGAACAATTGATGTTTTTATTCATTACGCTACGATTCAAATGCAATTTGGGAACGTGCTTCCGACCTGCTTTTGTTATTTGGGAAGTGCAACGACCACACTTGGCAAATGTTCTTTAAACGTCAATGATCTCTGCTTATCATTCAAATCGTTTTGTCTGTATGATGCTTCTTCATTAGCAAAACAATTCTGATTGGTTTCTTATCAATTTTAAATCTCCGATATTTGAGACAGAATCTATAGTTTTGACTTAAAATTGTAGACGAGTTTAATCGATTAACTATTATTATTGCATCAAACGATATTATGCAAAAAATATTGATATCAACAGTGTCGATAATCTATTTATTATTCCAATTTTATATGGTAGGTTCTCCACTTAGCTGATGCAGGTCTTTATATTTATTTTCTTTCTAATGCATATTTTAAACGTTTTTATTATTATACCTATTTGTTGTGTTTGGACAAATTGGTCAAATAAATACTAATTTATGATAATATTATGTAATTTTTATCTATAAACATTGACTATTATGTGTTTTTTTAAAACTTGTCTGATAAATTGTATGCGAATTATCTAATTGCGATTATGGACACCGGGAATCGGTGTCGTTAAGTGCACTGTATTTTAAATATTAAATGAATCAGCTATAAAATTCTTTAGAACTGAGTGCAAATGGTATTTTTGGCTATATCCCCCAGGTTGTTGCTAAATTGTCAGTCAACTTCGCCATGTGTTTTTTCTTAGTATAATTCAAGGTGGTATGATCATTAACGACGCTAGGAATCCGTCACAAAAAAATGCTATTTCAGTATCGCTCTATTTTAGAAATATATGATTAATATCTTGGCTACTTGAATTATTTGACATCGTTTATGTAAAATGAATTCCTTGATTGATTTTTTTCTTGGCAACTAATTTATTCTGAAGCTAGATTGATAATAATTTTTTTCGCATTATAAGTGTGGAAATTAATATTATTTTAAAATATAACAAGTAGTAAAAAACACGCTTGTTCAGTTTCTGTGAGATTAATCAAATACTTCGTTATTAATTGTCCTGATGTTTTGTTTTAGAAGTATTGTCAAATTAAAGAACATATTTTTTGTGGTCGTGAGTCACGTGGCGCGTGCGCAGACGCATATGGCAGACAGGATACCGGCTGACAAACGTTTTGACACAATATAAATAGTCACCTGGGTTTGTTACGTTATTCATTCCTTCCTGCAGGTTGGAATGATGGAAAAATTCTGATATGAGTGCTATGAGTAGTTATATAAGAAAAAAAAATCGGGTTTCTTTTGAGACACATGATTTTTCAAATATTTGATGAGCGGTAGTCTTTTTTTTTCAAGGAAAAGGTCATTGCCTTACAGCGTGTATAAGCTGGTACATTATTTATTATAATAATATGTACAGCAAATATAATTAATAAGTAATTTACAAATGAAACTTTTGTTGGTGTCTGTTTCATCGTAATTCTATTATTACTGTAATGAGGTTTACCTCATTTATTTATGAGCTCTACAATTACAAGTACTTATAATCTTTTGCATGTTTGTACCAATAAATCAGTTTCAAGGAAATGTATTGCTGTTTTCAATTTTAATTATTTTTCCAAATGTTATGAATACAATGTCCGTGCTTGTTTGTTCTATTTACCCCTACTAAAATACCCAAAACGAATACAATAGTATTTTCCTGACTATTTAAATGTCTATAAACAAAACAACAATTCACAGCTAATATTTGCTTTAGTCGAATTAGCTTATTTTTTACGTCACCATTATGTTATCTTGTATTTGTTATTGTATTTTGAAAATGGTTAATGCTGCTTTAAGTTATTAAAGAAATATATTGCTACGTTATTATTTATTGAACTGAAAACCATAATATTGTTACACAAAATTATTTTAAATCATGCCAATTAATTAAGGATAAATCTTAAAATTTATTGTTTAACGTCATTTAATATTATTATACATATGTAATATTTGCTCGTACTGCTACATAATTTGTCAACTAAATTTTAAAACCAAAAGAGTATGTTTTGCCCGTTCCATCCTATGCAAACTTACTGAAAGCTTGTAAAACAAGATAAAATCATATTTTTAACAGTTTTATTTTTATTTATTCCAGCAATACACAGAGGAACAGAAAATCAGCCAGCAAAGAAAGCCCGAGGCGACGGAGGCGGCGATAACAGCAGCGGGGGTCGGGATCAACACGCGTACAACTGTCTCCTGCAGAACGAACTCCTTGGAGCACAGATCGAAGAGGTCCGAGGTCCTGCAGCCACCTGCGCTGACGGCAACAAGGCCAGCTTAGGAGCCACGCAGACCCCGAAATCCTCACAGGCGTATCTACCCGTGTACAGATTCAATGCCCAGAGTCATAATGCTGCGGTAAGTTCCTCTTTTATTATTAGGTACTTGCCTTGGCGATTGTTTAAACGTAAAGAGCTCATGTTTAATTAGTTTTGCAAGCTTACTTCAGTCATATTTGAATATCAGAAAGCATCTAGCATCCAGACTTTAGAAATTAAGTTTTTCGCCTGTAGGCTTCTCGGTTCCGGGAATAATTTAGAAAAGTATTAAGGAAAATGTGTTAAAGAGCATTCGGGCAAATTTTTGTTTTCTTTTTAAAGAGGAAATGAGTTTGTTTCGGAGATAACGGAACTGATAATGTTTACAAGCAAAGACATAAAATCTGTCTGCTTATGGTACTAACGCTCGCCTTGTGCCAAATAGAGTGTGTTGACGTACGTTAAGTACTGCTTGGCTCTGGTATGTTACGAGCTTGTTTCGATACGATGGGATTTACTATACCTGTACAGGTTTATGTATTAAAGGCTTTTGTATATCTTTATAGTACAGATATTCCTTTATTTGATTGGAATATTTCGCCTGGCATGGCTACAGTTATCGGACATTCCAGAAGGTTCTATAGCGATATCTAGCTTAGTATTCAATTGACTCGTATACATTGATGATGTGATATGGCTAGCCGCCAGAACGTTCTGGGCTATTGACCTAGCTATATCCTTGCAATTACATTTGACATCTTCCCCTTCGTTTGTTTTAGTATTTTCATAAAATGAACTAAACGGAACTTTTCCCTCAAATATCTATTGAGTAATCTTTGAAACATAGACACGGTGACGTTCTTCAAATTAGTGAATGGTACAATTGTTCGCTGGAGCGTGAGTTGTTATAATGCGTATCGTAACAACGGCCGCGGCAAGAAGTGCAGCGTCACGATCATTTCCAATATCTGGATGCGATTTGTTTGAAACAAGGAATACAGTGCAATGGTCTTTTGCGCAAGAGTTTGTGACATCCGTGGGATTGTGGGAAATAGTCCATATCGATCTCGATGTTGCTGGCTGGTTGTTATAACAAATAAGAGACAAAAAATCTTGCTCGCTTGTACTTTTGTATCATATTAACAGGGGCTGAATAATGTAGTCGTATTGATAGAGTTGAGCAGACTGATTAACTGCATACCTACATATATTCGGGAGGTTTTCAGTCAGTGCAAGTTTGACAAATCCCCACGCCTTGCCTTCTTCAGCGTGGGTAGAAATCCAGCTTTTATACCGTAAAAAAAATGGTATTGGCAAATAAAATTTAGAACGACAAACAAATTATCCTTTTATTAGATTTCTGTCATTACCTCAATAAAAACGTAATAACAATAAAATGTTCGTGCAGTAAACTCAGGTCTCACATCAAATGCGTTACACAAAAAAGGTATATGCATGTCTAATTAGCATCTTTTATCTCACTGTGTTGAATGTATGGGTATGCGATATGTCTGCATGTTAGCCTGTGTCTAATTGCATCAGAACTTTATTCGCCAATGAAACGCGTTTTTGGTGGATTCAAGCGTAATTGGTAATTCGTTTTGTTTTTTGTGCAGTTGTCTTTTGTCTGGTCTGGCTACCCATCTAGATATTTCCCAGGCTGACTTTAATCCATGACTAAACTTTGCATGTACTGTGTCTGTATCTTAAAATACTCGAAGTATGAAAGCTTCGCATTGATGCGTTCACAATACTTTTTTTTTGAAGTGACTAAGAAATATGTTTGAATCTTTCTCTTTATAAAATTAGCGTGATTATTGTGTTGGAAATTATTTGAGGTGTAAGGTATATTTTGAGTGCCCAAATTGAGCCTTTTATGTCCTGACAATATTTATGGTCACGTCACAGTGATGTATTTGAACATATCTTGATTCGATGAGTTATTTAGACGGCGATTGGCGCGTATTGTCAAAATGCATTTGGTTTATTGCACAATAAAAGCGAGTTCTTAATTTGATTTTATATTTATTGCCGTTTTTTTTAGCGGCTTTGGGTATCGGATATGTTAATGACAGTTTCGTTTCTTTTTGTTAGTTTTTTTAGGACACGAAAACTTTCTGAAAATTATTTTTAAATGCTTGTTATGATTGTTTAATGGCTTCGTGCTCGACGTAGATTTTAATATAAAAAGTATAATATTTTTAATAACCCTTTTATAATATGCGATATGATAAATATACTTTTTATTCAAATATTAACACAGGTATAAAAAACGAGCATCTTTTAGTGGCGTCTCCTATGGTTCAAATATTCATTTACGTCGTATAAACATCGTATCAAAAGCTCAAGAACATTTTATTACCGTGGACCATTTGCAAGGCCCCAAAATTTGACACTTTGAAAATAAACACAATTATTTTTACCCGATCGTTTAACTCTGGCTTTGGCAAATTGAATTTGGCCATAATATATCGCCGCGTAATGTCGCGTAAAGTTGAGATCTAATGTGATCAAAACACTGTTGTGACAGACTTTTAGCTGTTAGCACCCATTTAAAATATAAAATTAATTAAAGTCAGAAACATCGATTTTTATTAGAGGGTAAAATGACATTTGGCCAATTGGAATTCGTGTTGTTTCCCAAAAGTATGAATCGATACCTCGGTTTATTTTTTTATTACAATTTTTGCTCGAATTTCGCGTAATATCAATAAAATACAAACGCATTAGTATCTTCGGTTTTATGCGTTGATATTTAGTTTAAAGATTTTGGTATTTGATTACGTGCGGTTGCTATATCGGACCGTGCCACTATTTGGATCTAAACTCAGATAGAATAATTTATTTCTTGAAGAAAATTGCATTGAACTATTTCTTGTATAATGGACAATAGGAATTTTATCCTGATTTAAAACTATACCAAAACTAAATAAAATAATGACATTATCAGAATTGAGAAATAATCCTATTTATTTATTCAAATCCCGGGTCTTATGTTATTTATTACCATCAAACCATTTAATCAGCACTTTGGACGATTACTGTAAATACATTTGCTGTTAATCTTTAGATTAATGAAAAAAATGCCTTTCGATGACTCGATATTTGCCCAATTTGCTCACTCATTAAAATCTCAGCTATTGAAAGATCCACGATTGATTGACATGCCTGATAATGGATTTCAAGACCACTAAATGTCAGACAACACAATATGTCTGAATTATAAACAGTGTATAGTTTTTAATACATTTTTTTCTAAAGCACCGATGCAATTAGTTTTTATTAGTATCGATAAATATTAATTTGGAAGGATGATCAAGCTACAAATTTTATAAACAGCTACTGTGATACTGCCAAGAACAGGTATCTTGAGATTTATAAATTAAATATTATTAAACAAGTCCAGTAGATCATCTTAAGCCTGCAGCTACATCTTCGGTTCCTAGGTATATTTTTGAGAAATTCTATTCAATATATTGTAGCTACAATCTGTTTTAAAACTAGCGAAAAGTCCACGTTATAAACTTGAATGGTGACTTAATTTATTTTACACAACATGTAATGACAATGCAACATAAATCGCTGAATCGAAGCGGTCTTATTGTAATACGATTAGCGTATCGAATATCACTCCATTCTTGTAGTTTGCGTCAAACGTGTCATACAACGTACACGTAATCATTTCAAACTTAAACGAATATCTGTTTGATTTGATGAATTTATAAAAAGTTGTGTTGCACTGTAATCTTTGACTCCACAAATGTCGTTTTTTGCTGCCGGTCTATTAATTAGTTTTATTCATCTATCAACGAATGCTTTTAAGCCGTTTTATCACATCAGAAGTGTTGTATAATAGTGATTTTTGATTTCGTCTCCAATATTGCATATATTTCTACCAAATACGCACCAAATGATATGTATATTGTCGATAAAGAACATTAGAATCATTATAAGTGTTTGTAGATTAAATAAATTACGAAAAGCATTAAATACATTATTGATCGTGGAGATGGCTGCGATGCAAAATGTCACGAAATAATCTTGTGCTCTTTGTGTGGCAATTATCACTGGAATGGACATTTAGCGTATGAGTGACAACGGGGATATGCTAATCGGCAACACCTAACTTTTTGCACATTTTTTTATTCTCTTTCTACTAAATGCAAATGTTATTTAGAGACTTTTTTAAATATTTATCCTTCTGCAGCGTTTTTACCGGCCATTACATTAGCTATACAATGCCATTGTTTTTTTGTTTGCAACTATTTTTATTTTTGTCTAATCATTGGTCTGTCTGTCTGCCTGACATCATTCTGTGACAACGACCCTAAAATAATAAATTATGAAAATTTACAACGAGACGTTTTGTTAGTTTTAAGCTTTTTTTTCTCGATTTTGGCGTAGATAAATAATGTCATGAAAATAAAATTAATATATTCTTAATGTCCATAAAAGTTTGACTGATTTTGCGCAGCCGTTTAATGAATCATAAAATTAAAAGCTTTTCCTGTAAATAATAAAAATGAAGAAAGAAGATTACGGTAACAGTTAGGTAGTATCTAATCAAATTGGATGGAGAAAAAAGGAACATGACATGTCCAAATAAAATACAATTCTTATACCTAACGTTTACCGACAAATCATAACTTCAAAACTTTTGAAAAAATCAAATTAAATTGAATTGAATTCAAACTCGTTTCAATCAGAATTACTTGACCGTTAACCTAAACTTGACCCTTGCCAGAGTTTCAGCTTATTCAATTATTAATTTCGCCGCATGGTTTTATAATAGAAGCTAATTGTTTGTGACCTCCGTTTGACATGTCGTAGAAGGCATTCAACACTCAAGTTTCAATCGAGTGCATGTATGTAATGTTTTTCTGACGCTAAGTAACACAAACTAAGTAATTGACTTGAGTTGAATCCGTAAAGTTTAACGATTATTCCAGAATTGTTGAAAGTCTCTTTTTTATTATAATCTATTGTGTTGTCTATAATGTCTATAGTGGTAAACCAATACGTTTTTGGTAATTCCCGAGTTTATACAACTTGATGGACAGCCTAACGATAGTGAAATAAAAAGCGGAAAATACGAAGCAACGATTTTAAATTCAATTCAATCTTACAGGTTCTAGTGTCAAAGGTTACCTCTCCAAAAAACAACAATTTCTACTGCCTTATCTAAATCCAGCATAAAAAACGTAATCGTGTAAACAGTTTTTTCATCCTCATGCATTAGCTGCTTGTCAGTCTGTACCGAGTGATGATGGTCATGCACGACCCGGCCGCAGCGCACGCGCAGCCCCGCTGTCAACAGGTTGAAAACTAAAAAAAGTAATACCAAAAAATTACTATCTGCTATTTAAGTGACGGACTCGATAAATTACAACATTTCGGATTATGGTATTTGGGTGGCAAAAAGTAGCGTGTGTCAAATGTTTCCACGCGACGATAAGTAGCTAATTTATTTTACAAGCGATCGAGAAATAAATATTCATCGTGTGAATTCCACGCCAATCGTGCACAATCGTGCATATCATTAGTGAAATTCGGCGACAGACAGTATCTGCACGTGGTCGACATCGAAACAACTTCATCGTCCATTCAGGAATAGGAGGAATAATCGTCTATGCTAGCCATAGATCACCGAAAAACACATTAAAAACCCCACATGAAATTCTAAATCTGTCTGGCGGCACCACCCACTGTATTATCCTTGCATTATGCACTGAATACAAATTTCGTACATAAAAAATGCATTGTTATTTTGATTCGATTCTTGATGCGTCCCCGTATAAATTTTCGTTGCTTTGCACATGTTGAATTAAATGAAGGCGGTGACTAACAAATAAAAATACTTGTTTTACTACTCATATATTTTTTGGAACTTATGGGTTTGTGCCCTAATGTTTTTGTAGTAAGGACAGATTTATTCGGAGCATTGTATAGCCTCATTGTTTTAGTTTTCTCCTATTAAAAACACAGCGTCCATCCCGGATATGAACTTATTTTACTAACAACCTTAAATACTGGAAATAATTTGTTTGTGGAGACACAGTTTAATATTTCAATAGACTTTACTCATAACTAAAACACGACGCTGCTTCGTTCTCTCGCATTCCAAGTTTGGTCTACGTTCATGCTTAGTTATACTTCCTGGGAACGAATTTCTCGATTGGAGCTGGAAATTTCACAGAGATTGCGAATGTTATAGTTACACGCGATTTAGTGTTCCTACGACCAGTATTTTGCAACACATTCTGCCGATGCTAAACTAGATCCAAGTGCCTTTATTGCGTTTCGGTCTGTAATTTTATTGCGCCTAATTTCATCATGGACAGGTCCCAGGTGTGAAAACCTCGATAGACAATAAAATGTTTAGCTATTAAATGGCAATCGATTGTTTCTGTAGCGGTCCTAAATCGATTTGTTTTACCTTACCTCTGCTAGATCTAGGATCGTACGTCATTAATTTATTTTATAGTCCATATCAATAAACAATGATGCATCCACGTTTTTTAATGATGCGATGATTCGTGTTATCTGTCGTAGTCACGACTTTAGAACGCTGGTTTCTGTTTAATTTGGGGATATAAAATTTTATGCCATTATAATACTAAAAATAATTATTATGTAGAGAGTTTAGTGACTCTAAATAAATATTATGCTTGAATTTTAAAAATGGGTGTTTCTAAAATTTTGTTAGTCCGTTTCCAGTACTCATTGTACACTTGTAAAGCAAGCATGACGTAATCGTGTCCGTCCTGTTTTCAGTTATTTTAAGACTCGTGTTCTCTAATGCAGAAGCACTTAGTATGCAGATAGGAACATCTTCAAACCTCTTCATCTGCTAAAGGCCGAACACTTAGCTCTAAAGGGAATCTGTTCATCCCATAGCTTTTGCTGACTCACCGGAATACGACAATCAATAACGACACTTCATCTTAATTTTAGTGCCAGTCAAAGCTGACAGAAAAGTTCTAAAATAAAAAAGCATGGAGATTAAATATGGTAAAACAATGTAAACTCTGCTAAGTCTCAAAGCTATGGACCCAGTCTTTAAAAAATAGCAAAAAGTCTAGACATTTTGCAATTTACAGATTATGCGCCGGCGCATTTCAATGATGCGTGCGATACTGAGGTTCGTCGATCTGATTGTATCACAACGAATCGGTTCCGTCGTGAAAACATCCTAACACTCGTCCGTGATCAAAATTTTCAACACAAATATCTCACTTGTTCCCATGAAGTATTTTTGCAGTAATGCAAAAAGTAGTTGTGGCCCAAATAAGCGTCTGGTGCAATTTTTTATACACTTACAAAAAGTAGAAATGTTTTTGATTCTACGAGTTCACGCTAAAAATAATTGATTCGTCTATCCTCGTAGCAAGAAAGAATATTTCTTTTAAATGATAAGTCAGAATTAATCACGGTCACGGAAGTTCCAGATATATATACGAGTAATATAGTCAGGTTTCGATTTATAATTCACTCGTCACTATTATTTAGTAATAAAAACTAATGTGAAATCAATTAGCCTGAACTGAACGATTGCTGCACGTTAGTTATTATTTAAAATGCTCAGATACATTTGCAAAGTAATAGTTTAAAATAGAGGACTATAAAAACATTTCTAAGTAACATCACCGCGCGATTGCGTATTTTGCTCATCAAATACTTATTATTAAGTTTTTTCAACGGACACAAGTCTTTGATTAGATACAAACTTTGGTCTAGACAGGTCATTGGCAAGGGATGAATCGTAAGTTTTGCTGTATCAGTTTGTACAAATGCATTTTTTTCTCGGTAATTTTTTATTCAACTGCATGAAATCGTTTTCTTTGTAGTTGTTTTTGGGCACACGTCGGGTGGCTGCCGTAGTGTTGTAACAATCTAGATCATGTCTTAGATTGTCCTCCCGAATTGCTGCACAGTCACGTTTCAGGATCATTGTGTGGGTGCCTTTTAATTTCCGAGACATCTCGATATGAAATTTGTTAATTATATCGCTTTATTTTTTTACAATCAACGCTCAGATGTAGATACTGGCGAACCTAAATCTAATTTCGACCATGTGTCTCCTTTTTTGTTATCAACGATACGAAAACACTGATTGACATTAGCAACAAGCTAATCATATTGCAGATGTCCAAATAGTCATCTGATACGGGACTAGTTTAGTTTTCGAACGCGACAACACTGGTGACTGACACATCACACGGCTCGACTGATGTATCATTACAATAGAATGTGCTGCGGCCGCTATTGGGTTTTTAGGTATTGTATATTGTGTATCTATGGGCTATGCCTAGGTTTGGTTTCATAGGTACGTTCGTTTGCTGCTATTGTTAGTTGAGCACAACAAAAAACAGTGTATCCTTCAGATATAAGATAAAATTGCAGCAGAAAATAAAATTTAATAACTGCCTCAATTCGAGAGTTATAAAACTGCAAAAAAGCCTTTATGTTTTTCAAACACGTTTTGCATTATTCTTAAAGGGACCAGTCTGGGTTGTCTGGCTAATGGTGCGCAAAGCGGCTCCCGTGCCACCATCAGCCATTGAACCGGTCACCAGAAGTGCCCATCCGTGTTCGCTTAGTGGTTTGTTTACAGAAACAACAAAGTCTACTGGTACCTACGCGAGGGAATTTCGCGTGAGGCCTCTACTTGGCCTTAATTTTTTTCCAAACTACATATTTACACAAAGACTTAAGTAAACAGAGGCTTTTTGCGATCGAGGCCCGGTAGGGTTACCCATGTTGACAGTGTTAAATCAATCGATTCAACGACGACTTTGGCGAGTTCCATGGTGCCTACCGTTTTAAAATCGTATTTATTTTCCTCTACTGTGATCTGTTTCTCATAATCTCCTGAATGTTTATAACCGTCTGGTGATTACATCCGATCCAACAACCAGATTGGTTTCTTATTTATAATCTGTTACTGAAATAGAACGCTGCTGTGTTTTATGGTTAGAGAAATGGTGGGCTTTGACCTGTTGTTGTAACCGTGGAAATCGAAAAGAAATACTGGTAAACCGATGTTGTAACCGCATCATAGCGTTGGCAGTTTTTTATTCGCATTCCTGGTGCATTTGACGTGCTAAGCTAAGATTACGTAATAACGGAAAGCTGAATGTTAAGATTGATTAAGTAGATATTTGTCCTTATATTTTTCAAATTAGGAAAACAATTTAAAAGTTAACGATGAATAGAGGTTTTGTGCATTAAATTAATCGATTTAGTTCCTTGTTTCTAATTTGTATGCTTCACGTATTATTGAGTGATAACTGAAACACTAAACATTAGTTTTGCCTCTGAAGTTGCACGTTCTATTTTATTGCAGCGCGTACGACGTGACCCGTTTACGGAAATGCCACAGGTCACATTTGTACTTCATTTATAGTACCAATCAATCCGATATCTGCGATCTAGTCACTGCTGGATTTCTAGCTTTTTATGCGTCTGATGTTTGAGGTTAACAAACTTGCTATTCTGATTGCTCATTCATCTTACATCATTGTGGTTTTGATAGATTGAAATTTTTCATTTACCTGTATACCCAGCTCCTGTATCATTAGATTCTATAATATAATTTAGTTTCGTTCGCCTAGATTAGTGTCCATTTATGTTTTTTTTTTTAAATATCGATTAGACGATGCGCTTTTTGCAGTCCAATTCGATTAGTTACAGTATGGTATGTCTTTTATGATCTTGAGCTAGACCAGACAGACGTCTATTGTGGACAATTGTACGATCCATTGTTATGAGGTTTTTGTCTGTTTGCTTTCAATAAGTCAATTGTGATTCAAGGAAGTGGGCGATTTAGGATCTCTTAGTTGCTTGCAACCACGAGACTAGATTCACGCCACAGAAATATTTATCGCCGTAATAATTACCTTACGTCTCTTAGTTATTTGACCACAGGTGCGTAAAGGATGTTAAGTGTGCTTTAAATATTTTTTACGTATCATTAAGTAGCCACTTCAAGTGTTGTTGACTTACAAAACGTGTAGCTTAGGTAGTTAAGTAAATGACTATTTGTTACAATATGACGTTACTATATTACCGACAATTTGGTGTGTGATTGCGTAAAAAATATCTGTAATTCGCGTAATCAAAATAACATTAGTGGTACCGAAGTTGTTAAAAAACGTTTGCTCTTTGCAATAGAAGGTAACATTAACGTTAGAGTACTTAGTCACGCACTATTTAAAGCGTACGAGTATGTAATGATTGCCGTTATTCGACTCTTTGTGAAGCTTCCATTAACCTAATCAATGCTAAAGGTTTTGAAAGCATTGATTGTTCCCGAGTCGGTGGCGAAGCCGTAAGTTAATTTGATTACCATTCACTTTGACAGTATTCTATTTCATATTTATAGAACGATGGATACATCTGGTAAGTGCGTTAAAAACTGCGTCGGTAGCGAGGTCGTTGGTACACGATTTCTATCTAACTTGCAGTCTAGACTAGACCAAACGTGATGTCAACGGAGCAGTTCTAAAATTACACTATCTATTCCCATGCATGTCGCATCTTATTCGCATCAACTGGAATAGATCTACGATTAGTGTTATCATTACAAATCACAGCTGACATACCTGTTTTTTGTATCACCAAACCTGTTGCAACTTGCTGCAGGCGATCCTCGTCTTACGTAATACGATTATATGCATCTAATTTGGAACACCAAGGTCATTATGTCGATGACCATTCGGGGGCGGGGCTTCTATTAAGTCAATATCTCCTTAAGTGGCACTTGCGAATTAATCATCGTGCAAGCTTCGATGCACTTTCAATCTTACTCCAACTGTTCCGTTAGTATTTTGATTCATTCATAAAACAACCGCTCGTTATAAGATTTGTTATTTTTGTGTGCTTCTCTTGTTCAGTATATCATTGATTGAAAACCAAAATCGGGCCGATGCAACGGTGTCGTATGCGTTATCTCGTAGTATTACATGTAAATCTTCTCTTTATCAGCGATTTATTGGGTGCGCTTGACTTTAAACATTCATGTTTATTGTCCTTGTGTGTTTGTACCACCTTATGTTTTTCGTTGACGTAGGCGTCACAGCCCAGTTGTGTTCCCATCTGAATTACATTACAGTAAAATGTGTCCGAAGTGGACGCGACATATCCTTTTGTTGTTGTTTCCTTTAACTTAAATATGTCTCCGTTCGCGCCCGAGAAACTACCAATATCTTCCTCCCACACGTCCAAATTCTATGCTGCAACAATAAAAGGATTATTATCAGCCCCAAAAAATACGCATATGGTAATGGCGACCCACGTTATGTCTCAAGAAATTTGAGTCTCTTTATGAAGGTGTTATTCATCTAGATTACTTAGGAGTCCGTAATAAAAGCGGGTTCACGGACACTGAACTGCCATGAATTTAACGAAATTCTGCACTTTTTTGCAGTAGAATACTTAGAATTTTACGCGACGTTTGTCGGTGCGAAAATTCACATTAAAAATGTCAACATAGTTGTCATTTTGGACGGCATTAAACAAATAAATGCAAGTTTTATATCTCAGTAAATAATTGTTCGCACACAGACGTTCTTGACGAATTACTGTGTTTGCTATAAGTGTAAGCGTAATGTAGCGATATTAATCTTATATCGTATTCGTTAAGACGAATGGTAGCAGTGGCAGATATATCGTCAGGTAATTTTAATTCTGGCCGTCAATAAGTCCAATCAAAATGTGTTGTAAAGGATTTATTCTTATGATTAATTGAAAGCACTTTGTGAAAAAATCGCTGACAAATCGAGACGCTATCAGACAGTTACAAGTTAAGTTTATTGCGTTTTTTTTTAAGCCTTTTTATTAGTCTGTTTCTGACAAAAGGCTTAGGTGGGCGAACTTTTCAAGGCCTTCTAAGTGTACTGCTTCAGGAGGTTGCAATTTGTTTCCGATGTTAGAGCTTTTAACATTTTCGTAAACTTTATTTTAATCGGCTCGTTCAACTCCACTCTGAGACGGCTCAATAACAGTTTTGCATAAACCAATTTGAATATTTTTGCATTTGAGTCTAAATTTACTGGGACTTGAAAAAAAGTCGTAATAAAGTCTAGGTATGCTATATTTTTTGTTGTTGGGTCATAAGCTTTTTGCGAGTTTCGTCATGCTTAATTTACAGATCTTTTACCCCACATGGCGATTGTTTCGTGTGATGCGTTTTGTATGTTATTACTTTTTTTTTGTTAAGATTAATATTCATCAAAATGTTTTGTATGCCACTAGCATGTGTTGAAATTAGCAGATTCAATTTGTCAATAGTTTTTGTATCTTCATCATCATCTATTATGCTGACTGTAAGTTCCTCTTTGTAAATGGCGTATCGTTAATGACCACTGCAACTTTATTACTTTAAACACCATCAAAATTTTATTCTCTTGTGGCGACGTTCTGTTGGCAGTTTAATTACCTTTATTTAATTGACAATGATTCGCTATTTTTTTAGGGTTTTTACAAAATCGTTATCTATTGTTGCCGTCGATTCAGTAATGAGTTTTTTTTGTACCTTGTAATGAGATGACAGCTTTTCGTAATGTCTTTGTATTGACTACCGTTTTGTTATAATATCGATACCGTCATAAAAACAGTCTTTATAGTCAGTTATTATTGCCTAATATTGGCAAACTAGTTATTAGAAAACGATTATTATAATTATAAGACATTTGATGTTGCATCTACAAAATTTGAGATTTTTTATAGCTGTGCGTTTTTTCTACATTTTGAAACATAATGCCACTTGGTTGTAATGAACAGGTTTTTAAGAATTGCTCATTTATTCACATATTAAAAGTTGCAAGTACTAGCAAATGTATTTTATTGTTAGTCGTTCTAAGAATTAAGCTTATAACTTGTATCCACGTCGTCTGTCCTGTTATCTTATATCTTTCCTTAAATGAGAAAATTTATCCAATTTACTATTCGTCTCACGCTGTGTCACGATTTCATGTGTAAATCTTCTTGCAGGAGAACATCGACCCTTCACCGTACAGTTTATCACCAATATCAGCAAAATCTGAGAAGTTACTGCGATCGCCCAGAAAGGCTACCAGGAAGATATCAAGGATCCCGTTCAAGGTGCTCGATGCGCCCGAATTGCAGGACGACTTCTATCTCAACCTGGTCGACTGGTCTGCGCAGAACGTACTCAGCGTTGGACTCGGGAGCTGCGTGTATTTGTGGAGCGCTTGTACTAGCCAGGTGAGAATATTGTAAAAACAATGAAATAGATTGTAAGGACTCACCGTTGGTCTGTTACCATTTTGAAACATGACACGATCCTTACCATCTTCAAGGATGTCGATATGTTTCGTTCTCAGCAAGGAACTGTCATTGAAGCAAGATAACAAAATATACATGCCACTAAATAATACCCATTCGAGGCAGTAAGCTTCTTGCAATAATACTCAGTTCTATACCATTTTGCGATAATTTGCACAACATTAATTCCTGAGATACTTGATTCCTAAGACGAGGAGCTCGAGGCGTTTCTAGAATCTACAGGTTAATGCCTTCGTTACCCGCACTCTAACAGCCGAGTTATTATCCAGTATACTAGGGTTCCTGATCGTGCTTCAGATAAAGTACGTCTTAGATTTGAAATCACGGCGCAAATTAATGGACCCCCTGACGGATGCATATATCGCGGCGACTTTGACACGCGCAAAATATTTGCTCTTAAGTAATGTGAATTAAAGCTACCGAGGGTTCGGCTTTCTGCGTAAATGGATCATTATTTTAATTTCATTTTAAGTTAACTGCACACTTCTGCTACACTTTTGGTCATACGACCAAAAGTGTAACAGGAATTATCCAGTTTCTGCATATGCATGATGAATTTCTTAGTCATTTTTGAGAGTCCTGTGTCACTTATTTGGTATCACTTGTGCCAATTATTAAAAGCTTCTTAGTCATTGTTGAGGGTTGCGCCTGATTCATAACACTTCGACCGATTCTTAGGACATAATATTCACTATTTACCTACTGAAACAGTGTTAAACGTTTCCGTATTAAAACTCAGTGTGTTGTCCAAGTACTTGCTTGAATGAGTTTATCTTTCTACACGTCTTTTGTTTGTCTCCTACTCAGCGAGGCAATAACCTCACACACAAATATTGGCTGTCCATTTCTCGTCGTGTTAGTTACATCGAGTGTTGTTTAACAGGTGACGCGGCTATGTGATCTGTCTTCGGAAGGTAACGCAGTGACGTCAGTCGCGTGGAGTGAACGAGGGCACTTGGTAGCGGTCGGCACGCAGAAGGGACACATCAGTGTTTGGGATGTAGCTGTTAACAAAGAGGTTTGTTTTAATATCTTTCTATCTTCTTTAGATATGTACCGATGCGTGGACTTTTTTTAGGTAGGCTTGATAGACTGTGCCCATGCCTAATCGCATCGGTTCTGCAGTTTAACTGTGCGTAACATGCGTAGGTATGTTTTGAGGTAGTTATAAGCGATTATAAAATGTTGAGGTATTCAGGATCCATGTAATAAATCAAAGCTCGTGTGAATTGGTTGAAATGTAGTGAAAACTCTGAGTCATACAAGCCTTTACTCACAGTTGACGCAGTTTTTTCTTTCAAAAACAAGGCGTCAAGGACACTGCTCTTTCTTAAAATCTTGATTTCGAATCTTATAAATACGAAGAAATATTTAGAAAATCCGTGCAAAATAATACAATTGCTTTAAATTACTGAACACACACGAGTAATCGGTCACTGGATATGGGTTCGGCAATGTTATCGCTTAGTCAATATTTGTAGTCTGCACATAGATGAGTGCGCAACAATAGTCGGGTTCAGAGTCGTTTTCAAAAACAAATACATGACTGACTGTTTCCACAAGCAAATTTGTGGTTTGGATTAAATCATAATTATATTATTTACGACATTTCTTTTGCCAAACAAACTCTTTAAACGAACCAACGTTAGTCAGAACACCCGATGACTTTAATGTGTTACGTCCCTTTAGACAAACAACTGTAAACTTTCAATTCTGCTCGGTAGACTAAAAAACTTGCATTGCCTTATTAGGATAATCCTACGAAAACATAAATTTATTAATTTAATTGAGGTCATATTTCCGATTTACACTTCTTTTAACAAAAAAAAACTAAATTATGAAGTACTCTTTCGACGTTAGGTTTACTAAGAAATCCATACTTACCTCTGATAACAGCCAGTATTTGCGATACCGCTATCTCTACCTAACTTAAACAGGAATTGGCTAGGTTAGTATTCTTAATCTGATATGCTGAACGAATGCAAGTGCAGTCCAGAGTGTCGGTAAAATAAATCAAGATGCGTGATGAAGGTGGATTCATCGAGAAGTTATAAATGTTTGGTATAGTTCTTTGTATACAGAGGTAATATACCAAGTCTGGATGTTTCCGGACCGGTTACTGGTGCTCCCTTTTCCGCATGTAGGATACAAATTGCCCCATTGAGCGAAGAGTGGCTTTGGGAGGCTGTCAGTCCAGCCATCGCTCCAGAAGCGTAGAAGTCCCCTGGGACGTTCGTAGGACGATTCTTCATTTTACTCCACTTCAAACTACGTTTCTTAAATACTCCATCAATGGAGATTGATTAAAACCCATTAAAAATATTGTTTTCTTTTATTACATGAAGAGTTAATTGATAAAAGTCTAATAGTTAGTCTTTATAGCTGAATGTCCAATCAGGAATAGTAACCAGTTCTCAATAAATTATGCATCCGCAATTTATCTGAGCACTTGAAACGCGGATGCATAAGTTTTATTGGTAAACTACCTACGCTCCTGGCATTGCTCGCGTTATATTTCTAGATTACGTAGGCTTTTACACGCCTAGGTTTATTTCTACGATCTATATTTTATAGTTTTATACTATGTGTAAAAAATCAATTATCAATCAATGGAAAAAGCTTATTATCTCTTTATTGTTGATTTCAAAACGTAATTTAGTATTTATTGCAGTAATTTTAAAGATCACGTTCGAAAACTAGACTTTCTGAAAGGCAATTTAGTATCTACACGTGCTGGTTGTATTAATTACTAGAACGATTCACAATGATTTATACGAAATTAATTATTACTAATGACGCAATCTGCATTTTTTTGCAATTCCAAATTGGTTTTAAATTGATAGACATTTTACTTTATATCGAATGACATGAGACAGTGAATTTAATAGATTTAAATTACCCCCACCCAGGTCTCGATCATAAAACCCATGTTTTTAGTTTGTTTCTGAATACCTACTTCTACTATTATATTCCGCTACTGTCGCGCTATTGTCCATCTAATACAGACAGTTATTTATAGAAAATAATTGTCTGATTTTTTTCTCTTGTAGGGGAATCAATATCCAAAGTTTAGGTAATAACCTCGAACATTTATCTTCAGGTAACCAAGCTTCAAGGTCACATCGCTCGTGTCGGTGCTCTGGCGTGGAATGGAGACATCCTCAGTTCCGGCTCCAGAGACAGGCACATCCGGCAGAGGGATACGAGGACACCACGTAAGTACTTAAATGTGTTATTGCAACTGAAATATAACCCGAAGTCTTGGGCAAAACGAAAAAACATCGTACAATTATTTCTAGGTACCTTTTCGGAGTTAAATGAAAGAAAAACAAAGGAAGACTAGTTTGTTTCTGATTCCAAAAGCCAGTATTTACACAATAAATTATTATGTGTTTATGGAGTTGGTAAAATAAAATACGAAAAAGAACGATATTTTTATGTGTTAAAGTTTGCATTAGTAGTCGCACATTAGCACAATCCAATCGTTACTCACTTACACGTATTGCAATTTAGTTACTTTAACGGCAATTATACACAATATTTTGCCTTATTATTACATAAACTAATTTATTTTTGTAATCGTTATTAATACCATGTTATGACACTGTTATCCATAAAATTACATTTAGATCACCTATCAGTCATCACTTTAAGCAAATATCACCTTATTAGATATTTATTAAACGACATTCACGCTTAGTACTTGTTACAAGATTTTATAAAGTAGGTACGTAGAATAAGGAAGTGTTCGTTCTAACAGTAGTACCTAGTGTACCTACGTATAGTATGTCTAGAGACAGCCACTTAGGGAGAAGAGATACTAGGGCGCCGACGTACCCGCCGCCCGGTTTGCTACTACCGATTAGGCAAGGGGCTCTCAAACTTTTATGTAAACAAAGAAAGGAATTATATTATTTCTACAGTGCTTTTTTAAACAAAAATAATGGTAAAAATAAAAAACAAATAATGGTTTCTTAGGTTTACGCGAATGTTAGACATTGAAATAAAACTACTTTTACGGATTTTATCGTGGTTTAGTTTAAGATTTTAGTTCCCGACGTTTCGACACCTCGGCAGTCACGGGCAGACTAATCTGTAAAACTAGTTTTTTTTTGTTTTCAAAAATAAATAAAATGATAGCAGTTTAATAAGAAAATGGTAGTAGTTTCTTCTTTAAATATCACTTTTCTTCGCATAAAAGTTTTGCAATTTTTTTACAAAATGTCAAGTTTATATTCGAATTGTTTTTATATGTACAGTTTTCCTTGTAAAGGTTGATATAAATGGATTTAAATACAATTCTTTTCCTTTACTTATCTTTAGTAAATTAGTTATATTTAATATTTATTTGGTTATGATTTAAATGGTCTTACATAAGATATCTATATATATTTATTTATTTCTGTTACTTACCCAGGTTGTGGAAGTCTGTTGTTTTAATCAGACAGATTATATTTTGTAAAGCTTACGAAAATACGTTACATGTCTTTTATCGCTGTAATCTACTTTAATCTTTTTCTTGATTTTAAAATTTCAACACTGGCATAAAATTAGGCATTGTCTGTCAATATGTGTGGTATCAAAAGTTTGAGAAACGCGACCCCAAGCACCGTTGCATCTCAGAGGTTCTCTCGCACGACTTTGAGAGTTCAACGACAATGCAATTATGCAGCGTTGTGTTATACTTGCTCCTCTCGTACAGTCAGAAACAGAATCCGATTATTGCCAGTATTTCCCGCTGATATGTACCGGTCAATTGTTTCTTTTAAGTATGTATTGACTATAATAGGTGTTAAACCTCTTTTGTTACTTTATCAAAAATACTAGCTCATCTCGTGCAGTCAGTAAGAGAAGACGGTTAATATAATCCGATTGCAGAAGTACAAGTATTTTTAGAGTCATTTAGAAATTGGCCACTATTATTTTAAAACTAATACAGGTGTCAAACTTATTTTACAAGGTACTTATAAGTACAACAGAGTCTGTTTACGACCACGGTTAGTGAAATCTGGTCCAAACGTTAAGCCATCAAAGGTTAGGGAAATTCCCGCTTTTCGTAATTCAATATAAACATGCGACGTGTTAGGGCCGTCTGTGTCTCAGTATCTGCGCAAGATAGATCTCTATGGGATTTTTTTTCAAATTCCATTGCTGACCGTACTCGCCCCTTTCGTCAAAGCAGCGTTTATAGTCTGCAGCTACGGTACAGAGTTTACTGACTCTTACTATCTAGCTTGCAAATGTTGTTGTTGTTACGAGGATTTAAGTACTATTGCGTAAACACACGTTAATATATCCCATGTGTTTGAGTTTGAATATTTTGTTAGGTATTTGTTTTAACTTAAATAATTTTGAGTTTGTAGAACCACCCATGTCACGCATAATTTATGGGTTTTTATAAATAATCTATCATCATCTACATCATTGTCCACAGCCTTTGTTCTCCCAATACTGAGCATAGGCCTCCCCATTCTCGTGCCAGCTTCTATAACTTGTATGTACTATTTAACATAGGCAAAAATAGGCGATTTTAAAACCTTCTTGTGTAATTCTGATGTGCGCTTTGTTTTGAATTTACTAAACCATTTTCCATTTGTTTAATTCGCAGCGGTGCAAGCTTCCCGCGTCCTCCAAGGTCATAGACAAGAGGTGTGCGGTCTCAAATGGTCGCCGGACGGGCAGTCGCTGGCTTCCGGTGGCAACGACAACAAACTCTTCGTATGGTCTATGGTAAGCCCCGAAAAAACTTTTTAGTGACTCATAATCTAGATGTACGGAAACTGTTGGTAATAACTTTATTACGAGAGGAAACGTGTGCAGTTTTATGTTTTTTTTTTGTATGTAAAAGGTTATTGCGCTAGAAATCTTGTGGCCTTGTGGTGCATCCTTTTTAAAGAATAGAGTATGTGAAGAAACAAATAGAGGACTTACATTGAAAATTGTTTAAAATTCTTTAATTTGTGGGATCAGTGGCGATAGGCGTATGTAGGTGAAGGTGTATGTTGCATTTTTTGAATTTCCATATACCATAATGTCTCTATACATAACATATTTCCATGATGAATTCAAAGATAAATAAAACAATAACGAAACAAAATGCGTAGACTTAATGCTCTCCAGAATGAGAGACCACCGAAATCCGAATTTAAAATGATGATACCAGCACAATTATTTCTGCGTAACACCGCAGATAATTCACAGACAAGACGGTTTGTTAGGTATTATCAAGATAGACAAAAATCGTAATTAGACTGTGCAAAAAGTGACCACCGTTTCCAAGGTAGAACAAAGTAGTTAATAATGAGGCAATTGACGTAATTCGTCGGTGTTAGCAAACGTATGTGGATTCACATCAAACTAAACTATATTTTAGTCCATACTTCATAAGGTATAAGGTTGAAAGTTGATCAAATTAAATGGGTTTTTAATCAGTCTTAATTGTGAGAATTAGCACCAAAACGTACTAGTGATACACATTATGTGGACGGTGCGGTGTTAGATTTGGAATAAAAATAGTTTCATATCTATTATTTGACTTAATGGGGTCATTAGCTCGGTGTACAAGCAGCTAGACTTTACATTGAACGGACGTCTTTTTATAAACGACATCTTCTTTTAATGATTATAATACCAGGCTGTAGACACTACTAGGCACAGATCTCTCCCATTTAAAGTTATTTTTTCTATTGAAGGTCTTAATCGGTGGCTTACAACTTAAAAAATAAATATGCGCCTGAAATTAGAACTCCCTTGTCAAAGTACACAATTTTAGAGCTCCCATTACGAATATGTAAATCCATGTTCGAATGTTTGACTCCATGGGAAGACTAGTATTCACATGTAAAACATAGTTTCTCATGAGAATGCCTATGGGAACCCTTACATTGATAAAGTTGCGGTAACACGCAAAATTAACTCTCGCTGCGGTAATAATTGTTTCCGGGATGATAAAACATGTATGTAGGTATATCAAACGTTTGTGTAATACAAATCGAATTAAAAGTTATGTTTTAAATAGGTTTTTGGTTTTTTTGTTTTTTTTTTTATTTAGGTTAGCCAACAATTATTCACGCAATAAAATATATATATTTCATATTTAATAATAATTCATAGCATAAAAATTATTACTTATAGGCTAACACAGCATGCACTTGAAACGAATTACAGAGAGACAATATTGCAATAAGCCAACATTGTGTAATAATTATAACTACTATCCTTATTAGTTGTTACTGTGACCTAAAATAATAAAAAACAAAGCTTAAATATTTATTACAAAACGTAAATAATTTTATACAAATGCCATAGTCAATGTACCAGCAATCGTTGTTTTGCCATAGAATTGAGTGTTAGATTTAGGGCGGTATGAAAAATAGATTATGTTCGATGCTTAGACTTACCGAATATGTACACAAAATTTCACAAGAATCGGTGGAGCCGTTTCGCGAGAGTTCAATTTCGTAAACCGTGACACGGGAATTTTATACATATATTAGATTCTGTCAATTCGACGAGAAAAAAATAACAAATTACTAACTAAAATGAGTCTTAATAGTTAGCTTCCGTTTTCAACAGCTACTGTTGCACGCAAGGTCGTTTCTTGCTTTAGTTTTATGTTCTTTTTATATATTAGATTCAGTTGTTTATGATTTGTATTATTAAACGATATTCAGAATAAATTGTAATGGGAATGAAAATACGATTCGTCATTATAGGACCGATTTTATCAGGAAAAATCTATTTTTACACTGGTGAAATGAACTGCAGGCAATTATATTATTTGTCATTTAATGACCTTCACGCAATTTTATCCTGAAGTTCATTTTGATGAAATTAGGTTGATATTGACATTTTTAATATATTTATTAATATTTTTTATACGTGCGTAGATTTCTAATGAATTTGACCCTTAAAATATACTATTATAAATAACTACAAATAAATAAAATAATAAATAATAATATAAATATACCATTTAAATAAGTTGTAAACACTGTTCCCGTATTCTCATCCATTGTATTACGTATTCAGCTAATGAAAACCTCAACACAGAAGTTATTACTTAAAATTTCGTCAGTATAGATTAAATTTAAACACAATGTTATCATATGTAATTTCTCGTCCGCAGCACTCGACATCCCCCGTCCAGACGTACTCCGCGCACGTGGCGGCGGTGAAGGCCATCGCGTGGTCCCCGCACCAGCACGGGCTGCTGGCCTCGGGCGGCGGCACCGCCGACCGCTGCATACGCTTCTGGAACACGCTCACCTCGCAGCCCATGCAGTGTGTCGATACAGGTAACCAAGAAAATATGATATAACATCATTATTACACGTCTTTTTTTGAGAACGATGGAGTCGACTGTCTGACTATCTGACTACCCTGAGAAGAAATGAAATCATTTATTCTGTAAATAAGATATATCATCACGTTTAAATGTCTTTTTTGAGAAAGATGGAGTCAACATTTCATATCTGACTATCTTGAGTAGAAATGTCGAAACAAACTCAGGGAACCCAGTCTCTTTTAAAGTCCAGACAATTATAAAAGCAATCAAACAAACAATAATGAAGCTAATGTCATGATATTTTTTATAACAAAAAGGTAAAACCGATAAAAAAAGAATCTGAACCAAATTTGAAAATTGTTTCATCCACTCAGAAATTTTGAGTTAAAAGTAAACGGACGTATTGAGAACCTGCTTCCTTTTGAAGTTCGTTAAATTGGGTAGAATTTTTGCAATGATTCTCCTCTCTTTTTCATACATTCAAACAGCGAGATGAAAGTCTGATTAAAACTGCATGAAAGTTCCCCTCCAACGGCGTTCTTATAAATTACCTATCTAAAAATGACAAAGTTTTGTTATTAACATTTTTTTTATGTTCTAGGCTCTCAAGTATGCAACCTGGCGTGGTCGAAGCACTCCAGCGAGCTCGTGTCCACGCATGGATACTCACAGAACCAGATCCTCGTGTGGAAGTATCCTTCCTTGACGCAGGTTAGTCTCTTTAAAGGATGAATTTGCACTATGTAGGCTAGAATTAAGAAATCGTTCATGTGTAAAATCTATTTTTTTTAACTTAATTCAGCCACTAGGTATCTAGGAAGTGTTTAAAGAACAAATAAATGTTATAAGATTATTTTGGGATTCAACCCTCAGTTAAATTCGGAGCATAATAAAGCCAAGTCTTAAACTGATTTTACCTCCAAAAAACACAAGAAGTCAATTCAAACCAAATACTAATAACCATCCTTCTACCTACAGGTTGCAAAACTAACCGGTCACTCATACCGCGTCCTGTACCTCGCCCTATCCCCGGACGGCGAGGCGATAGTCACGGGCGCCGGCGACGAGACCCTCCGCTTCTGGAACGTTTTCTCCAAGACACCCTCACACAAAGAGAACAAGAGCGTCCTCAACCTATACACGGCACTTAGATAAACTTATATTATATAGCACCTATATAGATAACAATACGTTTTGTATATACTAGTTTTACTTCACTTTTTAGGTTATGTAAAAGATTTCGAAGTATTTTTTTTGGGTGTTAAAATAAGCTGGACTGTTCGTTCATTTGTTTGTGTAGTTGATGGCTCATTTGTATAACTAAAGTTAGATTTTTAAGTGATATAGGACTATAAACGGTAGTCCTATAGCCTCTTCGATAAACTAAATGTTAATGCAAATGACCCACCGAACTAAACGAAAAGTTTTATACATAATGTACACTAATTTGTGTATAATTTATACATATTACATTGTATATTTGATTTAGATATTGGTTGTACATAGATTTCTGTACAGATTACGATGTTTTGCGGTTCTTTGATAGAACTGTGTCGAGTCGATTATATGTTTCTATGTATTTACTGTTACAGAGTGCAGATTAAAGATGGTCTGTAAATAAACGGGAAAAATCTGTTCATATTATCATAAAACTGTGTTTATCATTCGTATGCAATGCAAAAAGCTTGAAATTAACAGTTTTGTGGTGATATCAATTATAGTTATTCATGAAAAAGCGTTATAAAGTCAATAAATTAAAATAATAAAATTGTAATATTCAATAATGTGTCCAATATAAAGGTATATAACCAGACTGCTGGGCAGGTAGCGACAGATCTTTTCTCTGCACTCTTATTTTGTGTCATTTGAGCATAGAGGCTTGATAATATACAATCAACTTTACAGAACATGAAATTAAGTTAAAAATACACTATTCAGGCGTTTAGTGCATTTTTAGTTTAGTATCCGAGACTAAGGATAGATGTCGCTAGCGTGACGTAAGGTTTGCGCAGTTGTGATAAAATGAGTTCTCAATGCTGTCTTGCTCGCTCGAGCACGTATTACCTGGTTAGAGCGAGATAGCATATCTTGAACTCCAAATATCCTGTGCAGTTTGTAATATTAGTCACGCCTCTATCTCTAAAATAATTTTGACTTAACAAAAGAAAATGAAATAAAACAACTAATTTTTAGAAAGCTTTATTTAAATTTTGAGACTTATACTTATGAAAATAACGTTCAGAATCGTAAATTGATTTCGTTTTGAGTTTGTATACTATGATTAATGAAAACCATTGTTTTTTTTTTCTGTTCCAGCTATTTTTAATACGACTATGTTTCTTTAAAAGCGATTATATCGGTTTTATTCGAATTTCGGTCGTTGGTACGAGATGATGAGGAATAGTAACAAAAAGTGTAGGCGAGAAATTCAAAGAGAATTAATTGTACGGAAGTACTAACTTATACAGCTAATTTTGTAGTTTTAGTCGTTAATGTATAGATAGAAATGGAATCGCATTTATTAAATGTAAATCTTAAGTTTATCACACTAATTAGAGGTGCCTCTTTGATCTCATTAACAACTTACGATCTTGATATGGCAACACTTTTTTTTTATAACTTTTTCTTCTTAACCTTATTTATTATTCCTTCTGAATAGTTTATTAATATTTTATTTTTTTATAATTTATAGTGTTTTTTTTTGAAGAAAGTTGCATAGATTTGCTCATTCCTATAAACGAGTCGCGTGAATCATTATTTATGAATCCTATATAATTTTGACAAGTCTAAGCAACTATTCTTCAACATTTATTAATTAAATAAAAACACTGCAAATTATAATATATTCTTCCGAGGTACCATCTAAACTTAATATTTATATAACTTTCAATCCTATTAGTTTTAGTGATTAACATAATAAGATATATTTTTGACGCGTGCAATGTAGTTATTAAATTGTATTGTGTATATAATTGAGTGTGACTATAGATTATTACTTAAAAACAATGTAATCGATTTTTGCTGTGTCCTAGAAAGGCGATAAGACTGACTGTAGTTACGTTTGGTATTCAAATTTTTGAAGTTTCACGTAATAGGTACTGAAGCGGCATTATCCATTTTTCAAAAAATAAAAATTGTCCTTAAAGAATTAGTACATCATTGAATTTATTGTTCTCCGTAAAAGCTACTGTTGATGTATCTATCTATTCATTTCTTCTATGCCAGAGAGGAATGTCGAGTTTGCGTCATGTTATTAATGTCAAATATCTATCTCAATTAGAAAACTATTTATATATATATGTTCGTATCATCATTAAATAACTTTTTACTTACAGTCATTCTAGAATGCAGCATACTTAGCAATAGACTAGCATTTTGAAAGTAATAAACGTATATAGGTATAAACTCCTTGCCTTTTTAGGACACGGCTCGTATGTATTAATTAAAAAGGGATACGGAACCAAAAAAATAACATTTTGTTCATTAAATTGTGTTTTGTTTTGTCTTAGACATTTTTTGTTTTGTATTATGTGTTAAAGGAATAAATTGTCAATTTTACTTGCCAAAAAACTTTTTTAGGACTTGTAATTGACAATTTAAAATACATGTTTTGTAGTATAAGAGACAAAAACGTGTCAAGTAAATATTGTAGTTTTCAAACATTCCTTAAAATCTTAAGTTTTAACTGAAAGCATTTAAATCGTTTTTATCTCTCGTACTACACACGAAATACATATTATTAATGCGTCATCATGTAAACAACAGTTATTTATAATATCAAAGTTAATAGTTAACAAATATCCGATTTTTCTAACTAAACTGTTTTCTGAACATTCTTGTGAAATTCCTTGTATATTTATACTAGTATCTTAAGCATTCGTAGTCGTCTACTATTTATAGAAAAGAGTTATTTATATAAAAATAGAGTGAATAATATATTAAACATGTATAGACTGACGTGATCCATTTTATGTTGTTAATTTTTAATATGTATTTTAGAATTAAATGTTTGATTGTGTGCTGTATAACTGGTTTTTTTCTTATTATTATTTAGCCTTTACATGCAAGTCGTAGATCTACTGTTGATTCCTTGGTGTTGATGGTTGTAATTGAATGTCCAACAACCTTGTTAATTTCTTCAATTAGGTATTTAACTTATTAGTACTTCATATAGATATGCAAACACAGTAAGTGATGTCTCTAGTGACGTCACTTTCGGTAAAGACCAGTGAGTTTTTATTTTAATGTCAATTAACGCTATCATCCCCCACTACCATGTGCATCACCATTTAGGCGGCTTATCGTCTAATTTTTTATTGATTTCATAAAAAAATACCCTATTCACACACTGGCAGTGTAGTTCGTCATGATATCTGAGAGTATCAAGACCAAAAATAAAGTAAATTTTCAAATAAAACAATATCCAATCTGCAATCCAATGTATTGCTGCCATAATTAGTTGCATATCACCTGTCTATCGCTGATGTGCTCAACACTATTTATGATGTGCATGATGTACTCCTTCAGACGGTCTTTGCTTCGTTGTAAGTAGCCCAGGACGTTGCCCTTCTGCGCGGCCTGGTTGAACTCTTCTATATAAGGATAGTAGTTTCGGGCGAGGTGGGCTAAAGCTTCCAATGTTTCTAACTCCTTCACATACATTAATGGCGAACTCTTAATGTGATTGTCCAAACTCACGGAACAGAATATTTCCTTGTCACATATTTCTTGTTTCAGTCTTCTTAGCTGAAATTTCATGTGTGGATGACATTAGGATTATTAGATTTGGAAAAATCGCCACAAGTGGGACGACTCCATTGAAGTTTCATTGGAGTATTTTCCCGGCAATCTATGCAAGTAAAGAACGAAGGAATTCTTTTGCCCTGCATTGGGACACTAATATGAATATTCTTGTTCTTAGGATCACAAAGTTGAAAATTAAGTAAGAGGAAATATTTAAGGTAATTTCTCATTATTTTATGTTATGTTAGTCAATTATTAATCTAGACTAGCTGACTTGTTCCCATATAGTAGGGCGGTATTTTTATTATCCTGTGACACAAAGAAAAGCCAAGTGCCAGTCAGACTGGCGACACTGATCTTTCTACTTTTGCAAACAAAGTTGTTCACTCATCTCGTGAGTTAAATTCGATCTTTATTTCTGATATATATTGTTTAGGCAGCAGCTAAAATACATTATCTGTGGAAATGTTAACAGTCCAGCTGTCACGGTTCATGGGCTAGAGCCTAGTGACGACAAGCGGAATATAGGAACATTGCGCAAGACAACAGATTGCCAAGAACTTAAAAAAAAAACATAGGCACAGACAACGGTGACAAACTTTGCCTTATTGCAGTGTAATCATACATGTATAAATGGTCGTTAATTGAGCTTAAAGTTAAAGCAAGGCACAAAAAAATGTGTCACTTGATTGACGAAAAATCGGAGCAATGTTAATATGAGTAGCACATGCATGTCATCAATAGTGAACCACTCCATGGTCGATTTTGGAGCTATGAGTTTATTAAACAGAGATTGAAGTACGGAATAACGATATTATTCCAGAAACAGCGGCGGCCTTACCCATTGCGAGGCTCCGGGCGGAACCTAACCTAACAGAGTTTGGGGCGACGGTAGGACGCCACTGCCCAGTCTAGTCTTAGTTATGAATTCGTTAGACTTTATTTAAAATTGGCGTTCAAAAATCTCGCCCCTAAAATAAAATATGATTTTAGGGGCGCGAAGCCCCCGCAAGAGCGAGGCCCCGGGCGATTGCCCCGTTCAGCCATTCATAGGCCGCCGCTGTCCAGAAACTAAGCTATGTCACATGTAAGAAGCATATTACATTCGTTGAAAACGATTGACATGAAAAGCAAAATAAATCAAATAGATTTTTGGTACTTACTTTGGGAATATGCGAGTTACCTTTCCTAATATACTCTTCAATCATTCCCGCGACTTTGTCTGCGTTAGCCAGACCATATTTATAGTAAGTTTCGACGGTATCGTAGTACAATCCGTCATAGACCTGTTCGAAACTGGAAAAAAATATGTAAACCTCAAGAAGGAGAAAAAAGCCTAGAAGATAGAGTTCTATTGAAGAAAGAGAGAATAGTCCTTAAAGGTAAGTATATATTTATTTATAAAACCTAGAAGATGATTGATGACTGGGTATAAAACTAGATATCCATTAAGCCGTAGGATAGATAATCAAAAACTATTAGTACAAGTATTTTTACTTTTATCGGAATAATAACAAGTAGTCAGTAGAATTTGATACACTATTATTCGAGGATCGAAAGATAATATACGTATCTATTACTATTATTCTCAAGTTACTGAACTCTTGTATTATGGCAATCTGTATGGTTTACATTTGCTTTCTACTTCTTATCTAATAATACAATCCCTACTAATATTATAAATGCGAAAGTAACTCTGTCTTTCTGTCTGTCTGTCTGTTACGCTTCCACGTCTAAACCACTGAACTGATTTTAATGAAATTTGGTACAGAGATAGAGTTGACATTGAGAAAGAACATAGGTTAGTTTTTATCCCGGACTTTGGAAACGCGATATAACCGACCTCGACGCGGACGAAGCCGCTGGCGAAAAGCTAGTAATAAACAATTCTATAAGATAAAGATAGATTGAAAGAAGAAAGAAGTGGGTATATTAAGCAATGCCCAAATTTTACCTCTAGCGATCTCCAATTTAACATCCGATCTTTCTCTTTTACCCCCTAAGCTAGCGTAGTCAATATAGTCTATGAATAAGTACATACTCAGCGCATGAATTCCTGACAGCTCGTGCCAACGCCATCAGAACAGCTAGAAGGGCATTATATTGGTGAGCAGCATCATTAGGGTTGCCTGCAGATAGGGAATCGAGTAGCCTGCAAACAATACAAAAAGGTTTAACACTTTAGTGAGCAGTTGTTTTTTTTCTGACGTCGACGTTCAAGGCGAACAAATCCAAATCTTCATTAAATATGCTTGGAACGATGAGCAGCTGAGAACCGACAAGATATCGGAATAAGGCTTTCAATAGCTTCATTCAAGGGTTGACACAAATAGAATCTAAAGGCAGGCAGGTACTCACGTGCGTTTCCTCAAATAATTCCCGAAATTGTCAACCAGTTCAAGATCCTCGGCATATGACTCCGATTCCTTCGGTTCAATTACTGGATCGTTGTCAGTAAATGCCAAGGAAGATCCCCCATTGAAGGAGCTGTAGTCTGTATCGAATGGATTATTGTCGTAACTTTTATTAAGATTTCTTGGCGAACCTTGGCTATGGTGGAAAATAAAATTCCTAAGCAGAAACGGATTTAATTGAGGAGGGGCCTTATGAGACAAATAGCTATCGTCAGCAAATCTCGAACTGACGCTGTATTGCTGATTGGGTTTTTTATTCGCACTAGGCATGGGTCCTGCTGTAAATTTAGGAAATGAAAAGTAGGTTGTACCTATAGGATGCTTGTTTAGAGGTGGAAGGTTTCCTTGGTCTTCGTTAAAGAACGGATAGGGGTTATTGCTATTGACTCTGTATAATGCTTGGACGCTCGATAGATAAAGTAAAACAGGTAATATTTGCCACATTTTGCCTGTAAATAGAATGAAGGAAAAGGTTATTTGAAGATAGCAGTGCACTTCTTGCGTTTAGAAGACCCGGCTAGTATTTAAATAATATATGGCAATAGGAGAGATTTTAATATTCAATCGCACTTACCCAAAAAGCGCAAACTACTTGGTAAACAATATTGAAATCTATTATTTATATATTCCTCTAACTTATACCGTTACTTGTAGTCGATTATTACCTGGTTTTAATACAGACTGAGGTTTTAAACATTTTGTTAAAACGTAAAAGATAGTTCTCAATGAGAATAGAAGATTTATAAACTACATACTACTGTCATAGGCCTTAATAGAAAATTCTCTAATGCATGAAGACGACAGTTCATAAACATGTAATTTCAACACTAAATGTCATTTTCATACACTTGAGCGTAGTGTTTACAAAAATGTCGGTCCTTTTGAGGGTCTGGGACTGGTCTGAAAATACAATTCAATAGACCTTTTCTACTTTTTCATTTTGAATGTTTTGGAAAATGAAAATTGTCTTTATCAAAATACTAAGTACCCCCCTGACTTTGAATCCATTCTTTATTTAATGATGCCGATTTCCTCCCATATTTTGATGATACTATACAACGGTCCAAGACTTTTGTAGGTACTTTAAAATGTTTTCAATCCCTTCGATAAACAGTAGAATGTTATTAAGCGGATTTTTAACACATTATTATTTAATGCTAATACGAACCGTGTGATAAAACAATTAGCCGCGCTTGTAACAATTACTCACAAATTAATAACACAACGGGTACCGTCGGTTTTCATGGTACTTTAAATTAAAATACCCGTTACTAGAATAATTTAACGTAATAGATGGCTCACAGGAAACAACTTATGGTCAAAAAGTTATGAACTCTTTTTGACCATCTTAATCATCCAAACCATCAAAATCTAAATCTAAAGTTTAACTTTGTCAATTTTTGTTGTTTAGAAAAAGGTAAAACAGTTGCCTAAATAGATTATTCTTTTTCATACCCAGTCATGGAGCAGGTGAAACTGAACGAAATATTTTTATATCATTTACTGCACTGTGAGGGACTACTTAAATAAAAACTGTTTTCAATTCCAAATAAAGTTTTATTTTTCAGGTCGGTTCAGACATTAAATATTGAAACTAATAATTTTATTGTTCGCTTGCCCTTATAAACCAATTGAAGAATTTATCTGAATTTAGTTGCTGAGTATCTGGACCCCAATTCCGCTATGTCCAATGGCCGAGGAATTAATGACAATTGGATTAAATATGACACTATTCGTAATCGGGGCCCTAAGCTGACATGACCAAAATGCTAGCTGATACAAAATGATAGACTGTATAAATAGCCGAGTGTAATTGGTTGCCAGGCTTAGCCCACAGTACTTCGTGTCGCATTTTCGATCCCCGTGCAGGACAAGCATTTGTGTGGTCCACGAAAGCTTGTTCAGAATCTGAATTTATAAATATGTCTCGAATGTTGAGCATGAAGGTGAAATACTAATTGCGAGAAATGTTATTAAAACAAAAGGAAAAGTAGTACATTTTGAATGTAAATCAGCATCTTAATCCATTAATAAAGCCTACGTTCAATGCTCGATAAAGATCAGCTAATGTTAGCACATACTTCTTTAATATCTCTGCTCCTTTTATCAGAAACTTTTGAGCGTCTAGGTTTTTGGTAATTTTCTCAATCTTCTTTGCGTTTTCATTTTGTATGATAGCCGCTTTCCCGGCCGCGATGAAGATCGCTGCTGCTTCTGCGTACTTCTGAAGGTCTTGCTTAATAAAATAATCCACCACTACGTCGCATTTTGGCCCCACACAATCATGTATCAATTTAGATATCTGAAAAGTATAAATAAAATTAAATCCAGTTCGAAGATTGATAGGAACAGGGCCTCAATTCTGCTGTTTCCAACTTCCGATGGATCCGATGGATGAAAGGATTCAATTTGAAACTGTTCCTATTCTCCTAAGTATTTTGCCAACATAATAAAAGGGGCCCAGGTAGGTTAGCATGCGGTTACATTCCAATGTGACCTTTACGTAGGTATGTCTTTAATCCATATTAAGATTACAAATGCGAAAGTATCTCTGTCTATCTGTCACGTCAAAACTACTTGAACTAAATTGTTTCACAGATAGTTTAGAGAATGAGAGAGGAAATAGGCTGCTTTTTAACTGGAGAAAAGGGTTGTAGGGGGCAATGGGGAGGTCAAAGACTATATGAAACTTTTTTTGGAATAGACTACGGCTTTGTTTGGAAATATGTGCACTGCAGTTTTTGGGTATTTTCGACGGGTTTCCATGGAAACGGGAAAACCTGTGCGCTGTAAACTAAGTCTCCTTAGGCGGAATCGCGAACAACAGCTAGTTACGTGATACTTATTTTTAAAATTACTTCACTTGATGTGTCCAAGTTCTTTCTTTATGTTACAAATATGCTTATAGTAACAGAATAGTTCTTACGATGGCAGATTTGTGTTTAAATCTCTCGAGCAGGTTATTAACTTCGTCTATGGCCAATTGTGGTCTGCTGAGTGCTAATGGCAATGAGCTGTTTAAATCTTTCTGATAAATTTCAGAGTACTCCTCGTAACTGAAAGCAAAACACACTTTTAAGTAAGTTAAGAAATACATTTTCCAAGAGAATGGTATTACCTGCCCATCGTTGTATCCCATCGTTTTGATTTTTTATATTTTGCTACAATGGCAACAGATATTATAAATCATTTGCGAAACTCTGCCTTTTCCCACCAAAAGAGACGAACAGATTAAATATTATTAGTATCAGTTTTAAAGAAGGTGTAGTTTATAGGGTAAAATCGAAACCCTATTACTCTCTCTTGTCTGTTCATCTGTCTGCTGGACAGGATCATCTAGTCAACCACACGGCGCGCGTTCTGGAGTCTGGGTGTCTTGAGCATGTGTTGTCACAACTTTCACACAGCGCCATCTAGTCTCAAACTAAGCAGAGCTCGTATTATGAGTACTAGACAACTTATAAACATACCTACTTATATAGGTATTTCAAAATACACACATATTATAGAAAAAAAATACACCCGGACGCAAAATAACTGGTCGTGCTTGTCACAAAATAACTTAATGTTAAATAACTATTGATATAAGACATAGGTTACTTAGCAAGTAAGTCAATACATACACACAGCCAGCCTGCCCGATCGCTTCGTATGTTACAACGTAGACGATTTGAGCGTATTGTCGTCGAGGGTCATCCAGGAGCGGTATATTGCCTTCCATAGACCTGGTTCAATAGAAAAAATAATAGATTTAAAAATCTAAAATCCTACTTTTTAAATATCTCTCCATTAAGCGGGTACAGCCGTTTTTATAGTTGTAAATTACATTGTCATCGGGTTTGAAGTTACCCTGAAAACAGCTTGCTAGCTTATCGGGAAGTGCCTCAAAATTGAGTCACAAAAATCCAACCGGAATGACAAACAAACAAGAAGAGTGTATACTCAAATATGGGAAAAATACAGGACAGGATTTTAAAAAAATATATACTTTTCTATAAAACGAATTACTTTTTGACTTACTAAACCTGCATGTAATGTCCTAATTATGTAAATTCTTTTGTAAAGCCCTATTTTCTATTTGAGACTCTTGTTTTCTTGATGAACATTTTTGATCTGTAGTAATAGTTACCCATAGTAACTTTATCTATAACTAGCTGCTCTTCACGGCTTCCCCGGCTTGGATGTCGGTTATAACTCTCATAAACTTTATTTAACGCTGTCGAATGTATTGTGTTGTATTTAAGATGTCAGCTACCTCCATACCAAATTTCAGCGAAATCGGTCTAGCCGTTTGCGCATAAAAACGTAACAAACATATACATATAAACACACTCACATATTTTTTGCATTTTAATATAAGTGTGATATGCCCTGCCAAGGGCATATGAGCATGTCAGTGTGATACTCTTTTTAGAAGCACGTTAACAAAGTATAAGTAACTAGCTTTTCGCCTGCGGCTTCGTCCGCGTCGAGGTCGGTTTTATCGCGTTTCTAAAAAATGATAAAACTATCTTATGTTCTTTCTCAAGGTCAACTCTATCTCTGTACCAAAATTCATTAAAATCAGTTCAGTGGTTTAGACGTGAAAGCGTAACAGACAGAGTTACTTTCGCATTTATAATATTAGTAGGGATTACGTACAGTATGTTTTCTTTCAGTGCAGCCTCTGCTATTTTGATTTCCTCCTTATATTTCAAGTAAGGAGGCACCTTCGGCTCGCCAGCCATGCCAAGCTGCGCGCATGCGCACACGAAGAGTAACAGATGCACCAACATTGTTACCTAGGAGAAGAAGATTTATGTTTTTTGAGTGGGCAGGTGTTGAAGTGAAACAGCGATATATGGCGTTTCTCTTCCACACTGCAATACTCTTATTAAGACAGGAAGTGTTAAAGTTAAGCTGATTAATTAGTAAAATAATTATACGTCTACATGCTAAAAAGTTATGGCTGTGTGCTAGACTTTAGGCACTTTAGACTTCGTCGCACACTGGCCACGAGCCACCGGCCACACAACAAAACACATATTTACTGTAACTTTCACGCAGTTTATATAGAAGAGCGAGCAGTGTCTTGTAGCGTGTGGCGACCACTAGCTTCAACCTTATGCGACGAGTCCCTATAAACTGCAGTAAATATGCTGCCCGTAGCGGCGTTTTGTAGTTGTGGCCGGTGGCCCGTGGCCCGTGTGCGACGACCCTTACTGAAAATACACTGTTATAGTTTCATTGTTAAGTTCCTCAGTATTCAATAGAATTTGATTACTGAAAAATACTTTAATATTTTCATTGTTTATCTTAATATTTAATTTAGTTGCTTCAATCTATTTTTCTGAATTCCCTAACCGATTTTGATGTTATTTTTAATACAGTGGATGCATTGGACAATGAAACGCATACAATTTGGATAAGAGCGTAATTTCTATGACTTACTGTTTGGCTGTCGATCCTGATTGAGACGCAATAAGTGTGATATTTTGATGTTCATATTGAGCACTATTTATATAAACCAGTTAATTAGTTTTGGCCATGACGCTTAAACCGTTTATTTTAATTGCTTTATTAAAGCCTGGTATGTCTAATAGACATAAAATTGAGAGCATTGTTTTCTCTAAACATAAATCAACCGGCTATAAGTATAGATTGAGTAGCATAATGAGTGCCGTATTATCCATAAGGCACTTTAGGCTAGTGCCTAGGGGCCCACTATGACCAGGGGCCCAGCACGCCCGATGAAAAAAAAAATGAAAACAAGGTAGAAGCCCACATTATTAATACTATGCATCTAAAAAAAAATCTATAAATTTTTCACTGAATGAAAATAACTTGAACCAAGGCGCTCCCACTCCTTTGTTGCTTCGAGGCCCCTAGGTCCGGCCGTCAGCATGACATGTATTGATAATATAACCCATAACATAAGAAACTCAAAAATAAATTAATTGCTTTATGAAAGTGTGGTGAAATTTATTCAATTGTGCTCTAATCTGCTTTTTTTAATAAAACTTGGCTTCACCCGTATTTTTGCCTATTTTTTAGTCGTACTTTCATTAATTGTTGCAATACAAATTGAGCAGATTCAAAGACAACAGACGAAGAGATCACAAACAGACAGAGTAATATCAAAATAGCGCGTCGATTTTGTACTATATACTATAGCACAAGTGTGACCAAACCAAACCCTTTGTAAGGGATCAAATGAAAATACAGATAGTAACGCCATCTATGACACAGCTTGAAAACTTTAAAACCGGCAGTGTTGAAAGTGTTAGTACTGGGAATCAAAAATAGATGTCGCTAGCCGATAGCCATAAGAATGTCTTTTCAACAAAGCTAGGTAGTTGCGAATTAAGCGAATGTCTAGTGATCTACGAATTCCAAGATGAATGTTAACTTTGCTACAAATACGGTGTAAAGTGTAGGTACTAACAATATGTAAGCTCAAAATACCTGAGTGAGTTACAGACGTCAAAATTAAATGTAGGTACTACGAATTTGAATCACTTAAAAAATATCACGTGTGCTGTAAAAGTGAAATTATGCGAATCTGAAGAACGAATATCCTCGATTAGAGACGATACGTAATTGTACCGATAATAAACTGATAAAGAAACTAGATATTCGTGGTAGTAACAGAAAATTCATTGTATTGAATTCATCTTAATTATTGTGGCAAAATGTTTAGGAGGATAACAATCATGTGCAGCAGAATTGAGGCCCTGTATTGTGATAGCCATGTTTTTTTTTGTATTTACACCAAAGGCATAACACGAAATTTTTTGAGTTTATAACCATGTTTTTACATACAAGAACGGTGCAAATAAACCTATTTGACAGTAGTACGTTCGCAGTAAGGTTTATGTTTTTATTTAGGGATGCGACGTAGATAATCTAATTGGGTGGCTCCGGCTGCCGGATGTAATTCGTGACGTCTACGCCACTACCGATGTTAGCTTCCGTTGGATATTTCATGACTCCATCTATAAATATAGAATGTTGTGAAACTGGATTTATTATTTTGTATTTGAGTTAAGATCTTAAGTTAAATGAACTCACATTTATGCTGGTATTAAGAGTAAGTGTATTTTACAACAAATATTCTTTATTTTAATAGTGCAACGGTTTAGTTATGCCTATTTTTTTGTGATTTGTCGTCCTTTATCATGAGCTGACGTGGCGTTGTTGCAAGTTGGCAATCCCGATAAATACGCGTGAGTAAACCGTTGCATTATTTAATAATGGATCAATCTCTCGAAATATTCATCATGTAAACTAATTCAAATCAAATAGTCATAGCATCTATTAGTTGACTAAAGTTGACTTTCCAAAGGCTGGGTTCGGCCAATTAGCCCCACTTCCTTGAGGTTTCGAAACTACCTCAGAACCACGAAAGTTAAGCTCCTTTAGGTCGAAGATCGACTAAAGTTCTGAATTATCATTTTAATCAGGCACGGAGATGTATCGATTACCACAAAGTCCTTCCTCAATAACTTAATAGTTATCAGTCAAAATGATGTCTATTAAATATTTTTTACATTGAACTTGCCATCCCTTACAGCGTAAGATATGGTGTTAAGAACCACTGTCTCTGGGTTGTCTGTATAGGTTAGGGTCTAGATAAATAAGAAACGATCAACTGCAAGTCCGACTCGCGGCACTGGAGGTTTCGTACCTTCGTAGGTCAAGATTTAAAAAAAGCGCGACTGTTTAGCTACGGTTCATAAAATATAGCCTTATGAGAGAAGGATGTACAGTTAGCGGAGCCTTATTTCGTTTTACTATTTTGGTACGGAGTCCAAAATTAAAAAAAACCTTCACTGGAAACAGCCATTTGTAGATTTCTTATTTCTGTTACTCTATTCCTGATTCAGTACCTATCTAATCTGCGTCATTCCCAATTTATTTAATGCACATAAGCTACTCACATATGTACGAGTTAAACCTTACGTTATACATCAGAACATACAAATCAAATTAATTTTACTAATGGATGCGGCAATTATCGTAAGCCGATTTCAATGCCAAGATACGATTTTATTATACCATTCTAATTTTAAATTCATTTGTTTTTTTCGTCAATGTTATTTATTTATTTTTGCCTACAGTTGAAAAAATTACTACTCCCACTAAGGTATCCAATCATTGTTTCGCGGGGGGTTTCGCAAACATTCAAGCCAGATGCACAAAGACACCCAGACTCAGGACAAGCATTCGTATATCACACCAACGCTTGTCCTACTCTAGAACCCAGTGAGTTTGTCGTGATGACCTCAACCACTCAGCTATCAGCAGGGCCGGATCTAGGGGCCCCAAGGCCCCGAGGCCTCGAGGCAACAAAGGAGTGGGGGCCCCCTTGGTTAAAGATATTTTCATTCAGTGAAAAATTTATCGAGCTTTTTTTAGATGCCTACTTTGGTGGTGGGCCCCTAGGCACTCGCCTAAAGTGCCTTATGGATAATACGGCACTGTCTATCAGTGCAGTCGTTTCTAATTCGTCATGTCTTTGATACCCTGCATAAATGACAACTGTCTTACACGCTATTTTGTTAGTCAATATGTAGACTGTTTGTAAAACATTCCGTTTTGTAAATAAAAGCTTTGATTGTTGTTTTATTATTACTAGTCCTTCAGTTTGAAGGCCAAGGTCACTTTTGTAGAAATTGCGGACTTTATTATTGTCTTCTTGTATAGCTTTATGTCTTACTTTTCTATTACAGTAGTTGTAACAATCATTTTTATTGTTTTAAGACTTTGTGTGGCAATGAAATGGTTTCATTTTTGCAATATTTTTTCCATGTTCTGTTTTCATTCTCGGTATCAAGGAAGCATAGTATAGAAACGTTATAAAGGTTGTACTGTGGCTGACAGTAGCTTTTCGTTCTTCGTTGGGTTGGAAGAGGCTTCAGTTTTTTTAATGAGTCCACCCGCTTTGGGTTGAGCGGAGGAGAGTGTCAGACTTCCACTGACTAATACCTTCTTCACCCACCCCTGTTCTTTCCTCTGCCCTTTGTATACAGGGGCTCCAGTACCCCAGGTAACCCTTTCGGACAATACCGCTGCTCCGCGGTAGTCTATGAAAGCGTTTTGCAAGCTATACGGAAAGCAGACGCATTCCAGAGCTTTAAGCAGGGGAACGAAATCTCTGGGTATGGTTTATTATCGGGATTGTCCGAATAGTTTCGGACCTAACTGGAGGACTTAATCATGAGCTCTTTTCGAGCGAGATAGAAGGACAACTTATTGTTTTATTATTTTTCTGAGCTAGTTTCAATATTTTCTGTACTAATTTACGCACTTATAGATTAGGTATTCACCATAATTTTCGTACCTTAACCAATATTCGAGGTTGAGGTAATCCAGTTTCTTGAACTTAAATTAGGGTCTTATTTGAGGCGTTTCCCTCATTATAAGTTAGGGCTAGTCAAAAGGTCTATAAGCCGATAGTTGCGTGTACTTTCTCTTAAAAATAAAACCGGTCAAGTGCGAGTGGGATCCGAGATTTAGTAGTTGTAAGAATCAGAATCGGTTGGGTGACGAATACATTTAAGAAAGGGTATCCATAATCACGAAATAATTTGCAGTATTTTTATTTTTATAACAGCTAGTGAAAATTAATCAAACTTACACTTTTTGTGTCATATAGACGAAAAGCAGTGCCTGAGATAAAAGATTCCGTTATTTATTTATTTATTAAACAGGTACATGATAAGAACATTAAATCTGATTTTCTCTTTCAGTGCAAAACCCTAAAAGTAACTGTGATTAGTCATATTTTAACAATTTGTATTAAATAAGGAAAATAATACTAATTAAGGCTATTGACCTTAAAAGCAATGTAAACCTGCTATCAACCTAATACACTAGCCTACAAAAATTTAAGTCCTAGGCTTGTATCCATTGCCTACCGTTACGACTTAAAGCACTCAAATAACGGGTGCGGAAGCGAGATAGAGCGTACGACTTAGAGCGCTGTCCCTTTTCAACAACTGCAGTAATATTATTTGAGAGGTGGTGCTACTGACTCATTCTGTTACAAGTATATAGCTTTGGTTATCGCTTAAAGTATAAAACGAATCCCACTTAACTTCTCCATGTTACGGTCATGTATCCCGGTAGATGGCAGCTCTGTGTAAGAAGGATCACTGATCAAAGAAGTAGATGGAAGCGGCAATAGGTGACGCGCGGTGTCGCGTGTTGGAGACGACAATCAACTCCAGAGTATATGAAAGTGTAAGGTGTAAAAAATTGGCTATTACTTATAACTATGAGCATATTTTAAGCAGTGATTATCAGAACATTTTGACACCAAAAGCTTTCATTTAAGGCGACGAAAGACCACATTAGTATCGAAGCAACAAACTTGGGAACAGTGATTTTCGAAAGCTTGTAAGTGTGTGTGGAAAATGTTGTCAAGGTGGAAAAGAGACAGCACTACACAGTGCAGACCTCTGTCCCACACCGCACATGGGGCTTGGCTCTCTGTACTACGCCTTTGTAGAGGCACTTCCACCTACATATCTATTCTCCATGCTGCGATGACACTTCAAACTTAATATGAATAATCGATAGACAACAACCGTAAATGTTTACGATGCAGTAAAACAAACGCTGGGGTTTGGCTTTGTTTTTTTTTGTATAATTTAGTAATATCAGCCTGTAGATGTTGTATCAAGTACACGCTGTGTACTGATGGGTAAATTTAAAAGTGTTTCGGGTTTATGGGGATGGTAAAACGGTTTGTACACTTCATAATAGACTAGTTTTTAGGCCTCACTTTTATAGTTATAGCTTTCTTGCAAAAGTTAAAGAAATTGCAATGACAACATGCCAAAGAAATAGACACCCAAAAAATAACAATTTGTATAAGACTAAGACTTAGCGAATGGACTTATTAGAAAATTATCGCTCCATACATGGATAGCCGAATGGTTGAGGTCACTACGAAAAACTCACTGCGTGCGTCTTGTTGCGGGTTCGATCCGGCGTAATACAAGCGTTTGTATGATAGACAAATGCTTGATGCTTGTCCTGTGCCCCAGGCACAGGACAAGCATCAAGCATTTGTCTTTCTGTGTACTTATGCATGTGACTTGAATATCTGTGAAAACTCCCCGATCACATTTCATGATTCATTTCCTTAGTGCGAGATTCGTTTTTTTCATTGAGATTTGAATTTCTCCGAAAGGAGGAGAGCGTGAGGAGGCTAAGCTATAACCGCATAAGTGAATCTATCACAGGTTAAGCTATGCTTGAAGCGGTTGGTCCGTGGATGGGTGACCATCTTTGTCATAACGAGTTCCTCCGTGTTGCAGAAGGCTCGTTAAATTGTCGGTCCCGGCTGTTATTCCTACATCTAGTCAGAAGCTTGAAAAGTCTGACAACCAGTCTAACCAAAAGGTATCGTGTTGCCCAGTTAACTGGGTAGGGGAGTTCAGATACGCAGTCACTCCTTGTAAAACACTGGTACTTAGCTGAAACCGTAAACTGGTAGCCGACCCCAACATAGTTGGGAAAAGGCTAGGCCAATGAATGATTTGAATTTCTCCGAAACACTTCACAGGTAATAAAAACTAGCCTAATAATTTAACGAAACCACGCAAATACGTCACTCATCCATAAATTTATTTGGATTAAGAGTTATCGACACTTTAATAGCAGATTGCATCCCGATCCAATTACTTAGCCGGTTGTCCGACGCATCGTAAGTCCGTGGAGGTTCCGCTATAGACGGGAATTAAATTCAATTTCTTGCCAACTAGACTGAGCTATATAGCTATTCATATATTGCTGTACTAAATAATGTTTTTATTGACGTATTTTTATGTTTGCTGATAAATATGACATCGATGTCGAGTACTGATTCTTAAGTCTGCCTAGATTCATTGATATTAGACTAGTTTTTTTTATATTTTTTTATTTGATTTCAAAGCAGTGGGTTTCAGAAGAGCCCCATAATACCAAAAGATTGCAAAATAATATGTTTAGTGATAATGATAAATTAGCTTGGAAGGTTAGACTTCGTGTCGACATCAAACGAAGCCGTTATCTTTTTTTTTCGTTCAGGTAATAATTTTATTATTATACTTATTCGAATTAATTTTCGTTAAAATTATATTCAAAATAATATAATAAACAAAACGGAGTTACAGCTATAGAGTCGATACGTATCCGGTGATAACCGAAATTTTCAGGGTAGCTTAATGCCCGATGACAATGCAATTTAGAAGTATCAAAACAGCTAGACCGATTTTGATAAAGTTTCAATTGAGTGATATTTAAAAACGTAGATTTTTAGGTATTTTAATCTATTTGAGTTTTATTAAAATTCTAATCATCTTCATAATTACCAATTATTTGAATTCTTAGAATATTATCCTAAAAAACGTAGTCCACTGGTCCTGGAAGGTCGTAAATAAGCAACTGGAGAAGTCTTCGTAATGGCTTTAGTTCCTTAGACTTTGAGAAATGGACTTCGCCGAGAAATTGTGTTGCCAGGCAAATTATTGCTATTTCGGACTCGGGAATACACATTTATTAAGTTTCGTTTATAAGGGTTCTCTGGACGTAATCATTTTGATTGTTTTCTTGGATAAGTTAAATTAAGATATTGTTTGAAATCTTTAGAAAATAATATTAATTGGATTTAATTGTTATATGGTTCTTTTCGCCATTTAAAGCTCTATAAAAAGTAAATAAAAGGGTCTGGAAGGGAAAAATGTTAGTTCAATACTTAAAAGCTATGTGTAAGCTTTGAAGCTCAGAGAAACGAAAATTGTCTACGAAAAAAATATATTTTCTTCTGAAACTACTTTTACTAATTTTATCGCGTTTTAATTTTAGACTAATAGACTGTCTGTGACCATGATACCTGCAAAGGTTTCGAAACGACGGGAACTAAAATCTAAAATTAAACCGCGATAAAATCCGTAAAAGTAGTTTCATTTCAATGTCTAACATTCGCGTAAACCTAAGAAACCACTATATTTTCTTCTTTTACTTCCTCACAAGTTAATTCCTATCTTTATATTTCATCACAATAATTAAGCGTAATCCAATTTTCATGACCTGTACTTTTATAAAGGGCTTTAAACGAACCTATTGCTGTAATGGGCTTAAAAACCTTTTTCACGAATTTCAGGACTGGCCTTCTAGAGAAAGTGCTAAAGCCAATAAATATAAAAGTAAATTTCAAGGCGAATGTGCAAAGGTATTGGGACGGAAGGGTGCCATAACTTAAATTCTTTAAAGAGTCCGTTCCTTATATACGGGTACGAACCTTTATTTGGTACCTAATAGAAGTACCCTTACGGCCCGAAAAAGGAGTGTTGTGCAGAGAATTTAGTGAGTGCAATTAACGTGTGAATATTTATTTATAAATATAACATAAGTACAAACACAAACATTCATATAAAATGGCATAGTGAAAATTAAAACATAATGTATGTAAGCAACTATTCTACTAGTATGTTTAATCATCTAAACGAATGTGTATTGTTTATTTTATAAATTTGTTTGTTCACACGCGATCCGCCATTGTCCATTTTAAAAAGTGTTGATTCCGAAAAACATTTCTCCTCCCGAATTGCAACATGCGTATGAAAACCATAGAATAAGATAATTAAAAATATAATACTTTGTCAATAAGAAAAATAACAACAAATTTACATAGATTTAAATATTATTAACAATAGATTTAAAAATGATCTAAAATAACACGTTCTTAAATGTCACTCAAATTTTCCTTTAACTTTTCTTCATTAAAAATTTATCAGAATAGGTCCATCTGCTTTTATAGTTGCAAATTGCATTGTCATCGAGTTTGAAGCTACCCTGCAAATTTCAGCCTGCTAACTCATCGGGAAGTGCCTCAAAATTCAGTTGCAAAACTCCAACTGGAACGACAAACAAACAAGAAAAGTAAGTGTAAAAAACGTGTGAAAAAGAGAAATAATTCAGACTTGTAGGTAACTATGATATTAAACAAATAATAATAACATCAAAACACCGAAACACCCACCATCAAACAGACACATTATATCGCCCAAATGATTAAAACTTATTAAAAAGTCTTAACAACACTACTTACCAGTTACGCGGGGCGGTGTCTCTAAAGTAGGGCGAACATAAGGGTATGTAGGTCACAATATGATCATTTGATCATAAACAGCTGCGAGCGAGACCCTCGGGAGCGGTGACCTTGCGAGGACTTGGGATTACACGCAAATTATATCACCGTACCCTTCAGGTCCTTCAGGTTTGCTGGGCTGTAGATATACAAGGTGCTTATATTTTAGAAATTGTCGCGTAAAATTACCGGTATTGTGTAGAATAAAACAACTCACGTTAAGAATCACACAATGCTTTAAAAAACCATCTTATGTTGGGACATATTTTTCGGCGTTTTGTTGCTTGATTGTTAACTTTGCTTGCTTTTTGATTATTAACTTCTATATTTTTGGGAAGGTAAAATAGTAAAACCATTGTACCTTTGCTGTAAGAATCGCTGTACTTCTATGGTGTACAATAAAGAATATTCGAATCTAATCTAAAGACACATTTATCCACACCATTTTTAACCTGTAAATGTGTTAAGCTTTTCAGAACTAAAGCATCGGCAATTAATATATAATAATATTCCACAACTTTCACACAACGCCATCTAGTCTCAAACTAAGCAGAACTTGTATTATGAGTACTAGACAACTGATAAACGTACTTACATATTTCTAAATACATACATAATATAGGTAAATTACACCCAGACACAGAACAAATGATGTGTGATGTGTGTGAAAAGTGGGGATCGAACCCTCGACCTCCGGTATAGCAGTCAGGGTCACTAGCCACTAGACCAACAGGCCCGTCTAACGATTGATGCCAACAATTTTGAAACTAAATCCCAGTTTACAAATTAAGTACACAAATAAATAACAACAAAATTAAGTTAGTACTGTAATCGCACGATTAAAGAACAAAAGGAATACACTGTTACAATAAATTTTCCATTGCTGATAACCTAAACTTTAACTGAACCAACGGGATAGCCAGAAATATCGGTTGAGAGCATTTACATGTTGCGGCGACATTGACATCGCTATGAATAGCTGTGTATACCTTGTTCAGTCTCAATCTTCATTAACAGTTATTTTTGGGTCACTTGTAGCCTTGTTATCTATACTAATATTATAAAGCTGAAGAGTTTGTTTGTTTGAACGCGCTAATCTCAGGAACTACCGGTTCGAATTGAATTTTGTGTTGAATAGACCATTTATCAAGGAAGGCTATAGGCTATATAATATCACGCTGCCACTAATAGGAGCGAAGATACAATGGAAAATGTGGAAAAAAACAAGAAAATTATTCATCTGTGAGGGCTTCCGTTGCGTGCGCTGCGAAAACGGTTCAAGATCTTCTAAACGCGTGGACGAAGTCGCGGGCAACAGCTAGTTTAATATAAAGAGAAGCACAAAAATCTATTAATACCATATATTGTAATTTGAAAAGTGATTGAGCGGTTTTCATAATCATTTTTGTTGTTCTTGCTTTCCTTGGATGGTTGAATCATTACAAAAATTAAAGGATTAAACACGACAAAATAAAAAAAGGGTTAAGTGAGAGTCGGAAATGAAATGAAATAATTTATTCTGCAAGTGGGATACATTACCTTTCCGAGTCTTTTGTGATTATATAATGAATGCCGATAATTGCCGACTGTGTAATGATCTTATAAATAACGGTAATAGTGATAGCCTCATAGATGTTTTTAACCTTTCGTGTCCTAATTTAAAAAAATCATTCACGATTGTTTGGTTAATCTCAACATTTGTGATTTTTTTTTTAGTTTGATACAAAGAAGAATTTTTATTTTTGATACTGAAATATTGTATTTTTTACATTTTTTTGATGCTGAAATATTGTTTTTCTCCTCTTTTTCATACCTGTTTAACATTATTCTTGGCGCGAATGTTTTGTTTAAGTGTGGAAACTGTTTTGGATTATGTGTAGTTTATTATGATTGTAATTGTTTATATATATAATATCTGTTTGTTACCCTAATAAAATAAAAATAAAAATAAAAATAAAAATAAAATAAAATTATACTGGAGTTGACATGTCCTATCCTACCCTGACGTTTTAAATTGAAACTGTATTTTTGGGCTCGCTACACTGAGGGTCTGCACAAAGAGGCTGAAAAAATGTAAATCACTTTGCCTTGATTTTGATTTTCATTATTTGTTGTTACAGTGACAACAGAAATATAATACATAACGGTCTATAAAATACAACCTGGTGACAAACAGACGGAGACATAGCAGTGCCATATTTCCCCTTTAGTTACGGGACCCTAGATAGAATATTAAGGACCTATTAAACACCTTAAAGAAACACTGTAGCTATTGAGGAAGAGAGACGCAACTCTACGTGTAGTCCGCCATTTTACTCCCACACCTGCAACTTTAGCCATTTTGTAAAACCCATTATTTTCATTAATTTGAGCTTAAAAGACTAGTTGTAATCCAATATATATAGATACTAGATCTAATTGTCTATTGTTATTTAGATTGTGTTCGTGTGTGTTAATGCTTTTCTCTTGTCCTTTGCCGAGCTGCCCTTAAACTTTATTTTACAGCTGTTTTAGTTTCAGAGACCGCCGTTTTGGTCCACAATAGGGTTTTGGACTAAATCTAATAATATAAATGCTTATTTTAATAAATACGTATTTTATGATGAAATGTATGGTATTGGTTATCGCTTGATAGTAAAAGCGTACTGGTAAGTGACGTCACAATATATTTTATACCATTGTTTCAACTTCATTTTTAAAATCTGTCTGACCAATATACATACTTCTTTTGGCAATTACCGTAATTATTCATGACAAGTTACGTTACTCAAAGTAAGTATTATACTCTTTGCTATATATAGTTCTGATGTATCCCATTTTTAAACAAAACAATGGATGACGCAGTTCATAATTAGTATTCAGAACGCAAGTCTAGCATAATATCTTGGTGGCCTAGATTATTACGGGCCAGTTTCAGAATATTTTGCATTTTAATTCCAGGCTGGTCACCGATATGACTTATGAAATCGTTTTAATGTGCTAAATAGGAATCCTTGGAATTATCGCGAAATAAATTTGAATTACAGGTACACGGAGGAGTAGAAGAAAGAGGTACTGTGAGGGGATGATCCACTTGAAAATGAAAAAAAAAAAAACAAAAAAATTGACAGAGTTGAAACGAATTACATTTATAAAGCGTACCTTTTTTAAAAAGAAAGAGAAGTAGAACAAAAACAAGAGTTAAAAAAATATATTTTTCAAAACATTAGCACCCTGTCCTCTCGATCAAAGTATTCATTAATTCATTACAATATTACACTTTAACCTCAAAAACATGTGCCTGAAAGATTTCAACTCTTTGGTAAATCTGGTTACCTTCGATTTAATTCAAATATAAAAGATTGTGCTTGTAAGTAGGTTTAACAACACTTTTTATTACTCGAGCAGTATAATTCCACTTCCCTCGCCTTCCGCATTTTGTACTGCAAGGCATTTTACCTGTTTGAGGAATGTATGTGCCTTTTGCCAGTAGAGGAATCGTGAGGAAAATGTGCCAATTGATCGTAAGTTGGATTGGAATCCGGAGCTGATTGGAACACATCGATTGAGCGAGGGAATTAGAATTAGTTTGTACGACAGCCCGAGTGGAGCGAGTTTGATTCTTCCAGCGGAAATTGTGATCAGGAGTTCAGGTATTGAAAACATTCTAGTATCGAAGTCGTTTAGCGCTGGGGGTCTGTAAGATTAATAATAGCAACTTCTTATAGGGCTATTTGATTTTCTTTCTTGCTGCAATGTGGTAATATTCGAATGCCTGTCTGTTTTAAGAACAGATTCTGCTAGCAGTAAGTCTCTAAACCAAATGCTTATGAAAGAATAATAATATCTGTCGCATAAATATAACAGAGCTTATGTGTATAGATTTCTGGAGTTTAATTGTACGATCAATTTATGACAGACATTTTAAATTGATCTATTCTGAAACAGATTCTTATTGCAGTTTATTCTCTTTTTGCAGGTCTCAAGTAGACTAAATTTTGTTCACAGCCCAACCTAACCCTTATATGGCATCATCATATTCCGATGACAAATTTGCCAAAAATCATCCAGGGTCAGACCTTAACGGGCACAGCTTAACCGTGAATTGACCGAGAGATTTCAGAGGTCCCTCAATAAATAATAAGCAATAAGGGTCCAGCCTTGAATGAAATTGCAAAACTAATGTCCGTCCCTTGGCAATGAATTTGATAACTTGGCTCATAATGAGGAATGTTTAGACTTCGGATTTTATTCGTGTTGTTTGTTTTAATGGCTTTGCCTTGTTTTAGACTAGTTTCGGTCTTTGTTTCTGAATGTTCCCTGACACAGTGGTAAACCCAACATGGTTTACGAATGTATGTACCTAACATGATCAGATGTACATACGTGTAGTTTTCCATCTTTCTTGGTCCTGTGTCATCGTTTTTACCGCCTTATGTTTTCTCTTCTGCCTTTTCCTTCGGTTGATCTTTGTACTTCCTTTTGTGTCTTTCTATAAATCCCACATAACTTATGAATAAGACAAAAAAAAAACAACTGAACGCTATAATCGCTACCCAATACAGAATTTTGGATAATTTCATGCACTATTCATTTACTTTAAGTATAGTTAAATGTTCAAGCAAAAGTTTAGTAAAAAACCAACAAATTCTCTTTCTATGTTCTTATAGTTACCGGCACGGATCTTGAGCGCTGACCGCCACCAGTGCAGAAGTGATTTTTTGGGTCCCTTTTGCGGTATGAAGTGGGGCTCTGCAATTAAAATTCGAGAAAGATCACAAAGTTTTTAAGTTACTTGTTAATTACACTTATAGGTGATCGTCTTGATTTCGAGTCTCTATCCGTCTTTCCATGGCATTAGTTATGAATGTGTCATGGCGAATGAGGTCAAGGTGTACCTATGATGGGTTTACTAGGTACTTAAGAACTCAGCTCATGGAAAGCATTACAGAAAGAAAACGTCTTTTTTGAATTGATTATATTAAATTTGTTGCAACTTAAAGACATCTTCTGAGTAATTTTAACTCGCTATCTATTATAATACGGCCTATAAACACCAGTTCAGGGCCCCAATTCTGCTATTTTACAATGGCCGATGAATGAATGGCAATTGAATTAAATTTGAAATTATTCCTATTCTTTTAAGCATTTTGCCAATACAATAATTGGAACTTAATTGTATTGACCTTGAGTTTAGCGTCCCACCCTGAATTTCCAATCATTGTGTAGAAAAATGCTTAAGATAAAACGAAAATTGTCATTTTAAGCGCAATTTCATTCATACATCGGCCATTTTAAATAAAAGAATTGGGGCCCTGCTTGGTGCCACGGATGATCAGCAATAAGGTCTCGTCTTTACTTTTTGAGTATGGAAACCTAAACAGGTTTTAAAATTACCATCTTATTCTCAGGCATCGCTGATATTCCATTTGTGATCCCATGTCACATAAAACTGTACTAGCAATTATGATTTTTATGTTTGACTCGCTTTTCGCCCGCGGCTTCGGTCGAGGTTGGTTAGATCGCGTTTCCAAGAGAACTCTTCAAAAGTCCGGGATAAAAACTATCCTATGTTCTTTCTCAAGGTCAACTCTATCTCTGTACCAATTTCATTAAAATGTTTCAGTTCAGGGGTTTAGATGTGCGTAACAGACAGACAGAGTTACTTTCACATTTATAATATTAGTAAGGATTAGTAAGGATATAAAAATAAGTGTCTACCTCGTAATTAATACTACTAAGAATAGAAAATTCCTTTATTACGTTTTGGTAGAATTTCAAATATAACAATTAACTCAAAGAACTCTGAAACACTTAAACATTTCAATTTCTAAGAATTGTGTACAAATAAAAAATATATGTATTTTGTCAAAGGTACGGTCAACTACCCATCAAGAGTATTTCAAAAAGCAACCATAGCCCTTTGTAATAAGAGTCATGTTGTATTTTTTACCTTGAGGTAAAGAATTGACGGTCATTCTCCTGTTACGATATGCATGTACGACTTAAGATGTATATCTCATGCAAGCACTTAATAAAAGTTTTCATAATAAAAGAAAAATGCCAAAGTAATTTGATATTTAAATGTTTTGCAGTAAAGTTTAAAATTATTTTCTTTTTGTCCAAGTTTGTTCGTAAGGGTGATTGTAATTTATTTGTGTTTATTTTCATCCTTTTCCATCTTAGTTAGGCGTTATAGTTTTAATGGTCGTAGAGATCATAGTCTGCGTACTGTGCGAACTTCTAATTTTCTTAGAAACCTCAATTACGAATATACTCCTTATGTCTCGGGGGGTTTCTCAAACATTCAAGTCACATAGTGGTTTCTTAGGTTTACGCGAATGTTAGACATTGAAATAAAACTACTCAAGGCCAAACCCAAGAGCAGCGCTGCAAGACTTCAAGACACAGTGAGCTCATACTGCGTAGGTCGGACCACAAATAAGTAATTAAAATATGAAGGTAGAACGAACATCTTCTGTCGACGAACGCAATCTCAGTCTGCCTGGTGACTATGGTACCTGCAAAGGTGTCGAAACGTCGGGAACTAAAATCAATATTCAAGTCACATGTACAAAGACTCCCCGGATTCATTACAAACATTCGTGGAACACACAAAATCTGGTACGACGCCGGGATCAAACCTGCGCCATGTCGTGTTCAGAGTATTTAGCGTGATTACTTTAATCGACCGGCTATCCGTGCAGAATGACAGCAAGAGTGACACACATATAGTTTATCTTGTTAACTTTTAATTATTCAATTATTGCCTAAGTAAAACCGTGAAACAAAGCAAACAAAAGCAGTTTTAGGCGGTGCGAGAAAGAACGTTCAAGTTGCGGTACATTGACGTCTATAGTTAGTCACTTCTCTTGCTATTGCCGTGTCACCCAGCAATGTATTACAAATTGTATGACATTTCTCGCATCGTGTGAAAAGCCTTAATACTAAATTACATGAACCAGAAAAACGAAATTATTCATCTCACAAAATATATTCCAGACGTATGAAATAAGACATTCGAGGTAATATTTTAAAGTCATAAATTTAACTGGTTCCCAAGTTCTATTTAAATCTGTTTTACAGTTAATTGAGTATCAGACATACAAATATCGTAGCTTACCCCACTCTAGGATTTTCTTCTATAGGTCTGTTTACATTGAGCTTAGTTAACCAGCTACTGGCTTATCTACTGGTGTGCAAGTAAACTGAAAGGTTTAATCGTTTCGAGAAAAATGTTATAGTGGTTCAGCGGTTCTTTGTACATTTGTATGCGTGAGGTGCAGTTTCGATTCCGACGCCGACTTTCAAAGTCATTTCCTTTGTTAATTTTGTGTCAATGTAGCAATTTCGAGCTATTTAATTTGTTAATTATTATATGAAACTGCTGACAAATTGTGAGGAAAGTTAAGATTAAAAATATTAATGCTTCTAATACGACAGTAAAACCCACTTAAATTCTTCCCACTGCTGGGCAAAAGCGAAGGATATACGTTTAGGCATTCCACCATGCTACTCACTAGGGCTCGGCGATATCAGATTTCGATATTTAAAAAACAAGTTTCGTCACGATGTTTTTCACAAAACTATCTAAACTATGCACTTCACTTGCGTAGGGATCAAACCTACACCTTCAGTATACAAATCAATACATAAAACGACAATTCCAAAGATAAACGACTATGATTAATTCATATATTAGATATTTATCTTCTAATATATAAAATTCCCGTGTCACGATGTTAGTTACCGTACTCCTCCGAAACCGCTTAACCGATTTTTACCAAATTTTATATGCGTATTCAGTAGGTCTGAGAATCGGCTAACATCTATTTTTCATACCCCTAAGTGATAAGGGTTGCTTACAAGTTTTTTTTTTGTTTTTATTTTTTTATAACGTGGAATAAAAAAAACATACAACTAGAAATAATTTATTAGGCAAAACAACGTTTGCGTGGTCAGCTAGTACTAGTAGATATTTATCAAGTAATTAGAAGTCGTTGTGTATGATACAAGGTATGATTTGTATATACGCAAGGATTCAATTCTTTATTGCGGGAGAAGTTAAAAAAAACATAGAACACCATGCCAGTTACTCGCTCCAGTAGCTGTCCAGCTCAAACGCACTCGGGTCGAGTGAGACAGGGGGTGAGGGTTCAACGACCCCGCCGCACCAGATCGGGCAGACAGAATGGAAAACGTAATGCTATATGCGTTTAGTTTGGAAACAAATTGTAGGCGTATTGAGAATATTTATTTATTTAAGTATCACACTAATCTACCAATACAGGCTACTTAACCTAATGCGGTAGCTAGGACTAAACAAAGGTCTGAGTATTTATGTGAACTAGGGTTTCAAAGATTGAATTATTATGCACATAGTTGCAGGTCTAAATTCCAAATGTTTTGATATGTATTTTTCTGATAATTCTGATATGCATAGGCAATAAGTTAGTCTGAAACACATGCCCATCATTGCTCCTCCTGGAATTGCTTGTTGCTTCATCCACTTTTCTCCTAGATATGAAATCCTTACTATTTACGATTCCCATATTTCAAATTTCTGTCCGCGATTTCTTGAACATATACCTATTGTTTGTTGCAATGCAGGCTTTAGGTGTTTTATTTTTTCGAATTAAAAAAAAGATTAATGTTCTGCTGTACTGGAAATAAAAATAGAGACGAACTGAGAACCTTATTGAAAAACGTAGGAAAAAAATTAAGACCCGGAAGATAATCCTTACTAATATTATAAATGCGAAAGTAACTTTGTCTGTCTGTCTGTCTTTCTCTTACGCTTTCACGTCTAAACCACTCAACCGATTTTAATAAAATTTGGTACAGAGATAGAGTGACCTTGAGAAAGAACATAGGATAGTTTTTATCCCTTGACTTTTGAAGAGTTCTCTTGGAAACGCGATATAACCGACCTCGACGCGGGCGAAGCCGCGGGCAAAAGCTAGTTAAATATAAAATCTCTCTTTCTACGAGTTCATATCATACCTAGTCTAAAATTAATAATACTCCATAAAAAAATCATGTCATTCATTAGTTTACTTCGGCTCACCATTATTATGCAGTTTAACTTAATTGATCTGAATCGTATTGGGCTTTAATAAATAATATTACAAGAAGATCCAGTAAAAATAAAGGACGCAAAAAGGTGTACCTACTTATGACGAAACCTCATGTTTAGGAGAAAAACAGTAAAATGTATTAAGTTGTAAACCATCGTATCTCTATATAGTCATAGATACTAATATTATTATAACTATTTTTTCTATTCTTCATGAAATAAAAAACATTCGTTATTTTAAGCTCGAAGTATCATCGTGTAAAAGCGGTAATGGCGGGGGTATTGACTGCCCATCGAAAGGTCACAGGTTCGAACCCCGTTGAACTGTTGTGAATCCATTAGGTCATCAGCAATTAGCATTAATATTAATTGAACGAGCGGTTTTAACAGAAAGCGGGTAGTACGATGCTTTATTAAATATACCTGGAATTGTTTTCATCCAATATAGGTAATGGAAATACTGAAATTATAAATGCGAGAGTTTTTGTAAGTGTGTTTTTTTTACCTTCCTTACGTTATAAAAAGTTGGACCGATTTCAATGAAATTTGGTATGTATTAGGCTAAAGAAAAAGAAATATGGAATCAATATAACTCGCATAAAATGTCGAGCAAATCGTTGCTTTACTTAAAAGGAATGAATTTACAATAGTAATAATATTTACAAAATCATAACTTGGTGACGAGATAAAATAAAAAATACGCGTCCAATGTTTTTAGGGAATCTGTCTGTCGGTTTTTTTTTGCCAAATTATTAAAAATCTATTAAAAATAATAAAATCTTTCGTTGAAAAACGATTTGATGGAAATATAATTCAACAATTCAAAATTGCAAGTTTAGAAAAATAAAAAGTGCCGGTAATGGAACTGTCAACATTGTCAATGTAGAAAGTTCTTTCTATTATATTTGAAATAATAAAATATAAGCGGCCATTATTGATATAATGCATTTTTGAATATTGAACGATCTTAAACCTTATTTAGTTAAAGAGTACTTTTGAGGATCTTTAAATGGAATTATCATGTTATTGTTACTTTTATAATGTAACTAGCTGTTACCCGCGACTTCGTCCGCGTGGTTAGAAAATATAAGTTACGTTTTTTTTTAAATCAGATTAGTTTTTTAGAGTCCACGCTACGTAGTTTCTGTAATTAGCGCGTTCAGACTGACAAACTCTTCAGCTTTATAACATTAATAGGTATATGTGGGTTATGTGCATATGGGGAAGATAAAACTTAAGGTTTTAATTTTTGATAATATTAAAAGAGGTACAATTTTGAGTTTGTGACGTTGTTGTGGGGTAATCTCAACATATACTGAACCGATTTCGGTAATTATTTTACTAATAGAAAGCCATGTTACTTTTTTTTGAACGGCGGTCAAGTCGTCACTTTGTATATACTCAAACAAAATCGTCTAATGGAGTGAGGACTTGTTAGCAAGTTTTGTGATTAAATTTGCTTCCCATCCTCGATTATTGTGACGGCAACTATCTTGATATTCATGAGGCACAGCTAAATTAACTCGAGCTTTTTCAGAATTTTTCATTAGATTCATATTTGGTTTAAGCAAATATGATCACGTGTCTGAATTACGTCTAAAAAACGTTTCCAGTTCCTTAATGACACACGTTCACGATGCCTGAGCTCAACGGAAAATTTGCGACTTAAGAGGCCACCTCACTCCACAGGATTCTTCGACAGGTCTTTCACCGTGCAAGATGTGTGCTTGTCGAACAAACTCCCTGCACTAATAAGAAAGAGTCAAACACTCAGCACCTTTGAAAAACTGGTAAAAGACCATCTCCTCCCTCTAAAGTAGCTGTCTCAAACCTACCCTAACACTGAATGTATTAAAAATCAATGCTGCAATACCATGTTCCAATTTTTGTCTAAAAGTTAAAATATCATAATCTTCTTAACCTAAACCACCGTGCTATGTTATACGCGTTTTTGAGTCCGTGAATGGTAGAGTGTTGCAATCCTTCCTACACCGAAAGCGGGCTACCGCCGGCCAGAACCTGACTTGGCCTAACCCAGTCACCCTCACGTTTTGTGCCTGGTCTGGAAATATACTTTCCCAACTGAGCAGAACATACCGTTTGTTTCTTTTTGCCATTTAACAGCTTCATAATATGAAAAATGTTGAACCATATCCGATGGCGGAATGCTTCCGAAATGCGTAAATGCTCTCCGTCCCTTACCAACATTATGGAAGGCCGCCAAGCCTTACGGCGATATTTTGAGACACATCCGATACGTCAGATGATTTCGACATTGTTCAGTGAATGTCGAAGGCGATCAGAATTCAAACGTTCGTTGTGCTGTTTTTCGTTCTCTTCAGGCCGCTCTCCAGTAATTCTTTCTATCTCACTTTCTAACTCATGATAATCTCGGTCAAACTGTTGACATCACATTCATCACTTGTTTCAAAAGACCTATTAGTAGATGTGCGAATTCGCTGGGAATTCAAGCATAATTCTCTATCAGTAAACGTCTCCGGCTCAAGATACAATGCGTGACGTTCACGATCAGCTGACAGTTGCGCACCATGTTCTGAACTTGTCTCTTGAGATTTAGAAGCAGATGCATAAATACCCTGAGAAATCAAACACAATTTCTACGGAGCGACTTGCAGCCTGATGTTCTTCTGTCTCTCCTCAATTTTTTAAGCTCCTTTGGGACGTTGGGGAAGATTCACCTCTTTCTAGGCATGGTTATAGTTTTATTGTGAAGATACCTGATCAAGTAGAATCTAAGTGACAGCTACGCTGGCTATATTATATGGAAAACAATAAAAACTTCTTTTAATTTACTTTTCACAATATGACAGACATCAAAATATGTCAAACGTTTGACATGAAAGTAGGTGGAGTAAGGTAAAGGCACCTATTTCCGCGGTGTCTTCATTATAACTTAAAAGAACATAAATTAAGTAGAGAATTGGCTATTTTTATTAGAAGTGTTATTTATCTTAATTTTGAAATATACTCACAGTTTGACTGTAAAAATGTTAAATAGTGTAAAATATAAAGAACCTTATTACAATTTTTAAATTCTAACTCCAATGCATTTGGTTCCTAATTCTGAGTGTATAAACTGTAAACGAAAGGAGGTGGCGAGAGTGACACAAAATGTATTTCAAAAACTTGTTTTCTAGTCGTTTCTTGAAGAAGTACTCAAAAGTTACATATGTATGTGTTTTCGATAAAAATGTAACCCTTCCAATATTTCAAACTAAACAAATAGTCACGCAGTATAAAATTATCATCTTAAACATTATTTGGTATGAAGCGTGCATTCGAGTAAATGTTAGCCTTAAACTGACCGATTATTTGAAAACGTATACACACTAAAGCATAATTTGCTCATATAAACGTGAACAGCTAAATTGTTAATTGAATAATGTACCTTGCAGACAGAAGTAACTTGTAAATTGCTTTGATAACAGCGTTCTTTTCTACAATACCCAAATATGGTGCCTTTACCTTAGTAAATTAAATTTGTTATTTTTTTCATAATTTCCGCATTTTTTTCCTTTTTCCTCACCGTTTAAACCTTCCCTGGACTATTACGAATAGTTCAAGACTAAAAAAAGCCAAATCGGTTCAGCCGTTCTCGAGTTTTAGTGAGACTAACGAACAGCGTTTCATTTTTATATATATAGAGATAGAGATATAGAATATAGATAGATAGATAGATAGATAGATAGATAGATAGATAGATAGATAGATAGATAGATAGATAGATAGATAGATAGATAGATAGATAGATAGATAGATAGATAGATAGATAGATAGATAGATAGATAGATAGATAGATAGATAGATAGATAGATAGATAGTAGGGATAAGGTTTACCAGCATTCGTTTTTTAAAATGTAGTTAGTGATCCACTTACCTACTAATTTGACACCCATCTAATAACTCGGTAAATAAAAATATGCACAAAGTCAGCGTAGTGGTAAACCAATCACTGACCGTATAAGTACCTATTTGTATTTTTATGCGTATCACGTCTAGGCATTAGTATTGCAATAAAAAACTATAACAGCAACTTAAATTAGCGTTGCTTAATAAATATAGGTGTTTAAGGTTAAAACCATTTTATTGGTATGATTTGATTCTTAAAATTGGTTTTTTTCTATGGAATGGTGGGAAATTCAGATTTATTCGACATTGTTATCTTAAGGTTATCAGATAATGTTTACACGAAACAAATGCACATATGATTTTTGGTTTGCGTCTTTATTGTTTGTGAAACGACCCGCGACACTAGCACTTAATTCCTTAGTGCGGGAGACAACATAGAAAATTCATAACCATAACCAAGTTACAGAATGAAAAATAATATTAAATTTAAAAATCCCAGTAAACGAAAGTAGAAAATAGCAATGGCTAGAAAATATCCACCCGAGCGTCCTTTAAAATATCATTCTGTATCTAGGTTGTGATAGGAACGTCTATTTTTGTCGTCCAGATTAAATGTATTGCCTAGACTTGATTCCTCGTAATCCGATAGATATTTCTGCAGTTGACGGAGACGAAATACGATTGCAAATGTTGCAATATTATTTACTAAAGTCTCTAGCCACACGCCATGGAAAATTATACGTATCGTTATTTGTATAGAGAGTAAGTTTTTAAACTTAAATGGGCTATTTAAGGCTGAGTTGTCAGTAAAAGAATGTGCTTTTAACAATTTTAAAAATATATTTGGTTTTTTGCTATTCAGATTGTTCTTTGACGAGAGGATACAGTAAAAAAACTGTCGGTAAAAGATGGTTTCTAAGCAAAAGTAAAAATTCCAAGAGTTATACTTTTTAGGTGTAGCCAAATCCATTCGAAAATATATGTAAGTTATAGACAGTTAATGGTATCTAGTGGATAGAAACAGTCAAGTGGTAATTTGGTCACTTTATTGGACCTGAGGGTCTGTATCCATGATATAAAGTAATATTATTACGCTTGTAACCGCGTGACATTGCAATACACGCCATTACCCGAAATAATAATATATTGAGACGTTGTAATAGGCCCCCTAGCTTTCCCATTGTCCCAAAGGGCTCCATCTCTGATCGACGCCGTACCTCTCCAGACCTCATCAAACCTTGAAGTTCGATAAAGTTAAAGCTGACAAATCCATTGATTCCACACAATAAACCCTGTCTCCCAAACGTTTATTATACCTGCCTCGTTTTAGTATACATCTTTATAAAATTCTTTATAGCAGCGTAAATTAGCTATTAGTATTTTTATCTTTGTTGCGATTTTAAATGATGAGCCGGGAGAAACCATATGATTGATTTTAAAAAGTTGTTGCGAGTATTGGCAATTGGCAAATGGCTTGGTAGTTATTTATTCCGTTTATTACACTCACTTTTCTTGTTTGTCGTTCTGTTTGAATTTTTGCAATTAAATTTCGAGGCACTTCCTAAATAAGCTAGCGAGCTGAAATTTTCAGGGCAGCTTCAAATCCGATGTCAATTTAATTTACAACTATAAAACGCTGAATGGATTGAATTGATTGATTTAAAAACGTGGCCTTTTTCACTTTTTTAATTGTTTTCATCTATAAAGATATCTTCATCAAAATTTGGTTCAGGTAAACAATGTAGCACATTCTTACGAACACTGAAACTATTTATTATTCCATTAGTCATGAGATAAACTTAGAAACGGAGACGGAGAGAATTAACTAAAAAATACTATAAAAAACAGAATAACATGTTCATGTATCATGTAAAGTCTCAAACCGCTCATTTTCCCGACCTTATTTACTGTTACTTACCCAACAAGACGGATGTTATTATTTTCTTCCATAAAGTTTGAGATATTTATAGAAATGTTTCGTTCTAATTCAATTGCTTTGATATACCTTTGAGACGGACTTCAAAGGGCATGTAAGTAAATGGCTGCATCAGTTTTAATTTATTTCCTGTTTACATGAAGATGGGCGTCTCATAACGAAATAGAAGGCCTGTGACGTCACGTAACTTAAAAAGCTATAACCGCATAAGTGAAACGCTCACAGGTTAAGCTATGCTGGACGCGGTTGGTCCCTAGATGGGTGACCATCTGTGTCATAACGAGTTCCTCCGTGTTTCGGAAGGCACGTTAAATTGTGGGTCCCGGCTGTTATTCCTACATCTTTCACAGGCGTTAAAAGTAGTCAGAAGCTTGAAAAGTCTGACAACCAGTCTAACCAAGGGGTATCGGGTTGCCCAGGTAACTTGGTTGAGGAGGTCAGATAGGCAGTCGCTCCTTGTAAAACACTGGTACTTAGCTGAAACCGGTTGGACTGGTAGCCGACCCCAACATAGTTGGGAAAAGGCTAGGCCAATGATAATAAGGTATTTAAGGTTAGGTACATAGTTAGATTAGTTAGAAGGGTACCATATGTAAATCGAAAAACCGAACAATATTGCTGAGACTCCGCTGTTGGTCTGTCTGTCCATCTGTCATCTGTATTTCTGTTGCGGCTGTAACAAAAAATATAAAATAATTTGATTGTGGTAAAAAAACGCTTGCCTTCAAAGAAATTGGGATACTCGCGAATTTATTTTATAAACATTATGTTATGTTATACACCTCTCAGTCTTGTTAGTCTGAGTTGAACGGGACAGGTTTTATTTAATAGCCTATTTTTAGGAAGAGGAGTAAAGAGACAGAAAGAGATTTGTCCCTTCAAAACGAGCGTCGAGCTTCTGCACGTTTACGCACGCAAAGATAGAATAGAGTATATTGTCTACAGTCAATCGTCATTATTATAATCAGCAATTATTGAGAATTATTGTGTTGCACACAAATGATACTGCAGAAAATTCGAGTTGATTAATCTAAAACTTCGTTAGTATTCAAAAACACAAAAAAAATCTTGTTTTGTTTTATCTGCAAAAAAACAGTTTCTATAAGAAAATTTTAAACCACTTTTTAAGATTTAAAGAAAACCTTATAAATAAAACTCAAAACAAATATAATTCATAAAAAGGTCATTCAAAGATAAATACAAAATCACGTTTATTTGTAGAGTATGCACTTACAGCAGTTATCGACGATTCTTTCCGGTCATTTCCATTAAATATTGATATGAAATACGTTTACTTAATCCAAGTCGTTACATTCACATAAATGACTCTGACTTAACGTAATGGTTTCCTAATACGTTTTGGAACAGGTATAAGTGGTATCGTACCTATTATTTTAATATAGTATTTTGTCAACCCCTATTTTTGTAGTGACATTGGTCTTTATTGTGTTAAATAATGATGACAGTTTTTGTATTGAGGTTAATATATTTGATTAGGTAGTAGTTTTGTTTGTTACTCGTAAGGCAAAGGGCAGAGATGGCGTGTCGTGCAGTAAGGGCCACTGACACCCCGGGCGAAAATATTATTTTAAAAAATATATATTTAAAAATTAATCGACCTTTTTTTAAGATGTGTACTTTTTATTAATATTCCATCAATATAGCACAGAACTTAGAGGCAAGAGACTCAACCTTCAGACCTTGGCGCCCCAGAGAATTTGTCGCCCTGGGCTATCGCCCCATCACGTCCCCCCCTAAGGCCGGCACTGGTGTCGTGGGAGATGCTTAGGTCCAGCAGAGGATTGAGACGGGATGATGATGATATTATTTAAGCCTAAAAAAACAAAATGTCTCCTTGTGGAACCGAGGCAGTGCTACGCGTATTGCTGCCACAACGTAAATTTCCTTCTTTTTGCAATACAGAAGCGGGACTGTCATGAATTAAAAAACAAAAGTTAAAACTACCTTCATATTTTACTTACTCAGCCATTTTAAATTTTAATATTTTATCAAAAGCTTTGAATTTAAAACTACTTTGTTTTCAATCTAGTAGAAAAACTTGAACAATGAGCTACCTTTTAAATACCGGCTTTACAAAGAGATATACGTGTCTCAATGAAAGAGGAATGAGTTTCCCGCTAAAAATGTTTAATGAGGAACATTTCCCGCCCTTTGCTGACAGCTAGTAGCGCTTTATTGCGTTTGTTTTTTTTTAATTAAAAACAAACTCAATACTTTAGTATTTTACGAAACTAAAAAGTTACATCGTCACAGCATTTTATTTACACAATGGACGGCTAAGGATGGTTCAGCATATTATGCAATGGTGTTAAAAAAATAGCTGACACTTGTCCACCTCTCTGCGCGGGTTTATCGGTAAATCCTGTGAACTAGAAAATAAGTTCTATTGGTGAAGCGATTTTCAACATCGCCCGCACTAAATAATTTATTCTTCGTGTTCTTAAAACATTCAAGTTGTATGCACAAAGACACTTACATTCAGAACAAGCAATTGTGGATCACACAAACGTCTGTCCTACGCGGAGATTAAACCCGTAACATGACGACGCCCAAACGGCTATCCGCGCAGCCAAATATTTATTTGGCTGCTAGATTATATTATCTATAAATGGTTCCATAAATCTATACTCTATACTAATATATAAAGCTTAAAGAGTTTGTTTGTTTGAACGCGCTAACCTCAGGAACTACTGGTTCAAACTGAAAAATTATTTTTGTGTTGTATAGACCATTCATCGAGGAAGGTTTGAGGCTATATAACATCACGCTGCAACTAATAGGAGCTAAGATACAATGGAAAATGTCGAAAAACGGGGAAAAATATTCATCTACGAGGGCTTCCGTTCCAAAATTCCTAACTTATATCTTCTAACCACGCGGACGAAGTCGCGGGCAACAGCTAGTAAAACAATATAGCTTTATGTAGGTACTTCTACCGCAGACGGGTAGAAAATTACAATTATCACAGCCCGTATATACATAATTAATCGCATTCCTATATTTATAACATTTATGAATACAATAACGTGATACAAACCCTGTCAAATATTTACATGAATACTGTTAAATAATTATGACGTTACGTACGTCGTTACGTACCTTAAAGCTGGCGGAGTCCAGGTGTCGTCTATTTTGAAATAAATTGTTTTTCTTTTTAACTTTTCTTAACCACCTTAAGATTCATTTATCACCAGCGTTACCCTTAAATGGCGATAACCGTGACAAGTTTACACTAGCTTTTTAGGGGTCCCTTACTTTTTAAATAAAACAAATGTTATGTTCTTTACCGTTATTATTGGATAATTTAAAATGCATTTTGGTACTAAAAGGTACCATTAACATGTCTTTGTCTAAACATACATTTAGATTCGATAATTTTCGTTTAGATGTGAATTAAATTTATACCCGTTTTATAAATTAAATAAATATTATAATTTAAAAGTAAAAATAACAGCTTAGGATATAACAAAAATCATATTAAATAAAAATAGATAATCCGACAAATACAAATTACGGAATATCGTTTTAAATAATAAATCTATGGCTATAATCTGTTTTAATCTTCACAGATTATAAAACGGATATTAAAAAGTTGCTTTCAATATCGCAGCTCCAAAATATAAATTCTAAAAAGTTTTTTCACTGTAGTAGCAATATATTAAAAATCCCAATTTTTTTTAAGTCATTGGTTATTTTGAAACGAAATTCCGTATTTTGTAATAACTTGTAATTACAATTAGTCTTCGTGACAGTTATAGGAAACTTAATTAGTCAACATTCAGAATTTACATAAAGCAGACATTTTATGCGTATGAAGTTTTAAAACCATGGTACTAGCAATCAATAAAAAAAGTTCATATAAGTAGTGAGTCACAAAAAAAAACGAATTATATTTGAATATAGAACTGAATCGTTAATAGTTTGTATGTATGTATGTTTGTCAGCGATTATCTCGTGTTAGGCTGAAGCGATTTGAATGCGGTTTTCAGGAATGTGTTTGTTACTTAACATGTATTTATTACGCCACTTGCGCTATTTATTTAATTAGATTTTTAGAACGAGTGCAATCATGGCTTTAAAACTTCATATACTCGCGTAAGGTAGATATTTATCCATTTCTACTTTAATAATATTATTAACATCGATTTAAAAAAATCTTTTAGAATCACAATTAGGTAATACAATTTATTATTTATTTATGCGACTCGAGTTAAATTCTACTTGTACTTTTTAATAATTTTATTGATTAATTTAATTAAGCGACTTCAAGAAAGGAGGTTCTCAGTTCGATTGTTTGTATGTATGTAGGTATGTTTGTACGCGATTATCTCGCGTTAGGCTGAATCTATTCGGATGCGGAAAAGTATTCGGTACATTCAGGAGAAGGTTTTAGTGATTTAACCGACTCAAAAAAGGAGGTTCTGAGTTTGACCTGTGAATATGTATGTACGTTTATCCACGATTATCTCGCGTTTGGCTGAATCGATTTGGATGCGGTTTTCATAAAAGTATTTGTTACAATCGGGAGACCAATTTAGTTAAAATAATTTATATTATATAATATACACCTCTATTTCAAACTTCTACTTTTTGAAGTCTGTGCCAAACCAATTTTCATGACAAAGGAGAACGCTGCTTTATTAGATACTAGCTATTGCCCGCGACCTCGTCCGTGTGTTTACGTAAACATAACCTACCGTTAGTTTACAGTCTCGGTATTCATTTGATTGAATATTTTGTTGTATGGTTTTCTCTATGTAGCCGCTTTCATTTTGGTTTTGTTGGTTTGGCACCGACTTCAAAAAGTATAAGTTTGAAATAGTAATAATATACCTATAATATACATTATTTTGTTCTTTTCAGTTTTTTTTAATGCGTTTCTTTTTTTTTTTCGAAAAAAAATAGTGTTTAGTCTTTCTGCTTTGTTATAAGATTTTTTAATGAGAATTTTGAATTAACTTGGATATGTTATTTTTACACTTATTTAATAAAATGATTATTCTACTACTCGACAAACTACTTAGGTATAAAATGCAAAATAAAATTACAAAAGTTTTTTTTTCGTTAAATAATATTATGTAATGAATTTTATTCAATGTCAAGTTTGAAATTGATTTCAGAACACTGACATGAAATAAATAAAAAAATAAGTGAATTTAAAATGTAAATGCACAAAAGAGAAGAAAGTTAATCGTTCGTAAGGGATGTGGTTCAATGTGAGTTGTAAAAAGTTTTTATGTAAATAAATATGGAAGGGTGGTCGACCCTTCTGTCTGTCTGCTAGTATCGATTGGAATCAGTTTGATGTCGCGTTCGATCGCAACACAAGCACTTTGCAGTAGAATTTCAGTCGTTTTTTAAAGTGTATGAATACTGGCACATATTATGATCTGCCCATGAGTTTCTTACCTAAGCAACACGTCACGTATTATATACAGTCGTGACGTCACTATCAGCTATCCGCGATCATTGTTCCACAGCAGGAGATAACTCAAATCGCATCTTAATTATAAGCACTTTGGAATCTAATTTACTATAATTTACATAGCCATACCGACTAATATCTACGTACACTTAGAAAATCTACATAATTACAAACTTGTTCACTAAGAATCTAGACTTTTCGAATTTTTCAGAGATCTAGGTTGTTGTACAGTTTTATTTTTTTTGTTCTTATTTTCTAGGTTGAACGCGTCGGCGGTGCTGGGCGGCGGCGCGCTGAAGATGGAGTTCTTGGAGCTGGGCACGCTGTTCCCCGGGGACACGCCACTGTCCGTGCTCACCGATGCCGGACTCGGACTGTCACTCACATTGTTGCACACCGTCAACTCCTGCCCCGGTATCGAGACGATCTGACCTATCGGCTTCTGCCTGACTAGATTTATGCTTTGGCACACGTTATTCTTCACTTCACTATCACTTGGTTCCTTCTTCTGGTACCGGGTGAGCGTCCCCGCGGAGCCTGCGGAGTTCGGCCGGTACATTGGCGTGAACTGCGACTGCGGGTAGTACTGCATCTCGGCGGTAGCCTGGCCCGGGACCCACGGGCCCATTGTGGACACGACGGGAGCCATGTGCGTCCACATCGGCACTTGGACCACATGCGCCCCATCTGGTATGGGGCTGAAGCCAGGCGCGACTGGCATGGGCCGCACCACGCCTACAGGAGGCGGCGCACTGTGCGGCCTCATCGCTGGATGTCCATACTGACCCACAAACTCCTCACCCTCATACGTCCTGTTCGGTGTGGGGCATTGCGCGTACTCAACATTGGGGAACACCGTGTGTGGACTTCGTTGCAAATATGTAAACATCTGTTGCTGCGCTTGCTTCATGGCGACGTATTGCTGCAGGTGCATGGCCGTCTGTTGCCTCTGCTGAACTATATCCTGCGCCATCGTCGCTGTCGTGTTACCGTGGATGTAGTAGATATGAGATTGAGTGTGGACTTGTGTGACCGGCGAGTGCTTTTGAGTTTGAGGGTTGAACTTGTTGTCTGTCACATTGTTCTGAGGGTCCTGGTACTCTTCCGGCGGTGCGATATATTTCGGTGGTGATGGCGGCGTCACCTGTTGTGACATCGGGTAGCTTATGATCTGAGCGATGTACGGCTGCTGGGACTTAGCTGAGTGTGCTGGACTGTGTGTTTGGAATGTAGGATTGTACGTAATCTGTGACATGTCTTGCCCCAGCCCTTGAGCCTCGCCCTCTTTATGGTTAGCCTTGTGTTCATTAGCTTCGTTTTTCTTAGGCTTTTGGTTGTAAGGAACCACTTTAGGGTTGCTTTTCCAGTTAGCGCCTGCGCTTTGCGGTCTCTTGACCGGTGATTTAGTGGGGTCTTGCCAGTTGTCCCCGTTGAGTTGTCTCGGGTCTGGTGGATGGTGGGATTGTGCGCTGTGGGCTCTTCGCGGCGGTGGGGAGAAGCTGTCCATGACGTGTGGCTGTCGGTAGCACCTGCGGCTGGAGCCAGGGCTGTTGACTTGTCGCTCCGGCGGCGCTGGTATCATTCTGGGCCCTCTCCTCCTGGCTGGAGTGGGCGGCGATGGCTGCGACTGTGAGGAATGTGTCGACATGGAAGCTGAGCGCCATTGTTCTATTAATATCCTGCGCCGTTCATGTTCTATTCGGATTTCCGTTTCGCTGGACGAATCGTAGTCTCTGCCCTAAAACAGAATAATCATATTAGTTCTCACTTAGAAACTAACATCAAATTAAAAATGCTTATTCTGCAAATTCTTACATTCTCAATTTTGTCGTCCAGCATTTTGAAGAAATCTTGTTGGCTCGCCGAAACTTCACTGCAACAAATATTATGAAAATTTAATTAAACTTTCCTTAAATCACCTCTAGAAGACTACGGATATGATCTTTGAGGTTTATTACAAAGTCCTCGGTTTTGAACGGTATCAATAGAGGTAAATTGAATATGTGATCTACATACATGGCAGGCTGATGGTTGGTGAGTGGCAGGATGTGCTTGCTTTGCTCGGCGTCGGCCAGCGCGTCGTCAGGGTGCGCTCCAGCCGGACCCTCTTCCTCATCAGCGTCTTTGTCTGCAGCGCCTGTAGAAGAAGACCCTACTTGAATTTCTTCGTATTATATAGTTAAGGTACCATCATACAACTTAAGTAGAATCATTGGCATTGGCTTAGCCTTTTCCCAACTATGTTGGGGTCGGCTACCAGTCTAACCGGTTTCAGCTAAGTACCAGTGTTTTACAAGAAGCGACTGCCTATCTGACCTCCTCAACCCAGTTACCTGGGCGACACGATACCCCTTGGTTAGACTGGTTGTCATACTTTTCAAGCTTCTGACTAACTGTAACGACTGGCAAAGATGTAGGAATAACAGCCGGGACCCAGGATTTAACGTGCCTTCCGAAACACGGAGGAACTCGTTATGACAAAGGTGGTCACCCATCTACGGACCAACCGCGTCAAGCATAGCTTAACCTGTGATCGAATCACTTATGCGGTTATAGCTTAGCCACGAGCTTACGTAGGATCAAAATCGTAATTTGTCGTCTAGTCTTTTGATATTGTTAATTATTTTCAAGTTTATATTCGGTATTAGAGTCGTGTAGATCTTGCCATTCCGTAATCTGGCTTTGTGAAAAGTAGGTTGTTTTTATAAAAGCTTAAATAAACACAATGAAAAAAGACAAAAATTATAATCCTATTTTTTCAGTGTCTATCTAAGGAAAGACGAGAAGCTTCTAAATACCTGTCAGCTGACCCAAAGTATCCAGGTCATTATAGTCAAACCTCACAAATTCCGGACACGGAACAAGTTTAAACCTTCGATTAAACTGTAATACCTTAAATAATTGAGAGCATCAATAATGCCGTCAGACGTTGCGTGGCTGTCATATCTGACACACCGAAGGCTTAACCGTGTCCAATCACAAGCCGGCGTAGGTGTAAAGGTCTTTTCATCGCTACGAACATTAATTGCTACGCTATTTACGTAGCAACGTAGGCGGTAGTTCGCAAGAATATTTAATTAGAGGAATGAAGATGTAATGGGGTAAAGTATTTGTAAGTACGTTGTAAGTAGCAAAGGCATCCTTGACTTAGGGCACCGTCCTTTCTCGGTATACAAAGTGATACTACGGTAGGAATGCGTAGCGGAAATGTCTTAAGTATGTGTTGTGAATGAATGAATATTTTTATGCCTAAAAATCTATGAGAATGGGAACCATGTCGGATGGAAAGAACCTTTAAATATTTTGCTTACACCTACTATTTCGACATCAAAAATTAGTAATACGAATGACATTATCATTCGACAATTTGACATCAATGTCTGTGCAATTTTGACTGACGTTTTCACCATAACTCAGTGTTTTGAAACTAGTTTTGTGTACAGTTTATTTCAAGTGGAAGATTCTGGCTCTGGGCTCCATTCACGGCCGGCTCGAGGCAACGTTTTTCATAATTACTTCCAAAGGTAAAGTTGAAGGATTCCCGCGGGTCACCTGTTTGTGCGCTAAGCCTTTGATCTGTTACCTAAGGATACATTTCTTTACAAACTTTCAGACTTTCTTTGTATTATAAATTAATTATGTAAGATTTTAACCATTGTTTACTTTGACAGAAAGTGAGCTGTTACAATTTTGTAAATTAAAAGGGCGTTAAAATTTTTGTTGCATAGGTTTACGAACCCAATATTTAAAAAGGGACCAATATTACTAAGGTTTCATTGTCTGTACTGTCTGGCCTTCAGTACCATGACAGTTAGCATATATTATAGACCTCCTTTTTGGTTTGATTCAAGGGCGAAGGGATGATGGGATGGGATGAAGGGATGACTCAAAGAGTATAGATCCACCATATATGCTACAAAGTTTCCGCCTATCTGTCCGTTGGTTTCTAACCAGCCTGTATGTCATAAATCGTGATGGCTCGACAGTTGTTTTATTTTAAAACTGTGTATTCAAAAGAGAGATTTAAAAATATAGGTGAGAGGAGACTGTAGAACATGTAAAATGTTATTGAGACAGCATTTTATGCAGATATTTAAAACAAAATACCGACTAAAAAATTCAAACAATAAAAAACCGTATAATTAGTACAGTTTATAATAATTCCCTAAAACGATTCCAGTAAACGTTGACACCGTACGAGAAATATAAATTGGATGGCAATTATTTTTGGGGAAATTTGCGAACGAACGAAAGCTTGTAATTCACGAGGGAGATATTTATAAATGTTTTACGTAAATTGGGAGTTTTTCATAGAATGTTTTTTTGTTTATTTCGATACTTATAACATTATGGAGATTAAATTATTTTGAGAGAACGGTGATGAAGGAAAATTGATGGGTATTGAATTAAACTGATTTCTGATTAAGTGATTTCGGTTGGCCTTTCTAAATCTTTTAATTACTTGGTACTCGGGTCAAGGCCAGTCTGTTCCTTTAGGTGATGATGCATTTAAGCAATGACTTGCAACATAACAAAGGAACTGCTTCCCGAGATGTTCAAACTTCTGCGAAAACTGCTTCGGTCTACAAAATTAATAGATTAAAATATGTAAATACTCACATTTTTAATCGTCAGTCCATTTAAATTTTATCCAATTCTTTTTATTACATTACATCGTTAAAGCAAAGCTACCCTGAAAATTTCAGCCTGCCAGCTTATTGGGAAGTGCCTCAAAGTTGAGTACCAAAAATCCAAGCGGAACGACAAACAAACAAACAAGAAAGTAAGTATATAAAACGTGGGAAAATATTACTGGTTGAGGTTTTATTGTTAACTTTATATAAAAGGTCGTAGAACTATATAGCTAGGTATAGTTTAATCGATAAGTACGCTCCCTTAGGTGGCCTCAAGTTGATCAAGTCACGGCGAAAAATGCCCCGTCAACCAACCGAAGATAGGGGAGTAAGTATCGTCACTTGGGGTGAAGTCTTATCTATACTAAGATATAAAGCTGAAAAGTTTGTTTGTTTGTTTAAACGCGCTAATCTCAGGAACTACTGGTTCAAATTGAAAAAATATTTATGTGTTAAATAGACCATTCATCGTGGAGAATTTTAGGCTATTAACTATCACGCTGCGACTAATAGGAGCGAAGAAGATACAATGAAAAAATATCGTATTAATTTATATTTTGGTATTCCTTCCTGTATAATGAAACGAAAAATGTACTGTAACAAAAATTTTCGACCGTTGAAATACCCGAAATGCTAGCTATTCAATCAATGACATCCGTTGCTAGGCAACGTAGGTCATTGAACCAAAATACAATACACTCGAATGTGAACTCGTCAGGGCAATAAAGTAATACTATTAAAATTAATCAAATATCAATTTTAAATGTGAATAAAGCAAAACGAAAATCAAAATTCTTGTTCCTTGTACTTGTACCGATGTCTTTTCGGGTGGTCCTTATATTAGCTACTAGCTTTTCGCCCGCGTCGATGTTGGTTATATCGCGTTTCCAAGAGAAGTCTTCAAAAGTCTGGGATAAAAATTATCCTTTGTTCTCTCTCAAGGTCAACTCAATCTCTGTACCAAATTTCATTAAAATCAGTTCAGTGGTTTAGACGTGAAAGCGTAACAGACAGGCAGACAGACAGGCAGACAGACAGAGTTACTTTCGCATTTATAATATAAGTAGGGATAGACGGTCTTTCTCGTATTTTAGTTTTAGTTTAGTTTAACTCAACTCCTGTGATAATTGTTATTGAGTATTTTTTACAGCTTTTACATCTGAGCCATTTGCATTCGTAGGTACATGTAATACCTACGTAATGAGAACTATGTTTTTAATAAAAAAAAAATTCACTTGCGTATTATAAAAGACTTCACGGTTAGTCGAGTAGTTGAGGCAGCCACGACAATAAATGTGACGTGTCGCGGGTTCGATCCCAGCGTAGGACAAGCTTTTGTGTGATCCACGAATGTATGTCTTGAGTGTGGACTCTGGATGTCTTTGTGCATATGACATGTATTTTTATAAAACCACTCGCGATACAAGAATTACAGTCTTTAAGTAGTCTGACATTTATTAGAAGATATGATTATTATAGATTTATTGAAGGAAAACTTCGTGAAGAAACCAGTACACCTGATTATTTTAGGCCAGGAGACCTATGGCTAATTTAAACTCTCATGCCAGGTTGTAAATCAACTATAGGCTTAGAAAAGAAAATTGAGAATGCCTACGCAAAAATATATAAGTTGGCTTTTAGTTTTTTGTCTTTTTGGTATGTACCCACAATATACACGCAATCATCCTTGTTAGAGGGTTTGTGTAATATCGCCCAATTAACCATATTGCCCTGTAATAGGGCTGTATAGTATACAGGGTGCGCCATAAACGAAGGTATTCATGGCCAGTCGTGCGTGATGCTACAATTAGCATAGTTTATTGAAGATTGGACTGGTGGAGCGGAAAGGTATGAGGCATTGTGTTTAATAAACAGCAAACGTGTAAAAGAAAATCTAAAAGTTTTACTGGCAAGCGGAGAAATATATTATGTTATTTGACTAAGGCCAGATTTTCAATCGTCAGATAACTTTTATTTGAGGAATGAATATGGCCGTTTGACATATTTTCTATAGAAAAGCTGTCAAAACGTAGAACAAAATAAAGTCGTCGAATAAAAGTTATCTGGCGATTGAAAAATCGGCCCTTAATGTAATAATATAAATCTGTATTGTCCTTCAGCCGGGTTTCCAAAAAATATTTGTGAAATAATAATTGAACACGTATTTTTTGACTATCGCATAATTAAAAAGTAAGGGTTTTTTTTTTTCAAAACCTCACCGTACCGTACCTACCGTACCAATTACCAAATATGAAAATATTCCAAATACCCTATTATATAGTCATATAAACAATATTTAACACAATAAGTCATCATTGGCCTAGCCTTTTCCCAACTATGTTGGGGTCGGCTTCCAGTCTTACCGGATTCAACTAAGTACCAGTCTTTAAAAAGAGCGACTGCCTATCTGACCTCCTCAACCCAGTTACCTGGGCAACACGATACCCCTTGGTTAGACTGGTTGTCTGACTGTTGACTACCTGTAACGACTGTCAAATATGTATTAATAATAGCCGGGACCGACAATTTAACATGCCTTCCGAAACACGGAGGAACTCGTTATGACAAAGATGGTCACCCTCTACAGACCTGTGTTTAACCTGTGATCGTTTCACGTTCGTATAACACTATCTTGTATCAGTATTTTACTCTCACTCCAATGTAAAGTGTGTGAACGAAAATTATAATTAAATACGTAGAACATTCTATACGTCAAAATAACTTTGTTTTGCATGATCGTTATCAATAGACGGAATTATTGCAATACTAGGGGTGTCCAACGTGTACGGAATTTCGAATAACTTTTTACTTAATTTTCCTAATACATTTACAGTCGTAGTGGCCTAGCGATTCTGTGCATGGAGTTGTATGCATAAGGTACAGGTTCGGTTCTACTGCAGGGAAAACACTAAAGTAATTTTTTCGCGTGTTAAATGTACTTTTTTAATTATTCCAAGATCTGAACGGTGAAGGAAAACATCGTCATAAAAGCTTCATTGGAAATATTGGAGTTTGAAATCGCCAATCGCCAATCAAATTCTCAAATCTTTCCTGTACGGGCAACGGCCTGTGGGATGAATAAAGGTTTCTATTAATATTAATGCATTATTTTAAAATACAACTCAGTCATTGGCCCTTAGGCGTTAAGCCATGTCCGTTGTTCAGGTGCAAGGCAGAGACAAATTTGAGGCATTTAAGAAAGTCACTGAGTTTCTTTAGTAAATAAGAAAATATATTTCATCCAAAGGAAAATACGTAAAAATTACTAAATAACTCGTATGGTAAATGCTAAATACGGTAATCAGAAAGATTGTATTTTGTGTCCTTGAAATGTCGTAATTCTAGTTGCGTTTAATTTTTACTATCCTAAAACGTATCTCTCCACTTTTGAATGTTATCAAGAAATACGATTTTGCAGTTCTCTTAACCAACAGTTGCACATTCAATAACACTTTACAAAATAATATCCATTTTCCAAAGCAGAACCAACAAGGAGAAACATAGCATAGCACAGTATCGCATCACATAATTCCGTATTGCACGCAACACCCACTCTCATAACGGCGACCCATTTCCTCAGAACTTGTTTGAAGTAACTAACAATGTGTTTTGAAAAACCACAACCAGATTGTGAAACGCAAAGGATTGTAGAATGTATGGGATGACGTCACAGTATTAAAAGTGAAATTTAAATACATTTTGAGTGACATACATGGTATAACTTAAAATATCTTCAGAGGAAATTGTATTTGTAATTAATTACAATACAATTTCTAGGAATATTTATTATTAAGTCTGAAGCCACTACGCAAAGTAAGGAGTGTCTGTCTATAAGATGGCCGCTATGTTGGTATGTGTGTCTAAGTCTATCTGTAGCACAGTAGCTCTTAAATAGGGGAACCGATTTAGATGCGTTTTTTATCTCTTTGGATTTTCCATTTGTTGTTTTACCTTGTCATAATTTAGGTGCAGTATAAATCTGCGAAAAATAGTATTTCATTTCTTAACACTGAGGGAACAAATTGTTTTTTAATTATTTATACGTCATCGACATCTCACAAAACGAAATAAGTATTTGATAGTTTTTTTTTAAAATTAGACGATCGACAAACATTTTGCTTTCTTTCATAGAATTCTCTCGTTTTCATCCTTTATATTGTCTGAATAATACTTTTCAGAGATGTTGACTACGTTCAGTTATAAATTACTCTGCAGTTAAGAATTCTTGATAAACCTGAGACAAACGCGCCCACTCTTGAAAATTGTGTTAAGATTTAACAGACAAGATGGCAATTGCAATTTCTTGGAAAAATACCGAGAACCCTTTCTTTATTATTTTGTTTGTTGTGATTATTTTAGAGATATAAATGTAGAGTTTTATAAAAGTAAATAAATCTACATTTTTTTTTGTAGAGAAAGACAGTTTAAACTTTTATTTACTTTCACTTTCCCCGTTGAATGTATGTTATCAACTCTTGGAGGTTTAATTAGATCCACTGCTCGGTTTCCGATAAAACTGAAATGACAGCATGCAGCATTCGACATTACATTGAGCTGATCTGCTGATGGAGCTAGAAGGTGGAGCCACACTAAAACACTATCAGGTTTCCATTCGTTTGAACTGTCTTTTCGAGTAGGTACTTTGATTTCAAAACATTAAAGCTTATTTTTAAACTATGTTTTTAATTGTTATTCTTACCTTGTGTAACTCGTCAACCCACATTCATATAACAAGATTGTCTTTTAGTTACGTTAAATTTAGAGATCGTATTGGTTATTTAGCTTATCAACCAAAAATATAGACGATTTTTTTGCTGGTATCGCTCGTCATAGTCATAAATGATTCTTAAAAAAAACTTAAAAAAAATTACCTACAAACTCTATTAAAATTATATACTACGCTGCTATCAGATCCGAAAGACATACCAGCTAACTCGGAATGACTCGGATACATTCAAACAATGGCTACGTTACATAAATACATAAGGTGGACAGTACTGTGTAACAAGCCGAGTTTATCCAGCTTCTCTATACATTGAGCAGATGTTGCTCTGTCCGTCCATTGGCTTCACGTCAAACAAACACGGCGTTTTTATTGTCTAACCCTGGTTCATTGTGTAAGCTCTGTATTTGCACATACCTGTGTTCAAAACGATTAATACGTATTCATTATTAATATACAATCGTTAAACAAGATAATGAAAATGTTGGCCGGATTTTGCTGCAATTGTTTTAATATCGAAAATATTGTCAAAACATTATCTGTACTAATATCATAAAGAGGCAATATTTGATTGTTTGTTTGTTTGACATGAATAGGCTTCGAAACTACTGGTCCGATTTGAAAAAATATTTTACTGTTGAGAAGCTACATTATCTATATTAGTTTCGTGAGAAAATTGCGATATTGTAACCCGAGGTGTCATAACTTATATCTTCCAACCACGCGCAAGACGTCGCGGCCAACTGCTAGTACCTTGATAAGAACTGACGATACAAAAGGTTGAACTGCAATAATAAAGCTGCTGTCTGTCTTTTCGTCCGTCTATCTTTCATCAGCTGTGTTTATTGAAACGTGATAGCTATAGAGTTTAAATATTACAGATGATGTATTTCTGTAACCGCTCAACATTATATAAAAATCGAGGCATACAGCAATGTTTGGTATGGTAAAAAAGTTATTTATTAGCCTATTTGTACGGAACCGTTTTTGACAGCTGTTAATTATGTGATGTATGCCCATAATACTTGTAGGCGTAAAAACCTACCTACTTGTAACCACCGACGCAAGATGGGTCGTGGGTTCGATTCCCACCCAGGACAAATGTTTGTGTGATGAGCACGATCATTTGTTTTGTGTCTGGGTGTAATTTATCCATATTATGTATGTGTTTAGAAATATATAAGTATGTTTATCAGTCGTCTAGTACTCATAATACACGCCCTGCTTAGTTTGAGACTAGATGCCGTTGTGTGAATGTTGTCCAATATTATATTATATTATTATTAATTCGATTTCAATTTAGTTTCTTTTGTATTAATGGTGAACCATGTGCGAGAGAACTTGAGTTGTTTTTATAAAAATCGGTCAAGCCATTTAAAAGTTGTGGGGGAAGGATTTTACCGGGGGGATTTTTTTAAAAATCTTAATATTTTGCGGACGAAAATAGTACAAAATTTCGAGTACATTATTAAATTGAGTATGCAATTTTATGGTATTATTATTTCCTTTCGTTTATTTTCGCTTATGTCCAGAAATGTGGTCTTGTGGTAAGGCAGATCAGTAACAACTTCAGTTCTCCAAAGAAAAATCAAATGGAAAGCTTTAAAACTATGCCTTCAATTCGTAAGGATTTAGAAAATCGGTACTCTTAACTTTTAAAATAAACTCTACCTTATTTTTTGTAGGGAAAGGTTGATTTTCAATCGGCCTAACTGCCTGTAATATCTTTATGGCTTAAGAAGATTACCTAAAGGGCAGTTGGTTAAGGACTTTGCGAACTTTATTGAGGTTCTTTAATGTTTTGTAACAAGTCATTTAATTTGATACCAATTCTGATAACTTTGCACGTAAAAAGCCTACGGTCATATTAAAATTCTGGGTGGCGCTCTTGATATACATAAAAAAAACTAATGCAAATTTTACTTTGTTATTCGTAAATGTCCCATCTTGTTTATGAACTAGAAAAATACCTACCAACAAAGTAGACAAAAGTTAGTTAAGTACTTATAAATAAAATAAAATAGATTAAAAAAATAAACAAATTACCCACGTTTTTAACTGTAAATTTTTAACATATTTAGTGAGTTTTACGGCTCATTTAGACGATGCGAGAAATATTGTACAAGTTGCAATACATTGCGGGATCGCGCAGCTCTGTCGTCGAAAGGTATGTGGTATAGCCGGCAATGACGACCTCCGTGGTCGAGTGGCGCACGCACCGGTTTCAAGGTGTCGCTAGCTCTGAGGTCTCGGGTTCGATCCCCGGCCGGGTCAATGTAAAAATTCACATTTCTTCATTGTCTCGGGTCTGGGTGTTTGTGGTACCTTCGTTGTATCTGAATTCCATAACACAAGTGCTTTAGCAACTTACTTTGGGTTCAGAACAATGTATGTGATATTGTCCGCATTAATGTATCGCAACTTGCATGATACTTTCAACACCGTCTAAATCGGCTTTTATATTGTTAATTGCATTGTCATCGGGTTTGAAGATACCCTGAAAATTTCAGCCAAAAATCCAATCGGAACGACATACAAACAAACAAACAAGAAAGTGAGTTTATTAAAACATGGTAAAAATATAAACAGTGACGTTTAACTTTGAATGTACCCCATAGTGCTTAGAACTCGCTTCGTTTCCATTTGTCGCGTTTGAATAGAGGCGTTTCCGTCGTACGGCGAGCAGGAGCCACCGGTACAGGGGTCTTTGTTGAGAGACGGGAACTGGCCCCTGGTCAATGGAAACTTTGATTCTATTATCGCTTATGGTTAGTCGTAGGTTAATATTGTAAGCATGGAAGAGATAACTATTATACTGATACACTCAAGTTGACTGCATCTTTCTGTGTTTCGGATGTTCCTGCATCCTGTGTTGTGGGTCCCGGCTGTTATTCCTACATCTTTGACAGTCGATACAAGGTAGTCAGTAGCTTGAAAAGTCTGACAACCAGTCTAACCAAGGAGTATCGTGTTGCCCAGGTAACTGGGTTGAGGAGGTCGGATAGGCACTAGGCAGTCGCTCCTTGTAAAACACTGGTACTTAGCTGAAACCAGTTAGACTGGTAGCCGGCCCCAACATAGTTGGGAAAAGGCTAGGCCGATGATGACACTCAAATTGACTGCACGGATAGTCGAGGATTGAGATCACCGCGCCGATCCCGCTGAGCGCGAAGTGTTGCCTGCTCGATCGCGTAAGGCATTTGTGTGTTGTTGTGCTGAGTCGGGGTGTCTTTGTGCATGCGAAGTGAATATTTGCGAAACCCCTGCGATACAAGGTTCAATCCTTGTGTCGCAGGGGTTTAGTGGTTAATTAAATGAGTCATTTTCAAAAAAGTTTAAAACCACCATACAGCATAAATGCTGAACTGGGTCTATTTGGCACAGCCGTGAGGCACACGATACCTGCTTTTGTGTTCATTCTTTTGTGTGCCCAAGGCTTGTCAAATAATTTTTTTTTTTCTTTCGTTCTTCTTAAGCATTTTTAACCCCCAACGCCGATCTGTGGGAATAATGAAGTCCGATTGATAAGTGAGAGTAGACATTATTTACTAAATCTCAGCCTGCAATTCTGGTTAAGATGATTCGTCATGTAGGTAATCAAAAAACTGTTTGTCATATTTGTTAATTAGCAAAAATATTGTAGGTATACTAATATTTTCCCTCACGTATTTTTGCGTGTTAAACCCGAAATCTTTGGATTTTATCTAAATTAAATTTATTTGATGGAGGATAAGTAACCTTTGTATATATATCTATATCTCTATCTTCTATCTATCTATCTATCTATCTATCTATCTATCTATCTATCTATCTATCTATCTATATATATAAAAATGAAACGCTGTTCGTTAGTCTCACTAAAACTCGAGAACGGCTGAACCGATTTGGCTTTTTTTAGTCTTGAACTATTCGTAATAGTCCAGGGAAGGTTTAAACGGTGAGGAAAAAGGAAAAAAATGCGGAAATTATGAAAAAAATAACAAATTTAATTTACTAAGGTAAAGGCACCATATTTGGGTATTGTAGAAAAGAACGCTGTTATCAAAGCAATTTACAAGTTACTTCTGTCTGCAAGGTACATTATTCAATTAACAATTTAGCTGTTCATGTTTATATGAGCAAATTATGCTTTAGTGTGTATACGTTTTCAAATAATCGGTCAGTTTAAGGCTAACATTTACTCGAATGCACGCTTCATACCAAATAATGTTTAAGATGATAATTTTATACTGCGTGACTATTTGTTTAGTTTGAAATATTGGAAGGGTTACATTTTTATCGAAAACACATACATATGTAACTTTTGAGTACTTCTTCAAGAAACGACTAGAAAACAAGTTTTTGAAATACATTTTGTGTCACTCTCGCCACCTCCTTTCGTTTACAGTTTATACACTCAGAATTAGGAACCAAATGCATTGGAGTTAGAATTTAAAAATTGTAATAAGGTTCTTTATATTTTACACTATTTAACATTTTTACAGTCAAACTGTGAGTATATTTCAAAATTAAGATAAATAACACTTCTAATAAAAATAGCCAATTCTCTACTTAATTTATGTTCTTTTAAGTTATAATGAAGACACCGCGGAAATAGGTGCCTTTACCTTACTCCACCTACTTTCATGTCAAAATTAAAAGAAGTTTTTATTCTTTTCCATATAATAAAACCTACATGGTAGCCAGCGTAGCTGTCACTTAGATTCTACTTGATCAGGTATCTTCACAATAAAACTATAACCATGCCTAGAAAGAGGTGAATCTTCCCCAACGTCCCAAAGGAGCTTAAAAAATTGAGGAGAGACAGAAGAACATCAGGCTGCAAGTCGCTCCGTAGAAATTGTGTTTGATTTCTCAGGGTATTTATGCATCTGCTTCTAAATCTCAAGAGACAAGTTCAGAATATGATGCGCAACTGTCAGCTGATCGTGAACGTCACGCATTGTATCTTGAGCCGGAGACGTTTACTGATAGAGAATTATGCTTGAATTCCCAGCGAATTCGCACATCTACTAATAGGTCTTTTGAAACAAGTGATGAATGTGATGTCAACAGTTTGACCGAGATTATCATGAGTTAGAAAGTGAGATAGAAAGAATTACTGGAGAACGGCCTGAAGAGAACGAAAAACAGCACAACGAACGTTTGAATTCTGATCGCCTTCGACATTCACTGAACAATGTCGAAATCATCTGACGTATCGGATGTGTCTCAAAATATCGCCGTAAGGCTTGGCGGCCTTCCATAATGTTGGTAAGGGACGGAGAGCATTTACGCATTTCGGAAGCATTCCGCCATCGGATATGGTTCAACATTTTTCATATTATGAAGCTGTTAAATGGCAAAAAGAAACAAACGGTATGTTCTGCTCAGTTGGGAAAGTATATTTCCAGACCAGGCACAAAACGTGAGGGTGACTGGGTTAGGCCAAGTCAGGTTCTGGCCGGCGGTAGCCCGCTTTCGGTGTAGGAAGGATTGCAACACTCTACCATTCACGGACTCAAAAACATAGCACGGTGGTTTAGGTTAAGAAGATTATGATATTTTAACTTTTAGACAAAATTTGGAACATGGAATTGCAGCAGTGATTTTTAATACATTCAGTGTTAGGGTAGGTTTGAGACGGCTACTTTAGAGGGAGGAGATGGTCTTTTACCAGTTTTTCAAAGGTGCTGAGTGTTTGACTCTTTCTTATTAGTGCAGGGAGTTTGTTCGACAAGCACACACCTTGCACGGTGAAAGACCTGTCGAAGAATCCTGTGGAGTGAGGTGGCCTCTTAAGTCGCAAATTTTCCGTTGAGCTCAGGCATCGTGAACGTGTGTCATTAAGGAACTGGAAACGTTTTTTAGACGTAATTCAGACACGTGATCATATTTGCTTAAACCAAATATGAATCTAATGAAAAATTCTGAAAAAGCTCGAGTTAATCTAGCTGTGCCTCATGAATATCAAGATAGTTGTCGTCACAATAATCGAGGATGGGAAGCAAATTTAATCACAAAACTTGCTAACAAGTCCTCACTCCATTAGACGATTTTGTTTGAGTATATACAAAGTGACGACTTGACCGCCGTTCAAAAAAAAGTAACATGGCTTTCTATTAGTAAAATAATTACCGAAATCGGTTCAGTATATGTTGAGATTACCCCACAACAACGTCACAAACTCAAAATTGTACCTCTTTTAATATTATCAAAAATTAAAACCTTAAGTTTTATCTTCCCCATATGCACATAACCTACATATACCTATTAATGTTATAAAGCTGAAGAGTTTGTCAGTCTGAACGCGCTAATTTCAGAAACTACGTACCGTGGACTCTAAAAACCTAATCCGATTTTAAAAAAAAACGTAACTTATATTTTCTAATCACGCGGACGAAGTCGCGTGTAACAGCTAGTATTGAATAAAAATTGTAAATTTATTCAAATCTCATAAATACCTATTTTTTATCATGACCGTGTTGTAGTCATTGGATACATGAACTGGGCTTCTTTTGTAAGACGACTAAAAAATCACGGTGTATTATTATTCCGATTATTTTACTTTCTTAAACTACTCAAAATTATTATTTTTTAATCCAAATAGTCCTCAATAGTAATTGGTGTACCAAAGTAACACTTTCAAGGTCACCAAAGTATATCGACAGAGCCTTTATTCGCATTCAATTACTCTAGAAAAAAACGTCACAAGAAACGTCAACAGTAAAAAAACCGCCTCCCAAAACAAAGAGCTCCCTAAATTCGGAGCTTACACAAATCTCCACACTTTCGAAGCATCAATAGATCCATTGAATTCTCGACGTTACGACACCGGGTGCTTTATTTATTGACAAAGACGTCCCGGACGTTTTTTATTCGCCGTAAGATGGGTAGCCACCATAATAAACACGTACGCACCATTTTAATGGCGTCTGAATGGTTTTGAGCGGCATTTTATGGGCCTCGCGCAGGTGTGGTTATTTGTTCATAACCTCTTATAAAACGGTAGTAGGTTAAAAGGGGCTGTGAATAAACAATGAGTGTTATTGCGTTTAAATGTGAACACATTAGGAAGTCACCCTGTATATGAGGTATATTGTTTAAACAAACGACGATTTATTACGTAATGTCGAAAAGTATCTCAGTAAATCCTACAGACCAAAAACAGAAACAGTTGTATTATGCACGATGTCCATCTGTTACGTTTTTTTTTAAATCGGATTAGTTTTTTAGAGTCCACGCTACGTAGTTTCTGAAATTAGCGCGTTCAGACTGACAAACTCTTCAGCTTTATAACATTAATAGGTATATGTAGGTTATGTGCATATGGGGAAGATAAAACTTAAGGTTTTAATTTTTGATAATATTAAAAGAGGTACAATTTTGAGTTTGTGACGTTGTTGTGGGGTAATCTCAACATATACTGAACCGATTTCGGTAATTATTTTACTAATAGAAAGCCATGTTACTTTTTTTTGAACGGCGGTCAAGTCGTCACTTTGTATATACTCAAACAAAATCGTCTAATGGAGTGAGGACTTGTTAGCAAGTTTTGTGATTAAATTTGCTTCCCATCCTCGATTATTGTGACGACAACTATCTTGATATTCATGAGGCACAGCTAGATTAACTCGAGCTTTTTCAGAATTTTTCATTAGATTCATATTTGGTTTAAGCAAATATGATCACGTGTCTGAATTACGTCTAAAAAACGTTTCCAGTTCCTTAATGACACACGTTCACGATGCCTGAGCTCAACGGAAAATTTGCGACTTAAGAGGCCACCTCACTCCACAGGATTCTTCGACAGGTCTTTCACCGTGCAAGGTGTGTGCTTGTCGAACAAACTCCCTGCACTAATAAGAAAGAGTCAAACACTCAGCACCTTTGAAAAACTGGTAAAAGACCATCTCCTCCCTCTAAAGTAGCCGTCTCAAACCTACCCTAACACTGAATGTATTAAAAATCACTGCTGCAATTCCATGTTCCAAATTTTGTCTAAAAGTTAAAATATCATAATCTTCTTAACCTAAACCACCGTGCTATGTTTTTGAGTCCGTGAATGGTAGAGTGTTGCAATCCTTCCTACACCGAAAGCGGGCTACCGCCGGCCAGAACCTGACTTGGCCTAGCCCAGTCACCCTCACGTTTTGTGCCTGGTCTGGAAATATACTTTCCCAACTGAGCAGAACATACCGTTTGTTTCTTTTTGCCATTTAACAGCTTCATAATATGAAAAATGTTGAACCATATCCGATGGCGGAATGCTTCCGAAATGCGTAAAATAATGCTCTCCGTCCCTTACCAACATTATGGAAGGCCGCCAAGCCTTACGGCGATATTTTGAGACACATCCGATACGTCAGATGATTTCGACATTGTTCAGTGAATGTCGAAGGCGATCAGAATTCAAACGTTCGTTGTGCTGTTTTTCGTTCTCTTCAGGCCGCTCTCCAGTAATTCTTTCTATCTCACTTTCTAACTCATGATAATCTCGGTCAAACTGTTGACATCACATTCATCACTTGTTTCAAAAGACCTATTAGTAGATGTGCGAATTCGCTGGGAATTCAAGCATAATTCTCTATCAGTAAACGTCTCCGGCTCAAGATACAATGCGTGACGTTCACGATCAGCTGACAGTTGCGCACCATGTTCTGAACTTGTCTCTTGAGATTTAGAAGCAGATGCATAAATACCCTGAGAAATCAAACACAATTTATACGGAGCGACTTGCAGCCTGATGTTCTTCTGTCTCTCCTCAATTTTTTAAGCTCCTTTGGGACGTTGGGGAAGATTCACCTCTTTCTAGGCATGGTTATAGTTTTATTGTGAAGATACCTGATCAAGTAGAATCTAAGTGACAGCTACGCTGGCTTTATTATATGGAAAACAATAAAAACTTCTTTTAATTTACTTTTCACAATATGACAGACATCAAAATATGTCAAACGTTTGACATGAAAGTAGGTGGAGTAAGGTAAAGGCACCTATTTCCGCGGTGTCTTCATTATAACTTAAAAGAACATAAATTAAGTAGAGAATTGGCTATTTTTATTAGAAGTGTTATTTATCTTAATTTTGAAATATACTCACAGTTTGACTGTAAAAATGTTAAATAGTGTAAAATATAAAGAACCTTATTACAATTTTTAAATTCTAACTCCAATGCATTTGGTTCCTAATTCTGAGTGTATAAACTGTAAACGAAAGGAGGTGGCGAGAGTGACACAAAATGTATTTCAAAAACTTGTTTTCTAGTCGTTTCTTGAAGAAGTACTCAAAAGTTACATATGTATGTGTTTTCGATAAAAATGTAACCCTTCCAATATTTCAAACTAAACAAATAGTCACGCAGTATAAAATTATCATCTTAAACATTATTTGGTATGAAGCGTGCATTCGAGTAAATGTTAGCCTTAAACTGACCGATTATTTGAAAACGTATACACACTAAAGCATAATTTGCTCATATAAACGTGAACAGCTGAATTGTTAATTGAATAATGTACCTTGCAGACAGAAGTAACTTGTAAATTGCTTTGATAACAGCGTTCTTTTCTACAATACCCAAATATGGTGCCTTTATCTTAGTAAATTAAATTTGTTATTTTTTTCATCTTTTCCGCATTTTTTTCCTTTTTTATCACCGTTTAAACCTTCCCTGGACTATTACGAATAGTTCAAGACTAAAAAAAGCCAAATCGGTTCAGCCGTTCTCAAGTTTTAGTGAGACTAACGAACAGCATTTCATTTTTATATATATAGATTTAAGTAAGAAGGTTTACTTATATCATTTTTCTCTTTTATTTGTAACTATGACAGTATTATTTTTATGGGACTAGTTCATTCTAGTTGGGACTATTTTTGTATCTCTTATAGTTTAGCTAGTCTATTGCGGTTCTGCATCACGTATTCAACAAAATCGGTACTTCCCTTCTTTCTCTTACCACTTGCGATAACTTATTTTGTAGGTATATACACTGTAACATTGACGAGCACACACATTAAAAAATAACCAAATTAAAACATAGACCAACGACGATAAATCCAGGACCCCGATTCTGCTATCTACAATGGCCGATGGATGAATGTCAGTAGAATTAAATTTGAAATTATTTCTATTCTGTTAAGCATTATGCCAATATAATAAATGGAAATTCTTTGTATTGACCATGAGTGTTCCTCCCAGTACTTAATCTTCAATTATTGTGTTAGAAAAATACTTTCAATTATAAGCATAGGGCTAATTTAATTCAATTGCCATTCATTTATCGGCCATTGTAACCAGCAGAATCGGAGCCCTGAACATTTGAATCGTCATAGGTATTTATGACCAAATCTTTAAAAGGAGGATTTCATAGCACCAGTGAATTATTAAAAACAGATGTCTCCAAGAAATAATCGAAATATGTTTTCCTTGCAAAGATTTCAAAATTTGGCCACTTCAAAAGCAGCTTCTTCAAAAAAAGCTGTTCATTCTATTCACTGAAGCGATAACCTTAAAAAAAATACGACTTCCACGAGAAATAATAATCCTTGTGTCTATGCACAATAATGCACTAAGACACCCAGACTTAGGACAAGTATTCGTGTAGATCAAACGCTTCTCCTACGCGGGGAACCCTCTCCCCTATAACTGGCTAACGTTAAGAACTGTTATCAAATTACATTTAATTGTGCGTGGAATCCTATACATATAATTAGACCTCGTAATTAATTATTACGCGAAACAATGGCTTCCCTTATTCAGGCCGAATTTTAGACATTACTAGGTATGTGGCCATAGAGTAAGTGGCTGGGTTTCTTTTTAATTTGTCTAAAGAAAGACATCTTTTAAAATAAGGCAAAGGTACCGGCAATTTTTTTACCTATTATGGTCATATGACATATGGCTATTATCAAAACTACGTCAACTTCTGTTTTAAATAAGGGTCATGTTAGTATTATTCTTGAATGGGGCTAACGACATGTGCCCAAGGCCGTGATCCCCTTGAAAAGCCATAGGTTGCATACAACGCCAACTTGTGTGCCGCTTGACGCTAATATACTATAACCTGCTGATGACAGCGGACGTATTTATAGCATTATTTTTAACCCCCAAAGCCAAAAGAGGGGTGTTCTAAGTATGACGTATCTTTCCGCTGGTCTGTCTCTCGTTGGCATAGTAGCTCCTGAACGGATTGAGCGATTTCAATTTAGTTTTTTTTGTATTACAAGCTAATGATGCGTATGTGTTGTCAGGGCCCCGATTCTGCTATTTACAATGTTCGCTGAATGAATGGTAATGGGATTAAATTTCAATTTCTTCCTATTCTCTTGGACATTTTGCTAATTCCATATATGGAAAGTAATTGTATTGACCGTGAGTGTTCCGCTCCGTACTGAATTTCCAATTATTGTGTTGGAAAAATGCTTAGAATAATACGAAACGAGCCAATTTCCATTCATTCAGCGAACATTGTAAATAGCAGAATCGGGGCCCAGATAAGTAAGATAAAAATAAGTAGAGCCTTTTATGATTGTGGTCGAAGGAAGTTTTTTCTGTGATTTTTTTCCATTTATTTCTTTTTTTCCTCTGCAGCACCGTACATTTCAGAACGTCTCTTAATCTTTTGGTTTGCTTGACGGTGACGCTGTAGACGGGCTATACCTAGAGTTTTTATAAGATCATTCCTTTATTTAATTGAGCGTGTGATTCTCCGGTATTGAGCATCCTACCTCTATTCCTTTTGAGTGTGTCGTAAAAGAGGCCTAAAGGATTACCGGATAGGGAACGGCAGTAACATTCTGGACAATGGTTGTGCGGTTAAATATACTGTTATAGTAATGGTTCACAATAAACAGCTAAACGGTCAAAATACCCTCAGAGCGATACGCGTTTTGCAGTAAACTGGAAAATGTTCACTGTGGTTTTTTTTTAATAGTGTGTTAATCAAAACCTATTAGTCTGTCAAATTATTTCCGAAAATTATCAGTAGTCTTTTAATTTCATAGCCTAAACAAAAAACGGAGATAATATCTCGTGTGACGTCAGTTATCAGCATATTTTTACCGACAAATGACGTTCTTAGCCCCCAAATCCATACGTTTCACGACATTACGTTTTATATTCGTATTTTAAATTAATTTCATAAAATTGAATATTTGCTTATTATGTAGTGTAGTTAATTTGTAGACTGGCATACCGTTATGAAGGACTCTCGATTTCAAAGAACTATCTATTTTATTTTTCAAAGTTTCGTGATATAGTTAATTAATAGGATTTCAGTTTTGTTTTAAGTCAAAGCACCGACAGTCTACATTGGTATTCGAGCTAATTATAATTCACTAATACCTCGCCATGCCATAATCCTCAAAGGATAATCTTATTAGCAGCTTACACTCCATAAAGTTCATCATAAAATATACACCTATGCTAGACGCAAGTAGTCAATCGCAGATTAACATTCATATTACTTTTGATATAATTTTTACGTATTAAATGGTGCATTCGGGACTTATCACATAAAATAGAGTGGAAGAGGGGGGCTAAGAGTCCTCTCATCTATTTGGTAAGATTATTGGTTTTTGTTCTCTAACACGACTCCCGCACTAAGGAATTCGTTCCTTGTGACAAAAGGGGCATTCAGGGAGGGGTCAAGCATTCGTGAATCATACGCTGGTGTCGACGCAACAAAAGCGAGAATCGAAATCCTGACACGACGCGCACAGCGGGTTTGGCGTGGTGACCACAACTACTCTTCTCTGATGCAGTCCTTCGATATAACACAACTACCGTCTTACTTAGGGAGTTGGTAGTAGGATCCCATTGTCGCTAATCAAGAAAAGGCATCTAATTAAAATCCAAGATGGCGTTAAACGCTTCGTACACACGCTCTTGTCTCCGCGGTTCTTTTGGCCGCATCCTTAGCTTTTACATCTCATGAATATTTAGAGCACGTCGACAGGTACCTCTGGCTCCCTCTGCATACCTCTCTTTATCAAATATATAGAATAAAACTTCAAGCACCGTTTATTTACCTATTATACCTATATTGAAATTTACCTTTGGAACTACTGAAGCTTTCAAAGGGGATTGTAAGCCGAATTTATGTTTTACCGTAGTGTTTGAATTGTTCCAGTTTAAGAGGTTTGCTTTGAATTCAATGGTGGTTTTATTTGTGTTAATATTTTGTTATTTGCCATATTTGAGTTGAATGCCTTTGTGGGACATTTTTACGGTGCGAAATAAGTGAATAATTGTGCCTTTTTATAAAATCTTGAATTTAAGAAATAGGTGCTTTTATTAAGTATGTGGAAATGAAATAAAAAATATATAGTTAAAAAATAAAGATTCCATAGTATCTTATGTTTAAAAGATACGTTTTTCAAGTATAGCTCACCTGACTTTTTGGCACTGTTTCCTTTGCCGCCATTTTTGTTTCGTCTCGGGTAGAGATTAATTTTACTCTGACCACACCCCATCACAGAGCGTTAAGCGCACATCACCAAATCACTTAGCATCTTAATTGCATTTAAAAATGAATCACCGGATTGACCACTCATCTATTAAACCAATGTTTACTCGAATTAGTTTTATTTCCTAATTATTGTTTAATCACATTCACTTTGATTTATGTTTTTGCGATTTACAGATGACTCAGCTCCATTTTTTCTTTCCTGGAAATAAAAAAAGGGATTTAAGCAGGCAGACCGGGTTACAATTGGAAAAAGCTTTGACGCAGGGGACATTATATTTATGCGAATGATACCTACAAGTACATACATACAGTGACAGTATTTGCAAAGTGGTTATTTGGAAATGAAAACAATTATCATTTTTTTTTAATAATTATGTAGTCTTAATTAAAGAGAAAATTTTGGAGCTGTAGGAAAAGCAGTCGCAACTTCTGTCTTCCTTATAACCCCGTGAGTTGCAAATAGTTTCAATATTTTATGGTATTTTGATAAAAATAATACATGATAAATGACGCTTTAGATGATATTTACCATACATCAGCAGCATTGGGAGGTACATAAGACAGGATATGCATGATGGTAGGTTTGGCAAGATAGGTCCTTAAACACTTATCACTAAAGAGGTCTCCCTTGATTGTATTGTATTGCAAACGATTGTAGTTTTAAATTGTAGATTTTGGGTATATTACTTTCCATAGTACCGAAAATCTGGGTAGGAAAATAAAAAAAACAACTTACTCGTTATTATACAAGTCATACCTAAGTTATCACATGGAACAAGGTATATAACGAGTTTTAAATTGCATATTTTTCCGAACGTTAACGCTCAAAAATGTACTGAATAGTAAGTGAAGAACGATGGCGTCACTAGATACATTTTGACAATTTAACAATGTGTAGACCCTCAGACCAAATGAGGTTTACCTGTTTGTCTACTACGACTTAAAGTAAAATTGTAAGGGTTGCAGAAGCGTGATGGCGCAACACACAGCTTAGAGTGGCATCTCTCTCCCACGCCCTCAATATGATTACTTTAAGGCGTGATCATAGACCCTCTAGACAGCCAGCAAATTCATTCTATCATGGATAGTGATAACATAACTTCCTTACTTATTCTTTTTTTTTCTTATTATTTACGGGGTTTTTTCTGAATAGAAGATGTCACCCCGTACTTATTCTTGCATAACAAAACAACAAGTCCAGTCACAGACAAACAGCTTAGTTTATAAAATTAATTTTGGAAAAAAATAAAAACTGACTTCAAGACTACACTAACAATATATACAATTGAACTAAAAAGTATAAAATAATATTTTAATTACAAGCCAAAGAAAACTAAAGGAAAATCAACGAAATTATTGATACTTATGCATACTATTTACATTTTAAAATCAGTTATTTTTGAGGTCGGTGCCAAATGCGGGCAGACGCGTGAGGGCAGAAGACGCTGATGGTTGTGTTTTATGTTTGTATGTATTAGTTTATGTTTCTTTTTTGTGTTATTAATAGATAAATTATTTTATTGTTTTCTTTTCAATTATCGGTTGTTTTTCAATTATTTATGTAATTTCTTTTTGTGTCATTAATATATTGTTTTTGTTTTGGCTGGCACCGACTCCAAAAATAACTGATTTTAAAATGTAAATAGTATGCATTAGTATCAATAATTTCGTTGATTTTCCTTTAGTGTTCTTTGGCTTGTAATTAAAATATTATTTTATACTTTTTAGTTCAATTGTATATATTGTTAGTGTAGTCTTGAAGTCGGTTTTTATTTTTTTCCAAAATTAATTTTATTTTTCTCTTTTTAGTGGAAAGTTAGTGATTTTTAGTATGGGTAGGCCTACTAAACGCGCTGCCCAAATGAGTTCTTTGCCCCCGTGAAACTGCCCAGAATTCCCAGTGATATTTGTTCGAAAGCCTCCACCCAGTCTGTTACCATTTGAGAGTGATGTTAATTATGGAGGCCATTTTGAATAACCGAATATCTCATCAGAACAAACATCTAATTATGTTTATTTTAGTTTCAGTATTGCGTTTTTTGTAAAACTTTGTAGGTGACCATGAACATTATTTTTTTTCGAAATAGTTTTTATAACCTTTGTAGTGAGTACAGGCGTGATAATATGTTGTGTGATGGCGTAAACAATGCTTAGATATGCTATAGCAACAATTGCGGTTAATCTGCTGTTATTTATTGAAGAGTTCCCCCGATTTCTACAAGATCCCATGATCAGATATTGAAATGGTGATAATGGGACCACACGGGAAGCACAAGCTTTCAAATAAAAAAAGAATCATGAAAATCGGTTCACCCAATCGCAAGTTACGAGGTAACAAACATAAAAAAAATACAGTCGAATTGAGAACCTCCTCCTTTTTTTGAAGTCGGTTAAAAACATCTGCGTTGCACAAATTTTAATATGAAATTTTAGGCAAAAGCAAAAGAGATACACTAATCGAGGTACTATATCATACAAGTTGTGGATAAGACTAAGCATCTTGTAAACAGCTCGGCAAGAATGCCCGAGGGCTGCAGTCGCTACAGACAGGGGTTTCCTATAACAATGAGATATACAGAATTGAAATCATTTGGAAAACAGTATAGCTATTGTGTCTGCCTCCAAGATACTATAGAAGAGGTGAATGAAACAATAAAACATTTTTTTTTATATTACGTGAGAATATTCTTTACTCTTCCTCATGTCAAATTGTAATAAACTTGTACAGTTTTAATGGAAACTGATAGTGTTCCTAAAATTAAACTTTTTAGGTAAGTTGGGTTATAAAATTTGAAATTAAAACGAAATTTATAAATACGATAGATCTAATATTTAAAATTCCCGTGTCACGATGTCAGTTACCGTACTCCTCCGAAACGGTTTTACCGATTTTTAACAAACTGAATATTCGTGTTCAATAGGTCTGAGAATCGGCTAACATCAATTTTTCATAATCCTAAGTGATAAGGGTTGTCCACTCTTAATATTGTCTCCACTGTGATCATCGACTGTTAGGCGGTACATAGTGCGCCGGGACAGCTAGTATACATATATAAAAACTAGCTGTTGCCCGCGACTTCGTCCACGTGATTAGAATTTTCCCCGTATTTTCCACATTTTCCATTGTATCTTCGCTTCTATTAGTCGCAGCGTGATGTTATATAGCCTAATGCCTTCCTCGATAAATGTTCTATTCAACACAATTTTTTTCAATTCGAACCAGTAGTTCCTGAGATTAGCGCGTTCAAACAAACAAACTCTTCAGCTTTATATATTAGTATAGAAGTTTAGATATCATGTGCACAAATCTTTAACTTTTCCCCGCAAAGAAATATTATTACTTTTGATCATTTCTAGGTCCTGTTAAGTCCAGTAAAATAAAAAATCTAGACATAATTACTACAGCTCTGAGACATGATTTCCTTGAAAACTGGGACATTTAGAAAAACTCGTTGTTTTTTGTTTGGAAAATATGATTTCAAATAACGTTACATCTACTTAACTAGAGCTTTCTTTATCTTTCTTATCTTTATCTTCTATAACTTTAAGTCCATTGAACTAGATGCATTTTGTACTTTTATTTTTATTATTTATTTCATATTCTTTTGGTTATCAGTTTGGTTTTGGTTATTTTACTAGTGTTGCCCGCGACTCCGTCTAGGAGGCTTCTGTCTCCGTGCGAGGACTATAGCTTACGTGCGGTGGACCCCGTTTCCCTGGAAATGCATCTCCTTAGTGAACTTATAGCTTTTACACACCTTTTTAATTTTATCTCGGGATCAATTTCAAAAATCTGGATAAAAGGTAGCCTATGTTCTTTTCCATGTCAATGGCTATATGCATGCCAAATTTCATCCTAATCCGTTCAGCCGTTTTTGCGTGATTGAGTAACAAACATCCAAACATCCACACTTTCAAATTTATAATATTAGTAAGGATATAAATGTCAAATAATCTTTATTATAAAAAAAAAAACAATTCTAAATGTCCCAAATAGTTATGATCTAATAGACACTCTGTCATAACCTACCTAGTTTCGTATTCCGTTTTCCCTTTCGCTTTTTACCAGATTAAATAATAAAATGTGCAAGTGAACATTGAGAAAAGAATGAAAGCAATTGCAGGGTCGTAAAAAAATTGCCCTGTAGGTATAGGTCGGTTGCATCATTTGAGAGACTACATTCCAATTACGTTTCATTTCAATCACTATCATTATTTAACTAATTAAACATGGTCGTCGAATGACGACTAATGACCGAATGATATGCATTCGATCCCTCACTCATTCATTCGTTCACACAGTTTGCAATATTGCCAAATGAGTTCGTATTAGCCTTTGTAGCATCGTTCGAAGTAATCAGCCATTAATTTATACACACTACCCATAATTTTGATAATGAAGTACAGTTTTCATTACCTAATTTCAAAAGCGGCGATTTACTAAAATGTGCTAGTAACAAAAGCGACATTTTAACATTGTAATTCTTAGCTAATGCAACAAGATATTGAGCTGAATGTGGGTGGACTGAAAGTATCCTATATTTGGCTAAGTCGACCCGGTTAGGAGTTGTCAAAATTATACTTTGCTATTTTCTAAAAAAAGAGAAAGCAATAGATTTTCCAGTGTCGTGCAAGTTTCAAATCGCCAGAAACTAGTAACAATGAACGTCCTAAAATATACTATTTTGTAGATTGCAACAGTGGCATCTATCTACTGACTTACAAACAGGTCAACACAACCAATAAGAGTAATACAGCATATTTTTACCTATTTTCCTTTATTAATTTATCAATTACTGGCACCTACCTCAAAGAGAGTTCTAACATAACTTTGGAACATGCGAACTTTTCGTACGATTTATAAAGCGTACATGCAATTACTTTATGCCATCTTCGAATTTGTATGTGTTACGTCATCCAGCCAAATGATATTACCTGTACCTATATACTGACAAATTCGAAAACGAACATTTTGCATAAGTTTTTGGTAGTAACTATTGTGAGAAAGTAGTCGGGCAATTCCGATAAATACACGTGAAAAAACCGTTGCATCATAGAAATGAAGTTTTTAATAGCAGGTATTTGTAACTAAGGGAGGGACGAAATTAAAAAAATATTTCAAAACTGCTTGCTGTTAAGATGCGAGTCGGAGATACGACACGAGGGCTTATTAAAAAAGTCTTAGGTGGTATAAAAGTCTAAAGGTGGAAGAAAATGAAAACGGAAAACAAACAGACAGACGTACAGACAATGGAGCCACAGCAATAAAGTTCCGATTTTATCTTTTGGATACAGATCATTAACAACCTTTCAAACTAGCGTTAACAAACATCAAACATGACCGGTAATACAAAGGGCAATAACAGAACTAATCCGACACAATATCTTCCATTCTAACAAAAAGTATTCACCAAAGAAAAATAAAACATTCTCCTAATAGCTGAAACTATGAAAGCAATCCAGACTTGATTCTATACTTCAATTATTTTATCAAAAAATGGAGCGATAGCGGCCATTTAATAATACACAAAGAGGACCCACGAGGATAAGCAAAAAATTCTTAAAATGAAACTGCACAGTCGTGGAAGCGAGAGAGCGCGCTACAAACGTAGTGGCAGCTCTTACCCACAACCGTTTTATTCCTTTAAGATGGTAGGTCCCGAATGGTCCATAGAGTGAGCACATTGTTTTTTATTCGGCTCCCGGGTAAATGCCAATTATATTTGTCCATTTTGCAGTTTATGGTCACGACCTCATACGCCGGTTATTTGTTAGGTATTTTTATGTGTTTCTGGTTGTTTGATCTTTTAGTTAAGCTTATATTAACTGCATTAAGGATTTATTGAGGAAGTTTTAATCGCTGGAGTGTTGTAAGGAAGTTGTTTTTGTCGGTAATTGATGGGGCTATGTGGAAATCTGATATACTAACTCTCTGTTTGAGAAACGGATTATGAAAATGTTATTTAATATTAAACAAGCGTTTGGAAAATTTGGAAATTACATTTCTTTTAGGTTACCTAACATATTTATATGACTTCGATACATTTGAGAAAATTCTATAGTTGAAATATGCAGAATGCATTTTCAATCATCACTAATTACTATTCAGGGTAGTAAAGCTCGGCTGTCTATACCTCACCATGCTGTTTTTGAATGAACCGTGACAGCAAGACAGACAGACAAAAATAAAAGTTAAGCAACGCTAGCCACGGTCATAAATTTGATAGGTAACTATGCATTTGTTGCAAACTGCTTTTCTTTAGACTAATTTTACGAAAACTATTTCTTCTACGACGAGTCTCCAAGGCTTATCAAAATCGTTTGAATGCTATCACTGTTGGCTTCTGTAGGATTCTGAAAATTTCAAGTAAGTACTGTTAGCTAGTTTAGGTAGTGACTCAATGTCAAGGGTCTTATCCAAGATAAGACGATGCTTTAGAGAGGTTCTTGTGTCATCCGCAGTTCGCAATCTTAAGTAGGTACTCCCTTTGTCAATATTTTATTCAGTAATATTTGACAATACATTCTACAGTAAGAAATAAAATACTTATATTGTAGATTAAGGTTTAAGTCCCATGACCCAGATTTAAAAAAAGCTTTTTTGGATCACACATTTATTTTTCCGATTCGGAGATCGAATTTGCATCAGGACGCTTGCAGTTTCCAACTGTACCACTCGGCTATAAGTGTAGTAAAATATACAAAACTATAAGATACTAGCTGTTGACCGCGACATCGTCCACGTGGTTAGCATATATAAGTTAGGAATTTTTGAATGGAAGCCCTCGAAGATGAATATTTTTCCCCGTATTTGCCACATTTTCCATAGTGTCTTCGCTCCTATTAGTTGCAGCGTGATGTTATATAGACTAAAACCTTCCTCGATGAATGGTCTATTGAACACAAAAATGTTTTTTCAATTTGAACCAGTAGTTCCTGAGATTAGCGCGTTCAAACAAACACACAAACCAACAAACTCTTCCGCTTTATAATATTAGTATAGATTTAGCACTGAAATCAGATAGTAAAAACTAACCTTTTAAATTGATACTTCACGGTAACTACTAAGATAAAATCATGTATCATCACTAGTAATATAAAAATAAAAAAATCAATTGACAGCCACAGTTCAATGACATTTCTATTTTTGTATTAGTTTAGCTACAGAAAGCTTAATACCATCCTACAACGGAATTACCTGTTGACTCACATCAGCTGTTTTAATGTCCCACACTTTTAATACGTTCAGTCACGAATGTAAATTCAAATATTTGTAAACAAACGCGCGAATTCAGTTACATCTTACGTAACACGCCTAGTTTTGCTTTAATTAATTACTTCAGTCATGTAAAAAATTGCACGGATAGCCTAGTGGTTAAGGTCATCACGCCAAACCCGCTGTGCACGACCGACGTGCTGCGGTTTCGATCCCCGCGTAGGGAAGTGTTTGTCTGATCTACAAATTTTCGCTCTGAGTCGGGGTGCGATTGTACATGTGCCGAACGTTTGTGAAACCGCCACGTAACAAGGATGAAATTATTTAGGGCGAAGTCAATTTAAAATATTATTTGTGTTTTAAATTCTGTGAGTCGAGGAACGGAAGGTGATTTTTTACTGCTGTTTCTTATGTGATTGTTTATTGTTGTTTAATTCTTGTTTATGTGTAAATTTTATATTAGACTTTTGTCCTCTTTTTTAGTGTTTAGTTTCTGTTGTAATTGTATTATCTGACTGCCCAACCACTTGGTGTAAACTGTTATGTTGTGTATTTTATTTGATAAATAAATTTGATGTATATGCAACTAGCTTCTTTACGGCAAGTCATGTAAGTCTCCTCTGAACAGTGTTAATGATGACAGGGATCGTTCTAATGCTTCCATGCACTTTTCAACGAAGTTAGCAATAGCGATATAGCGCCTTAAAATGTTGTATTTGTATATAAATGCCATAACCCATCATAAGCAATACCGCCGTCTCTGTAAATAGAAATTGAGTTTTTTACCGAGTTGAATGCTTTTTTGAACTAGATAATTCTGCCGTCGAATCTAACCTCGTAGGTACCTATATTTCATAGTTATTTCATAACTCTCCGAACCTGATTTTCCCACGTTTATTTAAATAAGCCAAGTAATGAGGTAGCCTTTTTGTATATTTCTACAAACAAACTAACAGATGGGCCGCGTTCCCGCGACTTTCATTGCTTTTAATTCTTTTTTTATTTGTCAGTTTCTTGTACACAAAATGATAATAAAGTTTGTAACCGTCTTGTAAATCTTGATGGTGATTTGGAGGTTTTATGAGGTAACCACATAGCTGGCCTCCTGGGGACTACCGCTACATTCCATGTTTGTTTGTTTGTCGTTCCGGTTGGATTTTTGTAACTCCTTAATAATAATAAATAATACCTTAAAAAATGCGGACAACATCACATACATTGTTCTGAACCCAAAGTAAGTTGCTAAAGCACTTGTGTTATGGAATTCAGATACAACGAAGGTACCACAAACACCCAGACCCGAGACAATGTAGAAATGCGAATTTTTACATTGACTCAACCGGGGATCGAACCCGGGACCTCAGAGCTAGCGACATCTTGAAACCGGTGCGTAAGCCACTCGAATTTAATGAAGTCGGATAAGTTTACGTTCTATCTACCTCACATACAAACATACATACATACTTTCGCATTAATAATGTGTGATGTACCATGTAAAACTAAATGAAAAAGTTACTATAGAAAAAATACACAGGGTTATATTTAATCTTTTTTTGGTTGCGGGGGAATCCTCGTGGATTCAATGGAGTATTTTCAGACTCTTAATGACTTAAGCTGAACTTTTATTCCGCATTTAATCGGTGCGCGATAATGCATAGCAATGCAACATGCACCAAGGGTATATTATTATGCACATACCCAGCAACTTTCTTTAAGACCTTAAATATAATCAAGTCTCAAAAAACGAGAACAAAAAAAACTGTCAATATTTCTAATATACGTCTAATATTTGTTAAAACTTACCAACATTCGTGAAGCCGGGTTCGGCGAAGCTCTTATTACAAAAGTTACAAACTCAGATACTTTAATGTAAAACACATCCCTCGAATTTAGGCTGTGCGCGACTAAGCGAATATTCGTAAAAAAAAATACTGCCCCTTACCTTAATAATAAGGATATTAAGGACTTCATCTCGTTTGCTTGAGAAAAAGTTAAGAATCACGTAAGAATTCATTATAGCACATGGAAATAGCTAGTGGATAACGTGGTTTTGATGATGAGTAATGCATATTTTAATCATAAAAAGTAAATGCATGTTAATACTAAAATTCCAGTGATTATGTTGCATTTATCAAACTGTTCAAGTATTGGCAGTTTTGATGTCATTACACGTTTAATTTTGTTGACTAAAGCATTCCCCATTGTTTCACCTCTACAGTAAGCCACTCGACCTAAGTAGTTTCAATCAGCGTCCCTCACTGAAGCCCCCTTTTCTAGCTAGTAAAGGATTATAGGGGTGATTTCTATTTAAGCATAATAAAACTTCATTGTCTAAGAGACTGATTCATAGTGACTCAAACAATAGCCGAGACACCCACACCAGCACGCCCATGTATGCCTTAGTTACCGCTTTTTCTGTGGGCTCGTGTGCATGTGTGTGTAGTACATTCACATACGACCTTACAGATACACACACAAGTGAAGTCACATAAACGCACAGAAAATGACAGATATGCATGCAAATATCAAAGTCACGCACACAGACAAACAAGCACACAAACGCAATGTGCTTACGTGTCAAAAAAAAAACAAATCGTCTGGCAGATGCAAGGAGTTGCAAGCGTCTGTCTAAGTGGCAGGAGGGCTCTTCAGACCCTCAACCCTCAACTATCGAGGGGCACCTTTGTACAAGAGGTCGGGAATCAGACGACTGTTGTTTCTCTGGCTCAGCGGTGAGTGCGTGCTGATCGAGTTTCACACTTTAATGTGGATACAAGTTTTTATTTATGTTTGATAAAAGTTGATTTTATGAGAAATATTAAGTTTATGGTGACAGGCATAATTAATAAAGTTATTGTTTTTTTTCACTACGTCGAACTAGTCGGACATTCCCGATAAATACGCGTGACCATTCGTGTGATCATTCTCACAATAGTTACTATAAAAATATTTACGACATGAAACACTAAAGTGAACTTCCGATAAACCAAGAAAAAATATCTACCTAAATATCAAACTTGCATTAGGACAAAACTGTATTCCTATTAAATTTATATTGCCATATCTACCCAAAACAATAAACAATTATAAATCAGCGTGAAAATACACGTTGCGATACAAATGAATACACAAATCATTTACGGAAGTACATTCGAAAGCCACAAATCAAAATATTTGATGATCATATCGCTTCAATATTTGTATAACTTCGTTCAAACGATACCCTTTCGTGTTCACCGAAATGTTGGCTGGTAACAAATAAAAAATGTTTCAGTATTTACCTGGGATTAGAGATTTCGGTTTTTGTATTAATGAAAACAACTGAATGTTATTTTATTTCATGTTGATCTGAAATATAATTGATTAACAGAGTAGTATTCCCATTCGCTACTGTGTGGCATCGCGAATTTTTTCAGAGAATAAAAAAAAAAGTTTTTTTAGTCTATGGCAACTCACAACTAAACGTCACTTTCTTTTTTCGCGACTTAACGGCATCGTGGTGATTTTGTTAATTACACTTTAATTACGTTATTTAAATAGTTTTTGGCATATTTCAAGTCGAAAAAGTATTGCCAAGTGATACAAAAGCCTTGAAAATACTGGCCAAGATGTTTAAAAGTGATCTTCGAGACTATAAAGGCGCTGCGGAGTTAATGCAGGATGCGTGTACGCAGCCCTTGCCCTAGGTTCATCGCCGTGGGATGGAACCCCAAATTACGGAATATAAACGATGGAACACTGACCCATAACCTCAAAGAGGGGGGCCAACAGGTGAGGTTTTCTCTAATTTTAGGTTCAGCGAACAAGGACGCAAATATGATGTGAGATGATGCGAAATACTAAAAACATGCATGAACCGAGCGGGTCCGAGAGACTTTAGCTCGAAGATCGGGCTCTTCGCGAGACGTCGTAGCTCTGATAAACCCTACTGCAAAGTTCGGGACGCGAGCCCGCAACTTTGATAGTACACAAAACAACATGCATTACATATAACCGAGCTAGTACGCGATGCTCCACGCTCGATGTTAAATTGTGGGCGCCCCCAAATTACGGAATATAAACGATGGAACACTGACCCATAACCTCAAAGAGGGGGGCCAACAGGTGAGGTTTTCTCTGATTTTAGGTTCAGCGAACAAGGACGCAAATATGATGTGAGATGATGCGAAATACTAAAGACATGCATGAACCGAGCGGGTACGAGAGACTTTAGCTCGAAGATCGGGCTCTTCGCGAGACGTCGTAGCTCTGATAAACCCTACTGCAAAGTTCGGGACGCGAGCCCGCAACTTTGATAGAACAACATGCATTAAGTATAACCGAGCTTGTACGCGAGACAGCTCGAAGATCAAAACTTCGTACGAGATACGACAGTTTTGATGAAGAACGTACTATGTTCACTGGTTCTCACAGTCCACAACAAGAACCAATGGTGACACTCTTCGAGGTGGATTCGAGGCTCAAGATAGAAACAAGACCAATGCAACTATCAAGAATGTATAACAAAAGTTATAACCGAATACCACCTCTAAACCTAAGCAAGGACTGTGGAAAACATAAGTGGTCCGGCATCAAACCAAAGTGCTAGCACAGCAAGGTGGACCCAAGAGTGGTATGATACAACTGTGACACCCTCGCTGAACAGAATACAGGAAGGGTGGCCCCGAGAGGTACACCATGCCATGCATCCAGCAGGCAATTGTCAACCAGGTATATGCAATATATCTAACTCTCTTTCATGTTGTGAACATACCACCACTAATGTACCTTAAAATACTTGAACATAACATTGTTTACATAAACAATATACATATAAATGAAATCAACAATATGTGTCAGACCATCAATAACTCACGAGTTAGGGGCTGTACAAATATACACTCACAGTAAAAATTTCTATCTATATATATGTCTAAAGATTTAATATTCTTAAGACCACCAAACTCAACGGACAGATCAGATTTGTTCTTAACTGAAAACCAAAAATATATATAGAAAAATATTATAGTTTTCAAATTGTGGATATGGGAACCTTGCACCATCAATATCACATGTCTTGCACAGTCTTAAGATAAAACTGATTCCTTAGGTTCAATAACACCTAAACTCAGAAAAAGTAATCCGCTTTGAGTTTGAAAATGTCATATAAATTTACTGCAATTCCATGTAGTCCACGTACAGCACCCACAGTCCTTACAGACTAGAAATTTAACAAACTGTTGTCTGAATGACCACCCATTGGTTAGAATCAGTATAAATGTCTGGCCGACAGAGGGGCTACACTCACATTTATCTAAATGATTTTCCCTCACTGTTAACTATGATTAAAGTATATTAGTGCACTAAATACTTTAGGTTTACTATGAATAGAGACTAGTTAACATCAGAAATACAGCAAGAATGCAACTCCTATAGAGATACTAAATATCAATGATATTAAACATTGCCCAATCAGCAAATTGGCAAGATTGTTGGGAACGTTCTGTGAACCTGCCCAAGAGGTTATGTTCAAACACACACAAAAAATAATAGAACAAGTTAAGTACTTAGCCTTGTTGCATAACAATAGCAATCTTGATGCTGTCAACTGACCTAAGATGGGGCCCCATTACATAATCCGAAACTATAAGAACAGTGTAGAAAATGTATACTAGAACTAGTTTCTAAAGCTTTTCTAATAGAATGGTGACACATTGTAATGGCGAAAACAATTGTAGTGTGGTGCCTTGTTTAGAATGATGACTTGCATTTAATACATCAATTAGAACATAATATTAACTGGATTAAAACACATTGCAAGATTATACAGCCAGAGTAACATGGCTGCAAATACATAAGTAAGATAAATAGTGCTCAGTTCCACATGTAAGTCAACGAAAAAACCATACTTGTTTCGTTATCAATAGATTTTGGGCCCCACAAGTTTATCTATAGCAATAAAAACAATGTGACACACACATCTCTAAGAAGTGAGGCACCCAATAACATTAATGCTACTAAACACTAAATGTATATTTATTTATTTATTTATTTATTCAAGGAAGGCTTACAGACTAATAACATCATTTAGATACTAACTATAATTTTAACTAGTTGCTAATAACAAGCCCCCACATATTAAGTACAGTAAAATACAATACATAAGACTCAGAAGAATATTTAAATAATTCAAGCATCGAAAAAAGATTTGGCTAGTAGACGCCTTGCTGTGCCTGCACTTGTGCAAAACAGATCAATATTTAAATCACGTGGTATTACGTTGAAGCTCCGAGCTGCCCTTAATAGAAAAGCATTACGTCTGTAGTTTGTCGTTGCAAAAGGTACATGTAAGAGTGATCGTTGACGGAAACCAACTAGATTTGTTTTAAGAGATAAGTTAGCTACAAGTTCTGAACAATCGACTGTACCATTAGCAATATTTAATAGAAGACATACATCATTGATCTGACGCCTAATTTCCAACGGAAGGAAATGATACCTTTTACAACGATGTATGTAATCTTCAGACCATAGTTTTGCCTTGTAGTCGAGATAACGCAAGAATTTCTTTTGGATACCCTCAATACGAGACGTGTATACCTCATATTGAGGGCTCCAAACCTGTGAGGCATACTCCAAGTGGCTGCGTACGAAGGAACAGTATAAAATCTTAACTGGCTTAAGAGTACGGAAGTCAGCGGTATTTCTAATTATGAATCCCAGCGCTTTCGCCGCTTTCTTAACAATAACGTCTATATGTTGATCAAATACGAGCTTACTATCTTGTATGATTCCTAAGTCTCTTATGCTGCTAACTTTATTAATATTTTGTTGGTAAAGTTTAAATCCAGCACCTATTATTGTCTTTCGCCTAGAAAAGGTTATGTGAAAGCATTTGGACACATTAAGTTGTAACTTATTAAACCTACAGTATTCCTCAAACCGTTCGAGATCGGATTGTAGACATGTGACGTCTCCTAGGTCCCGCACAACTTTATGTATTTTCATATCATCTGCATACAGCAGGACATAGGAGTGTTGGAAGCAAAGTTTAACGTCGGTAATGAATATCGTGAATAGAAGTGGCCCCAAAATGGATCCTTGTGGTACTCCTGAAGGAATAGAAACCCAATCTGAACTATATCCCCGAAGCACCACCGCCTGTGTACGATTTTCTACATAAGAAGAGAACCAACGGAATAAACTCCCGTGTATACCGGCTTTCATTAACTTATCCAAAAGAACTCTGTGATCTATACGATCGAAACACTTACTATAATCAGTATATATAACATCTACCTGTGCCTGCTGATCCATGCCTTTCGTAATGTATTCATGCGACAATATTAGGTTAGTTGTAGTAGATCGCTTTCGGATAAAACCATGCTGCTCTTCACCAAGTTTAGACTTTAGTGCTGTGTATACATTATTATGCACAATTCGTTCAAGTATTTTAGCAAACAAACATATTTTTGATATAGGGCGATAGTTGGCCACATCTGACTTGTCTCCTTTTTTAAAGATGGGAGTTACAAAAGCTGATTTCCATATGTTTGGAACTACACCTTCTGTCAATGATCGCTTGAAAAGAATATATATCGGTACAGCAATACTTTTTGCACAGCTAACAATAAAAATAGGAGGTATCTGGTCAGGTCCGCCTGCCTTGGAAAGGTCCAAAGACTTCAGTAACTCCAACACTTCAGTATAACTTATCTCAATAGAGCTTATACATGTTGAGCACTCACCTAAACTAAATTCTGAGAAATCCATGAGTGTTAATGGGTCTGGTTCTTTATAAGTAGAACTAAAAAATGTAGCGAATAAATTACTAATACCTTCTCCAGTAGATGCAGTCTCATCTCCATATCGCATAACATTAGGAAAAGTGTTGGTATTCTTTTTACTTTTAATGTACGACCAAAAAGACTTTGGGTTCCTTATAATAGATGATTCTACTTTGTCCATATAAGTGTTAAAGCAAGACTTCTCCAGTTCAACGGCTCTGCTACGCAATATGGAGAAGGAATGATAGTCGGATATATTTCTATATGTTTTGTATCTACGATGGTATTTATATTTTTCTTTAAGCATTTTGACTAAGGCCGAGTTGTACCAAGGTGGATGTGAACAGTGAGTGATAGTTTTAATTGGAATATGTTTATCTCTGAGTTCATATAGTTTACTATAGAAGATTGTTACTGCCTCGTTCAACGGTTTTGGCAGCAACAACTCATCCCATTTTACTTTATCCAAATGATCTATGATTGCTTCATAATTTCCCTTTGAATAAATAAATTTAGTTGATTTTTTATCCGCAAGTTTATGAATTTCTACAAAATTAGTATTAATAATGAAGGGTTTATGATGTAAATCAACGGGCAGTGCTAGGGGGTTAATGCATTCTGCTACACCAAGGGAATCATTGGAGAATACCAAATCTAATAATCTATCTTTAACATTTTTTATATTATTGTATTGACAGAGATTTGTTACTATGACGGTATCAAAGAAATCTTTTATGTGTTGAGAGGAAATATTAATGGGGGTAAGTTCTAAACTATTCGTACTTACACTTATCCAGTCCACATTATTGCTAAAATTGAAATCACCCACTATTATGAATTTATCTAACGGCTTGGTTAACATTATGTGATTAAGGCTATTCGTGAAGTTTTTTAACTGAATATTATATGAGTTACCTTGGTTCTCGTTACAAAGGTAAACTGTGCAAACATGAAGGCAATAGGTCACCGAAGGCCTGGACCTTTTGAGAATCAACGAAATCCAGATGTCCTCCGCGGAACTACGCCAGTCGTGTCTCTCAATTGCAGTAAGATCACTTCTAACTGCAATTAAAACACCCCCACCGCGACTTTGTATGGTACGGGAATAATCGCGATCACGACGCCACACCAGATACCTACCATCAAACATTTCACTATCACTAATATCATCCGTAAGCCATGTTTCGGTGAACACGATAATGTCGTAGTTATTAATGCATACATTACGAAGGAGACTGTTTGTTTTCGTACGCAGACCACGAACATTTTGATAATAAATATTAATACTAGACATATCGGAGCCTCACAATAACAATGTTACTCAAATTAATACTAAAACTGTTCGAAACTAATTTCTTCAATTTGCTATAATAAATAAATAAACAGTGGGTGGGAGCAGAAAAAGTCATGCACAACAAGACACAGTGTATGGCGAAGTATAACTTTGTAAACAACAAGTATTGAATACGAACAAAAGGTAATCGGCGACAAACCGGTATAATTATCAATTGACAATTAGTCTCAAGCCACATAGTAATGCATTGAAAATAACGCACTAAAGTATTACAATTAAAGTCTCTATTAAGTTGTAACAAATGACCACCGAACAAAACATTTTTATAAAACTTATTTGAACACACGGAGCACGGACACAAAGACATTAGGAAAACGCATGATGCATGCAGTGTCCAACGGATCTCAAACTGTTGAGTATTTTTTATATATAAATTAGTTGTATAAATGATAAGTATAGCTTTTAGTCCAAAGTAAGTTAAATTATTTTTGTTAAGTCTTTTTCCGATTTTATTGTAATAACTGGACTTGTATCTGATTTTCGTACATGTATCTTGGTGTGTTTTATCCAGACATATTGAAAATTTGCTTCAGCAGCCGATTTCTTGGTCTTCGACAGTAATAATTTATTTTTTAAGGTAAGATGGTCATTTACGTAGATTTTTTGATTACCGGGTAGACCAAATAGACTGGTTGTCAGAGGAGTCGTCTTGGCCTCCAGTCTAGCGGCAGCAATGAAATCCTCCTTTACATACCTGTTGCAGAAACAGACTATTACAGGTTTTGTACGATCCTTCTCACGTGTTGGTACTCGCGATACAAAATTGATTTGAGTTTTTAAGACTGGATAATTAATTTTTGAACCAATTTTTCCGACCAACTCCAAAAGATTCTCGTTATTTCGCTGCGTTATCCCTTTTATTTCTATATTGTTCATTCGGGACCACTGATCCCTGTCTTCGGATTCTTCCTCCAGTTTCTTCACTCGAGCCTGAAGCTTCTCCATATCATCTTTTATAAATTCCACCTTTGCGACGCGTTCTTCCATATCCGTCAACTTTTCTTCGAGTCTATTTATAATATCGGCAACTTGCTTGCTAAGTGACGATTTTAAGTCGGCGAATTCAGTTCTCATAGCCAAAACTTCTTCCTTTAAGCTTTCCAACGGGGCAAGTTTCTCGGACAACGCTCGTATTTCGAGTAAAATAGCTGACTCAGATACTGGTGATTTTGGTGCTGGTGAGAAGGGTTGATGGGAAGCGCCCGATAGTCTGCATTTGTTGCAGCGCCATGTAAGCTTTCTGTCCCCCAATTTCCGATAGCCAGTTTCTGTGATACCCGCACATTGGAAGTGCATTGTCATACAGCACACAGTGCAGTATACTCCATCCGACATCTGTTCACTACAGGTATCACACACTTTATCCATCACTAAAAAGTTCAAGTTCTATAAATAAAAACTTTGAGAATTAATGGTTGGCTTCGAGAAACCCACAGTGGATATGAGTAATACACGACCGCAAGGTACGAATCTTACGACTGTACTGATATGCATCAATACTTAGTGGACATGAATATGTTTTTTAAGCATTCCCAACATTTGTTTACCTTACTAAATGTTTCAGAATATTAATAATGACAAAGCAAAAAAGTCACTAAGTTCTTATTCACCCAATTTTGGGATTTTTAACCGACAACACGCACTGAGCAGACTAGGTGCCCTGACAAAAAGCATCTCTTAGGGGAAGCACTTAGAAGCCAACGTTAGATAGCTCATTAACCATCATGTTACCATCTGTGTCAACAAAGCAGTAACCGGGATCCTATTTTGATCTTCACCCTTATTAATTAGGAAACATTAATAGAAAGTTTAGAGAATGGAGCTAGCTTCAAAACCCTAAATTTCCACAAATCAGCATTGACTCTAAAGATGGGAGAGGAATTAGGTATGGATAACAAAGGATTTCTGAGAGGCTTACTCAGATTGAGATTTGCCTGTATTACAGAAAGCCAGAACCCATATTTTGTATTGAACCAGCTAACTCATCTGCTAGCTGCCTCAAAACACAATATTATAAACATATTGCTTATCGGTTAAGAAAGTATAGATGGTTATTAAATAGAACTTGCAACAACTGGTTACAAGCAACATGATGACAAAATAGGCTAGAACATAATCATATGGCACAGGAATAACTCTGTTGACAATAGACACAAACATACATATATTATGTTAATGAAACATACAATACACCTGTATCTGAAGAGACAGAATTATTTAGTTATTTATTTGAACCAAGACACAAAAATCTTCTAACTCCTAGCTTGGATAGCTGCTCAATGGGTACTAGCCGCCCTCTCATACATTAAACTAAATAACATAGCCCATGTCACACCCTGACAATTAATAAGATGAGAATTGTGATAACCAACCTTACTCTCAGTAAAAAAGGAAAGGAACCATAATGTACTTTTTACTTTTAAGATCATAAATTATGGCTAACTTCTAAGATTTAAAGATCCTTGTAGCCTCAACCAATACCTGAAATAAGTTAACTTTACCATATTAAAAGTTTTACCCTTGGCCTTCAAAACAGTTAATCAGGTATCAAATTTATACCTGCTGACAGCTGTATCCCACACTCCAGCAGTACATCTGCAAGAGCAGCAGGAATGCTCTTGAGTTTAATCAGGGAAAAAGGTGGTTTGGTTGTAGGTTCTACTACCTTTGCAAGGCCTTATAGCTCATGTCTTAGGAACCGACAACTGCAGTGACAAAAAATTTAATTTAATTTTAATCATAATTGAGTGACTTACAAACTGCAACTTACAGTAAATGGAATATCTCATTATCATCTTGTTATTTCTTATTAATAGCATATAAATAAGAAATATTTGCAGTACCTTAAATACTCTTATTATTACTGCGCTAAAAAAGAGCAAAAATTAGTAACTAATTATCTAATTTTATGGCAAAATTAAAACAATATGAAGAAAATCTGTATTACTAAAAAATCATAATTACATTGTAAATAATTAAAAATAATTATCAAATTGTTTGACACAATTAACACAATGTGTAGAAAATTTGTTACTAAAAATTTATTGTTACATTGTTAATAATGAATAATTAATTATCAAACTGTACACAATATCACTATGTATTGGAAATGTGCCTTACTCAAAATCCATAGTTACATTGTTAAAAGCTAATGGTTAAGTATCAAATTGCACAAGGTGCAGGAAATTTGTATGACTTAAAAAAAAGTCATAGTTACATTGATATCAAAAAGAGCACAAATTGGTAATTAATAGTCAATCATGAAATTGGTGGACACAGTCTCCACAATATGTGGAACAATGATAAAGATATATTTATTTGCATAAACATGTGTAACATAACATAAAATTTGTTCATTGTTCCACTTAAAAACTCATATTACATTAATCTCAGTAATAGAACAAAGATAAAGAAGTATTTATTTGCCTAAAACATGTATTAAACATTTTTTGATGTGGTGAAAATATAAGGACAATATATGCATCAACATGTTCTGCCCTTTTGGCTTACAAATTTGGCATTTAGAAAAATTTGTTAATTACTACAGACCAATTTTATAAAAAATGAAAATTAATAGTTGATCAATAATCAATGTGTATGACAGAATATATGGATAAAAACAAATGTAGATACTAATATTAGGATAATATGCCACTATAAATAGATATCTTAATAATTATAAAGCCTTAACCGTTATTCATCATATCCAGGCTTATAAGATGTACCCATTATGCCTCAATCTCTGAACAACTACTCTGTTAATCAATTATATTTCAGATCAACATGAAATAAAATTGAGGATTGGATTAACTTACCTAAGTGACATCCAATCGTAATTTTATGAAGGTTGATCTGAAATATAATCACCCACCCCGACCCCAGCATCAATAGCTGAACCCTGGCATAATGGGACACACAAAATCATGGTTAGCTCTAAATCAGTGACGTTTAGTTGTGAGTTGCCATAGACTAAAAAACTTTTTTTTTTATTCTCTGAAAAAATTCGCGATGCCACACAGTAGCGAATGGGAATACTACTCTGTTAATCAATTATATTTCAGATCAACCTTCATAAAATTACGATTGGATGTCACTTAGGTAAGTTAATCCAATCCTCAATTTTTATTATACTGACCTATTGGTTTAGTGGTTAGTGACCCTCCGGAGATAGTGGGTTCGATTCCCACCCAAAATAAATGTTTGTGTGATGAGCAAGATCATTTTTTCAGTGCCTGGGTGTAATTTATGTATTTAGAAATCAGTAATACTCTAATAAAAGGTTCGCTTTGTTGTGCTAGATGGCGCCGTGTGAAAGTTGTGGAATATTATACATATATTTTTATGTTTATCAAATTATACTGCACTAGCTGTTCCTCGTGGTTAGAAGATATAAGTTAGGAATTTATCAACGGAAGCCCTCGAAGATGAATAATTTTCCCTGTTTTTTCCACATTTTCCATTGTGCCTTCTCTCCTATTAGTCGCGGCGTGATGGTATATAGCCTTAAACCTTCCTCGATGAATGGTCTATTCAACACAAAAAGAAACCAATTTGAACCAGTAGTTCTTGAGATTAGCGCGTTCAAACAAACTCTTCAGCTTTATAAATTAGTATAGATTACTGTCTTAGTACATACACGTACCCATTTCAATAATTAGCGGGTTAGCTGATACCGCCATCTTTGGTTAGTTAAACTGACACAATGATAAGTCAATTATCTTCTGTAGCACTATTGGTCAGAAATTTGAAGACATAAATCTGCCCTATTGGCCGTATTCCGTATTTCCGTGTAGGAAAATTATTAATACAACATTTAACGTTCACTATCTATTCTAGCCAGTGTTTCCACGTCAGACAAGTGTCTTGCTAATAAGGGTGATAATGATAAAACTCAAAAGTTTATATTTCAAGGAAGCTGTTTCCAAAGCCCTATTAAAACATAACAGTATTCTTTTCGGGCGAGAACCGACAAGATATTCCAAAAGTTTTTCCTATAAAAATATATACATATACATACAATTTACCTTATACATTATTATTCTGTATTCAGGATTTGCGTAAAATAACAAAATGATAAAAAATATACAATCCTACTTCCTTTCTATCTTCCTCTTTTATATGTATGGATGTTTGTTCCTCTTTCACGCAAAAACCGCTGAACGGATTCAGACGAAACTAGGCACACAGATAGTTTATAACCAGAATTAACACATAGGATAGATTTAATCCCGATTTATAGCGGGCGGGCCCGAGGCCATCATCTAGTAAAAAGTAATAACAAATCCAATCATGAAAGAGGTAACAAAGTTCAGGCGATTTATCAAACTGAATTCTATCTAAACCGTACCACAAAAGAGCATTCTCAAAATCCAAATGACAACACACTGAAATCCCTTAATAAGATGATCAATTAAACTCTTACAAACACGTGTATAGCCCCGTTTATCTCCACACACCATGAGCAAGGAGCCATCTTAATAATCCCTATCATTACGGTATACACCTTTGTAATATCGTGCCAGACTCCTCGACTATGTAAAGGATTAAAATTAAATTTCACGTACAAAGGTTGTGATGCCAATGTACTTCGTTCAGGGTTGGCAAAAAGCTAAACTTTCGATTTTATAGGGTTACGTTCAAAGAGGAAAAACGGAACTTTATTATTGTGTCCGCCGTCAGTCGGTTCGTTTATCACCAGGTTTTATCTCATGAACCGTGATAACTAGACGGTATTTTTGCCGCTTAACCTATGTTTCTCATTTGTTTCAGCTAGCATGACCGGAAGTGTCGTGAGTCCGACTCGAACTTAACCGATTCTTTCGTTATCTTATATTGCATTCATAATAGAATTAAAAAAAAAATCATTTAAAAAACAATCAAACATTCCAAATAAGTAAATAAAAGTATTCAAAACTACAAAAACCTTCACTTATTCCGACCTCATGTGCAAAGCCTGAGCCACCAATCCGATCCTAATAATATTTGTAACTGCTAAACCAATCCTTCTCGGTCAACAGCGGCGAACAAAGTTGTACAGATTTTATGAGCACAGCAAGCTCTTAAACTTTCAATACTAGTGCAGATTGCATCTTCAAAACCATACTAACGTGTTAACAAGACTGCAGTTAAAACGAGATGGCGCGCGAAGAGTGTACAGCTGTGTCTCCCTTCTATAGTTACCAGCACGGATCTTGGGCGCTCGGCAAAAAAGTGGGGATCGCTTTGCGCATCGTAAAATAAAACGCCAATCAATTGTGCGTACTCGTCGTCTTGAGGTGCATGCAACTGCAGTAAATAACGAATTTCAATCAATCACGAGTGACGATTATGACGCCATGCGCTGTGGGCCAATCACTGCACTTTATCCGCCCCGGGCCTCACTTCATACCGCAAAAAGGACCCAAAATATCACTTCTGCGCAGGTGAAGGTCACCGCTCAAGATCCGTGCCGGTAACTATACAACTGAAACGGTGTTATATAGACTGTGGGTGGGGTTGGCCCTAATGTTTGGCTTAATCCTTGATTACATTTTTGAGTTAGCCAAATGTTTGATCATGGAATCAATACTTGAAAATATATTTCTACCTGTATTTATAATCTATTTGTTTAAGTAAATAAAAAGGAAACAATAGGGATGATGATTTGGGTATAAAAAGAAAAAATCTCATTAGTCCCTCAGTTAGATAATTGTAAAGTATGAGACATGTATTTTTTCCTTTTTCAGAAAAACTAGAATTGACAAAGATTAACTGCTTTAAAGTTTAGGGGGCTTGTGACGTAACGATATAGTAAAATTTATACTCAATCGCGACGTCACGCGTAAGTTTCATTCACTGTAATTTGGTCAATTTATATTTGCGGGACAAACTAAAAAATACTTATCCATTATTATACAAAAAACTACAAGACGGATACTGCTAAAAAAAATTGTCATCATCCATATTATGGTTTATATTTTTGTAAAAAAAGAAAGAAATTTCAAATTTAAATCGGCTAAGCTTACCACTGCAATTAATCAGTCGTTTTATTTTTAATTTGTTTTTAAAAAAACACCAAGATCTAGATTTAATATTGCAAGACTGTTTAAGTTTTTACCCATTTCCAAAATAGCATTCAAGTGTATTGTATTGTCAAATATACATTTTAGAACTTAATTCAGCCCAAATGTCGTTGTTGTTATAGTTTCGGCAATTAATCGCTTATTTTAATTGTTAAAACTACATCTTCCTATTGTTACTAGGTTGAAAACATAAACCAGATATTTACAAACTAGTTGGATTTAATATCTACTCTAATAAATCCTAAAAATCTATTTTACATTAATTATAGTTCCGTAAATTGGCCCAAAATGTAAACCCTTTAACACTTTTCATGTTAATAAGATATTGTTTTGAGGCAATTATGAAGAATTTTACGACTTTTAAAGGCGACAGCCCTTACGCGATATTATTAGACCCCTGTGATTAAATTTGAAACGATCTCACAAGGTTAAATAGTGTTATAATGAATAGGTACGTGAACATAAATAGGTATATTTTATTCTTCGAGGAGCTCGTGGCTAAGCTATAACCGCATAAGTGATTCGATCACAGGTTAAGCTATGCTTGACGCGGTTGGTCCGTGGATGGATGACCATCTTTGTCATAACGAGTTCCTCCGTGTTTCGGAAGGCACGTTAAATTGTGGGTCCCGGCTGTTATTCCTACATCTTTGACAGTCGTTACAGATAGTCAGAAGCTGAAAAAAGTCTGACAGCCAGTCTAACCAAGGGGTATCGTGTTGCCCAGGTAACTGGGTTGAGGAGGTCAGATAGGCAGTTGCTCCTTGTAAAACACTGGTACTTAGCTGAAACCGGTTGGACTGGTAGCCGACCCCAAAATAGTTGGGAAAAGGCTAGGCCGATGATTTTATTCTTCAAGTAGATCGATCCTTCGTAGAGATTTGAACTTTTCTTGGTAATAATCTGAGACTACTACACACTCTTCTTACACTATTCTTTATGTATACATAAAGAATATAGATGAACCCAGAAAAATACATTTTTTTTATGATACAAAGAAACAAAAACCCATTTTACTGTATGACATAAAGCAAAAAAAATGAACAAAGCAATCACTAAGTAAACACGACACTACAGAATTGCAAACGGACATAAATTCGAAACCCAATGATCCAAAACATTGCTGTACTGGTACCTGATTGTAACTCGCAAAAATAACATGTCGCAAAAAATACAAAAGAGTCCGAATGTAAAAAATACAATTCTATATGCGCACATTCGTTTTTGCAACAAAAATGTCAATTGTTACATTCAGTTATGAAACAAAAGCATCATGGCTTCCGAGGCAGTTTATATTCTGTTGGTAAGGCATATTAAATTTTATTTTGAAAACAAAATAACTACCTAAAATAGATAAAATTACTGCTTTCTTCTATTATTCTACTTTTGTTGTACTCCGAGTATCAGTTTCCCTTTTTATTTCATAAAGCATTAATTAATAATCAACATAACCTGAAGACCAGAAAAGTAGTTTATTATAAAAGTCCTAGTTGATTCCTAATTCTTCTAGCCTTTTTTTTTTGGTAAGGCCGGGGAATCCTCATGGACACCCATTCCCTCGGGAGAGGAAATGGGTAGTGTCAGACTTTTACTGACTAAACCTGAACCGCCGTGCTACGTCTTCCGCGTTTTTGTGTCGGTGTACGGCAATGCGTTGCAACCCTACAGGCTGGCCAAGAAACAGAAACTGATATGACTTCATTTATGAATACACTTTTTACCGACAAGTGACTAGATTTTTTCAGTCAGATACCATTCTCTAGCATTCTCCTTCCGGGATTGCACGAAATAGACATCGATCTCGTGCGAATCTAAAAATATGACATTGTTTACAAACCAGGCCTGTAATGAGGAGGAATTTGATAGCCCATGGATCAGTTTAACGTCTATGTGATCGTGTTTAACGAGGCAATCATTGTGCAAGCATGTTCATTAAGTTATAAATATGCCATGCCCCGATCGAGCGTGATAATGCTATCTATATCGGGCCGTAATTATAAATATGGAATGTATTATCTGCCCATCTATGTGTAATTTATCTGTAGTTATACAATTAAGATAAGGAGATTGTTTGTTTGAACCCCTATCCGAAACTACAGGATTAGATATGACATTTTTGCTATTATACTCATTTAGACACTTCATCACGCTGTTTGCTTAGAAAGTAAAGCAAGGCAAGTGTGACTGTAATTGCATAACGTTAAAAAAAACAATCAAATTCTCAAATTTGGTAGGAAGGAAAAAAAAGAAGATTTTAAGTTTTTGAGATCAGCCTGGCGACAGACGAACGAACAGGCAGTACTACTCTAGTTATATAAGTATATAGTGTTTAATTTTTACTTTTTGGATACAAAACCTAAAATCTATATAAATAGTAATTAAATTCCAAAAAGAAAGCTCTAATGAATCTGAACAAATTCATAACTGCTATCATCACGCATAACTTGACAGTTCACCACATTGCTAAAATACCGATCAATAATATAAAAAAAAAACAACAACAAAGAATCGTCTATCACGCTTTAAACTACATCGAACAAATTTGTCTTGTATAGACAGATGTTTATAAATCAGTCACTATGAAGTTCCCTAATACAATGCTAGCTCAAAGAGGATTGCACAAAGGTATAGTTACCGGCACGGATCTTGAGCGCTCGGCGCAAGAGTGGGGATCGTTTTGCGCATCGTAAAATAAAACGCCAATCAATTATGCGTACTCGACGTCTTGTGATGCATGCAACTGCAGCAAAGAACGAATTTCAACCAATCACGAGTGACGGCTATGACGCGATGAGCTGCGGGCCAATCACTGCACTTTATCCGCCCCGCGCCTCACTTCATACCGCAAAGGGGACCCAAAAAATCACTTCTGCTCAGGTGAAGGTCAGCGCTCAATATCCGTGCCGGTAACTATATCAGGTATTCATTCGTGAAGCCTGCATTAAATTCTCAGTTCCTGCAATAGTAACGTTAATCTTTTTTGGATATAGTAGCAAGAGGCCGCTTGATAATGAGGCAATTTTTAATACTATACAATAATTTACTAATGTTGAATGTAACATTTTTTTCCTTTTCAGAAGGGTCGCTAATCGGACTAAATAAAGTTACTGTAATAAGTATAACACCGTTTATTCTTTAGATCCATAATGAAAGTTATCGTTATTGTTCAAATTACAATAGTCATCTATGCATTTAACTGTCTTAGATGTACTTTTTTGCAATATTTTCTTATTTACCTTCGGTAAAATACACAGAAATTACGTAATGATGAAAAAGGGGGTTCAAAGTGGAAGATACCTAAATTATGTCAAGCGCACCACGGGGGGGCAATCATATAACGTGGTTTGTTAGTTACAGGCCAATCTCTGTATCTCAGCAGGAGACATTTTGGGAAAATAACGAGCTCCTTTAGACTCTAAATTACTTTAAATCATGGGGAAATACTACTTAGAAAAAGCCTTAATTTCAGATATAGGAATACTCAGTTCACTAAGAGAAATACGAAAAAAACTAACCTTAATCGCATCATAAAAATACGGATTAATATTTGCCTAAAATGAAGGTGAAATATTGAAAACAATTGTTTAAAATACTATATGAAATATGTGTGTAAACAATGAGTAGAAAGCTAGATGTCAGGAGGTGGGAACATACCTTTCCAATGTGTCTGTAACAATTCGAAAAATTACCACTATGCATATATACATGCAGTTAAATGGTATAAAAAGGAACCATAGATATTATACCTTTTTCGTCGGGAAACATCGCGCGCCGTCACTTTGTCACTCAGCAAAAGGAGATCAGTAAATCGGTCACGTTCCTTGTTTATAAGTAACGGAATTGTCTTGACATGTCCTACTACTATTATAAAGGCGAAAGTTTGTATGTATGGATGTATGGATGTATGGATGTATGGATGTTTGTTACTCTTTCACGTAAAAACTACTGAATGGATTTGAATGAAACTTTACCACAATATAGCTTATACATCAGAATAACACATTGGCTACAATTTTTGAGGTTTCTAATGTGTCCTGAAGTCCACGCGAACGAAGTCGCGGGCAAAAGCTAGTGTCAAATAAAGGTGATTGTTTCTTTTCAAATGACATTATAATCTGAAATCCAATGAGTTAATTAACAAATGAAGATGAAAAACTAGCTATTTAAGTAAAATTCATTACGTTCAGAAAGTATTGATTTAACAGGATTGCTGAAAGCGAGTTCAGTGAGGAGTAGTCTTCGCAAATATTAACTGAGAGGCATAATGAGAACGTGCCGATCAATCAATACCTTGAGTGAAAAGAAATTTCTTAGAAACGTCTTAGTTTTAATAAAATAATTTTATAGAGAATTTTGCTAGGAGCTTGAAGGTTTTAAAGGAAATTTATAATGGAAAATTTAGTCATTAATACCATTGTTATTTATTACTAGTTGTTGCCCCTGTCTTCGTCCGCGTGGATGTAAAGATAGGGCAGGTTTTTTTTCGGTTATATAGGTACTTTTAGAGTAATTCTGAAATGAAAGTTGTCAACAAGCAATTTCTTAAGATTTTTGGAACAAAACAAAAATAATTTTGTCATAAAATGTTGAAATTGTTTAATATTTTAATTTATTTATAAACCGATACATTTCGAATCTTCTTTTGGCTTGTTCATAGCATTCATAAATCAAACACAATTTACATTAAATGAACCCAAAAACAAGCAGGTGGTCTTCAGAATAATTTATTTTAAAGTAGATTATTGATATCAGAGAAGAGTTAATTAAAAATACTACTTACTAAAATCGTATTACAAGAAATATTTTTGTACTGAAGAGATAAGGGACCCACAACCGTCTTTAAAAAAAATTGTATGAGCGAGATGGGGCTCTATACCCTGTATAGCACTGTCCCGCTTCCACAACATCAGAAAAGTCATTTTCATTCATCAAAAGCCTTCATTTCGAAGCTAGTGGTAGACCCCCATTACGAATTCTTTAAATTTGTTTTCCCGAACATTCTTTAATAAAATGCCAGCACTAAGATCCGTAATGAATTTATTTTAGTAATTTTAAGAGAAACTGGACCAGAGCTCTACAATTTGTACCATAACGCTTACAGCAAATGAAACTTTATTTAAGTAATAAACTTAACGATGAAGATTGAAAATGAAGAAAATGAAATGGAAGAATTTGTAGTACTCATTCTGCTCGAAGTTATTTCTATTACATCTCTATGTTTAGGGTTCCGCATCGAAAAGGTAAAACCGGAACCCTGGTTCCGCTGTCTGGTCTTCTGTCCGACTTTGTGTCACCGGGCTATATCTCATAAACTATTACAACTAGACAGTTTTTTTCTGATGATTTATTTCCGTTGAAGATTAAAGAATAAAATAATGAAAATAAAAATTGACCATTATGCTATTTTTTCTTCACCTGCATTTGTGGCTGCGAGTTCGACTTGCACTTGACCGATTTTTTTACAATCAAAATATTTATTATTCTTGCAGAAGTTCAACCGTATCCACCAAAACTTTTACTTTACGTTACATTGCCCAAACGTTTCCAAAGATCTATAAATTTTTAACTCCTCAAGCAGTCACCACACATTTTCTTAGTATCCTTTTAGTAAGATATCTTCAGAGAAACCCGAAAACTCATGTATTTTTAAAATGAAGCGGGTACTTCGCACAAATTATTCATAAGCTTTATAAATATTGTAGACCTCAACGAAAGCGTGTTTTCTGATTTGATTTTATATTTTATGCCTGGGAATATTGTGAAAATTATCTTAATATAATAATTTTTTTTCTGTAACCTTTTCCAACTATCAGGCTTTCGAGAAAATGTGACTGTTTTGAGAAATGGTCGTACGTCCATTGAACACCGCATCTTATGTAACCTATATCCATTGTGGAAGAGATACTGCCATACTCCGTTACTACCGTAGTTAAGATTAATATTAGTTTAAGAATTTAGGCATCTAGTGAACATATAACAGAGTATTAGCGGCAATCGTGTAGCCATTATGGTTTCTGTAAAACATGGATCAGAGAACAAAATGAGGCGTTTCTTCATTCCTACATTAGATATCAAAGTGACGAAAAAGGTTGAGGGTTACAACTTAAAAATGACTTCATGTTGAACGTTCACCCATAATTTCTTCTTTAAAATGTCTTCAATCCCGTCTAAATAATGTTGGTTTTCCACTATCATACCCTGGTATCGAGATAACGTTCTAATTACATATGAATTTGTACGGCAATGCGGTAAAATACCGGGTAGAGTGCGGTGAATGCCCGGCGGGCATTTTCCGCCGTTCCCGGATTATTGCGGTTTGACGCTGCCCTTGTTTAGTTTTCGATTCCAACAATCAGAATTTCCGGGATGTGGGCATGGAGAAATATTATGAAACGTTTAATCATTGCGGTAATCGCTTTGTGGAAAAATATGAAGATGAGAGCAATTTGCTAAATGGATTTTTTTAGTTTCTCGCTTAAGTTTTATCTTTGCTGTTTTTTTTTTTTTTTAAATAAAACTATACAACCGCAGACTCTAGGTCCGCGCCTTTTTTAGTATTGCCTTTTTTATTGCAGTGACTAAATTTTTCGCCATTTATTACATTCATTACATTCTCCGCTGCGACTGCAGCATTCGTCCGTCCACGTACATATGTTTTAGACGTACGGGGTCCATCACCTTTTTTTCTTATTCTTTTAATTTTGTAGCCGTATTTTACTTACATGCTATGGTTATCCTAATGTTTATTTATTGGGTTGTTTTTTTTTTTATTAAAACTTTTATGTTTATATAATATGCTTTTTTATTTTATGTATATAACTAGCTGTTACCCGCGACTTCGTCCGCCTGGTTAGAAAATATAAGTTACGTTTTTTTTTTTAAATCGGATTAGGTTTTTAGAGTCCACGCTACGTAGTTTCTGAAATTAGCGCGTTCAGACTGACAAACTCTTCAGCTTTATAACATTAATAGGTATATGTAGGTTATGTGCATATGGGGAAGATAAAACTTAAGGTTTTAATTTTTGATAATATTAAAAGAGGTACAATTTTGAGTTTGTGACGTTGTTGTGGGGTAATCTCAACATATACTGAACCGATTTCGGTAATTATTTTACTAATAGAAAGCCATGTTACCTTTTTTTGAACGGCGGTCAAGTCGTCACTTTGTATATACTCAAACAAAATCGTCTAATGGAGTGAGGACTTGTTAGCAAGTTTTGTGATTAAATTTGCTTCCCATCCTCGATTATTGTGACGACAACTATCTTGATATTCATGAGGCACAGCTAGATTAACTCGAGCTTTTTCAGAATTTTTCATAAGATTCATATTTGGTTTAAGCAAATATGATCACGTGTCTGAATTACGTCTAAAAAACGTTTCCAGTTCCTTAATGACACACGTTCACGATGCCTGAGCTCAACGGAAAATTTGCGACTTAAGAGGCCACCTCACTCCACAGGATTCTTCAACAGGTCTTTCACCGTGCAAGGTGTGTGCTTGTCGAACAAACTCCCTGCACTAATAAGAAAGAGTCAAACACTCAGCACCTTTGAAAAACTGGTAAAAGATCATCTCCTCCCTCTAAAGTAGCCGTCTCAAACCTACCCTAACACTGAATGTATTAAAAATCACTGCTGCAATTCCATGTTCCAATTTTTGTCTAAAAGTTAAAATATCATAATCTTCTTAACCTAAACCACCGTGCTATGTTATACGCGTTTTTGAGTCCGTGAATGGTAGAGTGCTGCAATCCTTCCTACACCGAAAGCGGGCTACCGCCGGCCAGAACCTGACTTGGCCTAACCCAGTCACCCTCACGTTTTGTGCCTGGTCTGGAAATATACTTTCCCGACTGAGCAGAACATACCGTTTGTTTCTTTTTGCCATTTAACAGCTTCATAATATGAAAAATGTTGAACCATATCCGATGGCGGAATGCTTCCGAAATGCGTAAATGCTCTCCGTCCCTTACCAACATTATGGAAGGCCGCCAAGCCTTACGGCGATATTTTGAGACATATCCGATACGTCAGATGATTTCGACATTGTTCAGTGAATGTCGAAGGCGATCAGAATTCAAACGTTCGTTGTGCTGTTTTTCGTTCTCTTCAGGCCGCTCTCCAGTAATTCTTTCTATCTCACTTTCTAACTCATGATAATCTCGGTCAAACTGTTGACATCACATTCATCACTTGTTTCAAAAGACCTATTAGTAGATGTGCGAATTCGCTGGGAATTCAAGCATAATTCTCTATCAGTAAACGTCTCCGGCTCAAGATACAATGCGTGACGTTCACGATCAGCTGACAGTTGCGCACCATGTTCTGAACTTGTCTCTTGAGATTTAGAAGCAGATGCATAAATACCCTGAGAAATCAAACACAATTTATACGGAGCGACTTGCAGCCTGATGTTCTTCTGTCTCTCCTCAATTTTTTAAGCTCCTTTGGGACGTTGGGGAAGATTCACCTCTTTCTAGGCATGGTTATAGTTTTATTGTGAAGATACCTGATCAAGTAGAATCTAAGTGACAGCTACGCTGGCTATATTATATGGAAAACAATAAAAACTTCTTTTAATTTACTTTTCACAATATGACAGACATCAAAATATGTCAAACGTTTGACATGAAAGTAGGTGGAGTAAGGCAAAGGCACCTATTTCCGCGGTGTCTTCATTATAACTTAAAAGAACATAAATTAAGTAGAGAATTGGCTATTTTTATAAGAAGTGTTATTTATCTTAATTTTGAAATATACTCACAGTTTGACTGTAAAAATGTTAAATAGTGTAAAATATAAAGAACCTTATTACAATTTTTAAATTCTAACTCCAATGCATTTGGTTCCTAATTCTGAGTGTATAAACTGTAAACGAAAGGAGGTGGCGAGAGTGACACAAAATGTATTTCAAAAACTTGTTTTCTAGTCGTTTCTTGAAGAAGTACTCAAAAGTTACATATGTATGTGTTTTCGATAAAAATGTAACCCTTCCAATATTTCAAACTAAACAAATAGTCACGCAGTATAAAATTATCATCTTAAACATTATTTGGTATGAAGCGTGCATTCGAGTAAATGTTAGCCTTAAACTGACCGATTATTTGAAAACGTATACACACTAAAGCATAATTTGCTCATATAAACATGAACAGCTAAATTGTTAATTGAATAATGTACCTTGCAGACAGAAGTAACTTGTAAATTGCTTTGATAACAGCGTTCTTTTCTACAATACCCAAATATGGTGCCTTTACCTTAGTAAATTAAATTTGTTATTTTTTTCATAATTTCCGCATTTTTTTCCTTTTTCCTCACCGTTTAAACCTTCCCTGGACTATTACGAATAGTTCAAGACTAAAAAAAGCCAAATCGGTTCAGCCGTTCTCGAGTTTTAGTGAGACTAACGAACAGCGTTTCATTTTTATATATATAGAGAAGAGATAGAGATAGAGATTATTGTTTCCTTTATTTCACTTAAATACATATAAATTACATTTTTGAATATATATATAAAAAAAACAACATACATTTAAAAATATAAAAAATAGTGTCCAACCGGCAACGGGAACAGGGCCCAAGCTGCCGGTGGTCAGGGCTCCAGAGAGAGGAACCTCCTCACGATGCGCGCCGTGTCCAGAAGTACCGCTTTTTGAATCAAACCCTTGACCCAGACGCCCAACGAGAGCCTCCGAAGATGTTGATCGAGGCTCTTGGCTATTAAGCCATTGGCACTTACGACTATCGGGACAATGATTGCCGAGTCCACCTCCCACAAGTCGACAACCTCGTGAGCTAAATCCAAATATCTCAATTGTTTTTCTTTTTCTGCTTTCACGAGGTTCTCGTCATGGGGGATGGTGATATCAACAATCATTGTCCGACGCTCTGATCGATCGATCACCACTTTATCAGGCTTATTGGCTACAATAGTCCTGTCAGTGATGATAGACCGATCCCAGTACAGTGTGATATGACCACTTTCGAGAACTGGGTCGGGCACATACTTATAGTACGGCACCTCAGATTCCACAAGTTTGTACTTCAGAGCAAGCTTCTGATGGATAATCCTGGCCACTTGGTTATGTCTGTGCAAGTATTCACCGTTAGCAAGACGAGAACATCCCGAAACTATATGTCTCAAGGATTCACCGGAGGAGTGACATGCCCGACAGATGTCAACTGTACCATCCTTAATTATATATTTTCGGTAGTTATTCGTCATGATAACTTCATCCATAATTGCACATACAAACCCTTCGGTCTCTCCAAAGAGATCTCCGAAGCGTAGCCAGGCCACGGACGCTAAGAAATCTATATCAGCCTCGTGAAGGGTCCGATAATAGCGTCCGTGTAGCTCCTTGCTTTGCCATACATCTTTGCGGTCTTTGACGCTTAGTACGACAGGTCTGCGCCAGTTCTCTTTGCCTAGAGAGAGCGGAGTGAAGGCCTTATCCACTGCCACAACATCTCGATGCATCCCCACGTCCATTCGGAGGAATTACTCCCTGAGGTTACATATCTCGCGATTATGAAGGGTCTTGGCGTTTATTATTGTTATTATTATCATTATTATATATATATTTTTTTTTTAACCCAGTTATTAATATACATAACTAAGACTTACATTTACAATAAACACTTACAAATTTACACATTTCACTATCTTTGCTGTTTAACACATTAAACATGGAAAACTAAATTAAAATATAAAAAGTAACAAACTGCTGGTTAGGCCAGTTTAACTGCATAGAATAGGATAGAATATTCTTTATTGTACACTAGCTGTTGCCCGCGACTTCGTCCCCGTGGGTAGAAGATATAAGTTATGATTTGTACCTGCCCTGATTTTTCACATTTTCCATTGTATCTTCGCTCCTATTAGTCGCAGCGTGATGGTTACAGCCTAAAGCTTTCCTCGATGAATGTTCTATTCAACACAAAAATATTTTTTCAATTTGTACCTGTAGTTCCTGAGATTAGCGCGTTCAAACAAACAAACTCTTCAGCTTTATATATATTAGTATAGAAGTATAGATAATAATATAGTATTAAAGTCATAGAATTACAGCAGTGATTCTTAGTGATAACAGAAAGTTGAAAACCCTTAATAAATGTGAGGCCTAGATAACATCCTAATAGTTACGAGAGTATTTTTTATTTATTGTTAGATTATACTATTCTGTACCTTCGTTCGAATGCTTGTTTCAAAAATATTATTTTAACGATTGAAACGAAAAACTGTTCCGTCCGATTGTGATAACATGCTGACAGATAAGTCGTCGAATGGCATAGATACACTTGTCACGTTTTTCTCACTCTTTCTAGCATTCATAGCGCATATAGCAATATCTCACTTTCGTAGGCTTTAAAGGAAGGTAAGTAATTGACATGACAAATCTATAAAATGTATGTCTGCCACATGTTTTGTACTGAACAACAAAAAAATCTTCCCAAAGCTTATTTACAGAGAAGTAAGACTTAATATTGGTTTTAATGTTTTAGAGATATTTTAATTGTTCAAAATTTCACATCAATTATACTACGAACTGTCGACGACTAAAAATAATTGTGTCTCTTTCCTATGTCAACAAGTCCAGGTTATCCAACAACTTTCTCCAACACGTAGGAAATAGAAATAATAAATTCAAACATTTTCCATAAATATAAAGTTTGAGATAAACTCCGACACAATTTGTACCAAAAAATAAACACATAGTAAAAATCTTGTGTTAGTCTACGGAGGGACATTTATATAAGTTAGTTGGTTCCCCTAAGGGCTGGGAGGCCGTCGCGGTCGATACCACCCTTGCAAAACTCGACGGTGCCTCTCGGTGGATAATTCGCAGAGTTGCCGTATCCATTGATGTTTTTGTGAGGACGTTTTAAATCGGACAGCACTCAAAAAGTTCCATGGATAACAAAATAGGGTAGGTTAAGTTATAAATTAGTAAGGAGATCGTGTCTGCTTCCCAGATGGCGGTGAATTACGTTCGAAGGGCAATTATAGGGAGAAGTCAGGAACTGAATGAAATATGATTTATTGATTGTTTACTTTTCGTTTAGAGGTTGTTGCGGCCTTGTGATGAGGTCAAGCTGTTACTGCAGTTTGATTAGTTTAATTTTCGAACCATTTGTCATTTGTTTTCTAATTGAGGGAAATAAACGAACTATTTAAGTAAGTATTTAGTAAAAGTATATCTATATCTCTTTTTTGGTACGGTAACACCGGTTTCTGCGCTACGGAATCTAATCCTTTATCAAATTCATTTAACTGCAAAAGACGCCCGAAACAATATATTGTTTAATCTAAATATTCATAAAACGTGTTATTTTTGAGTTAATACTATCTAATATATAAAATTCTCGTGTCACGAAATTAGTTACCGTACTCTTCCGAAACGGTTCGAGCGATTTTTATGAAATTTTGTATACATAATGACACTAAAAAAAAAATCTTATTTTTTGGACGATTTTTTGTTTTTGTTTTTTTTTGATAACGTGGCATTAAAAATACATACAACTAGAAATAATTTATTAGGCCAAACAACGTTTGCTGGGTCAGCTAGTATATTTTAATATTCTAAATTAGGATTTTCTCTATTTCACACTGCCAAGAATTATTCATATATTTCTGTCAAAATTAAAAAATATACATAATTAAATAAAATTGAAGCGAGCTTTTTCCAGAAAGAAAACTGCTTTGGAAACCAGAACGAGATTTCCCCTTATCACGGATGAAGTAAGGGAGCCGACTTGAATACAAAGTAGAATTGAACCAACAATGATAACCGCGGTATACATATGTAAAAGATTCCGGCTTCAGAATTGTCTTATTGGAGCTGATTTAGGAGTATTTGAAATCCCTACTAATATTATAAATGCGAAAGTAATTCTGTCTGTCTGTCTTTTACGCTTTCACGTCTAAATCACTGAACTGATTTTAATGAAATTTGGTACAGACTTTGTAACAGTTTTTATCCCGGACTTTTGAAGAGTTCTCTTGGAAACGCGATACAACCGACGTCAACGCGGGCGAAGCCGCGGGCGAAAAGCTAGTCTTTCAAAAATATTATTAGAGTTTAAGTTTCGTGAGGCGGATTCATAGCGACTTCAAATAATGGTTAACTCATAATATTAGCCCGACTAGTTTGGCCTGTTGGTCTCGTGGTAAGTGACCCTGACTGCTATACCGGAGGTCGTGGGTTCGGTTCCCACCCCGGACAAATGTTTCTTAGTTTAGTGTCTGGGTGTAATTTGTATATATTATGTATATTAGAACAATAAAAGTATGTTTTTCAGTCATAGTACAACCTTTACTTTGTTTCATACTTCGTGTGAAAGTTAATTACGGTCTACGGTTGGGTCCAAAAATAGCCCGGCTATCTCATTTGATAATTAGAGTTTAGATGTCATGAATTATTCTGCTCGTGATCTGGAGAGTGAGAACTTTAAAAACGACTTCTGTGTCTCTATTTTATATTGAAATCTCATTCTAATCGTCAAAAATCTTACACTTAAAATATATTTTCTTAGAAAAAGTCCAAAAAACCCATAGTTCAAAAGTTCAAAAAACAAAAAATTCTAGCACCAAATCTAGATTTCCAGTCCTATCGATCACTTTAGACATATAAAAACCTGATCCTAGATACCTAGCTACCTGCTTACCCCTCACAATACATCTTTTCTACTCGAGGGAGCACAATGTTTGCAGCATCCAATATTTCAGTGCGTTTACATTGGACTTAATGAAAGATCGCGTCTTCTGGGAACATGTAAGATATTTTTACTTTATCCCTTACTTTATTAGGATTACCTCAGATTTTTATGGGTTCAAAGGGTTGTTGATGAATGATTTTATCAAGGTTTGCCTTTGTATACATAGGTATAAAAACTAGAGTAATCATAAGAAATCGGAGTTGGATTTAGGATGTCAAATTGTAACCACTATTAATTTTTGATATACTGATTGTTATGCATGTTTAATTCAAGCTTTTTTGTTGGTATTCGAGCAGGGAAAATCACATTGTAACAATTTTCAGTGAACCAGATCTACTTTCAAGTGTATAGAATTGACATTTCATGAGTATAAGTCACGTGAACTTCACCTGTCATCTGCATAAATTCGAGCGTTTTCAAAACACTTAACTAGAGGTACGTTTAGACAGAATAAATACATAGGTATAGTGATATAAGGATTATTTTCACTTGCAACCCTTTTATTTCTACCATAATAATGGATAACTCCTCTTAAAATTCTCAATTACAACCAGAATCTTAAACAAACGAATTCTCCTACTTCCTCAGCACACGTATGTAACTTCGTCAATCGTTTTACTATCGGATTTAAAAGCGGGCTCGTGTAAACATACCGTCGGATATTCCTGGCTACTCTCAACTCTGGAACCAGTCAGACAGACACACAGACGTAGTAAACAATGTGTCTTGTGGACGTTATTTTCCAGACCACAATAGGCTTGCTAATGTTACTATTGTTTGCTTATCATTGGGATGTATTGAGGAATAGTCAAAGCTGGTATTAATAGTAGTGGTCTCGAACAAAGATTTCATCAAGCTATAGGTATCTTACGCATAAATCAGAACGCACAGACAATATTGAGTTGCATGAGTATACTGCCGTCTACTGACTAAAAAGCAGCTAAGCGCAAAAAGTGTTTTTGGAAAAAACGCAAAAATGAGGGGGAATTGATGTCTCTTGAAAACTATGCAACCTAGGACCGTGGTTGCAAGTTATATATGTAGACAAAGTGTTTGTGCACAATATGCAATATATTTCATTCAATCATATTGATTACATTTTATTTAAACGAAACGAAACAACTGTGGCTTAACGGCCTTTTAGTTAGTAGACGGCAATATGACGTCAAATGTTTAGTGTTGTCATTCGATTTATTATTTTAATACGTTTAGGTGAATTGACAGCGTGTTGAGATAATATGTAGCTTATCCAAATTATTTACTTACTTACTGGAATATTCGTGATGTTACAAGATGTACAAAAGTGGGTCCGTTTTAACCTATTGGGTACGGAAAGCAAGAATTCGAGGTCAGACCCTTAAAATGAAATGAACGAGAGCTAAAGACCAACTCTTCAATGAAAATCATCTAGAATACAGGGCACCGATTCTGCTTTTTAACAATGGCCGTTGAATGGCAACTTGATTAAATTTTAAATTATTCCTATTATCTTAAGCATTCCAATACAATAATTGGAAGTTAATTATATTAGTACCCTGTTACCCTGAGTGTACCGTCCCGTACTGAATTTACAATTATTGTGTAGAAAGATGCTTAAGAAAATACGAAAATTGTCATTATGAGCCAAATTTCATTCATTCATCGGCCGTTGTGAATAGCAGATTTGAGGCCCAGGACACATTCTGTCAATACCAGATTGCAATAACATGATCTATGGTTGCGAATGGTCTACATAATTCAGTAACAAATTGTTTGGAAACATCAAAATCCTTTACGATGTTATTTGTAGTTTGATGCTCATTCATCATGTGAGCCCGTTGTCATAACTCATTGTGGATTACCATTAAGGTAACATGAGGTACAAGCTTGGGTATTTAAGCTTACTTTTTGTTTAATTTCGTTAGTTTTAATGTTAGCTTGAGTTTTGGTCTTAATACAGATGTTGCTGTAGCATGTTTTTTATTATTATTAGCTGCTTCTATTTTGGAATATATAAAAAACATAATTTCAAAGTCATTATTGTCTAACCTAGAATCTAGAATCAATGTTATGAAATTAAGGACGAATTATCAATATCAAGTATGAGATTTTGAAATCTATACTAATATATTAAGCTGAAGTGTTTGTTTGTTTATTTGAACGCGATAATCTCAGGAATTACTGGTTAAAATTGAAAAAAAAAATTGTGTTCAAAAGAACATTCATCGAGGAAGGTTTTAGTCTATATAACATTACGCTGCAACTAATAGGAGTGAAGATACAATAGTTGTCTATTGTATCTGTGCCAAAAACGGGGAAAAATATTCATCTTCGAGGGCTTCCGTTCAAAAATTCCTAACTTATATTTTCTAACAAGTCGGGGGCAACAGCAGTCTACTATAATCTCACACATCTTCAAGATGTCAGTTTTTGCTGTGAAGCCGTGGACAAAAGCTCGTCAGCCATATCCGAAACTGTTCATAGACACATCTTTTTAACCTAAGCCCAAATTTTCGCAACATTTCGCGAGCAGTTCTGTTTAAGACGAGTAATGTGCATTCCAGTGAAATACCACCCTAAAGTCAAAATACTTCCACCTCAAAAGAGTCGGTTAAAACGAGATGAAACTAGTTTTACGAATAATTTCGCGGCGTGTTTAACTTTTTTAAATTCTCGTTTGAGTCTCGCGCGAATGAAAAATGTTCTGGCGTAGAGTCCTTTGCTTGATACTGAAAAATTCTGCTGAATTTTGTACACGTAAAAGTGTGAAGACGGTTTATAACAAGTACTGAAGAAGTTGAGTCGTTAGCTGTAGATTTTTTAGGATTTTATGAAGATTTTTTCTGACTTTAAATATTTTCTTTAGTCTTGTTATAACACATTTAATAAAATTTCTAAAACAGCAATCTCTATATCTGATCCATCGTTATAAGCATAGCAGTGGCAATTGAGGGATAAAAAACAAATGCTCATATGTAAGTATATTCAATTTTATACAAAATGTTTTCTCATTCGAACAGTTTTATTTTCAAAACCTAAAAAAAATATGGATGACAATTTCTAGGCTTAGAGCGTCTTGGTTTAAAATAAACAGTTCCGAAAATATACAGCTGCATAGATGATACCTGTGTCAATAGACCTACCGAAGTTGTTGGTTAGGAGGACTACCAACACTTTTGAAAGAAGACTTGCAGGTATAGGAGCGAGACAGCACACTACACGGCATATAGCGCTGTCCCTCTTCCTCAAATCCACCGATTTTAGTTTTGGCCCTGGGGCAGGTTTCCCGCGTTGGTAACGAGGCGATATCAAACGTATGCAGCCATGCAAATTCTTAACCCTCGCTAATAGGATTCAATCTGATAACAAGCAGGGCTCTCATAATGATGTGGACGTTAGAGGGTGCAATTACGCGAAAATGATCTTTATTTCAATTGGAAAAACTTTGATAAGTAGACTGGTAATGAAAGTTTTATATTAAAGGTTAGGTACTTACCTGTGACTATGAATTGTTATAATGTTGAATAGAGGTTAATAATATTCTTTACCGTTAATATCGTTTGGAAATGATTTGTATCAGCTGATCGTAGCGATTACGTAATGAATGCTCAGTCAATAGAATGATAGTGTTCGTCTCCAAAAGAAGTATGGATTCAAAAAAAATTGTAAGCGTACTTTAAGATCAATACAAAATACAAAAATGAAACAACAGTAGAGGCTAATAATTAAACTCGTTCGTAAAAAATATACTGACAAGTGACGTCACACGAGATTGTAACTTACTTTATCCTCTCCAGTTTTTGTTTATTAAAATATTCAAACGTTTATTTTGTGTTTTTTAAATATAAATATTTTTAATAAACAAAACTGAAGATGATATCCGGATTTTTTTTGGTAAATCAGTATGCAGATCTTTCCACCAAAAGTGCCACATAGTATATCAAACTAAATCATAAACTTACAAGTTACATGGTTGAGGGCAAGCAAGCCGAAGTTCTAAGGAATGTTGTATTAGTACTATGTCTTAATAGTTTCCAAACCAGAGCAAGTTTACAACGGACGTTTTGCAGGAAATTTCAACAGTCGCCACAGCACGGAACAGAAAAAATAATGGAAGAGTCATTTACACTGCTGAAGTACTGAAACCAGTGTCCATAGACTTACTCAAACACTTTCCGCTTCTCATTTCTTTTTGATATCTCTCAAATACCTATATACATAATAAACTAGCTGTTACCCGCGACTTCGTCCGCATGGTTAGAAGATATGTTAGGAATTCGAAAGGAAGCCCTCGAAGATGAATAATTTTCCATTTTATCTTCGCTCCTATTAGTCGCAGCGTGATGGTATATAGCCTAAATCCTTCCTAGATGAATGGTCTCTTCAACACAAAAATATTTTTTCAATTTGAAAAAGTAGTTCCTGAGATTAGCGCGTTCAAACAAACGAACAAACTCTTCAGCTTCATACACGGTGATTTTTTAGTCGTCTTACAAAAGCAGCCCAGTTCATGTATCCAATGACTAGAACACGTTCATGATAAAAAAATAGGTATTTATGAGATTTGAAATAAAATTAAATACAATTTTTATTCAATATTATGATGCAATTCGTAGTTTTTTAGAAACACAGCTCTGTTGCGGGAGCGGTCCGAGCCTTATAACAATGGTGAGGGGCGCGGGCGGTGGCGTTTTTATAATTTTTAAGAGTATATTTCAGATTTCTCTTGTTTAATTTTCTTCGTACTTATTATTTAGTTGATGATAAAAAAAAAAAACGCGCCTAGGGGTATTTTACGTCGCATACATGAACTGGGCTGCTTTTGTAAGACGACTAAAAAATCACCGTGTATATTAGTATAGATTAAAAATTACTTGTTACCAACTTTCATCATCTTTCAACATCATATCATCTGCCTAGGGTTGATCAACGTATCTGTCAGTAATCTGTCAAAATTTATATGCTAAGATTATTCGAGAGCTACGTCGTACAACTTGCGTCATCCAAATGCCACTTCTTTCAACCTACCTGTTCTCCATGTCATATTGTGACACGTGTTCCCTTTGACACAAGAGTATGGAATAACAACACACGAGGAATTGTCTGACGTGGAATAAGGACACACTTAAGTACCGGAACCTATTTATTTTGCTGTTTTATTAAAGGGAATGTTTCTTGCTTCTTGCTCTTCCATTAGGATTCAGTGGAAAAGGAATTCCTAACAAAAAATGATTTATTTTTAAATAAAAATTGGAGTGTTATTAGTTTAAAGGAAGAGCAGAAAATATATGTATGTAGAGGAATAGTTTTATGTCATCAAAATCAAACAAGTGAGTGACAAATCTACAAGCATTTATTGATCAAAATATGTAGCTTTTTATATGTATGCATTTTATCAGAAACAATCACCGTAAAAAAAGTCCTTGACTACAGGGAGCACTACATGCAATTGACAATTCAACAAACCTACAGCTGACAACAACAAAATAAACCTCAAAAATTTCTAAAAGCATCTACAAAATTTCTTCCAAAAATCCGATAAAAACAACATCCCCATCTTTAGCTAAAAGATCACAGGATCAACAGTTGCGGACTTTGAGACCAAATAGCTTTGTTCCTTGTAAGGTATTTGCTATCTTAGAGAAGGCTTCCTCTCCGAGCCGGTCTTATTACAGATTATTAGTTGTGCGTTCACTGTGAAGCGGTGAAACTTCAAAGTTCATACCAACAATATCTTAGCTTCCACCTTACACGGAAAGGAATAGGGGTTATAAATAATTAAGTAATGAGAAAACATGAGCTTGGATTAATTGTTTTTATTTGTAATTGCTTGTATTTAATAGAAAATGAAGGTCTTTTGGTTTTCAAGAGTATTTTAAAGATGATTTTGTTGTAAAAATTCAATGACAAGAAAATTCTTTCGACATATAAAAGAAAGCTTGTTGATAATACATAAGCATGAGTCTTAGTACCTAAAAACCGTTAAAGAAGTTAATAATAGAATTCTATTTTGGAAAAAATCTAAATTGGTATGGTTAATATTATTTTTAACAGAACTTTGCAGATATACTGAGCTCAAGTTTCTTAACTGCAATACTTGAAAGCCTGACTCCAAATCTCCATTATAACGTGTCCATGCTATCTCTATATACAAGGTGTTACGTACCATAATTAATTGAACCACTAGCTTCAGCTGCCGTAACACGACTCTATGATTTATTTGCCTATCCGTGAAGCCGATAGGTTATCTAACGATGTTACTGTCTCACATCCACCTTGCATACGCTATGCATGTAGATACAGGGTGTTCCGATAACTAACTTGAAACTTCGGTGACTAACATTGGCTTTATAAGTTAGACGTTCTAGGTAGGTGTCGTTTTGAAATTACGTTTAGGCTGGCGATGGTTTTGGGAAAGGATGAGATGTGGGTCTGAAAATTAATTAGGTACGATCAAGATTCATCAGTTTCAAACATACAATAGGGCTTTGGACTAAATCTAATAATATTAATAATGTATAGTCCGTCAGAAAAAAATAAAAAAATATTGAATAAGTATTTTTCATTTCAAACAATAAGGATAATTAAAAATACTGAAGATGCTGGAATGTATGGTAGTGGGGGCTAGTAACATCACTTGCTAGTAAAAAACGCACTGGTTAGTGACGTTGCAACAGATTTCAAATCACTTATAGACTCTTCATTTTTTATTTACGAGATAAAATAAAAAAATGCGGATCCAATATTTTACGGAGATCAGACTGATCCGACTAAACTGTTTTCTTCTTTTGACAAATACTCCGTTTAAGTGATATCATATCGGCATTAAAACCTGCAAAAATGTTGCAAACAAATTCGTCTTGCAGTTTTAGCTGTATTCCTATTTCAGTCTATTTTGCCAGCAACACAGAAAACCGGACATTATCATTTGATACCAATTAGCAGCTCATTAACGTAATTGCCAGTTAGCAAGGTGTTGGTTGCCCGCAAGATGCCTTTGAAGGCGCCAGATACTTAGGCACAGACGCGGCCTCTACTAAATAATTAAGAAAACTGAGGAAAAACTCTAACTCCGTACTTGTGTTAAGTCGCATAAGTTTTATACAGTTTTTTAGTTGTGTTACTAAGGATTACTTTCTGTAAATACAATAGCTTGGAAAATAAAGTGTTAATAAGTATAACAACTTTCGTTAGTCTGATTTATAAGACCATTATTTATTTAATCACGGTTTACACACCCGTATTTATCAAGAAAGCCCGATTAGTCTCGGACCCAACGTTTAATCATGAGCTGATGCGGCGGTGGTATCGATTCAAAAACTGTAAATACGCTTGAGTAAAGCGTCATCATCAAAAATACTTTCAACAAAAACTTGAATTACTTTGAATTTTTTATTAAAAATTGCTTACAGACACTAGATATATTTTAAACAAGCTTTCATACGAAGAAAATACAGGCACTCCATGACACACGATTGTAAATTAAAGGACTTTCGCCAAACTATATGCAATATGACTTTGTAAGCCTTCAGGTTATTTAAGTAAGTTCAAAACTCCGCAGTTATGAACAGTTTGCGTTAATTATTGTTGGTCGAGGGAGGCTTATGTGAACAGGTACACGGGGCAATGCAAAATGAATTTTATTTGCTTTTTGATATTCAAAGTATCGTAATTGGATATTTAAAAACATTTAGTTAAGCTTTAGCTTTAGTTAAGCTTTTCTAAAAGTCACGTTACTCTAGATCTCATCAGTGACATAAACTGGTGACATTAATTACTTAGTTTTTTCAACGAATCCCACACTAAGGTATGTAATACTTGTATCGCGAGAGCTTTCACACACATGCATGCCACATGCATAAAACCGCCCAGACATAAATCAAGCGCTCTTGGATCACATATCTACTCGTCCTACGCGGAGATAGAGCCCGCCACACGTTATACGTAGTGGGTTTGATGTACCTACCTATACCAATAGCTCCGCTATGCGTGCAGATTTAAAAAATATTCACATCGAATAATCATCACCTTTACGCATTTGACTGATAATCACCTTTCCGCATTTGACTGATAAATTTCATGTAGATAACAGAAAGTCAAATATATATTAAAACGTATTAAACAAATATTAAATACTTTATTTTTATATAGAAAGTAGGCTATTTTACTACTTATAACATCAGCTACCTTCCAATGAAATCCCGTTCAAATCGGGTCAGCTGTTTCTGAGATTACTCGTAACAAACAGGCACTTCAAATTACCAATATACATCTCTATATATATAAAAATGAAACGCTGTTCGTTAGTCTCACTAAAACTCGAGAACGGCTGAACCGATTTGGCTTTTTTTAGTCTTGAACTATTCGTAATAGTCCAGGGAAGGTTTAAACGGTGAGGAAAAAGGAAAAAAATGCGGAAATTATGAAAAAAATAACAAATTTAATTTACTAAGGTAAAGGCACCATATTTGGGTATTGTAGAAAAGAACGCTGTTATCAAAGCAATTTACAAGTTACTTCTGTCTGCAAGGTACATTATTCAATTAACAATTCAGCTGTTCACGTTTATATGAGCAAATTATGCTTTAGTGTGTATACGTTTTCAAATAATCGGTCAGTTTAAGGCTAACATTTACTCGAATGCACGCTTCATACCAAATAATGTTTAAGATGATAATTTTATACTGCGTGACTATTTGTTTAGTTTGAAATATTGGAAGGGTTACATTTTTATCGAAAACACATACATAATTATGTAACTTTTGAGTACTTCTTCAAGAAACGACTAGAAAACAAGTTTTTGAAATACATTTTGTGTCACTCTCGCCACCTCCTTTCGTTTACAGTTTATACACTCAGAATTAGGAACCAAATGCATTGGAATTAGAATTTAAAAATTGTAATAAGGTTCTTTATATTTTACACTATTTAACATTTTTACAGTCAAACTGTGAGTATATTTCAAAATTAAGATAAATAACACTTCTAATAAAAATAGCCAATTCTCTACTTAATTTATGTTCTTTTAAGTTATAATGAAGACACCGCGGAAATAGGTGCCTTTACCTTACTCCACCTACTTTCATGTCAAACGTTTGACATATTTTGATGTCTGTCATATTGTGAAAAGTAAATTAAAAGAAGTTTTTATTGTTTTCCATATAATATAGCCAGCGTAGCTGTCACTTAGATTCTACTTGATCAGGTATCTTCACAATAAAACTATAACCATGCCTAGAAAGAGGTGAATCTTCCCCAACGTCCCAAAGGAGCTTAAAAAATTGAGGAGAGACAGAAGAACATCAGGCTGCAAGTCGCTCCGTATAAATTGTGTTTGATTTCTCAGGGTATTTATGCATCTGCTTCTAAATCTCAAGAGACAAGTTCAGAACATGGTGCGCAACTGTCAGCTGATCGTGAACGTCACGCATTGTATCTTGAGCCGGAGACGTTTACTGATAGAGAATTATGCTTGAATTCCCAGCGAATTCGCACATCTACTAATAGGTCTTTTGAAACAAGTGATGAATGTGATGTCAACAGTTTGACCGAGATTATCATGAGTTAGAAAGTGAGATAGAAAGAATTACTGGAGAGCGGCCTGAAGAGAAAGAAAAACAGCACAACGAACGTTTGAATTCTGATCGCCTTCGACATTCACTGAACAATGTCGAAATCATCTGACGTATCGGATATGTCTCAAAATATCGCCGTAAGGCTTGGCGGCCTTCCATAATGTTGGTAAGTTTACGCATTTCGGAAGCATTCCGCCATCGGATATGGTTCAACATTTTTCATATTATGAAGCTGTTAAATGGCAAAAAGAAACAAACGGTATGTTCTGCTCAGTCGGGAAAGTATATTTCCAGACCAGGCACAAAACGTGAGGGTGACTGGGTTAGGCCAAGTCAGGTTCTGGCCGGCGGTAGCCCGCTTTCGGTGTAGGAAGGATTGCAGCACTCTACCATTCACGGACTCAAAAACGCGTATAACATAGCACGGTGGTTTAGGTTAAGAAGATTATGATATTTTAACTTTTAGACAAAAATTGGAACATGGTATTGCAGCAGTGATTTTTAATACATTCAGTGTTAGGGTAGGTTTGAGACGGCTACTTTAGAGGGAGGAGATGGTCTTTTACCAGTTTTTCAAAGGTGCTGAGTGTTTGACTCTTTCTTATTAGTGCAGGGAGTTTGTTCGACAAGCACACACCTTGCACGGTGAAAGACCTGTCGAAGAACCCTGTGGAGTGAGGTGGCCTCTTAGGTCGCAAATTTTCCGTTGAGCTCAGGCATCGTGAACGTGTGTCATTAAGGAACTGGAAACATTTTTTAGACGTAATTCAGACACGTGATCATATTTGCTTAAACCAAATATGAATCTAATGAAAAATTCTGAAAAAGCTCGAGTTAATCTAGCTGTGCCTCATGAATATCAAGATAGTTGTCGTCACAATAATCGAGGATGGGAAGCAAATTTAATCACAAAACTTGCTAACAAGTCCTCACTCCATTAGACGATTTTGTTTGAGTATATACAAAGTGACGACTTGACCGCCGTTCAAAAAAAAGTAACATGGCTTTCTATTAGTAAAATAATTACCGAAATCGGTTCAGTATATGTTGAGATTACCCCACAACAACGTCACAAACTCAAAATTGTACCTCTTTTAATATTATCAAAAATTAAAACCTTAAGTTTTATCTTCCCCATATGCACATAACCTACATATACCTATTAATGTTATAAAGCTGAAGAGTTTGTCAGTCTGAACGCGCTAATTTCAGAAACTACGTAGCGTGGACTCTAAAAACCTAATCCAATTTAAAAAAAAAACGTAACTTATATTTTCTAACCACGCGGACGAAGTCGCGGGTAACAGCTAGTATTCTATAAAATGTATAGATCAATAAGAAAACATGATCTATATGGCAATATATCATGTATTTCCTAGTTGAGAGGTACCTGGCGCATGTCAGGTCGCTAAGTGAATCGGATGAAAGGGAAAGGAGTTACCTTAAAGGGCTCTCAACCTTCGATTATAACGCACCATTAAATACATTGACAACATGTTATGTTATGACATTTTACGAAGTAGGTTAACAGATTGATTTTCTTAGATGTCTGTTTTTAATGTTTTGTAATGCCTGAAATATTTATAAATTGTATATATTTGCCCACGTTTTTATTTTATTACCACGTTTATATAAAGTCACTTTCGTATATTCTTCGTATATTATACACTCACTTTCTTGTTTGTTTTTTTGTATGTTTGTCGTTCCAGTTGGATTTTTTGCAAATCAATTTTGAGGCAGTTCCCGATAAGCTAGCAGGCTGAAATTTTCAGGGTAGTTTCAAACACGATGACAATGCAATTTATACAACTATAAAAACGGCTGGACCGATTTTGATAAAAAAACAATGGAGTGGCATTTAAAAACGTGGGTATCTAGATTTTAAGTCTATAATTTTTTTCAATGTATTTATTACATGAAGACTTGTGGCGAGGTGTAAGTTTATTTAATGACCAGGGCCAAAATAAAATTCAGTACGGGTCGAACACTCGCTGTCAATACAATGAATTTCCAATTATTGTTAGACTATTGCTAATTGTTGTTAATTATTGCTTAGAAGAATACGAATATAAATAGTATAATTGGGGCCCATGGCCAGCCGGGGAGTGTGCACTGGGACTGCAGACGCTAAATTACAAACAGCTGTATAATATATTAGCCGTGCATACACCTACCCAAAGTATACTTGCTCCATGTAATCATATAATGTAGTCCAATTAGCAAAGTCGCTCCCTGAGCAGGGCCCCGATTCTGCTATTTACAACGGCCGATGAATGAATGGCAATTGGATTAAATTTAAATTTATTTTTATTCTTTTAAGCATTATGCTTATACAATAAATGTAAATCTATTGTATCGACCTCGAGAATACCGTACCATACTACATTTCCAATTTTTGTATCAGAAAAATGCTTAAGAGAATACGAAAACTGGAATTTTAAGCCAATTTTCATTCAGTCATCGGCCATTGTGAAATTTAGCAGAATTGGGGCCCTGGCTCTTGTTCCCTTTATACATAACATGTCTTTAGCATTAAGCCTGTTGAAGTTTATTTTCCTTATTACAGTTTTTATTTGGTTTCTTGAGCCTTCCAATTGAAAATAGAGTAGTCATTAGTCTTTAGATTTATTAACATACTAGCTGTTACCCGCGACTTCGTCCGCGTGGTTAGAAAATATAAGTTACGTTTTTTTTTTAAATCGGATTAGGTTTTTAGAGTCCACGCTACGTAGTTTCTGAAATTAGCGCGTTCAGACTGACAAACTCTTCAGCTTTATAACATTAATAGGTATATGTAGGTTATGTGCATATGGGGAAGATAAAACTTAAGGTTTTAATTTTTGATAATATTAAAAGAGGTACAATTTTGAGTTTGTGACGTTGTTGTGGGGTAATCTCAACATATACTGAACCGATTTCGGTAATTATTTTACTAATAGAAAGCCATGTTACCTTTTTTTGAACGGCGGTCAAGTCGTCACTTTGTATATACTCAAACAAAATCGTCTAATGGAGTGAGGACTTGTTAGCAAGTTTTGTGATTAAATTTGCTTCCCATCCTCGATTATTGTGACGACAACTATCTTGATATTCATGAGGCACAGCTAGATTAACTCGAGCTTTTTCAGAATTTTTCATAAGATTCATATTTGGTTTAAGCAAATATGATCACGTGTCTGAATTACGTCTAAAAAACGTTTCCAGTTCCTTAATGACACACGTTCACGATGCCTGAGCTCAACGGAAAATTTGCGACTTAAGAGGCCACCTCACTCCACAGGATTCTTCAACAGGTCTTTCACCGTGCAAGGTGTGTGCTTGTCGAACAAACTCCCTGCACTAATAAGAAAGAGTCAAACACTCAGCACCTTTGAAAAACTGGTAAAAGATCATCTCCTCCCTCTAAAGTAGCCGTCTCAAACCTACCCTAACACTGAATGTATTAAAAATCACTGCTGCAATTCCATGTTCCAATTTTTGTCTAAAAGTTAAAATATCATAATCTTCTTAACCTAAACCACCGTGCTATGTTATACGCGTTTTTGAGTCCGTGAATGGTAGAGTGCTGCAATCCTTCCTACACCGAAAGCGGGCTACCGCCGGCCAGAACCTGACTTGGCCTAACCCAGTCACCCTCACGTTTTGTGCCTGGTCTGGAAATATACTTTCCCGACTGAGCAGAACATACCGTTTGTTTCTTTTTGCCATTTAACAGCTTCATAATATGAAAAATGTTGAACCATATCCGATGGCGGAATGCTTCCGAAATGCGTAAACTTACCAACATTATGGAAGGCCGCCAAGCCTTACGGCGATATTTTGAGACATATCCGATACGTCAGATGATTTCGACATTGTTCAGTGAATGTCGAAGGCGATCAGAATTCAAACGTTCGTTGTGCTGTTTTTCTTTCTCTTCAGGCCGCTCTCCAGTAATTCTTTCTATCTCACTTTCTAACTCATGATAATCTCGGTCAAACTGTTGACATCACATTCATCACTTGTTTCAAAAGACCTATTAGTAGATGTGCGAATTCGCTGGGAATTCAAGCATAATTCTCTATCAGTAAACGTCTCCGGCTCAAGATACAATGCGTGACGTTCACGATCAGCTGACAGTTGCGCACCATGTTCTGAACTTGTCTCTTGAGATTTAGAAGCAGATGCATAAATACCCTGAGAAATCAAACACAATTTATACGGAGCGACTTGCAGCCTGATGTTCTTCTGTCTCTCCTCAATTTTTTAAGCTCCTTTGGGACGTTGGGGAAGATTCACCTCTTTCTAGGCATGGTTATAGTTTTATTGTGAAGATACCTGATCAAGTAGAATCTAAGTGACAGCTACGCTGGCTATATTATATGGAAAACAATAAAAACTTCTTTTAATTTACTTTTCACAATATGACAGACATCAAAATATGTCAAACGTTTGACATGAAAGTAGGTGGAGTAAGGTAAAGGCACCTATTTCCGCGGTGTCTTCATTATAACTTAAAAGAACATAAATTAAGTAGAGAATTGGCTATTTTTATTAGAAGTGTTATTTATCTTAATTTTGAAATATACTCACAGTTTGACTGTAAAAATGTTAAATAGTGTAAGATATAAAGAACCTTATTACAATTTTTAAATTCTAATTCCAATGCATTTGGTTTCTAATTCTGAGTGTATAAACTGTAAACGAAAGGAGGTGGCGAGAGTGACACAAAATGTATTTCAAAAACTTGTTTTCTAGTCGTTTCTTGAAGAAGTACTCAAAAGTTACATATGTGTTTTCGATAAAAATGTAATCCTTCCAATATTTCAAACTAAACAAATAGTCACGCAGTATAAAATTATCAGCATAGCATTTTTTTCCTTTTTCCTCACCGTTTAAACCTTCCCTGGACTATTACGAATAGTTCAAGACTAAAAAAAGCCAAATCGGTTCAGCCGTTCTCGAGTTTTAGTGAGACTAACGAACAGCGTTTCATTTTTATATATATAGAGATTATTTTGATGAGATTTTGATAAGGTTTTGATAAAATTTTAAAATATTAATATGATGATTACTATACTATAATGTAATAAATTAATGATAAAATCATGTAATCTTATCTTATCTATAGATACTAATATATAAAGCTGAAGAGTTTGTTTGTTTGTTTGTTTGAACGCGCTAATCTCAGGAACTACTGGTTCAAATTGCAAAATTCTTTTTGTGTTTAATAGACCAGTCATCGAGGAAGGTTTTAGTCTATATAACATTACGCTGCAACTAATAGGAGCGAAGATACAATAGACAATGTGCCAAAAACGGGGAAAAATATTCATTTTCGAGGGCTTTCGTTCAAAAATTCCTAACTTATACCTTCTAACCACGCGGACGAAGACGGGCAACAGCTAGTAGGTAATAAGGCTGCATGTTTTAATTTGATTATTATAGTCAAACAATATTTGTATACCTTCCAAGGTGAAACATAGTGCAACTAAAATGTAATTTTCCACCACCTATGTTTAACAAATAAAGAATTTGAAAAAAAAATTGATCTTTCATGAGAAAATATGAGTACATAAGAAGTAAAACTAAGAACAGGGGCCAAGACTAGTTATCGACAGTTTGATAACGCAACGCGCAACGAACTATGAAATACATTTCATACCAGAACAAAACAATCTGATTGAGAGTAGGATTATTTACATGATCATCATTCCACTGCGACACAAAATGGCTGCAAACGTGATGCGGACTTTGTTCCGTTTGCTTATGGTGACAGTCAGTACTCTAGACTCAGTGACATCGCACTCGCTGTATGCACGTCCTCAGATTCCACTTAAAGATATACAACCAGTGGTCATGTTGAGAGCTCAACCTGAACCAGAACCCGTGTCCGCTGAGGATAACTTATGTGGCCCGGCACCATATGCGAGTTACAGTTGTGAAAATTCAAGTGTCACGGTGAATGGTTTCTTGAAAACACCGGTCTTAGATGATCTACAACTATATGATGAGCCCACACAGAGGACAGATTATGTTCAGCCTACACAGAGGACATATGATGAGCCCACACAGAGGACATATTATGTTGAGCTCAAACAGAGTACATATGTTGAGCCCACACAGAGCAGTGCCTCAAAAGTTGCATACAGCTCCTTACAAAATATTAAACCTATATTAAGACAAACTATATTCGACCCCGTTACGCCCGCACTCCCAGTTGATATGACCTCTGGAACGATAGGTATATATCAAGCGGATCTGGCTCCTACGGAACATGTTAAAGATGGTAATTGTACACGGTTCTGTGGTGGGCGTTGGAAATAATATAGTTAAGCGATACGAAGAGCAGACATTAAGTTTACTCGCGGGCGACTCTTCGCGCGCTAGCAACTAGTTAATGCACCTTGTGTGTCTCATGTTTGGTCCTTTGGCGGCATAAAAATTATCACACGTACCGTTTCAAATACAGTTCAGCCATTATAGAAAGTTCACCTCGGAATTCGAGAAACCCTGCTGTAAGTCTGTAAATATTTGTAAACATACTGACACCCTAAAACTTGTCTCAAAACCTATTTACGATTAAATTTCAACATTAAAGTTCTCACAAATCGTACTTTTTGCACTTTTTGGATTTTTTTTTTTCTTATTTGTATACATAAAAATGAAACGCTGTTCGTTAGTCTCACTAAAACTCGAGAACGGCTGAACCGATTTGGCTTTTTTTAGTCTTGAACTATTCGTAATAGTCTAGGGAAGGTTTAAACGGTGAGGAAAAAGGAAAAAAATGCGAAAAAGATGAAAAAAATAACAAATTTAATTTACTAAGGTAAAGGCACCATATTTGGGTATTGTAGAAAAGAACGCTGTTATCAAAGCAATTTACAAGTTACTTCTGTCTGCAAGGTACATTATTCAATTAACAATTCAGCTGTTCACGTTTATATGAGCAAATTATGCTTTAGTGTGTATACGTTTTCAAATAATCGGTCAGTTTAAGGCTAACATTTACTCGAATGCACGCTTCATACCAAATAATGTTTAAGATGATAATTTTATACTGCGTGACTATTTGTTTAGTTTGAAATATTGGAAGGGTTACATTTTTATCGAAAACACATACATATGTAACTTTTGAGTACTTCTTCAAGAAACGACTAGAAAACAAGTTTTTGAAATACATTTTGTGTCACTCTCGCCACCTCCTTTCGTTTACAGTTTATACACTCAAAATTAGGAACCAAATGCATTGGAATTAGAATTTAAAAATTGTAATAAGGTTCTTTATATTTTACACTATTTAACATTTTTACAGTCAAACTGTGAGTATATTTCAAAATTAAGATAAATAACACTTCTAATAAAAATAGCCAATTCTCTACTTAATTTATGTTCTTTTAAGTTATAATGAAGACACCGCGGAAATAGGTGCCTTTACCTTACTCCACCTACTTTCATGTCAAACGTTTGACATATTTTGATGTCTGTCATATTGTGAAAAGTAAATTAAAAGAAGTTTTTATTGTTTTCCATATAATATAGCCAGCGTAGCTGTCACTTAGATTCTACTTGATCAGGTATCTTCACAATAAAACTATAACCATGCCTAGAAAGAGGTGAATCTTCCCCAACGTCCTAAAGGAGCTTAAAAAATTGAGGAGACAGAAGAACATCAGGCTGCAAGTCGCTCCGTAGAAATTGTGTTTGATTTCTCAGGGTATTTATGCATCTGCTTCTAAATCTCAAGAGACAAGTTCAGAACATGGTGCGCAACTGTCAGCTGATCGTGAACGTCACGCATTGTATCTTGAGCCGGAGACCTTTACTGATAGAGAATTATGCTTGAATTCCCAGCGAATTCGCACATCTACTAATAGGTCTTTTGAAACAAGTGATGAATGTGATGTCAACAGTTTGACCGAGATTATCATGAGTTAGAAAGTGAGATAGAAAGAATTACTGGAGAGCGGCCTGAAGAGAACGAAAAACAGCACAACGAACGTTTGAATTCTGATCGCCTTCGACATTCACTGAACAATGTCGAAATCATCTGACGAGATTTACTATCTTTATATAAAATTGTTAGAAATCAAGTTGACTCTTCTTACCTCCTAAGCAAAATAGGTCTGAGATGCCCGCGTTTCAATGTTCGTGACAAGTCTTTGTTTTATACGCCCACTACCCGAACTAATTATGGTAACAACTTATTTATAATAACAACAACAAGTGATGAATGTCTGTTGACAATTTCTACGGAGCGACTTGCAGCCTGATGTTCTTCTGTCTCTCCTCAATTTTTTAAGCTCCTTTGGGACGTTGGGGAAGATTCACCTCTTTCTAGGCATGGTTATAGTTTTATTGTGAAGATACCTGATCAAGTAGAATCTAAGTGACAGCTACGCTGGCTATATTATATGGAAAACAATAAAAACTTCTTTTAATTTACTTTTCACAATATGACAGACATCAAAATATGTCAAACGTTTGACATGAAAGTAGGTGGAGTAAGGTAAAGGCACCTATTTCCGCGGTGTCTTCATTATAACTTAAAAGAACATAAATTAAGTAGAGAATTGGCTATTTTTATTAGAAGTGTTATTTATCTTAATTTTGAAATATACTCACAGTTTGACTGTAAAAATGTTAAATAGTGTAAAATATAAAGAACCTTATTACAATTTTTAAATTCTAACTCCAATGCATTTGGTTCCTAATTCTGAGTGTATAAACTGTAAACGAAAGGAGGTGGCGAGAGTGACACAAAATGTATTTCAAAAACTTGTTTTCTAGTCGTTTCTTGAAGAAGTACTCAAAAGTTACATAATTATGTATGTGTTTTCGATAAAAATGTAACCCTTCCAATATTTCAAACTAAACAAATAGTCACGCAGTATAAAATTATCATCTTAAACATTATTTGGTATGAAGCGTGCATTCGAGTAAATGTTAGCCTTAAACTGACCGATTATTTGAAAACGTATACACACTAAAGCATAATTTACTCATATAAACGTGAACAGCTGAATTGTTAATTGAATAATGTACCTTGCAGACAGAAGTAACTTGTAAATTGCTTTGATAACAGCGTTCTTTTCTACAATACCCAAATATGGTGCCTTTACCTTAGTAAATTAAATTTGTTATTTTTTTCATTATTTCCGCATTTTTTTCCTTTTTCCTCACCGTTTAAACCTTCCCTGGACTATTACGAATAGTTCAAGACTAAAAAAAGCCAAATCGGTTCAGCCGTTCTCGAGTTTTAGTGAGACTAACGAACAGCGTTTCATTTTTATATATATAGATAGATAGATAGATAGATAGATAGATAGATAGATAGATAGATAGATAGATAGATAGATAGATAGATAGATAGATATTTTTAAGAGTAAGGTGAAATATCGCTCACTTGGCAAGCTTCACATAATGATTATGTATGTAATGAATTCTCTCAATATTTGTGTTACTATTCGGGAAATTATTAAAACAGCTTACTTGAAATAACAGTTATATTATTCACATTCATAAATTACAACTTTTTATCTCCTTCCACGAGATGTCCGAACAGAATGCCCTTCTTCTTCTCCATTCAAAATTCCCGCCCAGTCACCTTTTTCTCGACCGAACATCATAGACTAACGAAATAATGACATTCTGCCTCTTTTAACAAACTAATACTTTTTAAAAATAAATAAATATAATTTAAGATAACAAATTTATTAAAAACATGTTAAATAATTATAAATTCATTACATTCGGCCGTCCGACAACGTGCGATCTCCTGACGCACGTATATAATCAAACATAAACTTAAAAAAAATAAAAATAATTTTACTCACGAAATTTCATTTCAATCAACTGTAAAGTCTGAATCTGACTGTAAACACACGTCAATATATCTACATGTCGGTATATCGGCTAATCATGCATTACATTCGTAGGGTAATTTAAAAATAAAATAAAAAATCAAACATTGAATTTCATTTCATCTAAACAATTATAAACTAATCCTGTACATATATTTTTTTTTAATCCGAATTAATAAATTAGGTATTTATATGTATATTCGTATAGACTATTTTTATAAAATCAAATTAACATACTCTCAAAATTTCATTTAAACCAACTGTAAACTTATCTTATAACTAACAATATGTTCATTATATTTGTAGAGTATTTTTTTTTTCAAACATTAAAACAAATTTCATGAAAGCACTTGTAGACCAATCATATACAAATATAAAATATTGAATTTAAATAATTTCATTACATTCGGGCATTATTTGGGCTCAGGTTGACTTTGTGACAGTTCATTGTCACTATTATTGCTTTCGCTATCGGACGAACTACTGCTATTAGCCACTGGATCTACATCATCATTTTTTTTCGGCCATATTTATGCTGATCCACGGTCGAATCCTGTCTACTGCTACCACACTATCGAATTTATTCTTACGTTTACTGAAACCGGGTATATCAACAACTTTATACCTATCATTGCCCAAAGCTTCCGCTATTTTGTAGGGGCCTATAAATTTTGACATCAGCTTAGTACTATTACCTTTATTATTAAAATTAGTTCTTGTTATTTTAATTAAATCCCCTGCCTTATAAGTTGGGGCAGGAATTCTATTTTGATCGTATTTTTGTTTTTGTTTAGCCTGGCTAGATTCAATATTTGCGAGAACTTCTTGTCTTACTTCTGTAAGATTTGGATTAAGCTCATTATTAACATCTAGCAAATTACTTAAGCCGTCTCTCAATCTGGTTCCAAACAATGCCTCAGTAGCCGTTTTCTGAGTGGTGGAATTTATGGAATTATTAATTCCCCACTGAATTTTTCCCAGAGACATGTCCCAGTTCCGTTCGTCCTCACCGTCAGAATATTTTGCAAGTGAACTTAAGATCGTTTGGTTGTATCTTTCGGCTTGGCCGTTGGCTCTGGGACACGCTACAGCATTTAACACATGTTTAATACCATGAGTATCACAAAAGGATTTAAAGGCTGCTGAAGTAAAAGAGGTACCTCGATCCGATATTATTCGGGATGGTAACCCGAAGTCATAAAAAACATTCAATAATACTTTAACCGTTGTTTTAGTTTTAGTATCCTTAACAGCTCTTACAAATAAATACTTGGTAAATCCATCCACTAGGGTGAGAATGTAAGCATTGCCGTTCTTGCTTTTGACAAATGGACCCAAGTGGTCAATGTGAATGGTGTGGAATGGAATGCTTACTTTCTGTATCGGATACAACTGACCACTCTTATGTCGCATCATATTATCCTTATTATAAGCACACTTAATACAGGATTTTACGTACTTTTTAACAAATCTACGTAACTTAGGAAACCAAAAAACAGACTGAATTCTCTCGGTTGTTTTGGATACACCTAAATGACCAGCGTCATCGTGATTCGATTTACATATTTGCCATCGAGCATTGCGAGGAATTACTAAACAAAGCCTATCATCAACCCTCCTGTATACCCTACTGTTTTTAACTACATATTTTTTTCTAATATCTTTAGCTTCTTCATCTGACTCAGGTTTAAGGATTTTATATATTCGCGATATATCGGGATCTGTTATTTGTAAAGTTAAGAGCCAGCTATCAGTTTCAATGCTATAGACTGTGACGGTAGAACTATCGATATCTTCGGGTGTTAATTTGGTGTTACGGCTCAGTGCATCTACATGAGCCATACGGATGCCTGGACGGTACTCTATACTAAAATTGAATTCGCTTATTAAAAGCCACCATCTAGCTATTCGGGGTATTAAATCGCGTTTAGTCAGTGTAGTTCGTAGGGCGTTACAGTCAGTCACAATTTTGAACTCTATTCCCAATAAATATACCCTAAATTTCTTTAATGAGCAAACAATTGCAAGAGTCTCGAGTTCATAAGAGTGCAAGTGCCGTTCCTCAGGGGTGGTTTGCCGGCTAAAATATGCTATTGGTTTGAGAGCGCGCGGTTCCGGCTGCCATTGCATCAATATCCCGCCCACGCCTAAAGAACTTGCATCCGTATGCAACTCAGTTTCAAAATTAATGTTGTATAGTGCTAAAATTGGTCGGTCAGTTAACTTGTCTTTTAGGGTGTTAAACGAATTGGATTCGTCATCGGTCCATTTAAAAGCATTTCCTTTTTTAAGTAAATTTGCTAGAGGTCTTGCTATTTCGCCGAAACTTCTAACGAATTTTCTAAAATATCCTGCTAGACCCAAGAACTGACGGATTTCATGTACGTTCTGGGGAACAGGAAACTCCTTCACAGCCAAAATCTTATTTTCATTAGGGCGTATGCCTTCAGCAGAAATCTCATAACCTAAATAGTCAAGCGAATTATCGAAGAAACGACATTTGGATAATTTTAAAGTAAGTCCATTCTGACGCAACAACTTTAAAACACCCTCCAATCTCTCAAATCCCTCCTCTAAGGTAACCGATGGCACAAGAATGTCGTCCAAATAAGCCAAAGCTGATTCATGTCGTTTACTACCTAGCATTGCATTCATGAATCGCTGAAATACAGCTGGAGCATTCGCGAGACCGAAAGGCATCCTTTTAAATTCATAATGCCCATCCGGCGTTACGAAAGCAGTTAGCGAACGACTCTCTTTCGCCATTGGCACCTGGTAATACCCGGAAGCTAAATCTAGAGATGTAAAGAATCTATTGCCACTAAGGTTTGTCAGCTGATCATCTATTATTGGCAAAGGGAAACAATCTTTCCTAGTTTTATTATTTAAAGCCCTGTAATCGACACATAATCGCTGCTCGCCTGTCTTTTTCCTCACCAATATAATAGGACTAGCATAATTTGAATCGGACTCTTGGATAATATCGTTTTGCAATAAATCATCTACTATTTCCCTAACTTGACCTCTTTCTGAAAATGATAATCTATACGGTCGGTAAACTACAGGTTTATCATCTAACAAGTCTATTTTCATTTCAATGGAATTGGCACAACCAATTTCTCCTAGTTTGAAAGCAAAGCAATCACGATAATTAAGTAAAAGTGAATGAAGTCTACTTAATATTTCTTTGTCAATTTGGGGACCAACTTTAATGTCAGTTATTAATAAGGGTTCATATTCCGTACTATCTTTCGTTACTCTATTTGTGTAAGTTGTACTTCTCTCAACCAAGCAAGTCCCTTTTGCAATAGGGCGTTTCTTAGGTAATGTAAGGTTTTGACCAGATAAATTAGTTATAGGCAAACAGCACTTTCCATCCACTACTCTAAAAACTCCCTGGTGCAAATAATGCTCTTTGTTAGGCTCACAATTGCAATAACCTTCAATGTAGATATCTCCACAGTAGCCAGCTTCAGATGTGGTAACTTCAACTAATCCCGATAATCCAATATTGGTATCGTTTTGAATGTTTAACTTTAGACACTTCACCGGTTGTATCATGGTTTCGGTATCGGGGCTCTGATAAAAAATTAACTGATGGCTGTTCTTAAATACTGTCACGCTAGGGAGTTCGGTAACATTTTGACCTATAAGTACAGCTGACTGAAGAAACTGATTGCTAACCACTAATACCTCTACATTAACCTCAACTTCATCCAATTTCAGATCAATACTGCTCTTATATATAGGAAAAACTTTAGAGTTGCCGAATCCTTTGATTACTGGCAACTCAGTTAAACTTTTGTTCAAGTTCAGACTTTGAGCATCAGACTCTCTAATTAAACTACATTCACTGCCGAAATCAATGAAAGCAATTAAAGATTTATCATTTACCGTAACATTTTTGTAAAATTTATCACTATTGTTATTGAACGTAGATATAGTCAAAATTTTTCTATCCTGGTTGTCTGCCTGTTTTGGTTCATTTCTTAAGATCAATGGCTCTAATTTACAATTATCATTATTATGGCCCACCCGCTGGCATTTCAAACATTTAATAAGGGGTTTAGGGCATCTAAAGTAAGGGTGCCCTTTTGAGCGGCAATTAAAACAAGTTACTGAACTTTCAGTTAAGGTAGTTGCTGTGTTACCCGGTCGAACTATATCACTACGTTTCTTATTGAAGATATTATTTTCTAATACGAGACGTTGAGAGCTTAGAAAATTCAATAAGTCCTCCGGTTCGCGACAAGTCAGTGTCTGTGCACTGTTTCTAATTGATTTATCCAGGATCCCGTGGATAATACAATCGACAGCCTTTTTGCCTCTTATTTCACATCTGTTTAACAATGTTAACTTATCGTAAAAGTATTCTCGCAGACTTTCGCTACCGCGGGTGGTTCGAGCTAACATTTCCTCGAGAAGCCGACCATAATTTTGCTCATCTGGGAATGCTTTTAGGAGTTTGTCTTGCCACTCTGACCAACTGAAAACAACACTAGGAAGAGCTCCATACCATTTCTTTGCTTGACCAGAAAGTTTTTGTAGAGCAAAATGTATGGTCTGCCTCTCGTTCCATTCATAAATAACAGAGCATTCGTTTACTTTTCTAAGCCAGCAGTCAATATTCTGAGTTTTACTCGACGGATCAAATTCCGGTATTACATTGTTCACTAGATTGTTATTAAAAATATCTTTACCTTTATGTTTTTGAAAGGTATTAAACATATCAAGTACTTCTTTAGTAGACCAACCGACTTTCTCCTTGGATCGCCTTTTATTCGAACTCCGTGAACTGCGGAATGACTCACTGCTGGACGAGGAGGAGCTGGACGACTGCTTACGCCTCCTCTTTGATCGCTTTTTGGCTTTCTTAGACTTAGCTGCTGCTCCGGAGGAAGACGGTTTAAGTTTTCTATGGCGCTCTTCCTTCCGAGTAGGCGAGCCTTCGGGAGTCATCGCTTCGTCGGAATTCATACCTCAAAGGATTAAATATCATTGTAATCACATCAGTCTATCAAGATACATACCTGTATCAATTAACTCATATTCTATAGGTTCACTAACTATACAGCTCAATATATCTATATATATTTGTATAGAAATCAATTCATTGCACCAATCGTTCGTACTTGTATGAAAATTTAAAAAAAGTAAAAGGTAATAATCTAGTTTTAACGTTGATACGCTTTAATGGGCGCAAACCGGCAATCGGTATATTGCAGGTACACATAACCTTTACTCTCACATTTCTAAACAGTCATGATTCAATAGGCCCACATAGCCTCTAACATCAAGCACACATGGCTCAATAAAAATAAATAACATCTACTAGTTAAAGCACACTTGGCTTCCTATTGTAAGTACACTAATCTCTACCATCAAGCACACATGGCTCAATAAAAATAAATAACATCTACTAGTTAAAGCACACTTGGCTTCCTATTGTAAGTACACTAATCTCTACCATCAAGCACACATGGCTCAATAGGTATACAAAATTTATACTATATAAAGCGCACTTGGCTTTATATTGTAGGCACACATAGCCTCTACCAGCAAGCACACATGGCTCAATAAGCATACATAACTTCTATTAGATAAAGCGCACTTGGCTTTATATTGTAGGCACACATAGCCTCTACCATCAAGCACACATGGCTCAATAGTTTTAAAAACTTATATAAGATAAAGCGCACTTAGCTTTCTATAGTAGGCACACGTTAATCCTCATAAAAGAGAAATAAAAATAAAAAAACGTATAAAATCACATGTTAAACATTTGCCAAATTGTTACGGAAAGTTGCACACAATATTAACCATTTGGCGCCTTTCTTTTTTTTTTAACATTTCTAAGAGCTAAAACTTTGTCTGCGTTATATTTGTGTACCAGACGTACTAAGATACATAATATCCTTAGTCATTTAGGCTAGACTTAGACTTGCATATTTTCCAGAATAAAAGTTATATGTTTATAACATACCCTTGCTTTTTTTTCTTGTGGGGTCCTTTTTCCGCTTCTGAATTGTAATGAATTCTCTCAATATTTGTGTTACTATTCGGGAAATTATTAAAACAGCTTACTTGAAATAACAGTTATATTATTCACATTCATAAATTACAACTTTTTATCTCCTTCCACGAGATGTCCGAACAGAATGCCCTTCTTCTTCTCCATTCAAAATTCCCGCCCAGTCACCTTTTTCTCGACCGAACATCATAGACTAACGAAATAATGACATTCTGCCTCTTTTAACAAACTAATACTTTTTAAAAATAAATAAATATAATTTAAGATAACAAATTTATTAAAAACATGTTAAATAATTATAAATTCATTACATGTATATCTAGTTATTTTTTTTCTTGAAAATACTTAGAAAACATAAAAGTAGTAACAAAAAGTATATTCTATAGTAATAAAACCTGCCAAATACCTCTTTATATAGAGCTAATACTTAGATGTATTTTTTCATAAGATTTTCATGGTATGCAAAATTCTCTTTCTCTTTACCTATTTAAGTAAATTTCACACTAAAATGGAGAAAATCAACACATCCAACTCTTTTAGAATAAAACTTCGATGAAACGGTTCCAATAAAGTGACAGGACAAGACTCGGTAACAGCACGAACGCAGCTTCTTGATCAAATGAAAGATGCTTCGAGAATCGTGACGTCACGGAAAAATAGAGAATAGATTCTGTTCCTTTTGATATTATTTGTTACACTATATTACCTGACTATCTTTGTAGTGTAGTTCTAGGTATTATATTACAATATTTTTGTTGTCTGCGCTGATAACCGAGTGGTTGAGGTCACCACAGTGAGGTAAACACATTTTTTAATACTTAACGCTTAATCACCCGACTAGTTTCGGAACATTCATGAATCGCCACATAAGCTTATGATTGAGGACTCCGGTTGGCTCGAAATCGCGGTTTATCCTACAAATACGTGTGAGTAAAACTTTATAAGAATTAAATATTCTATGCCAAGCAACTGGAATCTGGAGAGTATATCACAATCAGGAGTTAAACCTAAGCTTACTAATAATTTTAAAACGAACCTTATTCATTGACCTATGAGCTATCACTTATACCAATATAACTATTTGTTAGTGTGTCCATCCGGGTGTGTCACGGGGTTAGTCACAAGATTGCTTGGATTACCAGCGCCCAGTGAAGGGTTCAGCCTATTAATACGCCAGGGCCACCTTTGAACGGTTACCGCTTGATTTAATATGTAAACTGTATAGTTCAAAATATTAATATTGTTATTAGTCCTTGTTTAGTACCTGTCATCTAGGTTCATTTGACGGTACTATATACATACATTTTAATGGCCAATTAATGAATGGAAATTCGATTAAATTGGCACTATTCGTATTATTCTAAGCATTTTTCAAACACAATAATTGGAAATTCACACTCGGGTTAACACAATGAATTTCCAATTATTGAGTTGGCAAAATGGCTGCTTAAGAGAATTGGAATAGATTCAAATTTAATCCACTTGCCATTCATTAATCGGCCATTGTAAGAGCTGAATTGGGGAATAGGTGTCAGAACTTAAGTCGTATTCCTAAAAACTTCACTTAGGTATGTAGGCATGTTCTAGTTATCTTCATTTTTTTGAACCTATCCTAGTCACTTTATCACTAGGTACACATCGACAGCCGGTCAGACTTACAAAGCAAAATTTGGCACTTAGGTAAATAAAGTTATTGCAAAATACGATCATTTACCAATCGTAATGAGGTTATATCATCTGTCGTAGTATATTATAACCCGTCTTAGCAAAACGAAGCGCTAACGAGATGTGTTTCAAAGTTACCGACTATTAACACTGGCGGCATGCCAGCTGACCTAACTTGATACTGCCTTAATAAATGCTACTTCGGAAACCAAAAATGGCTGTAGAAAGAAGATTTGTTAAATTTAATGTCGTCTAATATTTTATAGACGAGCGCCCGTTTTTTAATTTTATAGGAGACTAGCTGTTGCCCGCGACTTTGTCTGCGTGATTCTCAAGATGTGAAAAACTATGAAGTTTAATAATAACGATCATAGTAAAAATGTAATGCAATATTGAAAATGAAACACTTTTTTTTATATTTTAAGCTTGCTTTTTTATTTCTAAATTATAATGAATCTTGAGCGGCCCAAAAACTATCAAAGCATTATGCTGAGCATCGGCCGTTTTGTGTTATTATGACGCATATTTTCCCCCTTCTATTTTCTATTTTAATTTATTTGTTTTTGTGTGTATGCGTCACTTTTTTAGCACAAATAAATATATTTTCTTTCTTTCTTTCAAAAAAATGCTTGAATCAAACACATTTCATCGTTTACGATACTATCCTGGTGTCAAATATTTCACAGCTGTTTTAATGACTTTTTCTTATTTAATCCCTAAAAGAGGGGTTTATACCTTTGACATATCTGCCTGCCTGTCTGTCTGTGACATCATAGCTTCCGAACGAATTGAACTATTTTAATTTAAACGTGATTATGTGCGAGTTTTCGTTTAGAAATATTTGACAAATCGAGCCGTTTAAAAATGGGGGAGGGGGGGGGGGTGCAAGTAGGAAAACATAACAGAAGGTATAACTCAGTCTTAGCACTTCTGCTAAAAATGTTTTACTTTCGAAATTTTCCATTTAGTAATTGGGTGGGTTATGATTTTCGAGCACGTCTGTTCTTGGGACGCCCTACACCTGAAATTGCTAGACGGATTATGACAGTGATTATGAGGTTACATAAAATTATTATTGTACTGTAACCAAAGAGGTAAACCAGAACCCTATTACTGAGGCCCCTGTGTCCGTTCGTCTGTCTGTCACCTGGCTGTTTCTCAATAACAGTGATAGCCAGACAGTTGTTATTTCACACACGATGTTTTCTGACGATATAAAGAAGATGTCAAATTATTTTTGTGGACGGAGCTGGTAAAGTGAGAGTCGGCCTCGGTAACTGTGGATTTTACATAGTGTCATAAGATAAAAGATTTTGCAAAATTGCACCCAGATAAACGGTTTCCTGAAACATGTTTAATTGTCCTCTTAATATTAAAACTGATCTTCCTCACAAACATTTGTTGGTAAACGTGTTATCTTGCCCCCTGGTGTTTTGATTATGATTTGCCTTTAAATTGCTGATAAATAAATAGCGTGATAATAAAAAAATATCAGTCACCCCTTTTTTTTAAATTGACAATGACAGAAATCTAAAGTATAGGATATGTGTAATTTGTGATGTTACGACAAAGCAAAATATGAACATAACAGTGACTTCATGTGCATGAGTTCTATTTACTATATCAATTTACAAAGAAAAATTACGTATTTTATTCGTTAACATACCTGTCGATCATTGAAGTATATACCTACCGTCATCCCTACTGCATAAATGGAACTTAAATAAAGACTACATCGATACCGACAGCCAAAATGAATTTTCTAGACATTGTATGACGGATTTAAGTGCTGATAGCTACACGCTATTATCAGCCTTACTGGGGAAATTTCCAAAAATATGTTCCTAATCCTCGTCGGCTTAGGGATCTCAGAGACTTATTCAGCCTCGTTCCTTCCCCTGTTTTTACCAGGCTACGAAAGAAGAAAATTTTAAATAAGTAGAGAATACAATAAATTGTTAAAGGAATTTTTGGAAGGACCACGTGTGCGGTCTCTATAATGGCGGATGTAGACCGATCAAATCGTTAAAATATTGAAAAATCCCAGGTATCAGTAGACATTATTCTATCAATAGATACATAATGTATATTCATTGATAGCTTTGGTCTTATAGATCTTTCACATTGCATACCTATTATGCAGTTCTTATGCAAGTTTTCTGGGCTTTTTTATCCGAAATACTTTTGGCCTATGTAATGTTGCAAATTTAAGAAAAAAAAATGTTGCTTGTTGTTACTGATGAACCAAGGTAATAATTAACTGTGTCGTTCAGTAATTTTTTTGTTATGCATAATTATAGATGAGATCAATGTGAACTACATGCAACTTTGGGTTGAGTGTCACTACGAATGTTTTGATCTTGAAGTAGCATCGCCAACATTACCGAGCTAAAAACATATACATATACAATTGAACTTGAGTAATTTTAGTACATCGATAAAAATAAAAATAAAAATAATTTAAGTTCCTTTCTTTCAAGAATGTACTGATTACGGTAACAATTGCATAAAAAAAACGTATTAGTTTATGTTTCTTTTATTTTACTTGTGAAATAGTCGCGGTAGGCCCATATCAGACTTGAAAGCGAATAAAATAACTAATTTTGTGAAAATGATTTATTTTCGAAAAATCCTATTATCGCTCTGTCAAAAGTATTAAGATAAATAGCGTGATGTTTTTTTGTGTAAATTGATGACCGTGCTGCCTACTACTCAATGGGGTGAAAATACACCTCATAATTGTATTACACGATGTTACGGGTGAGTCCAAAAATTGAAAAGTTTACTGCTCATGCCCCCTGCATAGTAGCGTTATAGTTTTTGTATATTTGTTGTATCATGTGAACGACAAGGTTCATGCAAAATTTGAACGAAATATATTCAGTAGTTTATGAGATAATTTGATATTCGTTTATAGATATAAAAGGCTCCTGCTCACCCCCTGTAACGAAAAGCGGGGTAATAAGTAAAAAGTATGTTGACCGGACCTCTTGTTGATATTCTCTGAAAATTTGAATCAAATCTATCCAGTACTTCCCGAGATCTTTCCGGACATACATACAGACAAACAGACAAACAGACAAAAAATCTAAAAATCATATTTTCGGCATCGGAATCGTTCGTAGACCACACTGCAATTATTCTTTTTTAAAAATATTCAATGTACAGTTTTCACTTTTCTACAATTTTATTATATGTACCTATAAATAAATAGATAAAAAAATTCCCTTCTTTGATAAAAAGTAGTGTTACTTTATCTTCCATATTAAAATTCATCGAAATGGGTCCAGCCTTTTGAGCGTGACCAGGTAACAAACATTCACATATGCAAACACACTCACATACTTTTGTATTTATAACAGTAGTGTGTTGAACCTGAGTAGGAAATGGGTAGCTGTATCAAATTTAGTTTTCTTGTAGTTGGAAAGGGAAGGCGTAAATACCTATAGTAGGTTGAGAAAAATTTAGATAAGATGATTAAATGTTTAAAATTTAAATATCTTTTAATTTCTGTTCCTCAAGTTCCAAAACAGTTTAAACATTACTACAATTAATTTTGTCGTGAAATAAATCTCGCCGAGTTTTCTTCATCCAAGTCTTCCGATATCTGCTCTTTATTTAATTACAATTTACCGCAAAAATTCTTCTACTAACTTCACATAAATTTTGCCCACTCATCACAACATTTATTAGATAATCTGATTAGAACCCAATGCACACACTTGTTATATTTTCATTTCAAATATATTTTTGTACGTGCCAGGAGAAACGTGGATGAAATGACAAACAGCGAATTTCTAATTCAAGTCTGATGTTACCTCGCACGGACTGACACAGTCGTGTGAGGGAGATAGCGCTCTACGTTTTGATATTCGCTGTCTTGCTTCCACATCTTAAGTCATCGTCTTTACGAGATGATGGTATATCCAGCTATAAAATATGAACAATAAAATCGTAAATAAAGCTTTCTCGTGAAAATCAATGAATATGATAAGTGGGAGAAATATTGCCATTCGGTCATTTTGCCACCCCAAGGTTGCATAGACAAACAGGAAATATATAAAGGAAATGTCATATTATTGTATAAATGCTAGATTTATTATCAAAGAAAGTTTTATGCTTCTTTGACTGTATATAAAGCGAGTAATTTATTCTGGTAAATAATCAATGATTTTCGGTAGAACTCATCAAAAATAGGATATTGGTTGGTTATACAATATATTCTGATATAAATTAGAAGAGGAACCAAAATGGGCAAAAAAGCAGATCTCCCGTCTGAGAACAAAAACCACTTTTCACACTTAACTTCGCTTTATTCTAAAGAACATAAAAGGTAATATAATAACGTAATTTACATAATTAATGTAAAACTTTCCCACTAAAACTAAATAATTTAACGTAAACTAAGCGGGGTGGACGCTAAACGTAATTATAAAATCCTTTCCACAAAGCAAATGCAAATGTTAGGTGAGTTATCCACTTACGAATGAGCAACTTGCAAAGTGTTTAAAGCAGAAACGTCGCCTAGAGAAAGAAGGACGGCCATAGTACTGTATAGCCGTGTCTCCCTTCCACAACGGTCTTTTTTAACAAGACTATCACTCTTGCGGAAGTGAAACGGCATATTATTATAGCACCGTGTAGCTGCATCTCGCTTTGACACTGGCAATTCCTGCTTTAACAGATTATAAAAAAAGACATTGTATCTTCCTCGGATCATAGCTTAAACAGCAAGGCAAACAGTGCTGCAAAAAAATTACCATTAGGACTAAAGTCAGGCGGTCAGGCCTCCTAACCACTATACTTACCAACAGGCTAGACCATACAGGGGCGACTAGCTAGATGCCTGCACGCGACTATATGCGCTTTCAGAAACGATTCCAACTGCCTGTCTTTGCTTCTCTTTCTCTAACGCATTCTACAACTGAAAGCAGGCTACCCCTGACTCGAGCTCCCCGAGACACAGACCTTTTTTACATTTTCTGTACCGCCACGCTCACGCTCACGCTCATCTCAAACTAGACTCTTATCCTTCACATATTTTAGTTTAAATGACTAACAAAACGTAACGGCCCGTATAACGTGCTACACTTTGACCTGGCGCGTGGCGTTTGAAAGCCGCGCTGTGACGTCATGAGGATCCTATGTGGACCTGACGTTGAACGACAGTTTTGTGACGCTGCCTGACTGACGGAGAAAAAACAAAGCTTTGGAATTTAAAAAGTAGTTCTAACCAGTGTTTTAGCTAGTCTAGTTCAGTCTTTTTCAGATGGGTGATAATTCTATAACTTTTTTTTGCGAATGTATCTCGATATGTTTTCTTTTTTCTTTAGGTTTGGTAGTGCCACCCGCGGTTTCCGGAAGATTGACATTTATTTCTTGTTCAACTTAATTTAACTTATCAGGGTTCATTGGTTAGCCACAAAGCTTAAAACCAATGACAGCGCATACAATGCGATTTTATCGAAGACTAATTCGTGTCACTGTAATATCGACGTATGGCAAAAAGTAAATAAATAAATGCGGACAACATCACATACATTGTTCTGAACCCAAAGTAAGTTGCTAATGCACTTGTGTTATGGAATTCAGATACTACGAAGGTACCACAAACACCCAGACCCGAGACAATGTAGAAATAAGAATTTTTACATTGACCCGACCGGGGATCGAACCCGGAACCTCAGAGCTGGCGACACCTTGAAATCGGTGCGTACGCCACTCGACCACGGAAGTCGTCATTATGTGTCAAGCTGTCCTTGTTATTTTCAAATGAAATGAAGGATACGAGTATATACCTTAGTATTTTGCAATTATTATTTTTTCTATTAGGTAACACGACTACCTACACTAAGGAATTCAAGGAATAATTGTGTAGCGGCGTTTTCACAAACGCTCTCAGACTCAAAGCATTCGCCAATGCAGAGATCAAAACTTGAAAATTGCTCACAATGGGTTTGACTTACACCTATGCCCGGATCGGGCTTGCGTGCATTTAAAATATGTGTCCCATCCATGTTGTCCATGCATCCATCCATGGTGAATGCTTATACGTCGCATTAGGCATTGCCTGTAAGGATAGTTTAAGTTGGTTTTAATAAATAAATAAATATTAATATGTGTGTACCTTTTACAACAACACACAAGCTTAAATCAACTCTACTCATAATATTATTCTGATCTTATGTATCAACAATTTCTGTAACATTTGCTTCAGATTAACCATCGATCAACATTGACCGGCTTTCGATACGTTTACTTGAACCCTGTCAATCAACACTTGTTAACTAATCTGAAAACACCGGACTTCTTAGCGTGCTATTTTGATATTATAACAATGTTTGATATGTTTACTAAAGTGTTCGTTATACTTGGGTGCAAGTCAGTAATATTGGAAAGTGATAAATTTGTCTGTTTTGTATTAATTTGCAGGGGAATGGAAAGGTATATTGTGGTGTTTGAAGCGTGACGGCGAAATTCACGTCATGCCTCTTCAATATGATGGTCTAGTGGTTAGTGACCCTGACTGCTATTCTGGAAGTCGTGGGTTCGATTCCCACCCAAGACAAAGGTTTGTGTTATGAACACGATCATTTGTTCCGTGTCTGGGTGTAATTTATCAATATTATGTATGTATTTACAAATATATGTAATCAGTTGTCTTTTACTTATAATGATCTGCTATGTTTGAGACTAGATGGGGACGCGTTGTGTGGAATACTATATTATTATATCTGCAAAAATTATTCTTTAAAACAGTGGTAAACCTGGTCCACATCGTTTTTCAACTTTTCTGTAGATTATGGAGAGTTACTAGGACTTGTAGACAATTTACATTTTTCCTCTAAGTGCCTCTACGCCTCTTTTTTATTTATTTACATTGTACCTTTAAGATGTGTCATGAGATTTGTTTTCGGTCGTCCGAAGACGCACACCGCCTAATCAATTGATAATTGAAACTATCCAGCGAATCGAAGAGGTCAAGGCTTAGAAGAAAATACATAATAATAATAATAATACGCACTTTTTTGAAGTCATGTATGGGGCAATGGACTACGGTGCTTCACTATCCAGGATGTCGGGATATCCAAAAGAGCGGTCAACTTATTAGGATTGAGCGGGGAATATTTCAAGGTGACAGTTTGAGTCCCCTGTGGTTCTGTTTAGCCTTGAATCCTCTTAGCACTCTGCTTGAGAATTCTATAATTTCTATTATTTTTCTATAATTTCGAATTCTACTATAAGTATGTGCCCGACCCAGTTCTCGAAAGTTGTCATATCACACTGTACTGGGATCGGTCTATCATCACTGACAGGACTATTGTTGCCAATAAGCCTGATATAGTGGTGATCGACCGATCAGAGCGTCGGACAATGATTGTTGATATCACCATCCCCCATGACGAGAACCTCGTGAAAGCAGAAAAAGAAAAACAATTGAAATATTTGGATTTAGCTCACGAGGTTGTCGACTTGTGGGAGGTGGACTCGGCAATCATTGTCCCGATAGTCGTAAGTGCCAATGGCTAGATAGCCAAGAGCCTCGATCAACATCTTCGGAGGCTCTCGTTGGGCGTCTGGGTCAAGGGTTTGATTCAGAAAGCGGTACTTCTGGACACGGCGCGCATCGTGAGGAGGTTCCTCTCTCTGGAGCCCTGACCACCGGCAGCTTGGGCCCTGTTCCCGTTGCCGGTTGGACACTATTTTTTATATTTTTAAATATATGTTGTTTTTTTTATATGCCTATATTTAAAAATGTAATTTATATGTTTTTTAATTTAAATAAAGATAATAATACACAATACACAACGGAACCTGAATACCCCAGGGGGTCACTCTTTATGGGGACTCCCGGCTCTTTCTTGCCTTAACTGGCTGGCTAGAGAGGGGTCGCTAGAGCTATATGCTCGGGGGTGGAAGTGTCTAATGGCGTAATAACGAGGAAACCCGCTCCGGGTCTGTGAACCGCGATGGTGAAATCGGTGTCGCACCTCTCTACACCCCTAGCCGCTCACACTGGTGTTGCCCACCTGCTGTCAATCGTGACGGTATTATAGGGGGCCCATCTAGTGAGCGGCGAGTCACCGCCTGCCTAATTGTTTGCATTACCATGTGGAAAAAGGCAGGTGTCATAGTTCTCCGAATCATTTTAAGGAACTGGTCCACTTAACATGTCTCATTTATATAATAGCCTATTTAGTTTTACATACATATTGCAATAGTTTTGCATCTACTTTGGATTCTTCATCTCTGTTCTCCCATAGAGCGGAGGTGAATTATCCCTAGTAGATGCCCCATCACATGGTATATTAAAGTTCTCAAGAAGGCCTCTGTGCGTTGGACCTGTGTCCCCGTTCAAGCCTTTAAAAAGGACCGGGTCTCTTCTCATGAAGTTAGCCCGTGAATGAAAAGAGATACAAATAATAATAATAATAATATTTATTTATTTGCTTGAATGTAAGTTTACAATAAGTTGGTTACAAGTGTGTAGGATCCATGTACATTCGGCCATTAGTGCATGGCATGCAAAAACATTTTAGAGCAAGTGTTGAGAACAGTGGCTATATCTTAATATAACAAAAACTTAATAATAAACTTACTAACTAAATAATATTAAAAACATTATATAAACTGGTGAAGTACGCTTGCAAAAGTACACAAATATTTATGTTACACAGTTATCTTGCAGAAAATCTGATACGGAGTAGTAGGATTTCTGTATCAGGAAATTAGTTAAATATTTTTTAAATAATCTTACAGGCTCTTCTTTTATATTATTTGGCAATTTGTTATAAATTACAGGTGCTATACCAATAAAAATTTTATTTAATAATGCGGTTTTATATGTGCCTGTATGTTTTATATGTAGGCGCAGTATTATCCATAAGGCACTTTAGGCCAGTGTCTCGGGGCCCACGACGACCCGGGGGCCTTCGCTACCGATTAAAAAAATTAAAAAAAACGGGGATTTTAAAATCCCTAAATTACGTTGCTGTGGTATGAAAAAGGGGGGCCCGAAACGAACTGTGCCTAGGGGCCCCGAGATGGCTAATCCGGCCCTGCATAATCGAACTGAAATAAGGCAAAATTGACAACATAAATGAAATGAAAGTGGCAATGGATGGATGGAGTACCCCGTACTTAAATTTCGTGATGCAAAATTTTTGAAATTAAAAATAAGCGTAGACTTTCAAAATTGTATGTTCGCCAAAATTAAAAGACCATTATCATTATAGGTACTTATTTAACACTTAACGACCGTTTCTAAGGGCTTTATCATCCCAGTCACATTATTCAATTATAATGTAAGGAAGATGAAAGTATATAATACTTAATTAGATTATTTAAGGACGTTGGCGCAATATCAACTTGCTAAAAAAAGTTGAACATTGAGGACATATTCAAAATGTAATTTAAATTAAATCCTATTATCATTTATTCCCCTTTAAATGCCATAATAGCCATAGCCATTCTGTAGAAAAATAATGTTTCTAAATAAAAAACGTTGTTTTAAGATTTCGCAACGCAAATTCTAAAATCCCTCAAAAAGGTTTTTTTTTGCTTATAGAAGCAAGATTCTGCAGTCTGTAATTACAAAACTGTTGCATATGTCATTGACATTGATCCTTACTTATATGTATTATCCTTACTTATCCCTACTAATATTATAAATGCGAAAGTAATTCTGTCTGTCTGTCTGTTACGCTTTCACGTCAAATTTGGTACAGAGATAGAGTTGACCTTGAGAAAGAACATAGGATAGTTTTTAGCCCGGACTTTTGAAGAGTTCTCTTTAAAACGCGATATAACCGACCTCGACGCCGGGCGAAGCCGCAGGCGAAAAGCTAGTTGAAAATATAAAATTCACTCCGCGTAGAGCTTTATCACTATCACAACAGCACTCTTGCTTATTCTCTATCCTCAGATATTTTTTCAATAATAATCAGAAACAGTTCAATTCGTTATTGATAAACTACTTCCAATTCTCACCATTCTTTGTTTAGGATCAACTAGAATTCAGCCACTCAGTAGCAAGGGCTCAAAATTATATTCGTCACTTTAAATCTCTTTAATTTCGCAAATCAGAGGTCGACGGACTGAAATCGCTTCCAAAGATCAATTAATTTAATTAGTCTGATGTAATTATAATAATTAAAGAGTTAATTACGATGATTAAACAGTTCGATTGAATGAATTGAGGTTCAAACGACTGAAACAATGATGTAAAAGAGACCAAACTATGAAAGTAAAAGAAAAGGCCACTATTTCCATAAGTTAATAAATTATCATGTAGGTTTTCTATCGATTGGCCCGCTAGTTCAATGGTAAGTGGCACTGACTGTGTATACTGATCGTGGGTTCGATTCCCACCCAGGACAAAATGTTTGTGTAATGAGCACGATTATTGTTTTGTGGGAAACTGTAATAATCTATAATACGTGTGAAATACGTAGATATAAGTTGTTGAGACAGGCAATTGAAAAAAATATTGTTTGCTTAATTACAGCAACTTATAAAACTCCAACTTAAAAAAGATATTTTTTTATTTACAGCATTCACACAACGCCATCTAGTTTCAAATTAAGCATAGCTTGTGTTATGAGTACTAGACAACTGATAAACATACTTATATATTTATAAATACATACATAATATCATAGATAAATTACACCCAGACACAGAACAAATGATCGTGCTCATGACACAAACATTTGTCCTGGGTGGGTATCGAACCCACGACCTCCGGTATAGCAGTCAGGGTCACTAACTACTAGACCAACAGGCCAGTCGCTTGCTTTAATTATCACCAAAACATACACGTAAACATGAAATTCAAAATCACGAGTAAGCATATTAGGGCTAGAAATTAATGTAAATAGAGAAATATTAAATGAAAACGACTTGTTTAATACCATAGTTACAAATGATAGAACTTTCGTCGCTTGTTTAACTTGTGAATTATTCAGTTGCCTCATGTTAAATTATGTTGATTATCTACTAAATATATGTGATGTTTACACAGCGTTATTGGTGAAGTTTTCTCAATTAGTTTTGGTTAGTTGGTTAGTTTGATTGCCAGACTTAATTTTAAAACTTTGAATTAGATCGATTTGGTATTCCGTTTCCATATGGACTTTTGTAACTGTAAGGTGAATTAATTTGAACTTGTAAGGGCCTGTTAGACTCCAGGAACATCAATAAAAAAACAAGAATAAATTAGTAATAGCATAACTAGTTAGTTATGTTAACTTTTGGAAAGAGGATTAAATTGCCCAATCTTTTTTATTTAATTTTGAATGCATGATGACTTACTTCAGGACCGCTTTACTCAGGTATGGCAATCATTTTAAAGAACTGAAGAGCATTTATTTTATAAAGGAAATAGGAAATTAAATATCAGGTAGTCTTTAAAAATATTGTATGAGATTACTTGACATGCATGTATAGTAATGTAAGGCCTTTGTTCCTTTAAAGTATCTAAGAAAAACAAAATCATTGTATCTATAAGTTTAATAAATTATAACATTACATTTAAATAAGAGTTATCTGTAACTTACGACTACGACTAGTTACGACTTCAATTTAAAAATTAACAAAGCTTCTGTTTTAAATTGTTAGACGTCGACGGTTTTCACCATAACAAGATTAATAAAATGTAAGAGATCTCACTTTCAAGTCAATGTAAATAATTCACTTTATTTTTGGTTGATTTCTCGACAGAAAAGCGAATTATTTTTTTATAAGATTAGAAAGGATTGGAAAATCCTTTTAAAGTTAATTTGACGCTGTGTTAGCTTTAGATTGCTTTAGATGCAGCATTCACAAATGCTGCATTTCTCTCATAGTTTTACATACTTGAACGGTTTTTGAGATACAGCCTGGTCATAGACGGAAAGATCGTGATACGATAGTAACTGGGTTACTTTTTTACCCTTGGTCTGAGGCTCGCTAGATAAAACTTCAAATCTAACGATGCAGGTAGCTTTAGCAAGCATTTTGTCCCGTCTTTACCTACGAATATACAGTGATAACACCTAGGGTAATAACCAACTGTGTTTCATTAATCTAGTCCAATTATGTATTGTTAAAAGTATATAACAAATACCTATAACAAGTACACCAGTCAGGCCAATGTTAGCCTTCAGTGGATACTGAAAAATGGTTTTGAAACGAACTGTTTGGGAAGCTATTATTTCAAATCAAGTACTGCCCATGAAAGGGTATTTTCAGGGCAAACACTTCAGCCGTAGGCGAACGAAAGCTCTTTTGATTTCAGAACCTGTACCATGAACTTTTATGGCGGGACAGTCTTAGTTGTGCGAGTGAGATGGCGCTATACGCAGTGCATATTGCTATCTCGCTTAAACAACGGCAAAAGTACGACCTCAAGTGATCATGGTATCAGTAAAGGAGGCATTTCCCGCCGTCAAAGTTTTCTTTTTACCATCAAAAACTTTGCTTGTGCAGACTTTTTCCATTATTACAAGCTATTTCACATGAGATGAATGGGAAGGCAAAAAGTTTAGCCTTTTGTAAACTAAGCCGTAAACCGGTTTGTCTATTTTGTTGTTTATGAAGTAAATCATTTTTGCTCATTTGAGCTTTGGCTTAATACAGTCAAAGTCAAAGATTATTTGTAAACTAAGTGACGAAAAGTAAATTAATATTTCTATCTGAATTTTTGAATTGTTAAATATTCCCACAGTCGTCCTTTATTCAAAGAGATAACTTCTGTAAGTCGTAGGTATTATTCAATACATATATTTTTAAGCTATGACACAAAGATAAAACATGAAAAATTAAATCATGAATACAATCATTCAAGTTTTTAAGTGTTAGTGAAAGGTGACCGTAAAAATGTAAAATCCCTTGATCTAAAGAAAGTAACGTGTAATAGGATTGAAAATCGCAGATCCTTTAGCTTGCCTAAATCTTAGGCAGTTGATTCTGTCATATAAAAAGCCTTTTCCAAAATAGAAATAAACAACGTCGCATCGCAGTTGAACCCAAAAATCTCTAAAAAAACCTCGAGAGATATAAAACAGAAAAATCTCTCTTCTCGTCTATATCATTCCTTAATATTAAAAATGAAAAGAACACACTAAAATGAAAAGTGCAAAAATATGTAAGCGTGTTTGTATGTAGATTTGTTGCCTCGTTACGCCGAAACGTCTCCATCAATTTCGATGAAAATTGGTATGAAGGTAGATGACACATTGGATTAAAACAGGCTACTTTTATCCAACTCTGTTACTTTAATATCTGTCTCTCTACATGTTTATTATAAAGGTATGCATTATGATGAGAAAATAAAGAAATTTATTTATTTACTGCGTTAAAGACGGGTCATAACCACAACAAGCACCAAGCCAGTATTATAACATAGTAGGTGCCTTATTTCTGAAACCTCGTTTTCTATTAGTATGCCGATACAGAGGCTTTCAGATAAACTGTTACATTCGATACAAAATGTACTTTATATTTCAAAGTAGTTTCCGATACTGCTTGCGTAACCCACCTGTGGGCACACCACTGCCTCTTGAAGTAAATACTATTGTTGGTGTCGAAGCGAGATAGCGCTCTGTGCTGTGTATCGCGCTGTCTCTTTTCCTCATTAGCAATAATGTTATACTTTAAGAGGAACGGGTTTTAGAATATAACCGTGTACTGCTGAATCTTCTATAGCTATTGAAGTTATGAATTTTTTATTACATTGATATAGGGACAGCTCGGTCTGACGGAAGGAGTACCTATTCAATATTTGACGATAACTTTTCATGGATGTTCTAATTTCCTATATAGAATACTTTTTGTAGAGGCCCTTTCTACCCGACGCGACTGTAAGAAAGGGTTATGTTTTTTGCCTAAGAGGTAAGGTAAGGTAAGTAAGGGAGGCCTATGTCCAGTGGATGGGCTGAATTAATTGATTGTTTGAAGCCGTTATTAAAGTGGTAACAGTTATGAATTTATAGTAATAGATTCAATTCTTCTGAAGTACTAATTACTTCTACCATTATATTATTTTAGAGTGTGCTGAAAGCAGGTTTGAAACGTGACTGTGTCACGTCTGTCACGTGGCCAGACGCATAGTCATCTCGCTGCGGTATCGATCTATCATGCTAGCTATCTGTATTTGGAACTGAAACTACGGCTAGCTTCAGCTATAGTTTATACTAAACTGTGTAGGTAGTTCAAAATGAGGCTTTACAAGTAAGATTTTTTTATATCCCGATTTTATTTTCCCGTGGGATCATTTTCAATTTGTAGCGGGCAAGACTGCGCGCATTATCTAGCGATGAATAGTTCTTAATGCAAATATTTCACTAAAAACTGTTTAATAATCAGTCATCACATTTTTATACACTTCATTTAGAAGTCAAATTGACAATAATATTATAAAGCTGAAAAGTTTATTGTTAATTTGAAGGCTTTTCCTACCTAGGAAATACAATACCGATTCCAGAAATCCTTTCAATATTAGAAAGTCCATTGATTGAGGAAGGTAATAGAATATACCTTAGGCGCAGAGTAGTAACCGAATATGTTCAAACCAAAAACTTGAAATGTTGCGTGCTCTCCAAATCGTCATGACCACGACGAAATTGCACTCAACAGCTAGTTACTAAATAAATAATCAATTAAATAAACCAATACATCTCCTGCATATATTTTTAATGATACAGGTAGAACTATCTCTTCAGTGGTATCATCAATCACTTCACACCGAATGATTCTCTCAACGCTGTACGTTTTATTGTACGTTACCATTTAATTTAGCCGTCAAAACTGTTTCGTTTTCAATCTCTATTTCGTTTTATTTGGTGAAATTAGTTGGTTTATTAATGATAGCTGTTATTTTGCTTAATTATACTCAATATTTAGTTAGTTTTTTTCGTTAGAAAGGTTTTATCTTATAAACACAGAAATATAATGACATTTGTGCGTTTGTAATTTTATAACCATAAAATTGATCAATTTTGATGAAATTCGGTAAGCAGTTAGCAAACGTGCTATCTCATTAAATCGTCGCTCAACTGTTTTGAAATGAAATGAAATGAAATAATTTATTCTGTACTTAGTTCTGTTTTACAGCAATAACTGACAGAGATGCGAGGGAATCTGTAGAAAGCTAAATATGATAAAGTCGCGTGTCTGAAACGTCAAAAATAGAAAAATACATTCAAAATAGAATGTTATGGTTAGATGTGAACACCTAAACATAAAGTAGAATGAACAATTAAGATGGCTATTACACGCAATGCATTTAAAAATGCATTTAGTATCCATTGAAAAACTCTTTGCAGATAAAGTGAAAGAGAAATATATTTTCCATTGTATTACTATCCTGCGGGTATTAAAAACCGGTGTGTGCGATCCTGATTATTTCGTACAAACAGGCGAAAGATTAAGAAATTAATTCAGAGACGAATCAATTGTGAATTTGTGAAAAAAACGTATGCCCGTAACAAATTTTAGTCAAACTCGACATTTATTTTTAGTAATTTTGCGATAGCGGCAGCAGAATTACATTATAATAAATATGAATGTGAATTACCCCGGTATCAGACAGGCGGACTTGTACACAGACGGACGGACAGAGGAATTTAAATAGTAAGGTTCCGATTTAACCTTTTGGGTACGAAACTTTCAATAGTTAGAAATCTTTATTATTTTGTATAGTATAGTTAAATTCTAAGTAACTATGCTCTTCCTCTCTCCTAAATTTTTGCATGCCCTACAGGGTCCATATTGATCTTTACCTGATTTTTTTTACAATCTCTGTAACATAATATATCAAATGCAATAAATGATTGAGTATTGAGTAATTAAAAATGGGAGATGGATACAATATAATCAGTGTTTTTTAAACCGCTTATACAAATAGATTTTAAACTTTTTTCCTTTTAGCTTTTTCGATTTATTTACTTTTATTGGATCGATACCTACTGTATTTTCAGCCTCTCTGAATAATGAAATTAAAATTTTTATGAACGGTTAATCTCGTTACTTCCAAATTGGAAGCTCGAAAATAAAAAGCCTTTATTCGCGGAACTTTAAAAATACGACTTTAGTTCATATATGAATCAAAATACTCTATAACATAATATTTTTTGAATACAGCATTGTTTTCAGGTCGTAAGGGAAATTTTAAAATGAACATGCAATCGTTCTCTGATGCGTCGTTTGCCTAAACCTAGAAGTCCGAGAATCGATTTCACTCATTCAAACTACCATAAGACAAAAAAGATGAGGAATTTAAAATATGGAAGTTTTCCTCTAGCGAGCCCGATCCAGAGAAAATTAATAAATGAGAAAAACTTTATTTAGGTACCCACTGATTTTTTTTTACAATCTTAGTCTAGTCTTAATATTTTATCTTAGTTTTCAAAAACATTGAAAACCAAGATTAAATGACATCTATAAAACATAATATTCATTATATTCAAACAAAAGACATTCCCACTTACAACTTGCCTGAGCAGATTATATAAAATTCTAGACAGCCTCTAAATGTTCAGAAAACGTTCGTTTCATTTCAAAAAGCAAATCCTACTAGATCCCAATTGTGATTGGATAGAAATTTAGAAGATAATCCGAGGATTACGTTTCAAAATACATCTTTTGTATTCTGAATACATGTTTACATATTACGTACGTGTCAAGTTCATGTAGGTACAATATATTCAATATTTGAAAGAGAAAAGAGAGCGACAGACAGAGAGCCTATTCTCGTTTTAAATAATATTCAGTTGTGCCATACGAAACGAAAGCCATCTCTCTCACACACTTCGTTTACAGATAAAAATCAAATTTATTCATTCAAGTAATTGAGCCCTAGGGCTTTACCCGTCAAATTTGTCAAAGCCTTATCGGAAAAATGCCTATCTCTATTCCAACAAAACTTTCGCATTTTGAGGGTAGACTTCATTTATTTGCGGATGTGTCCACGTGGATGTTGTTTTCATGTCGATGTCGGTCCTGCGTAATCTCTTTTCCAATATCCATTAAGTGTTCAGCTTTAAAAACGTATCAAATAGAGAAATAATCTTTTTTTGATATTCCATAAAATATCTGGTTTTGGAGAGTAGTGGTAAAAAGTTTATCCAGGTACGAAAAAAAATACACTTCATAAAAAAAGCTGGCAGCACTTTTCAGTGGCCATTTCACGATTTCAGATGCCAATTCTATAGGGCCCTTAAGCATGAGATTTACCAATGAGAAAAAGAGATGGAACTCTACACTTTGCATACCCATGGCTCACTTTCATGTCGGTAATTTCTGCCTTATTGACTTCCTCAAGTATATACAATTTATTTCTGTACCCTACCTGTCACTCAAGACCTAACCAAATTAACAATAAATATACAACAATACAAATATTTATTTAATTAGCTAGCCTCTAACATCAAAACATCTATCCTATCAGAAAACATTAACGGTAGAAAGTAAACGGTACACCGATATCCGAACAAATTGTAAGTCTGTTTTCTTAATAGCAACACCAGCCTATACCGATCTTATAGCCTTAGTCTTAAGGTCTATTTTACCTTGTATTCGAGAGGAAACGTCTGGAAATATTTGTTCAGTCGACAATATTGTCCTGTCGTCTATTTTGTGTATTTTCTTGTCGTGTAGGTTTCCTACCTGTGTAACTGGACGTCGCTGTGTATGTTTTTGTTCAATAGATGTAGGTATTTCCTATGTATTAATCACACGGGCAGTTCCCAGGGCAACAATAGCAGTAGTTGCGGTAAACATTAAATGTTATGATGTTTTCTTGTATCTTATAACGATAAGGATAGATTTTATGATGTGAAAAGTCTTTTTTCTGGGTACCTAAAGAAAACTAGCGTAAAGCATAGATATTTATTCCTTTGGTATTATTCTGATAATAGGAATTTATTTTGCTGCAAAAGCATTACCCTCCTTTTACGAAGTCGGATAAACGTAGCCTATGTGTCAAACGAAGGTATCAGCTATCTCCATACTACATAAATTTTCTCGAAACGGTCCAGCCTTTTGGGGGTGAAGAGGTAACGAACATACACAAACATACATACTTTTACAGAAATATTATTATTATGATAGTCTTATTTATGTCATTTAGATGCGGTAGATAATTGTGCTATATTTGTTAGGTTATAATTGTCACTGCTCAGCCAGCCTATCATTTTCATTGTATATTTTAATAAAACAGAAATCAATAAAATAAAATATTATTGTTGCATGATGCCTATTCATAAAGCTTTTAAATTACAGTCTTATATTTATTTCGAAACGTAAATCTTAAAACGCAGGTATTGTGAAGCCCTTTCGATGTGTTAGGTATTGTCCCAAAAGTTTGGTAACTAGCTTGTCCTTGAAGTGTCAATACTCTACTTACATGGTAGGTATGTTGAGCTAGATACTGTTAGATATTGTTACAAGAAGACCGACATCGTCTCCTTCACATGAAATGATATACCTTGATACTCAGATCAAGAATCTGTAATCAATTAATAGTAGTTTTTAATATTCTATCTAGCTTGACTAGGTATGTTGTTTCAAGTAAGTGGCGACTATGACTTTCTAAGAGTAGACTCTTTAAAAGCCTTAGTCGATGTATTTGACTACTGGATATTTAAATAGCTATCAATTCAAAATCATTGATGTCAAAAATAATGATCAAAACAACCGCTGTAACAAATCCGTAATACATATCTAAAGCCAAAACTGAATTGCTTACCTCGTTCTTATGAAAATTCTTTTCCACATATCATTTTAGAAGAAAAAATATGTCTGTCCTGAATATTTCGAGATTAATTAAAGACCGATCGTGACAGCTTTCGAAAACCTTCATGACAACTTTATAAAAAAAAACATTTTTGAATTGGCGCGCAACGTCTCTAATGACAGTTAAGTTTATTAAAACAAGATGGCGTTAACACCGATGCGTTCAAAATTTAAAAAACTACACAAAGCAGTTTTTATTTAAAGTAAAAGCGATTCGTTCCACGTATTGTTTACAGAAGTTTTTCTGTACCGTCGGATATTGACAAGACTTGTGTACTTTCGATGTATTTTATGTTTTTCAATCTCGGTAAATACTGCATATTTGCCCATTCGCATTCAGCTTTGATATCGCTTGAGTTCACTGCTGTCCCTGAGGTAGCTACGACAATAACTTTTTTGTGTACAGGACCATTTGGTGAAGTAAATTTTGCAACGGCAGCATTTTAGTCATAAAAAACTGTGTGTATTTGAAGAGAAAAATTGTGTTAATGTAGGAAATACTTTGTAAGTTATGAAGTTTAATTAGTAAGTATTTTTTGATTATTATACCTAAGTATAAGATAAGCTTACGAGTTTGTAATGACGTTGTACGACTTGAAATTACAGCAGTCAGAGTCATAGAAATCCTTATTATTTCTGTTTTAGGATTTTTTTGTGTTTAACATAACAACTGTGCTTGTAATTGTAAGCAAAACAAAAATATAGACATAGCTTAATTTATTATATAAAAGTCCCCCGTATAAAAATAGTCGTTAAAATATTTCATAAAATTTAACCATAACAAAGCTTAGCGTATAGTCCCTAAATTGCATAATTGCAGCACAAAAATCGATTTTTTTCTACTATCCAAGTGAGCATGATAATATCTTTTTAATTTAAACTCGAAAGCCGAGCGGAATCAGACAGATAACTTTATCAATTATGAGAAAGCGACATGACCTTTAAAAGGCCCTGAGTTCTGCCGCGTGTTCAAGCGGTGCATAAAAGTGGAAGAAAAAGGATTAAAGAGAGATGGCACGTGCCCATATCTACCTTTTTATTATGGAAATGGATCGCGATGGTATGGGTTTTGTTTTTTGTTCCTGGTCTGTAATAGAATGCTGGTATGATGGAATTTTATTGAAAGCGTGTGGAGAACTCGGTTTTGTAAATGTCAGTCATTGAGGCAAATCCCTATTTATTTTTTTGCAAAACAGTAACACGAAAAAGTAAACAACGCACTAACACTGGTATAAAAAGAAAGAGTCTTTAACAAAAAGGTAAAAACAAAAAATCGTCTGCATTTTAAAATATGGAACGGTACCGATCTCATTTTAAAATTCGAAGCAATCTTTCCCTCCCATTTCTCGTCCTATCTTGTTCCACAAACAAAACGGAATATTCCCAAGATGGCGGACAGACGATCTTGGAATTCGTCACAATTTTACGAGCGTTTTCAACTTCTTGTCATAGGTACTGTTATGTCGGAGATCAGTAAATCAGGACTCGTAACTCTAGATCGTGAAGTGTAAGGACTTTATCCTTCAGAAACGTATGTCACGCTAAATAAAATTTACGAAAGGCTTGTCTTACAAGACTTAGGCACCTACAACTTTGTTACCGAAAGTAAATTTTTGAATATATGAAACAGGGTTTTGTAACAAGTAAAGAGTTTGAGTTTTGTGTTCTTGAAATTAGTTTTCTTGTTGATTATGTTAATACAGAGTCTACAAAGAACGAGTTAATAACAGCTGATACCGGATTGTCTCACATGCGAGCAAAAAGGTTAGACGAAAAAGGTTTGAATAAAATACGTTGAAATGAACTACAAAAACTTAGCGACGAAACCGCCATAACAGTTTTACAGATCTATAACTTAACGTCACTTAAACTTAGTTCGCCAAAGTTGTAAGTTGAAAATATAAAATCAATAACCATAATAGTTATCCTAAAGTTTCTTTTGGTCCCTCTTTTTGAGCATTGGCTTGTTAAGAGCTCTTTGTCGAGCGTCGAGTGAGATGCCGCTACGCATTTGTTTTCGCTGTCTCACTTCCACAATGACAACAGTCTTGGTTCCTCTTTCCAATAAGTAGCTGAGCACGTCTTCCCAACTTTGAAAGTTTCAATGGGAATGGATTCAGGATTGAGATCTTTGAAAACAGGCCGTGCGACTATAGATAGATCGTGGATTGTAATATCTGAAGAGTTTTGTAAACATCTACAATGTCTATACTTTAAAGTTATGATCCGAAATTTTTAAATGGATGTCTGTCTTTGTTTTCATTTTCCGTGTCATTACTTGGGTTGCAATTAAAATAAAGAAATAAAAATATAGAACTTTGTTTGAAGGACTATGTTTTTCAAATCAGTAATATTTGAATGCCTTATAAAAGGAAGTTTTTAAATGAATCATACGTTATTTTTATCAAAGATGCAAAAATATAAGATGCCTACCATTTAATTCGTCTGCGTGAAATGGTGACAATGAATAAGTTAGGTATACACTTTTCACAGAATATTTTTCAACCTCTTCCTGTCTCGAAAATCGAACTCAAGCCCTAATACTTTTAACCGACAGACTACTAAGGAAGTTTAATTAACAAAATACCTAAATTTGTTCCGTAAAATTGTTGTTTTGGGCTTTTGCACTGACGTCGGCTGAATACTGGCTGTATTTAAACTGCTAAACAACTGGCAACTTTTGAATAGCCCCGCCGAGGGTTTTGAAAGTGTTTAATTGAAGTAAATCCTTAGTAGGCTTTTTGAACTTATTTATTAAAACATATTTCTGCTGGCATGTTTAAATGAATAAATATGGGTTGTTTAAAGTGAGAAAAATAGGTTAGCTGTCAATTCGGGAAAGAAGGTTTATTATGTGGAGATTGGCTGTCGTAGAAGCGATTCGATAGCATGCATATAGAAGAAGAACAGACTTCAACTAGATAGGATGCAGTAGATATTTAACAGTAGGTATGCCGAAACTATGTAAAACTTCGTATACTGAGTAATAATTATATTTACGTAAATTTCTGCTACGCCATGTTGGAATTCTGAATCTAGACTTCTAGTTGTAGTATTATTAGTGAAATCGTCTTGGTCCCTGACAGATTAGTTCTCAGGGATAGCCAAGTGGTATAGGTTTCTACGCCAAACCCACTGTGCGCGAATGCCGCGGAATCAATCCTCGCATAGAACTAGCACTTTGTGTGATCCACAAATGCTTGGTCGCTAACGAAGTCCCCCGCGATACAAGGATTCAAATCCATAGAGCTAGAGAGTCGTTTAAAAAATATAAAAGGAGATATTTTTATCACTACGCTTGTTCAATTGTAAGAGCACATTTTCACCTTTACATAACATAAAATGTTGTAAAAACATAAAACAATGAATTCTCATAATCCATTCGAGAAAAGCTAGGTATTCATAGCAACAGATATTCGCGGTTTGTCTGGATATGTGCGGTTTGATCTGTTTCTGTTAGTGCTTCTACAAAGCACTGTGCGCATGTTAAATTATCTTTTGTTTTCTTATTTATGACACATGTTTTATTATTTTTCCTCTTACAAGAATACAAATCAATTGCAAAACACAAAGGAAACATAAAGCATTACTTTATGTTCAAAATACTTAAGTCACAGTTCTGTTATTATGAACGAATGTTGCAAAATTATACATTGAACAGAAACTATTATACAGAAACTCTTTTCCGTATTCAAAAAGTTATAAAAGATAACTATCATGAAATAAAAGTTACCGTTAATCTCTCGTGCAAGACTGACAGCTGCCATGGTTCACAATAAACAGAATTTTTGACGATAAAATACACACCGTTCAGAACTAACGGGCGATCGTTACCGCGCATAAATCCTGCATTATACTGTTTATTTTCTAAATATTTTAACACTTTTTTTGTCCAAAATAAACCAGTAACAGGTGGGTGTATTGTAAATATTAACGTCATTACTTTTAAGTCTGCATGTCTGCGGTTTGGGATGAATTATGAGCTAATTTAAAGGTTGCTTGTAAAACCTCATCGGTCTATCTTCTGGAGTTTATTATTTATGATGCTATTGTGAGATAAGTGTTTTTGATAAGTGGTTAATGGGTGCGTTAACAGAAGCTTGAAACATTATCACTTTCTAAATTCGTTCAGCTACGTATCATCGTCATCAGCCCATATTCGTCCACTGCTGGACATAGGCCTCCCCAACTGCACGCCATCTAGTTCTATCTTCGGCTGCTCGCATCCAGCTCCTGCCAGCCATCCTGCCAGATCATCACCTGCCATATATAGTCGACCATTTGGATGTGTCATTTTTTCTTATTTCATGAGACACAGTTGTGAAATTGAGACGCCGTTCCATACCGTTTAATGCGTTTTTACACTTTCATAACCACCAAAAATACTTTAAGACATGATTTTAGGCTCTATAATGATAATATGAAACCACTCGATGTATACCAAGTAGGTTTTATACTATGCTACAGTAAGAACTAGCCTGGAGATATACTAAAAGATACAATCTAAAGACAGTCTCTCGTGTTTTGGTTTCCATCATAGTCTGAAGCTTAAATATATATGTTGTATATCTCGGCTTAACGAGCGCTGTTTTGCTTCTGTTGTTTGAATACGAAACGTTATATTATACAACATTTTGTTCTAGTTTGAAACGTCTAGCATTTCATATTTATAAAAGATCTTTGTCTTCGTTATTTTAAACTGTTACTGCAGTTGTTTTAAGTTCTTTCCGTTCCGTATATGTTTATCTGTTTTTAAAGGGACTTTAAAAAGAGGTAGGTTCTCAGTGCATCTTTTTTTTTAAAGTTTCTAACGGATTTTTGATTTTTATAATACCATCTGGTTTGGCTCAGTTGTTTTGTATTTGAATTCCTTTGTCAGATATATTATTAATTAAACTATAAAAAACAACATACCTTTTTCTCTCTTGTTTAAAAATCTTAGTGTTCTCCCATTGCTTGTATGTTCATTGAAGATTCTACCGTCTATAAGTGTAAATATTTTGAAACTATATTAAGTGTTAATATCATTATGTTTAGAAATATTATCAATAGAACTATTGACAACTCGTACCCACATTTTCATTCACACCAACCAACTGGGATAAAATTAATTAATATGTTACCAGATTTATACAGAATGTTCAGTTTTAATATTTCCCGGTATCAACCGTTAATATTTGCAAACAATTTGAAACTAAATTAATAACGGCATGCAACTCCGATGCAGATATTTTCACCGGAGTCCTCGTGAATGAAAAAATTTCGATTGTTTTTGCGTATTAATTTGAGTTTGAAATACGTAATCAAGGCTTCAACAAAGGGATTCGAATTTCTCGGAACTATTAATGAATTGAAAAAGATTATTTATTTATTTTCCGTTATTTAAGTGGAACGTAAATTTAAATGCTTAATAATTAATATAAAATATAAATTTAAACATTGTTATTAATGGTACCTACTGATTATTTAATTAACTAAGTTATTTTTTTATTATTTCAATTTATCAAATACTGAATTATATTTTATTATTTTCTTCAGATATTCAATGCACACTAGGTATTAGTTCGTTCTTGACAAACAGACAACCAATCGATCCTTAATAGTAGATAGGATAACAGCCGTAACTTTTTCCTTTAAAGACCCTTTAACTTTACTAAATATACCTGTGTCATCATACATAATGAAATGTATAATAAATAAGGCCTCAGGGTATTACGCTAAGCCAATTCCTAGACTCAGTCGGATTTATGCGTTAGAAGTTATACGTGACGTCATTACTCCCATTATAGTGACGTCAGTTCCCGCTAAGTATATTACGAACTTAGCTTAATCTATCTGAGTGATTAATTAATACGCTTTATTAGTCGATGTATTGAATTTAAATCAGCATGTATGCTTGTGAAGTGCCTGAAGTAAACTGGAAGCCGTTCATCACCCACAGGAGTCTGGAGTATATAGTGAAGAAGGTCATCCCCGCAGAAGGTTGCGTGACGATCTTGGCAGACATGCAGGACGGAATGTGGTCAGAAGTTACAATAGATGGAGTGGTTTAAAAGGAGTAGGGAGTCTTTGACCAGCTGCAGCATCAGATAATATTAACAGAAGGAAATGTGACGCGTGACGGTATTTTTTTTAAAGCCTGTTAAGAAGTTTCACTTCGAAAAATTGCCAGTTTTGTTGTATACAAGTACGTATTACAACATAATAATTTTAAAATCTGTGACAAATTTTCTTTTTTTCTAAAACTGGCAGTAGCAATTAAGCCTTTATTCCTCTAAAATCTAAAATGATTTTCGGACGTCATCTAAACATACACATTTTTGTCTTCATAGTTCTCTTAAACCGTTGACCTTGACATTAAAACGCGTCCAGAAAGTGTCCTTGAGACATCTTCGATATTTCGTGACCGTATACGCCAATTACAAGTACCTCGCTCTCACTCAGCAACTAAAACTCAAGGACGGTCGCGCATTTTTAGGGAAAAATACGCCAAAACTGTTAGTTAAGAAGATATAAGTCAGTGAAGAAAATTAACAAAATGTTTGATTTCAAAATCACTTATTTTCTGCATGTACTTTGGTACATTAAAACAGTATTATAGAAAACCTTTACTCGCAGTACTGACATAGATCATATAAATAATATGTGCATATATGTATCAGTTTTATATATTTGGAAAAATCAAATACGATTCAGAGTCATGACACTGGTTACAAAAACAAAAGGATTAAAAAAAAAACAATAAAAAAAATTGGACAAGTTAAAAAATAAAATTTGACCATATTTACTAATCGTTTTATTTTTAAGTGTTGCTAAAGGGGCAATACGTGTACATTTTCTGTGTAAATTTTAATTATCTAGCTATCGTGGATCATAAGGTAAATCCAGGTGACACACCGTCGCTCGGACAAACACTCTTAGTAACAGGGTTCTGTTCAGCACTTAACGAAACCCAAATGGACACAAAATACCCATAATATATTATCTATCCTAGATTAGTAGTCCAGTATCAAAAATATTCCATCTCACCCCAAATCTCCAGTAATAAAGTATCATGCACATTAATAAAGTCCCACAGAACTAATTTAATGGTAACACAGTAATCGCCAAAGTGGTTACGGTGTGAATGCAATCACAACTGATAAGACATGACCGTAGGAGGTCCGTAATTACATTAATTAGGAGAAAGTATACTTAAGTGTGGATGAATATAGCTTAGACTTACAAGATTATGTCTGGAATGGCTTCTCAATGTAAGTACGGTTAGGTAAATTTGGTTTTAGTTTTTTTTTTTGTTTGGATGGTAACAGCAATTATAAACGACTTTTGGGGTAGAAAAAAGTGAAATAGTGGAAGCCTGCGCTGAAATAGAGTGCATAAATCGGAGAAAATTGAAGGAAGGCATATATTTCTCAACCCCAGTATGTTAGGAATAAAATGTTGGTTTTTTTCTTTACCCTGTTCAATGATTTATGCACTTAGCTAGTTAATATCATTCAAAGTAATCGAAATAAAAACATTCTTGGGACAGATTTAGATTGTTGTAATGTTAGTTACATTACTAACTTGTACATTTTTTTCTTATTCGTGTCAGCAGATAGATACATACTATTTTTATTAATTGTTTGCTTCCGATGTAAATTATGTCTAATAAATATCGGTGGTAAAACTTTTAGCAGTAATTTAAATTCAGTAAACATTGAAATCAAATTCATACACGGCTTAGTTACAAATTAATCCTATCCGATCTGATTGTAGCAAATGACAAAATATTATTAACTACCACAACAAATTGTGACAGTCATGACAACTAAATTATGTCATAAACAAATAAACACACTAAAATTTATTAATAATGATTCAAAGCCACAAATAGCAGAACAATAGATACAGCCTACGACACATCTAAACAGAACCTTATCTCGAAATATTAAGATCCATTTTCGTATATCATTGTGTCGGCTGTAGGGTTGACTGTACTCGTGAGGCCATACAAATTCAGCCGTTGTACAATTTCGGCTTGAAGAGGGAACCCAAACATCCTGTATAACGGCCTCATAAACGTTCAACTTAATTTCCATAGGAAATGTCATTTGGAACGAAACATCGATAATAAACAGCTGTCAGTTTCCACAGATCAAATATTGCTGAAAATTTAGATTGTCCGATACCATAGAATACTGGTACATATTTAAAAGTTAATGAATGAAGCATAACTTGGTGGACTTAGTCGCTGAATATCTGCCACTCGACCTTCAACTTGAAGAAACAAAGACAATTTTTTGGCACGAATACTCTAATCATAACTCATTAACCATAAAATATAGCAAAGAAAACTAAAGATTTAATTGAAAATTAGAAAAAATAGGTATTTATATTGACCGTAAAAACGAAACACCTTCATTTTCACCTTCATCTTTAATGATGTCTTTTTCTCATCCGGAAAAACTCTTACAAAAAGGATTTTATGACAAAAAAAATAATGAAACCTATGTTTGCTACTTTCATACATTTTCCCAATATATCTCAAAGTTATTGCATTTCCAAAAACAGATCAATATCGTCTCGCTGTCGTGTCGTGAAGTATAAAACTTGCCAATAGCATCAGGAACATCTCTGGCTGAATACTTGAATGTGCATTGAGTTTCTGAATCGCGGCGAACTACGAACTGAATCAAATTGATTTTATAAGTGCCTTTGAAAGGTTTATTGACATAATATATTGAAGGAATATAATATTTTAAAAAGAGTTTAATTTTTGTGGAGTGACTTTACTTTGAATTTACCAAGAGTATATCATTTTAATCAAAGTTTCTTACAAACTTTGATTAAAATGACAAGTTGAAACCGCTGAATTAGGAATTAAAACCTTTTTGCAATCATTTTATTTGTATTTGTTATAATTAAATTAAAACAGCTTTTGGCATGTTTAAATCGTATTTCATTACGTTCAGTCCCGCATTTGTATACTATCAATCAAGATCATTCATCACATTCATTTTAATGTAAAATGCTACTACAATATTTTATTTTGAAAAGAGTAACTTATGGAGTTTCTTGCCGGTTCCTCTCCATATGAATGACACTTTGGGACCGTGCAACTAGAGTCAGTAATGTAACGTTTTAAAAGTGCCTGAGAAACGGCCTATTTGAAATAAAAACTTTTTGATTGATTTGATTGATTGATTGATCACCATTCACCTCATCGCGATCGTCTTTGAAACTCCCAACGATTTTCATTAATAAAGTTTCTTACATATGAATTTCTAGGGAAATATCATTAAGATTTTCAGAACGACACATCTCAACAGTCTTATATTGCAGCCTTGTCGCTAGAGTATGCTATCATTGAAACCTACATCACTCTGGCTGTCATTTAAGAGGCGAGGAAAGTTCTCAAAGCTCCACAAGGAGTGTATAAAGTTTTAGTTGAAAAGGCCGCAAAAACTTATCCATTATACTTAGGTATGTGCTACTCTACCCTTAATGATGCGAGCTAGAAGTTTATAAAAGCCTCGCTATACAGGATGTAGAAGATATGTTTGTTAGCATCGTTAGAAGTAATGCTCGAATATAAAGAACTTCAGAAAGCGCTACTTTTTAAAGTTTAAGCTAACTAGATTTAAAAAGTATTTCTATAAGTATCATAATCTTAGTGGAGAACGGTAAACTTAACCCGAAAATGAATAAATAAATATGAATCGAACGTGTAAGCTACGACTAACATAGTTTGAATACATCTTTTCTGTTAAAAGATACTTATTTTGTTACATTATCGTAAAAGAAGAGAAGAGGTAAGTATAACTAGCTGTCAAATACGATCTAAGAATGTCGTGTGCCTTGTCTAAATGTTTTTATTTGGTAGCCTATACTGTCCCACTGCTGAGCAAAGGTCTCCCTCGAACCCTTTCCCCTAAATCAATAAACCCACGAAACCTTGAAGTACTCCAGGCGGTTTGCTTTTAATTCACCAAGCCTCTAAATGCTTTGGAGTAAGAAAAGTGGATTTGTGATTCTTCCAATTTAGGTTCTAGGAAACGATTTTCCCAATTTCAACTTTCTATGCAACGATTCATTGTTCTACGAAATTTCTGGATCTAATGTCAATCGTTATGGGAGTTTATCTGTTGAGTTCTTGCTTCCTTACTCTCAGTCTTCTGGGACGACAGGAGCAAATAGAACTAACAGTAATATGTGCTTTCTGAGACTTTGGGATTTAGCGCTTAGTTGCTAACTTCTGAGAGTTTGTTGTCAGGAAAACCCTATAACTTTAACTTAACACCACCTGAGTTGCAGAGTTCGGATGTTCTTTTTCATGTGGTTTATGAACAAACTTGTAATCTGGTGAGCTGTGCCTGTACCATGAGGTCTTATAACAGGCACATTGCTGTTGCGCAAAGAAGACAGCACGATACCCCAAACGTAGAAGTGTCTCGCTTCCACATAATCAAAACTGATGCTTCAACAACTAATAGTAGGAGGACAGCTCATCCGAAGGTTTCCAATTTGGATTAACGAATGTTATCTAGGTTACACACATATTCCGAATTTTCGAGATAGCCAAACAAATCTGCTGTTTTAAAAACAGGGTTTATTTTGCATGTTTACTATGAGAGACGATCAAGATAAGCTTTAACTGATGAGTAGAGAGTTAAACCGACAATTCCTGATAGATTTTATGGGTTTATTTTGGCCCAGTTATACCATCGCGTCATTGAGAATCAAAACATTCCCGAAAAATTAACGTAAACTGCTTATCAATTGAACTTAGTAATACAACTTTTTGTGTATATCTAAAATATGTTATTTTGCTATAAAACATTAATTTTGGAACAAATACCTTAGCTGGTCAAAGACCTTCTGATGAACACCGGAATCTTCTGCCACATTTCAATTAAGCTGACAGTTTAAGTAAGCCAATTAAACACAATATCTTGTATATATCCACCATTTTGTTCCCATACGATATTAATTGGCTGTCCTTGTTTCTGTGTTTCTTAGCGACCGTTGTCGGGCGTGGAACCGTAATAATCGTATTTAATATAATCTATATTACTACTTTTAGTAGTGGACGACATCAGAAGATACGCAGGCTAAGACTTGATGCAGAGGGCACAAGAGAGCAGGAAATGGAAGAAAAATGCGTTAAGGACTGGACAAATATTTGCTGAAGAAGATGATAATGACGATGATGATGATATTAATACATTTACTATTTTTATCTCCCAACCAAATTTTAAAAGGAAAACATAATTACAATAACTTTCCGGACATACATAGGTAAAGACAAAAGCAAATCAAAATCCTTAGCTCAAGGTCGGCGATTTGTGGATGTACCAAAACTGTTTTTGTCACCAAACAACATTGTTAAATGTAGCTTAGTTGTACGGAACCCATACGTATAGTAATTTTTAACGGAGCCCTCAGTGTCACGAGTCCGTATTTTAATCATCATTATAAATAGACACCGAATTATGAAAGATTATAACAAACTGCTCATTCTATTTGCGTAGGACGTAAATCGAGAATTATACGAAATACCTATCTATGGAATTTATATAATTGTGAGAACGGAAACAGGTGGAAGCCGCGTCCAAGTTCATGTTTGAAGTATTTTATTTCAAAAGTTATTTTCTGATCGTGCCTTCTTTCAAGTAAAACATTTTCTTGTGCTTTTTTTGGAACTTAGAGTATTTTTTTACCTTTGTTTTTATTTCTACCGTGTATTATACGGATACTATACGTATGTATAGATTTTGTAATTATATTAAGTAATTGGTTTATGGACAACCTATCCATTTTAACTTTATTGATAGCCAAGTCCAAAATAAAATTATTTTAATAATTATGATATTCGTAAGGCAAGGTTTGAAGAAGGACAGCTGAAGATCGAGCTTAGGGGCGTGCCGTGAGGGAGGCTTATGTCCAGCAGTGAACTAAGACGGTTTGATGATGATAACGAAAATACAATTAGGAACAAAATGCTCATAACTAAACTAACGTATAATAATTCCATCTCTAGCCAAATAATGATTTCAAACTTAACTAATAGTCACACACATGTCAATAAAAATGTTGTCAAACCAGACCAAAATTCAACCCAGAACGCTCATTAAAATTTTCACCTAAATGTTTCCATAGTCCTTAAGCCCGCTATGAGCCGCGAGCATAGAATGACAACTAAGCCCGAAGCACCGCCCCGCGGGTCTAATGAATGTATTACTGAAGTACTCTGTACTATTGTGACTTTCAGACTGAAATAACAGAACTGGAAGATAAGGAGACAGCTGTAGTAGATAATAAATCAAATGAGAGAGATGGAAATATAAATTTATAAGTTGTGTGGAAGAAGACCAAACTATAAAGGATTGTCGAAGGTAAAACCGAGGAAGACTTTAGTTGGTAGGTTAAACAAGGCGTGTTAAATATCAAAATGATTTGTTTTAAATAAAAATTATGCACACACATTTGTTATATACCGTTAAGAAATAGACCGGATGAGAACTCACTTGAGTAATGATTAAGGCACGCGATTTTTCTCACATTCAGCGTTTTCCGAAAAAACACGCAATAATTATCCACGATCTAATCTCCATCACCATGATTCAGATGATTAATCACCTTCAAAAACGATGACCTAACCTAACGTTACAATTGCCAAGAACAACAACTCCAAATTAATCACTATTCAACACCGCTAACAGATACCTGCCAAACATCCAAACTTGCAATTTATCTTCAAACTACCCGCAAACGATAAATAATCATAGTTCAATCCAAAGTCCTCAACATCAGCCGATGGGAGGCAAGGAGTGGTGGCATTAAGGGATTCCCACTTAGTAATAACATAATTAGATTATCAGCTAACTACCAGGCTTCGTGGATCGCCTAAATGAAACTGGAAATTTCACATCGCATTTATAATAAGATTAAATTTTCGTTTAAGGATCGATCTTGAGGAGTTTCCCTCATATGAAGCCTTGTGATTAGATAGAGGTATTATTACTGGATAGTGGATACCATAGGCGGACTTTATCGATTCTGTTACTAAGCCACGTATAGTATATACTTATATATCTGTGTCTGTTGTGATCGTCATGTAGGTCACTTCTAGAACTTATTAATCTATGTTGGGTACAAGACATTTAAAGACTAGTAATTATGGATATGAATACATGGAACTTGGATAGTAATTCTTAAATAATTACTTCTTTGCATTTTCTATAAGCAGATTTGTTCAGCTTACAAGTGTTCACGACTTTGTCGCGAACACATGCAAGAAAGAGTCCCACAAGAGCTTAATCGCCTACAAGCATTTCTCCAAAACAAGTCCATTGAATACTGCAACTTGTACAGAATACACAAATACCGGATTATGCGAATCGGAGAGACTACAATAAGGACTTCAAGGATTCGGTAAAGGAAAATGAATTACCACAAAAATTATAACTCATCAAATTGGTGATCATACAAACCGTTATTTAACCTATATTTGTATTTATTTTCTGTTTCATACACCATCGGTAAAATTTTTAACTGTTTAGCTATTGTAGTTCATGACTTCTGGTGGCGGCCTGATGACACCTGAGTCTTCAATGATCTTCCAATTTTACCCTTTAGGAAAAAAATCAAACTAATGAAGATATTCTCATTAATCAAAGAGAATTGACGGTCAACATTGGACGCAAAAGTATGTATACCCATAATTAATTGAAAGACAAGTTCTGGTATAATATGCTCGTAACAATTTTTCTTTATATTTCACCGAGCCTATAGTTAAATTAAAAACGTCCAGCGCTGCCCTGCCCTGCCATTAAAACCGTAAAAGCTGACTAGACTTTGATGTTATGTCTTAATGAAATTATGAAAACAAAGCAAAATCGAAACGTAGCACGCACAAAAAACAATGTTTGCTTTATAAATTCTTTGTGAGTTTAAAAACAAATTTTATAGACGTTACAATAAATTTAAATAGCTCGCGATATGGATTCGGAATGTTTGTTTGTATAGCCGTAAAGTTGCATATTGCCGGAAGAACGGCCATTGTTAATAATCAAACGTTTTATGGTTATGAATTAATGTTACCCGGAATAAAACCCTATAGAAGTACCGTTGAAAGATATAGTTAGTAGTATTTTTCATTAATAAACGGGTGTAGGTAAACAATGTTATAGCTGCCCTGTAAGATTTATTCAAGTGCTTAGCGAAATAATTCCAAAATATCAGCGTCTTTTTCTCTCCCCAATCTATCTTTGAAGATACTGAAGGCAAAAAACAGAGGATTAAATTTAGGTACTTACGGACTCAATTCAAGTTTTTATATCGCTATTTAAATTAAGCTTACCAACGGCAATTTCAAATTGAAACGCTGAAGATAACTAGATAGATTGTTAACTGTTTTATTCAGCTGACTTGGCAAAGAAAAAATGTCCTTAGTGAAAAAAAATCAACCAAACAACAAACAAATTTAAATACTCAATTTTGGACGAGCGATTAACGAGCTATCCAAATACGTAATCCCCATCCTTACCGCGTCAATTAGATCTTGCACCTTTCATCTTTAATTTATGAAAATCTCTGGAAGATAACGCTTTATATCTATTATTCCTTAATTCCAGTTTATGACGGAAAATCGTATCAGCTGTTTGCCGCCCACGCCAAACAAAAGTCAGAACTGGGTTACTGGGTTGACGTTTAAAGATCTATCATATTTTTTATATCTATTACATATTTCTTTAACATTGGAATTTTACTTTAAGGTATATCTTCACCTTGCTCTAATATTAAAAGATATGAGGTAAAGCCAATTGGCGTCTTCAGCGCAAAATAATTAAAACTATATCGGGGTTCTTTCGATTCTAGCGTGCGTTGTCTAATATGACAGTGACAAGGGGTTCGAACCGTAATTATTAATGTGCGCTTTTGAAATGGAATTTTATAAATCGAATAAGTTATTAAGATCATAATTTTTATTCAACCCACGATCGAAAATAATATCATATCGAAAAACGATCGTCTCAAATCAAGCGTGTCCATTGGTTTATAAATTGACGTGCGATTACTTCAAAAAGCGACTTTCTTTGTAGACAGAAACTTTGGCAACCTCAACTACATCATTTCTTTCATCTACATTATGATCTTGTTTAATAAAATGAATATTTCCTAAATTGGCTGGTACTTCGGCGTCTGTTTTTAATATAATGGCAGCATATATATTATCCCTTTTATAATCATGTAGTGCCCTCATGGCTGAAGAACCGTCACAATGCCTTTGAATAGACTTCTATTGTATGAACACAAAAGTTCTATCAAAATGAGGCAGTGAATATTGAAGTATGTTCCACGTCAGCAAATGTGAGCAAAATCTACAATGGACCGTACTATTAGAAAAATAGTGGATTGTAAACTTCAAGTTTTAAACCGACATCTTTAGAAACTCGACTGGAGTGTTTCCTTATCAACTATTGTTACAATAAGCTCCCTAAAGTTAAGAACTTAGAATTGTAAATCAAAATCCGCATAAACTAATACCAATAAGCAATCATCACCAAAATGAAACAGATAAAACTGTAGGAGCTAGTGGTAGACTTTTTCGCTTATTCATAAGTACTTTGACATTTCAATTCCATGCTTGCTTTAGGACCATCTTCGTCATTAGATAGAGTTCAGGATGGCACTACTACATACACCTGGTAAGTAAGGGTCGTATTGGTCTCAAAAGATCGACAAATCTTCAAACCTGTTAAATTTTATTCCAATTTAAGTACAAGTATCGTAATATACATCCATGTACATAAACAACCTTGAACGTAGCACCATCCGGGCATTATAAGACTTTTTATAATCGATTAGAGTTTATCCGTAGGACTTGTACTGTCCCTTAGCTGAGATAACCGCTAAAAGTCAATGCTTTTCTATGTTCTGATGAAACTAAATTTTAAAAGTTATACTAATATGGTAATTCGATCCAAAAAGGTTACACCTGTCTTCATAGACTTCATAGAGTCTGATAATTGTAATTGGTTCGAAAAATATTAAAGTAATAAAAAATATATTTTCCTCTCAAATTCCCCTTATTCTTCGATAGCCGTAGCTAGCTATCCCTGCAATCATTTTGACCTTAAAGTTAACGCCTTGGGCGTTAAATGCTTAAAGCTTTCTCCTAGGACAGGCCTACGTGACCCCTAGACGTCCGAAAGGTATACACACCCTTGTATATGCATTCAAAGTAAGTGAATTACTCAATTCTCCAGCTGTCCAAAAGTGGAGTGTTTGTCTTTCTATACATAAATGGTCACAGAAACCGGAATTTGCTCCTTTAAACATGAGCTTTTCGTTTTAGTTCTTTTAACAGAAAAATATCTCTTCTATCGTTAAGTGCTGTTGTCCATTTTAATCCCATTTTCTCGCTACTTCATATTTTATTCAGATTTATGCAAATTCTAGATAGTGGGTTTTAAAATTGTACTTCTAATAAACTGTAGTCAACGATTGTATATTTTTTATGACCTATTAGTGCTTCTGAGGATATAGGATAAATTTTAGAAATAAGAATTTATAATGACTACCCAAAGAGTATTTGTGTGGTGTTGTAGTATACATATATACCTACATATTGTGTCGAATCAATCAATTAATTTAAAGGATTCTTCTGTCCTGCTTATTATACGGTACTTTTAACAAAACATGCCACAGTTAAAAGTTTTCTTATTTGAATTTTCGGCCTGTTATTAAATTTTTGGAACTTAAACTATGTATTATGTGCCTGTAAAGCTCTGTTCGCATATTACGGCAATAAAACGTGAAACTCACCGTAGAGCCCGACGCATTGAGCAATCCAATCCCACAAACAGTTATCATTATCACACCCATATCCACTTGGCATCGCTATCACAATTATCACAAAACAAAACACGAAAAGTCAATACACGCCACTTACAACTCGTAACATCTCCACAAATTTACGCCATATTGAATTTCCATGAATGCAAAAATCGAATTCCATTTTAGAAAATCAATTCAACTGTTGGCGGGATTATTTGACGTTTTGATTTTTTTTTTATTTTATGATGGTGGGGTTTGTGTGCGAGGCACAGGCGACACGCCTGCGCGGCCCTCCCGACATTTCGCGACTGAGCGAAAGCGTCTATAGAGTCCACAGTACCTGTTACATTTTACGATGGTTTAGCGCGTGCGTACTACTCGACGAGTACGGAACCATTAAAGGCGGCGTTTATTATTAAGTTTGTATAATAGCCGTTGACAATTTCTTGATTGTTAGTTAGGATGCAATTAGAAACGCAGACGGATTGAGCGCGTCATTCGCCATTTCCGCTTGTTCTATTTTTAGATGTTACAACTGAATCTGTTTTCTCCTACGTTAAGCGTATTTGTCAATCGTACCAGATTTCCCTTTGATTGACGAATCAATATGAAAAGCTTGTGTATATTCATGACACTTTAAAAATCGATAGCTCACCGTAGTGTTGTTTAAATTAATAGTAGATCGATAAACCTTAACTAATTTTCATAAAGGCAAGTACTAGTAAGAGATAAAGTTTGTGTAAACTGCTAACAATTTATTAATTAGCCATTAATAAACTCTTTAGTACTTGAAGTCCTCTTAATGTCTGGAACATTGTAATTTGTTAATACATAATTGAAGATTGGATGAACTTACCTAAGTGAATTCCAATTGTAATTTTTATAAATGTAGACTGAAATATAATTTCAAAAGAAACTGGTTTTTATAAGAAGAGAGCTTTTTGTTTTCCGAACATGTTGATTTCTCTCTCTAACATCTCAAACAGATGCGTAAAGGTTTTCCCATACTTCACGTTCCTTTTACTCTAATTATCAGTTTAAACGAATATTTACCCATTAGAGAAAAGTTAAGATAATTTTATTCGACGCTAAGACCTTGCGAATCAACGCAAATTCAATACAATCAATAATTAACGCGCTGCATCCACGCATTCCTCAACCGCGTAAATACGCGTCGCGCGTGTTGAACTTATGCATGGATTGCGTAAGCCCGATGCGTTCTGTTTATAACGGCTTCCTCTGCATGAGATTTTTTTAATTTTTTTTAATTTTTGTCCAGCAAGTCTTCAGGACTCATTTTACCTAACCTGGATTTTATAAGTAGGCTTACGGAATAGTGCACATCCACAAAGGCTAGTTACAAGTTTTTGCAGACCTCACAAAGATCATGTACCTAAGGTTAATCTATAATTCAGAACACAAAGTCGTTACACAAAAACAATGAATAAGTTACTACATAAGTGCCAATACGCAGCCAATATTATTTTAAGGAGGTTCTAAAGGTTTGCTCGCCACCTCTTTCGCAGTAAAGGGGTAATAAAATATTGGATTTTATGGCTTCAATAGGCTCTAAGTGGTCATAAGTTACACCTATAAGCCGGGAATTAACACTTCCGAGGCGTAAACGTTTAGGGCTTTCAAGATTAAAAACAACGTTTGTGGTTTAATAACGAGACTAGAAGTCTAGACTGATTGAGGATACTCCTCTATTTATTAAATGCCTGCAAAGTGGGAAAAGTGAGGCGACGATTTGAAAAGCTTCTTCAAATATGGAAGGTTCGAATCCAGACACGCATAAACGTATTTTCCTATTCATGGATTACAAAGTGCCAAGGTACAAACTTGCTTTTTGAGAATGTTTAAAGCCCCGTCGTCTGAAGCCAACTGACGATTTAAACTCTGATGACAAGTTATCACTCTGCCTTGAGTTTAAACTCTGGAAAAATTAAAGAAATAACGGCCAAATTGAGAACATCCTCGTTTCAATTTCTGAAAGTTTTTTCTCAAATTCTTAAGCTCAGGCTTTTAGCACAAAAATGTGTGTCGTGTCAATTTCTACTAAATGAATACTTATTAAACGCTGACTTTTTATCGAAATTGGAATTAATTATAGAGTACTTACTCTTGCTGTTTTTGTGTAGTTTGTTTAGATAATGAGTGACAGATAAACGAAACTCCCAAATTTTTGAAGTCCTTTTAGATTAAGGTTGCGGAAAAGAGACGAAGCTCTATGCCTGTTTCGCTTGCACTTCAGTAGAAGCTTTACTCTAAAAAATTGTGGTAGACACCGATTGGAGACCGGCACACCCTGTCGTCATCTCTCCAAGACGGAGGAAGTTCGACCAGCGAACAAAAAAGCACACAAGTCACTAATCTTCTTTAGATTTTCTTTTAAAACAAAACAAAATACTTCTTCAGAAACCCTATTGTTTTAAACTTCCACGAGTTACCTATATTAAAATATAAAGTAATTTAATTACTTTACAATGTGTTTGCAATTTGCAGGAATTACCGGGTGAAAAGCAATTATTTCTCATTGTTCGCCACACAAAGGTCGGACAAATCTTGTAACACCGGTTATTTACCGGTAACTGACTCAGAACGATGTTACGTTAAACTAAACTTATAACAGGCAGTGTAAAATTAACCTAATTCCTACCATTAATTATGTATGTACCTTGGATATAATTAACCTTTAGAGGTTCTGTAAATATGTAGCCATGAAGGCATGTATGTATAACCTTTTTCTGAACTTTTACACATGGTTTCTGATCTTAACCTGATAAAGTGAAAACTTTAGAGACAATTGCCGAAAAAATAGCATCATTAACATAATTACGAGGGATACTTTCCAAACAAAAACTAAACGAAGCCAATAACAATTTTCGTAGTTTAATCTTTTCGAATAATCCACTTGTGTTTAATATAAACAGAGAATCTGTTGTGATAACTAACACAGCTTACACAACGCAAGCAGTGCCTCTGTCTATAAGAAACCTACATGTTTGTTTAAGATTAACAATAGCATACGCTCGCGGCGTCGCTCGCCCACACTGCTACAATTAGACAAATTAGTAGGTGTTGGAAGGAAAGTCGCTGTATTCTATGAAAGTGGAGAAATTATCTTCTTAGCTTCGGGGCTTTCAGAAATAAAGACATGGACAGGTTATCTTACAAAACAAACATTATTTATAGGTTGTTGATTGTCCTGGCTTGTGTCTATTTTGGAGCTTGTTATTTTTCGATGGTGGTAATTTATTAATGGTAAAAAATAGGAATGAATCTTGAAAACTTGAATAGTCTGCAACATTACTTATCAATCACTGTCAATTTTCGTACTAACAAGTCCTCATGACTCTGGCACTGTGTAATCCATGATTGGGAACTCGAAACTGGTCGAAAGTAAGGAATCCCGCTCTAGCACGTCCCCTAGCTCCATCTAGCATACCTGACTCCACAGCTGGGCAAAGCTCAACCTCAAATTCTTCAATGATGCTGGACCACATGAAACCAGCCCACATGCTGAGCGTTTTGATCTTCCACTAACTACCGCTTCCTAGCCTGACCAGTTCGATGCTGTCCATCCGCAGGCTTCCCTTGTGTGGTAACCTTTGCCTAGCGGTCATTGTTGAGTATAATAGTCAACTATACCTTGCAAAAGTAAGTACGAGTAGTGTAACCATCTCATCATAATTACGAATCGGTCTCACGTAATTTATTCCATTATATTTTAATGGAGTGTGTTTCTATCTTACGTTCCACACTAATTTTAATGACGTCTGAATAGAAAACTATTTAGACAACACCCCTTTGATTAGACCCTAAAATTGTTATTCATAATGATAGGTTGAGTTGCTTTTAATGGTTCTATTATCATACAAAAATAAAACAAATAAGCAAAGCATGTCATTTAGTTGAATTATTTAGTTCAAACACGTGGCACATAAGTATATACCTTTCTGTAAAGGACACGCGTAGGTAGATAATTAGGTAATTATTTATTAGTAGGTAGATATTGGTCTTACTTGGTAACGCCTACAACATTATTTTTCACTTCCGAGCTACATTATTCTTCAATGGCTTGTTGCGGTGCAAAACGACGTAATAATTAAAGAATGATAATAAATATTACTGCTGTTTCTAAATACGGCCAATTTCAATAATTTTCACCTATGATTGACGCTTTACTGCAAAATATGAAATGTCAAATGATTTGAGGCCATTGCGGAAATTAAATTTCGAATCCGAAACTATTTTCATAGACAAGTATCTACGGCAGAGACAAACCTTTGACCAGGGTGTCGCAAGTTGGCGCGCGGTGAACTTATAACCCATACGTTATCTGTGCAGCACCTGGTTTGAACCTGGCACGGATCCAACTCTTGGAATTAATACCGTTTAGTCCCAACTACGAGTAAACACGGAAAACTTATTAGATACCTGTTGTTTCCAAAGACGTTTGGGGGGAAAATGTTTTTGACGGTTTGGTACTGTCTTTTAATACTTGCTAAATATGGTAGAGGTAAGAGGTCGTCCAGAACTGCAGAATTTCGTTAAGTAATAGTGTTTGCTAAACTATTTACCTAACTAAAATCTCAATTAAAACTTAGAATTATTCCTAGATAGAATATCGGGAGATCTGTTTTAAAAAAAAGTTCGCTTTTAAACGAATAATCAGCCTTTGAAAGAATATGCCATTGATTTTTTATAAAAAGAACGAATTTTCAAAAATCCGCATAAGGAAAAATACAGCTCGCTGTTCTGGCACAAGATTAATTAAACTACACGGCACCATGCCATATATTTATCCACGAGAACAATATTCTCAAAAAATCGAATCGCAAATTACTTCCACACCTCAATTTACACTTAAAAGAGCCATATTTCAGATAATGAGGTAAAAAACCCTGTCTGTGAGCGGCCATTCTCTTCATGCAAAGAATGCGGGCACAAAGGCTTTTGGCAATGAAAGGATCATACGGCCGACGATTGCGCCCTTATCTATTGAGCTACGGAAAAGGCTATTTCAGCTGTAGCAAGGTTTAGATTAGGGTAAAATTATTTTATCATTTAGTCTGATTGGTTTTTGAGTGCCATTGACTGATTTGTAGTTTATGGTGAAAAGATTACCTACCTATCATTAATAGCATGGGCTTTAGATGTTTTGCTAGAAATTAGATTAGATTAGAATATTCTTTATTGTACACCATGGAATTACTGCAGTGATTCTTAATACATACAATGTTAGGGCACAATGGCGGAGTAGAGTAGCTATATGTTTTACTTTTTCAATAGTTTAGTATGTATTTAAGTAATTGTATTATTAGATGGATATTCATTTGAATTGCGAATTTAATTGATATTTTTTGAAATCATGGTAGGTAATTACATTCCTGTATTCATTTAATCTGGGCACCAGTCCGTCGTACATATCATAGATTTGTATGATGAATAGGTAAAACTTCCCGATCATTTATAAAGCATTGATAACAATAATGACCAGTCTGTCTGCTAGTAGCTATTAATTTTGTCTAGCCGTGGCATAGACCTATGCCACGGCGTACGTGATAGTTACCTTTATCTAGATATTTACTACATCAATACAGATTACAGACATATTAGTATTTTTATTAACTACTCAGAAAACTACCTATTACCTATTCGGTTTAGCAAAACCAACTTGAAAAATAATGTCCTTCAATCACAATTTGGTGTCTTAAAATTAATGTATGTTGTGGCTTATTTGTTTTGTTCATCACTAATTTAGTTAAAAAAGTTAAATTGAAAGATTTTTTTAACTAACTTAATGTCGTCTATACATTTCTCCCAGTGTGATCGTAGCTTAACTTCTAACACCTGCAGTTACGCTTATGTAAAATGTTGAACGCTCCCAAATGTATAACAAACATAATTACATTAAATCTGACGAATTTACGACTATTTACGTTACCTCATAAATAATTTACAATAACGGTCCCATTACGAGTGAGTTCCGAACTCAATGAATGTTTATGTTAAGGAGCGTTCGGAATTAACGAACATGAATAATTCTACCGCTCTATTTTGTTGATTAACTCGCTGCCGCGACCTATTTAATACATGCATTCCTTTTGATACAATGTTTATAAATAATGAAGTTATCAAAACAGTTTATAACAAATAAGATATTGAGTTTTATTGAACTTATCGTGTCGATTAACGCCATCTATTTACGAAATAAATGTTCTGAAGTTATTTACTGCTGCTAGTTGTTTTAAGTTCAAATGACCACTAGATGGAGGTATAACTCTAATTCGCTAAGAAACTACGAGATGGCACTGTTTTACGATACGCTGAAAGGCCAAGGGTCCTTTGGCTTGTGATCGGACCGAAAGATGTGTCTATATATCTACTTACTATTGTTTATTGTTGGATAATTTTTTGGAACTCAATTGGAAGTCAAAAAGCTTTTGGTTGCCAATTTAGGTACTGTTTAGTTCAATATGTTCCGTAAAACGGGGTGAATAGAAAGGGTTATAAGCACTTGGTCCCACTCGCATTTCGGCCTCCCTTCACAAATGGTCACATTCGTGATTAGTCCTATTCGTAATTCGTCCCATGCAAGTAGCTCAAGTAGCTTCAGAAGAAAAGTATCTTTAAAAATAATTTACGTCAAGTAACATCAACACTAAACTTATTTAAACTACCTGCCTGTATTACCGATCTTTGACTGATATATTATCCTACTAGGGTAAGGGATTTCAAAGTAAACACTCAAAAACTTAGGTCTTAAACTTTATTAGGCTTAGCCTTGTTTCTGCGCGAGCTCACGAGCCTTCGCCTTCTCGAGCTTAGCGATGCGCGCGTTGGACTTGTTGCCGAGGACACCACCTCCCCAGTGTTTGCGGAGCTCTTCGTAGCGCTCGTTGAAGTTGGTCTTGATGGCTTCCGTCACCTTCGAGAAGGCAGCGCGGTCGCCAGACTCCACCTGCGAACGAGGAAAACATATTTCAGTAAAGTTCATATGTTTGCTGTGTTTATCAGTTGACTAAATGGCATCCTCAGATAAAATCTATTGGTGGTAGAAGGGTTGTCAGCAAGGCTTTCTGATAGCAAATAAATCATCATTACATGCACTCTTTGTAACATATACATTAAAATGAAGCAACTAATTTACTAAAAACTTAAATAACAAGAACAAAAGTTCACTACTAAACATCAAAAATTAAGGTCCTACTAAGATAGTAGCAATAACAATACTAACATGTGTGATTGCAACGCAGGTGCAGGTCTTGCGGTGCACAAGGGCTCCCAAACGGGACTTGCCCTTGACAATACAGTAAGGCACACCCATCTTACGGCAGAGGGCGGGCAGGAAGAGAACCAGCTGAGGACAAAAATAAAATAAATTAGACAAGGATGACAATGGTATTAATATCTAAGTTGTTAAGAGTGAGGGTTTGAGCTCAGAGTCAACAATCTTCATGCAGCTAAAAATATCGTGATATTGAAAGCCTCAGGTGAAGAAATTCTAACATCATAGCAACCCTAAGTCAAATGGTAACTACTGTAAATAGTTATCTTGGGCAGTTCATCAAATAATTGTCTCTTTTTGAAGTAAAACTTCTTTATCGGGGTTGGAGAATTTTTTTTCATTATACATCATTTTTTTTTACTCAAGCTCATACTCAATCAAAAGGAAGAGCTTGACTTCATGAAATAAAATAATAGCAAATATATGGTCACTATAGTAAACTTTTTCAACTAGAATAAAGAAATAATAATAAAATAACTCACCTCAATGGGGTCGACATCATGGGCGATGACGACAAGCTGTGCCTTCTTCTTCTCAACGAGCTTGGTCACAGTGTTGGTGCCAGCACGGATGGTGTTGGGCCTCTTTGGTGGAGGCTCGTCTTTCTTGGCAACCTGAAAGAGGACTAATGTTATCCAATGTTCTAAGAATAAAACATTTTTGAGGAGGTATTAGATGGCATCAGAGATCTTGGTGGTTAGAGGTCTTCATGGCATTCTGAAGTTTTTGTTATGCATCATGTCGATAGAACTAAACACACTAAACAGATAGAGGTAATCATAGTAATTCAAACATTTTGGTATAGGAACTTCATCTAAATAGTAATGATAAAATTCAAGAATATGACCTTTAAACTCATATTTCAATTCAGAAGAACAACAATGATCAGAGATTTTAGTTTTCATTATATGTATTTTTATTATCTGAACAGCAAAGTGCACATTAAAGGACACTTGGATTTTATACTGGAACGACACAAACATAGCTAATATTACTAAATAACAGCATCCCTATCCATATTAACTCATCAATGCTATGAAATATACAAAAAATCTTACCTTAGCTTCAGCAGCCTTTTTTAGGCGCTCTTTCCTGACTGCCTCAGTCTCTGGCCTGTATTTCTCCAAGATCTTGAACAGACCTTTGGCTGAAACACAAATAATCTATTTGAAATAATGAATATATCTCAATGCAGCTTTAAATTATGTAGAATGTTGTTTCAGAGTTAAAAAGCTCGTATATTTTTTAGGATAATCATAGTGATTCAGTGTTGCATTTGGTATTCATCATTTTAAGTAGTAAATAGTGCAATGTGATTTCTAAAACCCGGTTTTTGGTAAATTAAAACTATTTAATTGTAATACTTCTAGTTTTAAGTTACATAAAATTAAATCACATTACGCCACACTAACTAAATCTAACTTATTCCATATGACATGAGAAGGATAATGCCAACAAACCTGTGGTCTTGTCAAGTGTCTGGGTGAACTGGTTGATTGGTGGCGGCACCTTGAGACGGCGCTGGAGCACTGCCTTCTGGCGCTGGATGCGGATGTACTTGGGCCATCTCACGAAGCGGGACAGATCCCTAGTGGGTTGGATGTCCTGGCCTGTTAGAGTTCAGACAGTAAATAGTTTAGTATCCAGCCAATGTAATAGGTTAGTACTGTAAATCATAGTAAAGTTTTGGTTGTAGTGGAAGTTAAATTAATGAATTGTTTTGATAAGTGATTAATAGAATAAACCAAGAAATGCTTCCTACCTAAATTTAGTTTAAAGATTTAGGCATAGAACAGAAAAATAATATGGATAGTGTTCAATTGAGACTAATCAGTGTTAAAAAGCTCGTATATTTTGTAACCACATGGTATTTCGGAATAAGGTTTACATCATTTTAGTCTCAAGCTCACTATATTACTAAATAATCGCCTACATCAAGTAATTCATAACCTAGTAATGTAGTTGTATGAAGTTTAAAATGCCAAATAAACTTTGGCGCTATTTGTAACAATGAAAACACAGGAACAACATCATTTAGCATCTAATGTAAATATAGGTTATATGTACGTAAAATTTAACAATAAGCTTACCAATAGCAAAGTTCTTGGTCCTCTTCTCGAAGAGTGGGTTCACAATCTTTTTAGGTTCAACTTTCTTCACGACCAAAGGTGCGGCCGCTACCTTCTTGCCTACCTTCTTCTTAGGCTGAAATTATAATAATACAACTTGAGTCATGTGCTACCGTACGAAGCACGTTGTTACCGACAGCGGAAGTACAAGTTATCACTAGAAATAACACTTGGTCAGACATCATGGCATTGTTTTGAGGTTATAGAGGTTGATTGGAAACATTACTTCACATTATGACGGAAATTGATTATAAAAAGCAACAGCAACTAATAGTGATTATTTAAGTTAAATGCACCACTGTATAATGTACCTGGACATAACAAAGTGAGAAGTTTTGACTTCAAAAACAACGCCAGTCCCACAAACATGTTACGATGTAAACTTCACGGTAAAATCACTTTTTCTGATAAAAATAAAGTAATTAACTAAACGCACATGGCTTTTACCTTCTTCTGCACCATCTTGAACGAGTTTTATACTAGTGATCTAAAGGCCACGAAAAGATACGTGACCTAAAGCGAACACCAAACTTTCGGCGAAAATGGCCGAAAGAAAAAGATCTGACAGCACTGGAAAACGTCAAATGTAAACGTTGGTACAGATAACACAACTCCTCGATACTAACGCCACCTATTAACTCATTTGAAACCAGAGTATTTGAGACAGTGCCACAGATGATTAAATAAAGTATCTCGTATATTAATTTTGTTTAATTTTAATCTTCAATTAAATTATATGTTACGAACTTCTTAATTATATTTTATGTTTTCATGGTAAGTTTAAACTAATTGTTTCGTAATATTTACACAAAAAAAGAAGAGGGGATTGAATATAACTAAGTGTGTATTGTCTTTCAGAATGTTTATTTTATATCCCTATCGCCGTTGTTACGACCAGGCAATTGAATCACCAAACTATACTGAATTGGATTGAAATAAAATAGCGTCAACGATTTTATTGAGTCATAAAGTGAACAGCTTATTGCTCTAAACAAAATTGTTATAAATTGAAAATGAGTTATCAAAAGTATTTGGTTGCTGTTTTTGGTAAGGTTTTTTCTTGTAAAAAGAATAAAATACTAACATCACAATTTTACCCTATTACGTGATAAACATGAGTAAAATATGTGCACTATGTCCTTGTATTATAACTAAATGAAACAATTTTATTTTTTCAGCTCTATTTCCGCTCACTGACGCGGTCAAAGTCAACATGCAAGGATCGTTAAGTTTCGGAAAAGAAGTTATGGATACTTTAACGCGCTATATAGGAACGAACTACGCTTTACCAGTATCAGGTCGACGGTCAATGTCATATTCGAAAGAAACAGATGTTCTTTATATAATAATCAAATCAACATACTTATGTAGGGATCTACAATTCTGCGACGGTATATTAGAAAAATTCTTAAATGATTACGTTATGTATCTGACAAAGTCCATAGAATCTATTTTCGAAGAAATACTCAGTCAGCGCGAAGTTAACGACGAGGAATCTCAAGTAGTCAAGCAATTGATATTTGAAGAAGAATTGAAGAAGTGTCTGCGTGAAATAAGGAAACTGCTCAGAACTATAAATCTGAAAAGCACGCAAGAAAGCGGACCTTACTTGTGGATAGAAGTCATAAAGAAGATAAGTCTCATGTTCCAAACGGCGGCCATCATGTTTGCTGTGGACAGGTTAGAAGGTACAGAGACCGACATCGATGTGGTTACGAAGAAATTGACACAGAAATTCGTCATTGCAACAGTAACAGTTGAAAGCAAGTACGAAGTCAAACTCTGCTCGGAATACGAAATCTGCTCCAAGTCATACGAATGTACGAAATCTTTAAACATCTTGCTTTCGTCGTTTAAGGACATGGAAGATGAGAAGGTAAAGAACTTCATTCGTTATGTGTCTGAAGCGTTTTTGGACACTAAGTTTTACAACCAACTAAGCGAAGTTACTGCGAATGAAATGCAAATTATACTCAACGATATGGCTTATTCGGACAACGTTCCGGCAAAAGAAGTTTTGCTGACGATTCAGAAGACTATAGAAGAGAGACTAAACTCTATAACAACCAAGACCTACACAGCAAACGGAAGAGACGTGGAGCTAGTCCACGTAATTCTTTCTGACATGGATCATTTGTACAGCAAGAGAAAAGTTGATCCCTTTCATTCTTTCTTAAGCAATTTCTTTGAATGGTCCCGATCTGGTGCCAAGTTAGGGACCCACGTACGTACATTATTAACGGATATAGAAGATCAACTCAATGAACTATCTGATGATCTATTTTTAAAACTTGTGAATGAAGTGAAAACGTTTTTGGAAATCACCGTCGATCCGGAAAAGTAAAGGACGTTGTAAAGTTGGTTGTTTTATTACTTTTTAACGATTGCTAGGTTGAATTTGTAGGTTATCGGAAAGAATGTAATTTCAATATGTCTTCTAAGTACTGTAGAACACGGTTGATGTAAAAAACAGTTTGCAAGAGTCTGATTCACCGACTGTATCCTCCCCGTGGAGGCAAATATCCATGAGGATTTCCCATCATACAAAAAAAGAATAAAAAGAAAAAGGTACTAGTTACTTTCTGTTAACTTCAAGTTAGACAGCTAGAGCTTCTTACTAACAGTATACGATTAAAGAAGCTCGTGGCTAAGCTATAACCGCATAAGTGATTCGATTCGGTTAAGCTATGCTTGACGCGGTTGGTCCGTAAATGGATGACCATCTTTGTCATAACGAGTTCCTCCGTGTTTCGGAAGGCACGTTAAATTGTGGGTCCCGGCTGTTATTCCTACATCTTTGACAGTCGTTACAGGTAGTCAGAAGCTTGAAAAAGTCTGACAGCCAGTCTAACCAAGGGGTATCGTGTTGCCCGGGTAACTGGGTTAAGGACGTCAGATAGGCAGTGGCTCCTTGTAAAACACTGGTACTTAGCTGAAACCGGTTGGACTGGTAGCCGACCCCAAGCCCAACATAGTTGGGAAAAGGCAAGGCCAATGATGACGATTAAATTTTGCCTCCTCATAGATACAAAACCAACTTTATGAATAAATATTTAGCATATAGGTATGCTAAATATTTATTCATATAAAAAGTTCGATTCCTTACATCAAACGGTCGGCCATTAGGGAAAATGACTGGCAAACCTGGAAATGATAAGACGGATATTTAAAATGTATTTATGAATTGTATGTGCCTGTCAATCCATTAATCATTCTTGATGATAAGATTATCCTCTTTTCACAGGACTTCCATTTTCCTGGTATTCCGAATGCACATCGATCGACGTAGGTCGGATAAATCCTTCTTTTAGGAATTTGAGTATGACATCTTTGTGTTTTGAAAAAGCGTTGATAATATTTACATAACGTACCTAGCTAGGATTGTTCGTTTGAGCTGGTTCTGGGTTAAAACTGGAAAACAAATTAAAAATGTTTGAAAGTTCAAGAAATCTTAGGCAAATTAACTTTTAATTCGTTCAGAATTCATTAACAGTTAGTAATTGTAGAAGTTCCTCCGTTATTTGTAATTACGTGCGATTTGAAGAAAACTTTCTAATAGGTAACTTAAATAACGGAGTAATTTTAAGTAAACAATATATTTTCTATAAAGCTTGTAAAGTGAGATATTTCACTATTGGGCAACGGCTTAAATAAGAACTTAGGGGAAACCAAATACTAAATACGAGTACCTACATCCAAACGTCTGCATAGCATCAAATATTTTATCTCTTATCTCAGGCTGCATACTGTACTCACTTTCAAAGTCTAAAATGGCGGGTTTTCCGTTAATCTTGTGAAGGTCAGTTACGATGAAGCAGCAATTACATTAGCTGGCCTAATTACTTTATACTTGGCACTAATTACTGAGAGGATGCATCGAAGTAGGTCGTGTTTAATCTTAGTTTAAAATAAAGAAGAAAGTTTTTTTTTTATGTAACGATTAACGAACCATTAACGGCATTGAATGATAAAATTAATAAAAATTTTATAAAATTTGAAAATAAATATATATTATGTTCGTGTTAGAGATGCGCCGAATAGTGGTTTTACCGAATAACCGAATGCCGAATACTATTCGGTTTAAAGTTTACCGAACCGAATATTCGGCCGAACTATTCGGTTCTATTTTTTTTTGCCTCGTTGCGTAAACAGGTTTTAACATGTCCTTACTTGCTGCCCGCAAGATTAAACATTTTAAAAACTGTTATTTTTTAAGTGTTAACTGTTTAGTTTCAGAAATAAATATTACTAGCTTTTCGCCCGCGGCTTCGCCCGTGTCGAGGACGGTTATATCACGTTTCCAAGAGAACTCTTCAAAAGTCCGGGATAAAAACTATCCTATATTCTTTCTCAAGGTCAACTCTATCTCTGTACCAAAGGAGAAAACCAAACTCCATAAAATCTTGGGCCTGGCGTTACAGAGCTAGAATTTTGCCATAAATTAGAGAACTTAGGGAGATTTCACGAGCCCAATTTTCACGTCTCTCAGCAATGGCCAAATTGGTAAAATCAGACAATGTTTAAGTACATGTTAGTCTAAGCGAAACCTCCTTTTTAAAGTAAAACCTCCTTCTTTAGGACCTTAGTGAAACATCCTTCTTTAAATCCTGGGACTTAAGACAAGCAGTCCGCTAAAAAAGATGGAGCGCTTAGCAACATTCTCTCTCTGCTGTCAGTTGGCATCGCTGAAACATCTCCGTCTCCTTCGTTGTATTTATTCTGCATAGCAGCCATATTGTTATTTTGATTGCCATTTACATTCTTTTGCAGTCATTACGAGTCTGATGTATTAATGTTAAGTTACCTTTGTCATGATTTGGTTAAACTGCTTGTGAAGTATCCACGCCTTATTTTTTTTAAACTGTCTTCACTCCTGGTTTCTAAGATTAGGTTATTTTTTTAACTGTTCTACACTACATTTCTCATGTAGCATGGGTGTGTTTACAAACATTCCAACTCACATACACAAACTCCCAGATCCGGGACAACTGGCAGTAGTTAATACAAATATTTGTTCCGTGAGGGAATCAAACCTACTACATGCTGCACACCAATTGCTCACCACGACAATTAAATTAAAAATATGTTTTTGAGGCTGTTTTCTACATATGAAATGCATGTTCTGTCATGATGAGGTTTAGGTACCTACTTAAATAAAAGCGGTGAATTCAGTTTAATATTCGTGAAAACCTCAGCAGAAAAATATGTTTGCTAGATAAGGCCTACTTACAACAATAATGACATATTTAAACATTGTAATTACTACCAGGGGATTTGATACCATCTGAAATTACAGTAAACTGAGATTGCAACAATAGGTTTATTAAAATAAAAAACCGTGTTATTGAGATCTTTCTTTAAATACCACCTTCGTTAGGATTATCATAATATAATAATATAATAAATCATTTTATTATCAGGCTACTAAGGCCCATAGACATATACCTTACAGACTAACATGGAATTTATACAATAGTTGTTAGTATTATATAGCTTAAAATTAAATTAGTAAGCTTCCTTATACTACGTCTTAGTGCGTTCTGGTGGAACTTGTCCGCGGAAGCGACGGAACACCACGTTCTGAGGTCAGAAGTCTTCATTTAAGACGAGATGCAGGAAGCAATTTGGTACTCGCAACACAAACGCCTTGTAGTTGACGTTGCGGTTCGACTCCAGCTCCTGCACCCTCAGCGTGTATTTCAACTTCTGGCGCACATACTCGACGATACTCTCTCGCTTCACAGAGTAATGTAGTAGGAATATGTATACCGGCGTGTTCGGCTGCGCGGCACGCACTAGTTCTTCGGGCTTTGTTGGAGCTTTGCCGCAGCGGTTCTTTGTAGTTTTGTGACGACGCTTCTTATTCTGCACCGTCTTCATCCAGTCTCGGCAGCACTACACTCGGTGCAGCGGGCAGCGGGGCGGGGCACGGAGCAGGCGCGGCTCGTGCAGGAACACGCGCGGGCGCGCGGGGTAAGGTCACGCAGCTCGGTGTTCGAGCAGCGGCGTCAGTATAAACGCACCGAGGCGTCGACGCGGATACTTCTTTCGCAATCGGGGCATTGCACTCTCCTACAACTACAGACGCATCGAAAACTGCAGACGGAAAGGTTTTGCGCCCCGCGACGTGTGTTCACCTTAGGGGCCTCGTCAGGTGACCTACTTACAGACAGTGTTACGCAATAACACTACTTCTGCGCGCAGCTCCTGAATGGTCTTTTCCGAGACCTCTAATTTGGACTGCACTTCTGACTGGCTCGTCTTCAGGAAGATGATGTCTTTTAGGAGCCTGGTGACGTCGACGTGGTCGAACGTGACGGGGGGCAGCTTGTGCAGATCCTTCGCCACGAAAGTCGGAACGTCGTCCGGATCGGTCACCTTCAGCAAGGTGATTATGTCTTGGACGCTCTTCTCCGTACCGTCCCTCCGTCTAGACGGCATCTGGTCGAGCTTGTCCAGGCTCATGTACAGCAGTCTCTTCCCACTGCTTATTTCTTCTTCCTTGAAGTTAGTCTTGCATATTTGCAAGATGCTAACTTTATCCATGGTGTCGATGGCGTGTTGTATAAACGCCAACAATTCGTTGGCTATGAGTGTTGAGCTCATAGCGACAGAGACGGGCAGCGGCATAGAGCAGGCATCCAATATGCAAGCGAGGGTCAGTCAAAAGGCAATCAATGCCCGAGTCCAGTATTCGAGCACAGGTTTAATATTGTAATAAATCTCGAGAATTTGAAAAACACATTCACATGCGCGAAGATACGAAAAGCGAATGACACTTATGAAAAAACTGAAAAAACGATGTCAATTGTCAGACGTTGACATTGGCATTTGCCATTTACTAGTGCAATCCATGTGAAATAAATGAATCGATGCGTTGAAATAGTTTTTTTCAATTATTTATTTCCTTTAATCGTGCTTACATAAAAATATTATACTAAAATAAAGGCTAAGGCTGGTCTATATTTTGCCCAAAGAATTAGTACTGCCATACAACGTGGCAATGCAACCAGCCTTCTGGGCGACGTTTCCCGACTTTGGCAGGGATGAAGATGTCTTTTTTGACGCTTTGTAAATAATGTATATTTTTCTTTTTATATTGATATAGTTTTAAAAAATGTAATATTCGCTAAATCAATTATATTCTAGGTACACTCTATTGTTTAATGCTAGTGTTTGCAAATGAAGTTATGTACAATAAAATAAATACTTTAACGGTTTACAAAGGTTGTTTTAAATAGAAAAATAGAAATGTACTTTTTTTTAGACTTGGCCATTGTAATTGTTGCTAATATTTAAATGGGTTAACTAAGAAAAATAGTAGATTTTTTTGGTACATATTTCATTCGTGTAACGGCTAGGCCCACAATCGGGTTTCTCCTTTCAATAAAATCAGTTTAGTGGTTTAGACGTGAAAGCGTAACAGACAGATAGACAGAGTTACTTTCGCATTTATAATATTAGTAGGGATTATTATCTTGTCCTATGGTTGAAATATCTTTTTTAAATAAATATTGACTAGAAAGTTGTAAGTAAAATGATGTTGTTTAAGAAAGAAACATGTTGATTTTTGGTTAAAAATTAACACTGAGTTAAAGTTATTTGCTTTTATTTTATTATCTTAATTCAACATTTTTTTCATAGTATTCCGTAGACTTAAAATAGAATAAGTTATATCTTTTAGTTCTACATCGGGTAATGTGGCGGAGAAAAAAAGAACCGAATATATTCGGCACCAAACCGAATAATTCGGCCGAATACGAATAGTGAAAAAATTGCCGAATAAGCCGAATACCGAATAGTTATTCGGCGCATCTCTAGTCTGTGTGTATGTATATGTATGTCTCTGAGATGCAGAAGTAAAAAAGTTAAAAGAAAAACTTTTACGAGTGTGTTTCAAAGTTAGGTTTAATCGAAAAAGATACAACATACCTCATTTCCCATACCGTATTATGGAGGGGACAACATTTTGCCATAACCATAACTTTTCATAGAGATTGGAGATCATCAAAATGATAATTTAATAACACCCTTTATTTTCCTTTCATAAGCGCGACAATTTACACTCAGGTGTAAATCGAAATATAATATATCATTCGAAAAATGTGGAAGAGAGACCGCAATAGGCTACGTAGTGTGCCGTCTCGCTTCCACACAACCGCAACTGTCATAATGGAGTTAAAGCCGTTTTAGACGATGTGAGAAATAGCATGCAACTTGCGGTACATTGACGTCAATGGTTAGTCACTTCTCTTGCTATTGCCGTATCACCCAGCAATGTATTACAAATGGTATGACATTTCTCACATCGTGTGAAAAACGTTTTAGTGATAGGCCCCCAGACCAGCGGTTATGTCATGATAAAAGCCACCATTTTGTCAATAAATACGCCGACATTTTGAAGGCATAAGGCTGAATCACGATCAATTAAAACGGCTACAAATTGCTTTCACAGCCGTCATTGAATGAACATCTCTCTGAATTCCATTCGTGTGTAATTGTCATAGAGATTGTAATCTATAGATAGCTACATCGTACATTAATTAAAACCAAAATGTAGCTATTGTAGGTTTTTTTTAAATGGAAGAACCTATTGAACTTTTAATATCTAAGAAGGATTAATATTAAAGTATCACCAGTAAAAAGTATGGATGCCATTTATGAAACAAAAAAAAAATTCATAGATTTTTTTTTATATGGCCTTTTAAAATACTTTTTTTCGTTTTAAATGTTTTCGTGATTATGATAAGGCGAACAGCATGGGAAGCATTTTAGTTAAAAAACACACAATTTAGTTTTTTGTTCATTGTATTCTAAGTTTGTACCAGCTTTGCAACGTTGTCCAATTTATATTTGTTATTATTTAGAGCACCTTATTGATTTTCACTAGGTACCCCCTATAATTTATTTAAAATCTGTGGGTTTGCGAAATTGAATAATATGCGCTCCTTTTAAATGACAACTCTTCATTTTTATACGTATGTACGTCGTGTATCAGAGAGTAAATGATTGCATTGTATGGACACGAATTAATGATTGGAAGTTACACGGATTGCGCCTGAATAATTTGTGTTTGTTCGATGTCAACATCATTACAGTTTGTAATTATTGTTCTGAATGACCAAAGCTGTGAGGCAGTTATGTATTGGATAAATTGACTCAATTTTGCATTTATTTGTAGGTTATCTGTGTGCGTTGACATTGACAGCTGTTTTTTTTTCACAGGCACTGTCCTTGGCGGAAAATCCGTCTAATACTTTTTGGAAATTAGGACCGCGAAAGACGAGACTTCATATACTAATTTGAGTATTTTGTTTAATTTAAAATAGGAATGTTGTGTTCGCTTTTGTATATGTATTGGTTAAGCACCTATGTACATAAGTGAACACACAACAAAACACGGAATAGACTGTTTTTTTAAGGGGGAAGCATTTTCAGTTTATTTATAACACTGGCAGATAAGAACATTTTGATAAAAAATATCACTTTACTGTTTCCTTCTTGCCCAAACAAGTACCTACTTAATTTAATGGTTTGAAGTATGCCACTTCATACATAGATTATGTACGTGAGTATCCATCTGCCCACTTACTTACATGTATAGATGTATTTAATTTTCAGTCGAGAATCTCTGCCTAGGTACGTAATACAAAAGCCTATAAAGCCGCAAAAATAAGACCTAAAAATGTTAACACAACATTATGTCATGTTAGCCTAAATTTATTATCTGTATCCAATTTTATTAGGAGATGGCGACGCTACTGGCTGACGATAGCAAATATACAATGTGCCGAGTGCCTACCACCATCTTTATAAAAAAAAATATCGCAGTTGTGGAAGCGAGAGGACGCTATACGCCGCATAATGCGCCATCTTGCTTGCACATCTTTAGCTGTTTCACTACGGTGAAACAGACGGTGGTAGGGCTCCGTTATTTTATACATATATGAAACCGATGGTAACTGGCTTTTTAAGTGAATTATGGAGCCATCCAGTAAATGTATGGCCCATACGAGATCTTTTCAATTTGATACGTAAAAAATGATTTATGAAAATGAACGGGCTACGGTGAAAATGAAAAGGTATTTTTGAGCAAGTTAATGCTACTTTCGTTGTTTTAAAGGATTAATGAGTATTAATTATCAACCCCTTTTATCGAATGAAATATAAAGGTACTTACGATAATGTTGTTTTAAAATGAAGAGGGAACTGTTCTTGCCTGAGAGGCTGAGACCTGTGTCATTTGAAGACAGACGGCCTTGACACAATTTTAAAAAATGCGAGAATGTAATAAACTCATTAGGGCTTTCATTTTTTTATGGCCTTTGATTGTTTATCATACTTCAAAATGATTATTAATAATTTCCAAAATTTTGATTTGTTTTTTCGAGCGTGTATAATTTATTTTCATAATTTTAACAGTTAATAATACACAGTTTTAAGTAGTTAAAACAAGAATCTTAAGCTCGAATATTATAAAAACTTCGTAGTTATTTAGTAAGATCATAAAAGTTAGAAATGTATCTTTATTTGCCTTAAAATGCTAGTAAAACTAGTTAAAACATTAATGCGAGGAAATTTCGTAGGGTAACTGCAGCAAGACTTGGCTTTCTCAAAGCGGACTTGACGAAAATTGGATTGCAAAGTCCCACGGGATGAGGAAAGCTCGGTTGGAGTGGCCTTCGCATCACAAACCTTGAAGAATGTTGATGGCCAATCATATTGCGTAAGTTATATTCCAAATTTGTCAAAAAGAAAAAGAAGTAAATTCACTCGTTTAAGAGATATTGTTTATGAGGTAAAGACAGAATATGTTCCTAGTGAAAAAATGTAGCCAAATATATAGGGAACAGAAAAAAAAATTGACCTTTTGGGGACACCCGGGTTTGAACCGGGGACCTCTCGATCTGCAGTCGAATGCTCTACCACTGAGCTATATCCCCATATTCAACGTTGCCAAATTTCTGTAGAGTTTTTAGTGTCTAATAATTTATGTAAGTTCTAAATAACAATAGTACCAGTTTTGTTAGTATTAGACCAAAATATTTCTGAAACTACCAATATATTTCTTTCAATTCATTACCTAAAATGTTTATGTTTATAATTATGACTCAAAAACTAAATCATTAAAAGTCCCGAGAATTTATGAAAGAGATCCGCTAGTGGCTTATCCTGTAAAACACTCGATAAACAAGCGTTATATTAAAAACATCGGCAACTGCGAGTCGAACTGGCGACACTGGAGGTTCCGTATAAATAGGCAAAGTAAAACCAGTCTGTTACCGGCACATAGGTGGGTGGATGGGTCCTCACAAGTAACCCGAAAATTCATTTGTCACTAATAAATTATGGACGTAACAACGTTGCCTAACGTCGCTTTTTATTTTTGGTTTGTTCTAATAAAATAAAGAAAACAGAAATATATCATCATCATCATCATCAGCCTTTAGTAGTCCACTGCTGGTCATAGGCCTCCCAAATGTGTGCCATAGCGCCCTGTCTTCGGCTTGCCGCATCCAGCGTCCACCTGCAGTCTTTCGCAAGTCGTCATCCCACGAATAACAAAAGACAGAAATTATGATAATATGTGAAAATACAATTGTCTTGCTATCACTGATCATGAGATATAGCCTCGTGGCGGACAAACAAGACAGGGGTTGTATTTTTTTCCCCTTGGATTTTCGGCAACAGCCAGTTTAATATAATTTATGTTCTATTCAAGATCTGCCCATTTCGAGTGATTAGCAAATTGACGCCTCTCTAACTTGGAGAGGACGATAGGTTGAGACTAGGTACTAAGTATTTAATACAATTTAGGAAAATAGGTATATTTTAGGGGAAAGCTAGATTAATGTCTGAAATAAGTTTATTGATATTTTTATGAGAAAAAGCTGTATCCGCTCATTTAAGAATATTTTTATGGATATTTGGGATGGTACTGAATTTATAATATACGTAATGCTGTTTTTATTTTCTTTATGGATCATTCTTACATAATTGTATTTAAATTATATTATGTCGGTTTAACGTTTATACTTGTCGCAAACATTATTTAAGAAAAAAACAATAGATTAAAAAAAATCTAAAAAAGTACCTACCTACCCACTGACATTTTAAATGTCACTCCATTCATTGCTTTATTAGTATTGCATTGTCATCTAGTTTGAAGCTACCCTGAGAATTTCAGCCTGCTAGCTATCGGGAAGTCCCTCAAAATTGAGTTGCAAAAATCCAGCCGGAACGACAAACAAACATACAAAGAAACAAACAAGAGTGAGTGTATAAAAACGTGTGAATAATAAACGTGGAGTTTAAGACAAGCTTGGTGCAGTCATTAATTTGTTGGTCAAGTTTATTTACCAAACAATTCGTTTTTCTCGAGCCCATTTATACAGCTCTTGACCGGTTTCAGGTTGAGACGTCGACTGCCAAAAGGTAATTGAACGCTGAAAATCTGAAAAATGATAGTCGTGACATCAAATGCAATGTTATTGAGAAAGGATTATACTTAATCAGTCATTAATCTTTTGGTGTCTTCTTGACTTTAATCTTTTAAATAATGATTGTGATGGATTGTTATCAAGACATGATATATTATTTTTAATAGATTGATGATGGTTTTTATCTAGTCTTAGAATTTTTTTAACTTTTTCTCTGAGTAGAAAGTTTTAAAATCAAATCAAAATCTATTCATTCAAGTTAGGCTACAAAGTAGCGCTTTTTGAAAGTCTATATGTATAGACAGCTCCCGGTATCGCCCACCCTTCACCACTTTTCTAAATGCTCTGGTTGTGAAGATGAAATGGCGAAGTTTGTGCAATTTAAACAAACTAATTTAAATAAAAATATCGGTGTCTTTGTAAGCCTCCAAAATAGTAAAAGGTGTCGTATTAACACATGAACTGTATTTGGCCTATATTTGGCAAGTAAGCCAAAATTATACACTGTGCAACGTGCTGTGGACTATTCAGTTAACAAGAGTAGCTACTAACGTACTAAAATGTTACTAAAGGCAATCCAATATATTTTTCAGAAAACATTTCGCCCGCGGCTTCGCCCGCGTCGAGGTCGGTTATACCGCTTTTCCAAGAGAACTCTTCAAAAGTCCGGGATAAAAACTATCCTATGTTCTTTCTCCAGGTCAACTCTATCTCTGTACCAAATTTCATTAAAATCGGTTCAGTAGTTTAGACGTGAAACCGTAACAGACAGACAGAGTTACTTTCGCATTTATAATATTAGTAGGGAGTAGGGATGAACTGAAACCTAGTAAAGTTCAAATTCCAGTTAAAATGTTATCAAGGACTGAAAAACATTCAGTTACAGAAACTCTATAAACTGTTAAAATAATGCAAACGTGACTCCGTCGTACCCATAGAAATCTAAATAACAAGGTAATAGAAGTGCCAACGCCGCGTGACCTTGTCGCCACACTGGTGTCTTGGACGACACCAGCGCGCGAACTTACGCTCAGTCGCTCGCGGAACGTCGTCACAGCAAGAACCACTAAAAATGGTGTTTTGCGGCGTTTCTCAGGCTGGAAATTCATCTGCATCGTTTAATAACATAAATAAAGAAATAACATTTTATCGGTAAGTAAATTATTGCAGTAATATTGATGTTATTGCAAAATTAAATTTCAAAACATAACCTTCATTATAAACCATATTTATATCGCACCATCCTGCAACAACTGCATTCTTTACTAATCGTTGCCTCTGCAGTAAGAGACTTACAGAAATGCACCGTTTTAAAAAGAGAAATGTATAACGAAAAATAATATTTATCAATGCGTCGTATTTGTAGTGGTACGGCCGCACAAAACTGTTGGAAATAGTGATGTGGTTAAGCGCGGACAAATTATCCAAAATGAACATTGTATACGAAAAGTAACAATTTTAATAGTCGTTTGTTTTTGTGAACATATTATTGAATATATTTTTATTTCAGAATCCCGCAGGATGCAAATAAATACAAAAGACAAGTAGATGACTACCACGGGTAAACGAAATTGGTACCCTATAACTTAGGCCGAATATACACTATGAACTTGCCGCCCGCCGCCGCCCGCGCCCCTCTCCATTTTTACGGCTCGGACCGCGCTCGCAACTGAATGTTTCAGAAAGTACGCCATGCGCTATAGCATAGCATTGAATAAAAATTGCAATTTAAATTTATCCAAATCTCATAAATACCTATTTTTTTATTATGAACGTTTACTAGTCATTCGATACATGAACTGGGCTGCTTTTGTAAGACGACTAAAAAGTCACCGTATAAACCAAACCTACCTAGGTACCAAGTATTTCCTAATAACATTTTTTTTTGTCAAGTGACAATTAGCGAATTTTTTTTTTGTAAGTAGGTACATATTATAATGTAATCCATAGAAGAATACAACAAAAAACATTGTCACTCATAATTTCGTCTTTCATTATATATCGGATCCGTAGTCAATCCCTAGTGTAGTTTACGTAATCACTACAACTAATGCAAAAAAATGCAATGACTGTGTGAGTTAGTGAATCCATACAACGACAAAGTCAATCTTATTGCATTAGACGTACGGCCTAGTGTTGTTTGCTTGGTCTTCTCGATGTTAATGTTTGCGTGATTGCGTAGTTATTTGCTGTGAATGTGTTGAAGCCCCGCCCACCGGCGACATGCGTTTCGATAGATCGCCGCGGTGTATGCCATTTCTATTACCTTGTTATTTAGATTTCTATGGTCGTACCTATAGAAGTTTCAATGAAATTCAAATTTTACGATCCAAGCGAATTGAAAATGGAAAATAGGGTCCCATAATACTTCGATTCTCAACTTGTTCCGCCATTTTGTAAAGTTCATGTAAAAGGGAAAATTGTAAGGATTTACAAATTCTTTATTTTATTTTGCAGCGAAAAGTATAATTATAACTTTTAAAAAGGTCCACAATCTTGGTGTGCCTTTTTATACAGAACGAATTAAATAAAAAAACGACTGATATATTTTGATAATCATTATTTTTAATTTACATTACTTTATGTTCCGATTACTTTAAACGGAGTCTTTTTGGCAAAAATACTCCAAGATTATTATACATCTTTTAAGTACAAATCGAAACAAATAAAGTATAGGTTTCCAATATCCTCAGAATTTAAACCGTCATTAAAATCGGTTAAGTACGTACATTTCACCGTGGAGGTTAGTTCACGCGGCAGAATGTCAGATGAACACAGTTTCAGAGGCCAAATCACATAAGTTTATGTGATTTAGCCCTGAAACAATTTACTGTTTACTTTTACATTTTATAAATAGTAATTGTAGAAATCTCGTGGCTAAGCTATAACCGCATAAGTGATTCGATCACAGGTTAAGCTATGCTTGACGCGGTTGGTCCGTAGATGGGTGACCATCTTTGTCATAACGAGTTCCTCCGTGTTTCGGAAGGCACGTTAAATTGTGGATCCCGGCTGTTATTCCTACATCTTTGGCAATCGTTACAGGTAGTCAGAAGCTTGAAAAAGTCTGACAGCCAGTCTAACCAAGGAGTATCGTGTTGCCCAGGTAACTGGGTTGAGGAGGTCGGATAGGCACTAGGCAGTCGCTCCTTGTAAAACACTGGTACTTAGCTGAAACCGGTTGGACTGGTAGCCGACCCCAACATAGTTGGGAAAAGGCTAGGCCAATGACGACAATTGTAGAAATAAAGAAAAATTGAAGATGAAGGAAAGAGGAATCACGACTCTAAAGGATTAAAGGTACCTACTTACTAGGAAAAGGCAAGAGAGAATCATTTATTGCATGTAGGAAAACTTAAAGCGTATTTTATAAAGCAGCTTAAATGCAATTTAAATATGCTCTTACTTAATACTTAGTTATGTAGTTAAAAGCAGAAACTTTTACTTAAAGTAACTATGTACCTTACCTTCCTATATGATAGAATTTTCTTTTATATTTTATAACATCACTAGCTTTTCGCCCGCGGCTTCGCCCGCGGCTTCGCCCGCTTCGATTTCGGTTATATCGCGTTGTCAAGGGAACTCTTCAAAAGTCCGGGAAAAAAACTATCCTATGTTCTTTCTCAAGGTCAACTCTATCTCTGTATAAAATCAGTTCAGTGGTTTAGACGTGAAAGCGTGACAGACAGAGTTACTTTCGCATTAATAATATTAGTAATGATTAAATTATTTTGATGTCACTGCTTGGTTTTAGCCCGTTTAAAGCTTAAAGAATTAATAATAATCGTGCTAGGCCTAAGAGCATTACGATATTCTTCTCAATTTTTCCCTCTACCCAATAGTTAGGAACAAAAGAGGACTTCATTTGTATACACACGAACTCTTTAGTTTCTAATATTTTTGTATTTGCTTCTTGTAGAACACGGGTAGGTACTCCTAAACACCCGTTTAGGCTGAAAACGAAATTCAACATAGCTGAAAAAATGCAAGGCTGATGGTGACATTAGTTTCATAGATCGATATTCAAAAATAAAAATAACTCATTCATCAACAGTGGTCCCCTAACTAAGCTGAAGCTTGTATCTTGGGGGCCTGGAGTTCTAGCTTTTATTTATTTTGTACACCTGAACCTATTTTGTTTGATGAAATTAGGACATAATTCACTTACTCTTAGATACTGATCAAGTATTCGTATCCGTAAGGAAATGTATTTACCTAGTTTCTCTCCTTGTGCCATCATTTATTCAAAACGCGCCGTGACTTTGTAATCACGGCTGTGCTGCATAGAATCACAATACACGGGCTTATTTTACTACGCTATTTATCTTAGCCTTTATGTGAAGCTGTCTTAGCCTAGTGGTAAGACCGTTTGACTGTTAAGTCAAAGATCAGGGCCCCAATTCTGCTATTTACAATGGCCGATGAATGAATGAAAATTTGCTTAAAATGACTTTGTTTTATTTTTTGTCCTGCGAAATAATTGGAAATTCAGTATGGAACACGGTCAATACAGTTAACTTCCAATTATTGTATTAGCAAAATGCTAAAGATATTAGGAATAATTTCAAATTTAATCCAATTGCCATTCATTCATCGGCCATTGTAAAATAGCAGAATCGGAGCCCTGGAGTTCCATCCCAAGGCATAAACTAAATTTTCAAATGTTGTGTGTGTTTTAGAAATAAGTAATGCAGTTTCCGTGTTTCGGGAGGCACGTAAAGATGTGGGCCCGCTAGATCTCTCTGCGGTCAGATTGTCAACTCAAAGGACTATGAGAGTCAGGGATCATAGAGTTTCTTGTCAATGTCGATATGTCAGAAAAATCGTTCAACATAAATATATTATTATGTGCGGTTGAAAGAAATGTCTGAATCACATGGTTTACATTTGCTTAGTTGAAATTAGTTAACTGATTTAAGTATTACCAAAATGACAGTCAGTCCACGGGCTGAAAACGAAGCCCAAAATATTTTTCATTATATTCATTCGTTTTCTCTTTCAAAAGCTTTCTTAATGCCATATTAACGTCAAAAATGACAAATGATTTCAACATTTTAAGTATGAATGGTAGGGATCTGATATAATCCTCGTTTTTCATCATTATTATAAACAAGTAATGCTTATACAGCGTAGCTTCGAAATTAATAAAAGCGATTATTTTTTTTGTAGAGCTTAAAATAAAAAAGTTTTAACTCATATTTTAAAATGAGAATTTTATAACTGCATAATATTATAACATAGCATATAGCAACATAGCTTCGCGGTACGCTTCGGATAAACCTAAAATCTTTAAAAAATTACCAAACGTAAAATATTACAGTATACCAGTTATTGTCGTTGGTAAAAAGGAAAATTTTAAATTCCAGCGGCATGGCACAGAATATTTATTCAATATTAATCGAGGGAATTCATACAAAAGTTTAAGCCTACAGTGTACAGTTAAGCGCCGGCCATGTTGCCGTACGTGACGGCCATTTTGAAATATTCCCGACATTCGAAATTGACGCGAATTCACCTTCAGAATTTTTGTGCACTGGACTGTTAAAATGAAAAATGCATTTGAAATGTATCGTGAAGTTTTTAAAATATTTATGAATTTAATCTTTTATTAAATATTTCCTTGCTATTTCTCATTTTATACGATGAATCTGGAACTTTTATTTTGTAGTTAGGTTTTAATAATAGTGGGATCTTTTTGCGTGTTATTTCCGTTGTTTGTATATAGGAGAAGTACATACAAACCGTTGTTAAATCCGTATTAAGTAAACTACCTACTGTATTGCAGAATTAATTTAAAATTCGGACTTTTTATGTAACTTCCTTTTATATCGTGGGCGCGTGGTAACTTAATCTGGTTTTAAACATAAATATTCAACACAGTAATCCTTTTAGTTTCAAAATCAAACTAATACTTTACTAATTAACTCCAACTTTTTAGTTTGAAGGCAAATCATTCATTTTATAGGTAGATAATATGATAATACCTAGTGTACCTACGTAGTACAGCCAATAACAAAAGTAACCGAACAAAATTCAGATTTACTGAATCACAAAAGCTTTAGTTTTCTAGCAAAGCTCTAGTAGAATGTTAGACCAGTATATGGCACTTTTGAACGTCAAAACAATTTATATAGGAACAATATTAAAAACTAGTGTCAGTCTGTCGGTCAGTCTCCTATTGAAGCTACCGCTTGAAGGTATTCCTTTCCATATCTCAATGAGAGACTGCTCTGATAGCCGAGTGGTTGAGGTGACCACGCCAAACGCACTGAGTACGTCGTGTCACGGGAACGAAACCCGCGTAAGACAAGCATTTGTGTGATCCTCGAATGCTTGTTCTGAGTCTAGGAGTATTTATGCATGTGACTTGAAACCCCTGGCAGCACAAGGTTTAAATTCCTTAGGTATAATGGGAGTCGTTTTTTTTACTTTTTCTTCGAAACCTTCGATTCTTATTTTCTTCGAATTTACTCGTGGTAAACGACTTTGGTGCTGATTGTACCTCTTTGAGTTTTCCCTTTAAATGGCTAACTTTATTAATCCCCGTCGATACGGTACCTTTGACGTCCACTGGACATATTATGGCCAGTATTGGGGTTTGAGTGGCATGGATCCTCTTTGGTGAGGCTGAAAATTGGATTGAGTGCGGTAATATCGTAAAATATTGGTGGATTGTGTTACGAATTAAAATTATTTTAGCTTTGAAGTTCATAACTTGATCGTAAATAATATCTATATTCTGTATATTGTACTTGGTAATTTTTTTTTATATATGATAGGTCAAATTCACAAGGTTAAGTTGACAAAGAGAAAAAGACAATTAACAAAAAAGATATATATATTTTTTTTTATGAGAAGTCTGAATTTTTTTTGCCATCAGAAACTATGATAAACGTATAGAGATATGCTTAGAAGTTTCGTTAATAGCTACACATTTAGATTTTTCTTCAAATAAATTACACAATAGTCTTTTCCAATTAATCACCTACGTATTGTTTCTCTACACCACCTCTTGGTTGACTGTTAGAGAATGCTCTTTCGTTAAGTCTGCCATTGTCCTCACAATCTGTATAAGAATAAAAGAAGAAAAACGAATCAATCAACTGAAACACCATCCAAAAATCTCCACTATCCCACTCAACTGCAAAATTTAAACAAACCTTTTCCTCCAAACGTGAACGACTCAATCAACTGAAACACTGGCCAAAAATCTGTAGTATCCCCAATATAAAATTGAAATAAACCTTTTTCTCCAAACGTTTCCAACCTCAAACCATATCAAAACAAACATCGGATCCTTACAAAGAGATGCCATTCCCATCCATTGTGGTCCAATTCTCGTGACGCGAGATACGGGATTCAATATCGCAATGTACTCGTCAGGTGGACGGGTTCGGATAACACGTCTGTAGGTAACGGTTCAGTCTGGCTGGTATTTTTCATTTTGGAAAATATATTTTTGTTTGTTTGTCTTATTGTAAGCTGTGTGTAAAAGAATAGTATATAACAGAATTGATAGTGATACTGTAGTGTGTAACCGTGCATGCGCTTTTGGTTTTATATAATTTTACAAAATGTAAAAAATGGAAGCATAGAAGAGACCCTGCCAATGCAAAGGTTGAGTCAGAATCATGTTCATTGATTTAGCATTTGGTACAGGAGAATATTTATTTTAAGTATAAAAATAAAAAGAAGAGAAACTTTATCTAAAGCCGAAATTAAACTTATTTTTTTAGGGTTCCTACCCTGACAACCGGTTCCTGAGCCGACGGCGCATGTCCATTTGTTATCAGGCTGAAGCTCATGAACCGTGATAGCCAGAAAGTTTCATTAAATTTCACAGACGACATTATTTCTGTTCAGACAAACAAAAATAAAAAAGGGTTACGCAAGGTTCGATCCGGTAAAAATTTGATGGGAGATCATTTTATTTTTCAAATTTGGTCCTCTTAGCCTAATTATATGGAACCCACAGAATTCTTACTCCATACATAAACTGGACCATTTCTTTTTTGACGAATTTCAAAATAAAAAAGACAGGGAAACTCGGTTCCGGAAATCCGACTAGAACGTTCCCTTTTTGTATTTATTCTTTGACAAGTCACAAGTGATTCGTAATAAAACCCCGGTTACTTTGAACATTTCATTTGGTAAAGCCCCGCTGTTGGTTTCTCGGAAACAACCTAGGATTATTAAATATATAAAAAGTATTTTCACATCTTCCACAGTTTATTACAATTTCTCAGAGCTGAAAAAAGAACTTCCAGCGACTGGTAATTCGTTATTACGTGTTATTAAAAAGGATGAAATTAGGTATATGTACTTGTTGTGATCATACAAAATAGATATATAAATAGAATATATTTATATATGTGGTGATTGCCAAAAATTGTAAAAGAAAGAGACATTTCTTAGTTTTTGATGCATAAGACTATTATCATAAGAATGAGAAACTTAACGCGTGTATATCTTTAGAGTTTACATACATACCAAATATTACCAAATAAGTTAAATAATATTTAAGACAGGCATACAAAAAAGACATAGTAAACCAAAGGAGAAACCCGTTTCTGGGCCTAGCCGTTACACGAATGAAATATGTACCAAAAAATTCTACAAATTGCTTAGTTAACCCATTTAACGCCAGCATTGGAACGCCAGCTCCGTAACGCCAGGCCCAAGTTTCTAAGAAGTTTGGTTTTCTCCTTTGCAAAAATGAAACAGTCACCCATATTTCTTGGACCGAAATCCTCGATTAAGACTATTAGCGGAAACAGAAATACGTTATCAATAGAGTTTGACATACTGACGGCATTCCTTTTCAAAATGTCCAATCAAAATAGGTGCAAAATAACTGAATTCCTAAACAACATAAAATAAAACTAAAAAGATAAATCCCAGTTAGTGTTTAAAAGTAGACCTGTAAAAACAGCTACATATAAGGTCAAGAGCTTATAAGAATTTAATTACACCTGATAGCTATAATTATGAAAAGATTAAGGCCTAATGTTCTGCACTTAATCCTAGCTTATATCACTAAGTTCAAGTTAGCCTACTTCTTGGCACGTGTAATCCGCAAATTACTTCTTACACGTGATTCAAGACTTCAAGTTTTCTCATTTGCTCTATTCATATGGGGTGAGATCGTAGTTAGCACTTATAATTAATTTTCCAGCAAGCTAAGACGAGAGTCATTACCATCATATTTATTGAGACGGTAACTTAGTTGCAACAACAAGGATACAATTTAAGATTTTGTGGAACTGTTAGTATATTAAATAAATTTACCTACCAGAAAAGTTTAGGCACAAAATACCATTTAAAAAGAGCGCTTTTACTGACAAGAAACTGACACAAAGAAAACTACTATTTCTCTAAATATTATGATAAAAGGACATATATTAAAAACGGTTATGAAGAATATTCTTTATACTCTGTGAAGAATGTGTCTCAACTTAATTATTCTGAATAAAAATATGCTAACGACCACCTAGCTCGTGGTCGCGGATAAATTAATATTTCTACGAAGATAATGAAGACAGGCCTCTTACTGTTGATGGATGTGGCATGTCGAGGCTGACCTTTAAGGTTCAAATAAATGAGCTAGGGCTTTTTAGTTTAAGTAGAGCTAATGTTGCAAGGTTTTTGAGGATAAATTGACGGTATTTGTCAGTGTTATGAAAATATTTATTTAGTAAATTATGTACATACTAAATAGTTACAAACACAACATTGTAAAATATGATGTACAAGCGTCCTGCTTGATGGTTTATGTTGCTGATAATACATTTTTTTTGTTAATAAAGACTTTTCTATCGAGATTAATAGAGTTCATTATTGTTGCTCCCTACAAACTGACCTCATCGGTAATTTGACATCTGTGGGAGCTTTTATCTTATAGGTGTATTTGAGTAATTTATATCGGATGGATTTCTTCCCATTCTCTTAAGCTTAATCTCAAATAATATAATATAATATATGCGGACAACATCAATTACATTGTTCTGAACCCTAAGTAAGTTGCTGAAGCACTTGTTTTATGGAATTCAGATACAACGAAGGTACCACAAACACCCAGACCCAAGACAATGTAAAATTGTGAATTTTTACATTGACCCGACCGGGGATCGAAACCGGGACCTCAGAGCTAGCGACACCTTGAAACCGGTGCTCACGCCACTCGACCACGGAGGTCGTCAAATGTAATTTATATCTGCTATCTTTTTGTTCTAGCAATCTTCTAGTTGTAATTATGTGACATAAAATGCCACATCCAATTAATAAGGTCATTCCCACATCACAGTTGACAGACACTCGAATGGGGAAATTATGAAAGTTTTGAGCGTAACAAAACACTGTTCGGAGCGATGTTTTTAATTTACAGTACACAGCGCTACGGATGCCTGCTGAAAATGGTAGGTTTTATGTTTTGTAACTAGGGATCACTGGAGATGGGAGAAATGAGTTCGTCAAGGATGTCTGTTTTTTTTGCATGAGACTTTTAATCAGGCATAACTTAAAAAGTTAAAACGCTAGGTACTATACTGTCAGAAAGTTACAATATAATGATATTTTAAAGATCTTTAAAGGTTTAAAAACATTATTAAAGCTGGATAAGTACCTGCATTCATTTATGAGATAAAATACGCTCACAATATAATAATATTCGAATTTAAAACATTTAGGGGCAGGCCAAAAAAAACAACATTAATTACATTAATTTACGAGATAAATTAATGTTAATTTTTTTTTTTTGCCCAGACATTTACTTACCTACGTAGTTCATTGCTCAGGCGATTTCAAAACACAGTCTCGTATTGATGGCAATTACACGCATTTATCGGGCGGCTGCGCCTGCCACCATTTAATAGCAATTTCACACTAGCTCTCTTATTGCTGAGTTCATAAAGTAGGCGCTCGTAAACTTCAGAATGGTGCTGTTAATTGTGTTAATAACACAGCTGCCTTATTCGGTCACTTTAAGACTCAAAGACATTATGGCTCGTTACGTGATTAAAGTAGCAATTAAACTTGTAGTTTCAGCACAGCCTATTCAGAAATCCTATCAATACTAAAAAGGAAGCGAATCTAAACGTTTCTTGAGAGTAGTTTGAAAACGTCTAGCTATATACACAATTTAACACTCTAGCTCTGTACTGCGGTTCCGCTCTTATCGATCGTGGCGTTCAGTTATAGTTGGCAGCAATCAGGGATTATCAAATATAATTTGAATAATGGATTCGTGTGGAAAATACAGTTTTATGTGCAGATGAATATAATGCAATTAGATTTTGGAAAGTATAATATTCCGGTAATTTCATACAACGCCATATACTAGACAAATGACGTTACGCTTATTGAAAACGTTTGTACTGGGTGGGAGTCGAACCAAAGACCACCGCTAGGCTAATTTTCGGCTACAAATTCCATTTAATAGAATATATAATCAAGAATGCTTGTGTTTAACACGCTCAGTTTACTTGCAGGCATATGTGGGATCTCATATTTGAAACACTAATGTCTCTTGGAACCACTAAGCAGGTCTGCTGTTAGGGCTCGAAGGAAGGAGACGTAACCCTGGTCTACCTTTTAGTAAACCCATCGAGTTTGGGCTCATTGAATTTGTCTTGACTAGTTCTCTTCATGTTTTTGTTTGAGTCGGGGGATTTTAAATTTTAAATTTATGATTTTGAACATGACAAACCCATACAATTTAGACTTCTTTATATGATCACTTAAATACTATTAAAGCAAATTAAATACATATTTAAACATATAAAATGGTATATTCCAGTTCCCGTTTCCAAAGTCGTGAGTTCAGAGTCGTGAGTGGAGCGGTGGTGCGCAAGCGCAGCTCTTTCTAATGGCACTTACATTTGGAACGCTACAGATTGCCAGCCCACTATTTATAGTTAACTGACAACATTTAACAGTTGCTGAAACTATTAGTTAGTTGAAGCTACTGTAGGTTGTGAATTGATTTATATTAATTAACTAGCTGTTGCCCGCGACTTCGTCCGCGTGGTTAGAAGATATAAGTTATGATTTATATCTGTCCTGCTTTTTCCACATTTTCCATTATATATTCGCTCCTATTCGTCGCAGCGTGATGGTTTATAGCCTTCCTCGATGAATGGTCTATTAGAATTTTTCAATCTGAACCAGTAGTTCCTGAGATAAGCGCGTTCAAACAAAAACTCTTCAGCTTTATATATTAGTATAGAAGTATAGATTAAATCAGACTTGCGGCACTGTGGTTCGCTACACATTAGTATAATCGTACCAACGCGACGGTTGCTTAACTTCGATTTTTATTATTTGTTTTAGGTCTGCAACGGAAATATATGTATTAGATATTTATAGACATTTTAACTCTCGAGCTTTCACCGTTCTTGAGATAGAGCATGGTCACAGAGGGACAGACTGACAGACAGACCAAAAAATCTTATTATAGTAATAGGGTCCGGTACTCTGAAAATAGTACTTATCTGGCAAGTCATGAAAAAATAGGGCTTTGAAAAATAGATGTTGTCCTATTCTCCGAACTACTCAACATGTACACAAAATTTCACGAGAATCGGTCGAGTCGTTTTGGAGGAGTTCCTACTAGCTGTTGCCCGCGACTTCGTCCGCGTTGTTAGAAGATATTGCGACTATAACTTGAGGTATAAACTATTCTATTTCTCACAACACAACGAACTGCACATGGTGTGCGAATTTTATTATAATCGGTTTAGTGGTTTAGGAGTCCATTGAGGACAAACATTGTGATATGAGAATTATATATATTAAGATTAGAAGAAGATTAATTATGTACGTAACTATGTATAATTAAGATCATAGAATATATCTTTAAAATGATTACTTTCTACAATAATAGATATATATTATTCCCACCAAGACATTAACGTTACACAAGAACCATTACAGTTCGCTATACTGTGTAACATCTGCAATTAATTGGAGATCTTAGTTCAAGTGGAATATTAATAATGGCTGTAACTTATGTGTGACTTAGATTTAAGTGATGGATTATTCATGTAAGTGTTTTAAGTGATTACCTACTTAGTTCCAATATCTGTTTCATTTTAGTTAATGGTCAAATTGGATGTATGCTTTAGTTTTTAGGATTCTCTACCCAAGTTGGAAAAAAACTTATCATGAAGCTTCAGTCAATCCGTCTATCCGTCTGACAGTTTTCCGTCAGTTCGTACGTTTTTCACCAGGTAGTATCTCATGACCCATGTAAGGTAGAGATTTGAAATTCTCACGGATAATATGTGTCCGTCGTAGCTTGTAGCTATTACAGGTGGAACAAATTGATAAATTTGACGGATAGCATTTTTTGGCAATTTTTTTTTATGGTTGTATTGTACCCTCATCATCTCGAGTACATTAAAATTACATTAAAACCCTTACAATAAATTTTGTATTAACAATATACAAGATTAAATGTTGCTATAAACTTCTCAGTTCTAGACCAATTTATGAACTAACTAGCTGTTGCCCGCGACTTCGTCCCCGTGGGTAGAAGATATAATTTATGATTTATACCTGCCTTGTTTTTTTTCACATTTTCCATTGTATCTTCGCTCCTATTAGTCGCAGCGTGATGGTTTATAGCCTAAAGCCTTCCTCGATGAATGGTCTATTCAACACAAAAATAATTTTTCAATTTGGACCAGTAGTTTCTGAGATTAGCGCGTTCAAACAAACAAACAATCAAACAAACAAACTCTTCAGCTTTATATATATTAGTATTAGTATTAGTATAGATTAGTATAGATTAGTATAGATTATTTTATTCACACATTAAGTAAAATTGAACTCAGAACAAAGAAAATAAATTATTATGTTAATAACATTAAACATGGCGTATACAGATCAAAATTAAATATGGCGGTGATATTTCGCGCCAAAAAGTAATTTGGGCTTTGAATAATTAAGACTTAATGGCCGCTGAAATATTTGGGCGGGAAATAATTTTCTTGCAGGTTATGGTATTTTCTAATAAGTTTAAAGTGGGCCCTGTAGGCACAATTTAATTTAATTAAGGTTTACTTAAAAATGCTTGCGATTAAGATTTCAAAAACATAAATTTTTTGTCAAGTTTTTTACAAAATGTCTATTCTTATTCACTCGTATGAAGTGTGTGTGTGAAAGAACTACATATGAAAAAGTAGTTTTTTTAAAACGAATTCATTTTTTTTGTTCTATGTATCAAGTATTGAGTTAATAAATACTGGTTAGCTCCAACTCTGACTGCTATGCGTAGTGGAGGTTGTTGTTTAAATTTCTACCAAGGACAAAGACTTGGCGTGATGAGCACGACCATTTAATCTGTGTGTAAGAAATATTAAATTATGTTGAGTTGCGTAATAAGCTTTGCATAGTTTGAGACTAATGAAGTAATAGCTAATAAAGTATAAACAGAGCTCTTCCTCTCACCTACCAGAATGCTGTGCCCTACGGGGTCCATAATTGATCATTGTACCTAAAATTACCATCTGTAACTACATAAGGGAAGCAATAAAGTATTGAGTATTGACTGGATGTTATTGTGTGAAAACTGTTTTTATTTTGCTATCACTACCAAGTACACGCCAGGACTGTCGTCATACAGATTCTTCTACCTTTTTGCTCATCTTGCCTTCTCGGACTTAAAGGCATCTATTTAATATTTACCGTTTTTGAATATGCGTCAAATGAATATTTCTCTACTTATTTACATTCAAATGCATGTAAGTGGTATTTCTGTTCAATCACTTTTAATTGCCCTTATCGCAGATAGAAATGTCACTAACTTGTCTTAGGAGAGCATTAAACTTTAAAACTCCAACGCTTTTCCCAAATATCGTAACCAACCCTCGACTATCAGTAATTGCATCAATATTTGTAAACACTTAACCAAATTATAAAGGGCGAATCGATAGAAGGGTCCAGATTATTAATAGACTGTAATCTTATCTCAGATGTAACTTATTAAGTTTAAGAGAAAGGTGTGACGTCACGCGATCCTAAGCCGTAAATTCAAATTGGTGTACGATAACTTTGAAGGGTTTAAACCTATCTGTAACCCTTTGCCGTGATGCTGTTATTCTTGTTAATTGCTTCCCTAAATTAATGAATAAAATAGATATTGAAATGGTTTGGGTACAGCCATTATTCAAGTTGTGTATATTTCGTTGTGTGATTAGTTTTTTTTTCTGGCTTCCTGCAGATATCACAATTTTATAGTTTTTCTATTTTATTGATGACCTTTGAAACGAGAAGCAAAATAGCACAGAAGTTCAATAAAACCATTTATTCACCAACAACTTAAAAGCTAAAGCATGCTTTGTAATAAAACGGTTCCATTTCAAGGATCGTTGTTGGATATTCAACCTCGGGGAAATACAAGGGATATTCACATTTACATTCCGTCAAACATTGGCACATAGGCGCTGGTTTGTATGTCTCGCAAACGTTGGCCGGGTCTCTGTAGCATTGGCAGTTGGTGTAGCAGTTGGTCGCCAAGTCGGCCTCGCAGGAGCAGGATGAGCAGGGCTTGCCCGTGGTGTAGGAGTTGATGCAGGGAGCAGTTGGTAACATCCATGGGTCACGGTTGGTGCAAAATGCTACGGTGGTCTAGAAAGAAGGTGGGAGTTGCTTGGGTAAAGATCTTGTATAATTCTAAGGTGACTTACAGAAGTTACAGACTCTATTTATCGAGTTGAAGAGTTTGTTTGTTTGAACAATGTTTGAAAATCAGGAACTAATGGTCCATTTAAAAAAAATATAACTTAAATCTTCATAACACTAGGACGGTGTCCTTAGATTATTAGGACGTGTGATAAATATCAAATTAACAGTTTTAAAGTAGACTTTGTAAACATAAAAAAAATACGATAATTTTGAAATTTAACGAAGTTATAAATAGAAAAAAAAATAGAACTAGAAATAGAAACAGAATAAATAGAAGTATAACGAAGGTTTCAAAAAAACTGTCCTTTGGGTGAGAAAAATATCAAAATAAATTGTGAAGAGTAACTTACCTTAACGAGATAGATGGAGAAAACTATGATCAAAATTTGATTCATTTTTACACAATTATTTATTTTTCTTTACAAAAGAATTAAGTAGGTCACTGCAAATTTCCACACGTAAATAGACTCGAATCCAGACGCACTGTTTTATTTATGTAAACTTCTAGCTAGGCGACAGGCCGACCTTAAGGTTCCGTACAATATTATTTATTAAATATCTAGAAATACTTTATAGATAGTCGTAAATTTTCCTTTCTGTTATAACCTCCAACCAAGTTCCTTTCACAGGGGGTTTCAGAAATATTTAAATATAAACAGGAAATGATAAACCTAGAATCGGTATTTCTTGTTTTCGCTCCACAATGTATAAAACCAGTAAATATAAAACCGTAAAAAATGTACACAAACACAAAACCAAATGAAATATCTTCGTACATGTAGGTAAGACAGAAATATAAAGCAGTAAAATAAAAAAAAATACATTTAAAACGCAGGGTATGCAGCCACTATAGTGAAAATGATCAAGATATACCTATCAGTTTATATGATTACAGATCACAGAAAGCCATCTTAATAAGCCATTACATTTTCAAAAATATATATTTATACCATAGAATACTTTACCGCAATTATTGTCGGTGAAAGGCGTTTTTCTTGATGCAATGCGGAACTCTAAAACTTATCAATATTACGAAAGTGAGTTGTGTAAACGTATAAACAACTAAATACTCGTATGTGTCAGTTGGTCAAGCGATAGTTCTCTGTTAAAAACGTCACGTACTATATAAAACTAGATTTTAAATTCCTTTGAAGTTTGCGTAACAAGCATATTTTGATTTTGCTGTCATTTTAATTGGGTCTATATTGTTTTCAACTTGTGAATAAGTATTATTGTGGAGAAGTGGTTTTCTGGATGAGATAGCTGGTACGGTGGAAGGTGGTGTCTTCGAGATCGATACCTCTACTATCACTAGAAATATTTTTTGGAGCAATCCATACTTCCATACTTAATATTATAAATGCGAAAGTATCTCTGTGTGTCTGAATCGCTTTCACGCCAAAACTACTGAACCGATTGCAATGAAATTTAGTACAATTTAGATTGTCTAGGATACTTTTTAACTGGAAAGAAGGTCTTTAAGGGTAGTGAGGGGCAAAGCTTTTATGAAACTTTTTTTTGGAATAGACTGGATACGGCTTTGTTATTTGGCTTAAATATTATTTATTTAAGTCAATATAGAAGTAAATCTGTCTGTCCCTCTTTGTGAAATAAAATCCACACGGACGGACGGTGTCGCGGGCAACAGCTAGTTATGTTATAAATACACAGACTGCTCAAAAGTCTCTCCAGCAAAACCGACTCGCCCTCGTGTCGGGTTACCAATTAATGAAGTCTGCACATTAACTAACACAAACTTCAAGTCCCAAATTAAACAAATACAATATTTTTTAACCTTGTATCACAGCATGTTAAAGTCATACTGCAAGTTCTAACCTCGCCATAAAATACTAGCAAGAGGATACCAACAGTAAATCAAGCTTGAACAGCCCCGCAGACATTACCCCCCCCTCCCACTAGGTAGATACGGAGGGGGGGCAATAAACCACCCCGCGACATATCATTACCTTGAAAACGTAACATCTTTTATTTTCTTTAAAATACATTATTTATCTTTTTACCTAGACTCGTAAATGTGTCAGGTATTTTCTTGGGTTTTATTTTGAAACTAGCTGTTGCCCGCGACTTCGTCCCCGTGGGTAGAAGATATAAGTTATGATTTAGGTATACCTGCCCGGTTTTTTTCTCATTTTCCATTGTATCTTAGCTCCTATTAGTCGCAGCGTGATGGTTTATAGCCTAAAGCCTTCCTCGATGAATGGTTTATTCAACACAAAAAGAATTTTTAAATTTGGACCAGTTCCTGAGATTAGCGCGTTTAAACAAAAAAACAAACAAACTCTTCAGCTTTATATATTAGTATAGATATAAGCAACGTAGGTACTTTTTGTGTTTAGTCTATTTTTAAGAAATTGTGTGACAATGTGTGACATAGTTATGTATTCTACTTAGAAGATTATGAATAGTTTTATGATTTAAACAAGATTTTCTTAAAAATGTTCAGAAATTGAAAGAAACTACTTTCTGTGAAAAATTTTTCAAACGATATTTTGACAAAGCTTCAAGAGCTTATACTTTTTACTTTTAAACTTTACTTTAAGTTGGGTAAAAAACTCAAAATTACTACTTAACCTCTTTAAAAATGTATAGGCTTAGCTACAATTTTTAAAACTTATTATTTACAGAAACGCGCCTTCAATCACGCCTAAATTCAACATTATTCATTGCAGTAGTGGTAGAATTCTCTTCTCAGTATAAATGTAAATCTAGATTTAAGCTACTTTCTAGGACCAAGGCGTATTGTGTAAGTAACTCCGCAATAAGGAAGATACAAACTGAATATTTAATGCAGCCTCTGTATATGGGCCGTAAACCTGGGCCACATCTAATATACAAGGCAAAGCCTACCACCAAGTCTTAAAGAAAGATTATTGCAAGCGTCTGAGCGAGATAGCGCATATTGTAGTGTATATCGGCATCTCTTTTCCACACCGGCAATAACTTTAAGAGAGAATGGTAGCTCAAAAGGCCTTGTTTCAAGGTAGTACTTCCCTACCTGCAACTACTAGTAATATTATTAAGAAAACTCGGAAACATTCGTTGCGCGTTTCATTACATTTTTACGACTTCATTTGATAATTTAAGTATTGACCTTTAAACTAACACGTCGCTTGTTTATAACTAAATCTATAAAATGAAATTATGTAATGTAATGGTGCCTGTTATAACATCACTGCGTATAGGTAGAGATAGATTTAAGTTCATCCTTTACCCGTCGCGTTATCTTGTTTATTATAATAGTGACTGAAATTTATAATATCAACAATTTTTGCCAAGTGATTGCTCAGTTCGTTCAAACTAGAGTTAAAATTAACATGCAAAATATGAAATGTAAAATAACTGACTCATAGTGGTTTCTTAGGTTTACGCGAATGTTAGACATAGAAATAAAACAACTTTACTTTAATTTTAGAGACACAATAAAAAAATCGAGTCGCTATCGCCGCGCACACGCGTTAGGACTTCTACACTTTATTTGCTCTCCACCTTATAAATACAAGATCAGCTGTTCCGCAGACAGAGATAGTCAATAATGCAGCGATGCGGTCTTTCGGTAGCGTAGCTTGGATTCTACACCAATTAAAATAGTCAGCCATGTTCGTTGAGCTGTCTCCCGGGAAATCTGATTCGTGGCTGAAATCAAATTAATTCTGGTTTATTCGAACAGAGGATACCGCATCGAGCATTCATGTTAATTCAACCCGACCACAGATAAAATACGTAGACGGATTCCGTTTAAAGGAAATGAACGCGTTATTTCAGGAAATCAAATTTTCTGTATTCGTATCTTTGAAGTCATTTTCATCATTGGCCTAGCCTTTTCCCAACTATGTTGGGGTCGGCTACCAGTCCAACCGGTTTCAGCTGAGTACCTGTGTTTTACAAGGAGCGACTGCCTATCTGACCTCCTCAACCCACTTACCTGGGCAACACGACACCCCTTGGTTAGACTGGCTGTCAGACTTTTTCAAGCTTCTGACTACCTGTAACGACTATCAAAGATGTAGGAATAACAGCCGGGATCCACAATTTAACGTGCCTTCCGAATCTTTAAAGTACAGGTATAAATAGTTCTAGTATCCTATCTATAGTTTATTCTAACATATTTTGAAGTTACATTGTTACTTACAAAATTATGGACATAAAGTAATCTGAAATAAACGAATTTAATTAATTTATTTAAAGTAATTGTTTGATTATAAATCTTAACCGGAAAAAGCATTTTCACATTAATTCCAAACATTAATTCTTACCAGCCAATGATAGTACGGAATCTATATTCTGTCGTTGGCTTATCTCGTTTTAAAAAAAAAAACAAAAAACGTCGAAATGATTGCCATTCTAAGTGCCTAATTGTATTAGAAAGAGGAAAAGGGAACACTCGGTTGGCACAACGCTGATGTAATTCGACAAATTGCTAGACAATGGAACCTTTCTTCACTAATAAAGCAATATATTCTAGGAATTACTTTAAGACAACGAACTTTACCTGAAAAATAATCAAATTGAAGTAGTCCTTTGACAAACTTAAAGTAGTCGTAGTACTTCTTTGAATTATCCGGAAGCCAACACCTAAATCTAAAAATATGTCTGTTTTTAATTTTCATTTTGGAATGCACTACAATGGACTACGTACGTCTCTTTCTCAATTTCCCATTTTTACTCGCCCAAAACAAATCTGTTGCTGTCATGTACTTAGGTATACACCCATAATACAAGTCTTAAATTTTCAAATGAAATTAATCATCATCTACTTTACGTGAACAATAAGATACTCTCTTTAAATTGAAATGAAACGACTTTTACGGATTTTATCGCGGTTTAATTTTTGGTTTTAGTTCCCGACGTTTCGACACCTTTGCAGGTATCATGGTCACGGGCAGACTGAGATGGTGTTCGTCTTGACAGAAGATGTTGCTCGTTCTACCTTCATATTTTTAATTAATTATTTATGGTCCGACCTACGCAGTATGAGCTCACTGTGTCGTGATGTCTTGCAGCGCTGCTCTTGGGTTTAGCTTTGAGTTTTTGTATTATTGGGTCCGCGATAAAATCCGTAAAAGTCGTTTCATTACAATGTCTAGCATTCGCGTAAACCTAAGAAACCACTATACTCTCTTTAAAATTATCAGTACTTAGCGACCCAGTTCGAAACACTTCAGGATTTATTTAACTGAAGCTAAATTACGCTACATACTCTGTAGCGACTTACAAAGCGTCGTAAATAAGCCAACTCCAGCCTACTTTCATTAATGAGATTAAGAAGTTTTAAAAACGTTTTTGTATCAGCTCGCTTCTCAAATATTAATGCTTCGCGAAGTTCGCGGAAATTCGGTCTTAAGGAAAACTGGAGTCGATAACATGGACGTTGTGTCAGAACCAGTTTTTAGCAACGGATTTGGATAATATATTAAGAGGTTCTACAAAATGATACCTTTTTTATCATTTCTTTGATATTAGGGAATAATAAGCGCTCTACGTGTTGTTCGAAGTTTTTTTTTCATCAAATCATAGAATAGGTCAATATACCAAGTTCCAAAAAAATTACCCGAATTGAACGTAACTTTGGTAAATTCGGCGTTTCAGAAAATAAAAATATTTGTATCGTTTGAAAAATGTAAAGTTTATGTTGGTAAATTCGTCTTGTCTAGTCAAGCAATCAAAACCTCCCTCAGAACGATTCCTTCGAAGAGTTTTAAAACAAAATATTGTCTTAAAATCTTCTGTATCTTTAGCGAAGAGAACAAAGTAACGTGTTTATCAAGTTGGTCCATATTTCACGTCAGATTTAACAAAAGCCGAACAAAATGACAGTGACTTTAACTCTGTTTCAATTGATCTGTTCATAGAAAATGTGGGTTCAACGTGGGCGTCATTCAAAAACGCGTAGAGGAATTTATCAGGTATTTTTTTGGCTGTTGTTGTTTATTTTAACTTAGCTTCGTTGGTTGAAAAACTGGATCAAAATCACTTTGATAAATTAATTTAGTGAAGTTTTACTATGTTAGCAGAAGACTTAGAATGTCGGAGATGGGTTTTTGTTTAAGTATAGCTATACAGACTAATTACAATTGTTTTTGTGGGTGTGTCGTGTCTTTTTTTACCCACCAACAAAATGATGACTGTAACAACTGTTGCTTAACCTCGATTATTATTTGTTATTATTACATAGGGGCGGCAGACGGCAACAAGTAATTGCGCGCGGAGTAACAAATTCCCGATCTTCAAACGTACTCCGTTTCAGAATGGTTGATGCCATTAATTGAATTCTCATTATTTTTATAAATGTAAGGCTTTCCAAGTTTTCTATTCTTTTCGAATACACATCTAGTTGTAAGACACAGTTTACGATGTATGGTGGCGGTCCGCAGTGCGTCGCTCCGGTCTCGTGCGGTTATTTATGACTTACCGTCTAGAAACACTCGTTAAATGTTATGTTTACAATAAATATTTGTGTTCTCCTAGATTTGTGGCTCTATGAATCGTCTTCTTGAAATACTTGATGTCGTTAGCAGAGATATTTGAAATTTTTTTTTTCTGATAGATTTTTATCCTATTTCTTTTATATTTTTTTTTTTGGTAGTTTTGTGCGAATTTAAGTTTATTTTTTGCCCTACACGTAGATTTATAGACTTACCGCTCTGGTTTAGATTAACCTTTATCATCATGACCGGCTGGATGTCGGTTATAGCTGCAAAAACATTCCCCTTCTTAAACGCAATCGGATAGAAGTAGCCTATGTACCAAATTGTATGTACCTTTAATACCAAATTTCATAGAAAAAAGTCCAGCCGTTTGGACGTGAAAAAGTATTAAACGTACTCACTCACACACACACAAACATTCAAATTCTTTCATTTATTATTTTAGAGTTTTTTTTTCGGGTTCATCTGGTTTTTTACTCGTGCCCTCAAAACGTGTTCTCGAAAGAATGAAACAACTGTCCATTTATCGATAATATTTATTTTCAATTCAATAGTGATTGACTATTATTAGGAATGCGGTGTACACAGTTATTATATTAAAATATATGTATTTCCAAAGCTATCGTCCATTTTACAGCGGAAGTGATATGTAACATGTATATACAAGATGGCCGTTCAATTTTAAATATAAAAATATATATTTCGCTTTATATAACACTGGGAAAAATATTTTGATCAATTTTACACAAGGTTGTGTAAGTTGACCAAAAAGACACGTGTATTTTTTCATATTATAATCGAAATTATAAAATGAAAACGTAAGAGTGAGATGTTTAAGCAAAAAATATATTAGCATAATTTAAACAATAAATATCAATATATCTTTGCTTTAATCATCAATTATAAGAAAATAGAATATTATTATACTTTTGAAAAAAGTAACAAAATATAATTTAAACAAAAAATTATACAGTTTAATGTTTTTTAATCACGTTGTGCTTACATTTAATAAAACACGTGTTTTAAAACAGCTGAGCGGAAATACACGTGCTTGGCTAAAGTACTTCTTATACCGCCAACGAAATGATATAGTTTACTGTAACGAAATAGACACGTCCTGAAATTATAGGTGCTGAACTGCGAATTAGTGTCACAATAATTCAAAGGACCTGTATTTAGTACTATAGTAAACTTTACTTCAAAAAGAGTCCTTTAATTAAATTGTTTTTAATTCGTTTCAGATTTCCCTCTGTTGCTTTGTCTATACTATATTTGATGTGTATAAGAATATCTAAAATGTCTTAGTATTATTGGTATTCAAATAAATGTTCTATATTGTCGCAGTTATCTTAAAACCATTTTGATTTATGAATAACGCTGTAAGCAGACCTTCAACATAGTATTTTTATGTAGAACGCAATTATATTTGTACATGTTAAGTACCTATAGGATGTGCTATCACAACTCTCTATTTTGATGAAACAATATTTGTATTAAAACGTAATGTACCCTTAGGTAATCATAAAATAAAAATACATTGTTACAGAAATAATAATCACTGTGTGACAATCATAATTATTAAACGACCATCTTATTAGCGGAAAATATACGAACTATTTATTAATAAGAGAAAAATTATTTTAATAATTGGCACCGAGACAATAAATATCTAAATTATTATATTTCAGAACCACTATTATTATTCTGTTTTATTATTAACTTACGTTATAATGAATTGGCGAAAACAATTTGACAAGATGATCACAAAATCACAGGAGATTTTCAATTCCAATGAAGCAACATTTTTTACAAATAACCTATAATTTTCATGTCTTTTCAAATGAAATACTCAAAATCAGTCGTGCGCGAGAAACAATTCAGTTTTCTATTGTTTGCAGAACTTGGTTTATTATTATTTAAATAATACTTTGTACTAATTAGGATTACTACTTAAGTTGTTAATTGTAAAATGGCTGATGATACGATAACTACTTAAAAATCCTGTAAGGTAAGCAATGGAATATTTTTCTTTTATTATAAGCTCTGTTAAATAGAATCTAGGCCAATATGAACAACATTGAGATACAGTATACAATTGTTATTAAACTTTAAACAACGATAATCAATTCTAAATACGTATTATTTAAAACTTTGAGATATAAGCATAGAAGTTCTAAAAACAATAGAAAACATGAAAAAAAAACAACTAACTTATGTTTAGCACAATATCCATTCAGGTAGATATAAGAAATATATTTACAATAGTTTGAGTATCAAGAATATTTGAATATGTTCTGCTTTACTTGTAAAGCTGGGTACAACCTTATTTGTTGTACTTTCGTGGTACAACTGTAGTTGTGATCAGATGTGATGCGTCGCTGCTTGAGCGGTAGACGAGGATCCAGCACTTATCTAAAGGAACTTGTCTTAGGCGTAGCTCTGCGCGTGCTCTAGCGGTATGTTGGACAGCTTGTTGCCCTTCTCCACCCAGTTCTTTAGCCTCCCCCGCAGCTCCTCCAGGCTCTTGGATTTGGCTTTGTTTATCCTCTTGTACTTGACGTCTTTGGGTTTGGTGACGTTCCGGTGGTTGGACATCACTCGGTTGTAGGTGACGACGTGGTTCGACTTCTGTTCTGGCTCCTCGTCGCTCTCGGCGTTGGAGGTGGCCTCATCATCAGACTCGTTCGCTGGAGTCATCCTTTTTGGCACGTAGGTGTAGGACCAGACCTCTTTCTTGGGCTTGAGCTCCTTGTCGTTGTCTATGCTCTTGACCTCTGCGGTGAGTACGACGCTCCTCATGCGGAAGTTGTCCCGCCTTTGTGCGAGGAGACTCGTCTCCTTGTACTTCTCCTCATCAGTTTTGTTAGCATCATTGAGCTCCTTCTCGGTGCTGTTCTGCGCACTGAGACCTTTAGTGGAGTCGCCGTCGACTTCTTCCTCGACACTGTATACGGTTTCGAGAATCTCTGGTCTACGGAGGAAACCATTCGACCGCCTCACGACATTGTATTTCAGGTTGGGGTCTATGGCATCCGATATCGACCGGACTATGGTAACGCTGTCAGGGTTCGCCGACCTGAACCGCGGCACGTGGGGGGCGCTGCTGTCGAAGTCGACGTCCTCCATGATCACGGCGGAATCTGAGTCGTTGAGTGAATCAAAGTCTCCAGTGATGTGAGTATCTTGGAGCATATCCCTGAAGTCTGGGATATTTTGTACCATCTCGATACCATTGTCGAGTAACTTGGCTTGGAGAGACTCAATAACTTTCTGTTGTTTGATGATGATAGTTTCTCGCAATGCAAGCATGCTGGTGATCTCTTTCTGTTTGCGGACGAGGCGAGACTCGAAGAGGAGCAGTTGGCTGGAGAGGGACTTGAGCTGTTCCGCCTTCTCCTTCTGCAAGCGAGTGACTAGTTCCTCTTGAGTTCTGTGCGCACGGCGCCAGGTCAGGAGCTGGTGTGCTTGAGCACGATACTTCATTCGAAGATCTCTGCAACAAAAAAAACGTTTACATAATCATTTGCTATAAAGAAACTTTTAGGAACTTAAAGCCTAACGGGGACTCAATTCAGTCAACTCGTCGAGTTGCATTTTGCAATGGATACTGTTATTATTTATAAACATAGAATTCATTGCTCAATCCTATCTATATTTCATTAACGATTATTCCATTGAGTCACATAGGTATGATCAAAAGGTTGTTTCGTCAGTCAATTTTCTCCGAGTCAGGATCGTGACGATTCATAATATTTCGTTACCACACTACTGTATTATTTTGACTTACATTTATTGACAAGTTATTGCTATGTGTAATATTATAGGCGCATACATTTTAATGATTTGGTTTCTTAATGACGGACTTTCACATGTTAACGATTTCTTTTGTATAAATTGTTGTTTAGACTGACTTATTTACATCAAAGGTACTCAAATACCGATCTAAATATTGGTTTCGGAGCCCTTTAAGAGAAAGCTGAGAGGTTATTAAGCAAATTAACATCAATTATCACAGTTGAGTTTTACTTATTTCTGTAATAGCCTGGGAAAGATACACATCTGTGCACCTCTACCAGAGTAAGCAGTTACTGCTTTTATTAGTTTCCAGGTTTCGATCGTTTTTATGACATTTATTCCATTCGCTGTTAATTTAGTTTCTTTAGAAGATACAAAAAAAAAACTAGCGACATCGACCTAGTAGTCAGTTTGTGACACTTCGCCGTAATAGCGGTGATTGTTTTTTAGTAGTTTCAGAGGTATTTTCTCTAACCTTATCCTGGGGAGTCCCATCAACCATAAAAACTCCCGCAGCTTTTTTGGAATCGAGACTTCCGCTTGTACCGAATAGTATGCTGTCTCGGTTCCGTATCTCTTTAAGCAGTGGCAGTAGACGCTTAAGTCCCAAATGTCGATGATGATAGATCCAATAGTTACCTGATAGTCCTCCTAGCCTCCTCCAAGGTGTGTGCCTCGAGAGGGTCGGTCAGGGATGCCGCAAGTGATACGTCAGGCTCCGTTGGGCTGTTCAGAGCCGACTCGCTCCGGCTGTCGACAAAATGACACGAAATTAGTACACGTATCACCGTAATTTATTGGGCAATTTATTACTGTTATTACTGTGAATCTAATGCGCGATGATTTTGTTTAACTTAGATGTTCCTTTTTAGAAATGTTCCATCTTAATAACATCGATTCTCCCCTCGCATGTTTTTCTACACAAGTTTAACATTTTCAAGTCACAGTGAGGCACACATGTGAGAAAAAGACAAATTTTGAGGAAATAGAATAATAGTCTGAAGTTAAATAAATAAACTTTTAACAGACTCTATATCCCTCTATATACGGATTACTAAAAAAGAAGAAACGCGAGCAGATTATCTATTGCATAAACTTTAAATAGTAAGCTTTAAGCGAGTTTATAATCGCATAATATAACACAGAAATTTATATCACCCTTATAAGAAAATCCCTTGCAAATGATAGGTCTACCTTTACAATAAATCTTCAAAAAACAAATAACCTGCACAGAACTAAAAGCTCAACTAATTACCATTTTCATTTGTTCGGCTTTCCCCACGCTGTCTCACCCTTGTCAATACAGGTATATAGACACATTAAAAGTTAGACAAAGCCCTAACTTTGCACTTAGCATTCATGATTGTAAGCCACTTAGTTATTTAGGACTATGTTTGTTTAACGTGATTTTCAAATGAAAATGGACTGACGGAAATTTGTTATTTGATTTGGGTTCGGCGAAAAACTTTATAGACTTGTATATGTTAAGACAGGTGTTTTGGGCATTTATGTGTGAAGTTCAGATTAGCTCTTAAAGGGAGAGATTTATTACTTAATTTTACTCAGATAATTAAGAAATCGATTCGCAAATTACTTCATTTCAATGTCTCAAATTATAAGACAATGCGAAATCTTGCCTTACGCGCTTTATGGATACACAGTCGTACAGAAGCACGGACAGAAAGCGGGCCTCAGTCTGTTACTGAGGCCCGCGCGGGTCGTTCTGTTCTTACTATTTTTTTACGAAATAAATTAAAAAGAAAAGCATTCTTATATTTCGAGTATCTTAGAAAATATAAGTTTCGTATAATATGAGTATGTACTTGCGGTATTCAAATTTAAAAACTTACTCATAAGCTTGTGAATTGATTACGCCAGTGTTCTCAAAAGCCTAGATACATACATCAGAATCATCTTAATTACAATCAGAAATCTGTTCTAAACTGTAAATAATGAATACATAATTGAGTACATGAATTTAACATTAGAAACGGTTGTTTCGTTATAATTGTGCCTGTATTTGTGTATGCAAATCAAACTGGAATGCGATGCATAATTTATATTAATACGAATGTTACGTATGGGTATAATTTACGTACAATATAATGGTACATTTTACACTGATTACAGTTTCATTAGTAACTAGCTGTTGCCCGCGACTTCGTCCCCGTGGGAAGAAGATTGTAGAAGATATAAGTTATGATTTAGGTATACCTGCCCGTTTTTTTTTTTCACATTTTCCATTGTATCTTAGTTCCTATTAGTCGCAGCGTGATGGTTTATAGCCTAAAGCCTTCCTCGATTAATGCTCTATTTAACACAAAAAGATTATTTCAATTTGGACCAGTAGTTCCTGAGATTAGCGCGTTCAAACAAACAAACAAACTCTTCAGCTTTATATATTAGTAAGTAAGTAAGTATAAGTATAAGTATTAGTAAGTATAAGTATAGATAAGATCAGGTATGTTAGTGTAAGTAAAATAAATTAAAATGAAACGTGTGTAGTATAAACCAATATTCTGCAACATGGTAAAGTTTTAGGTACCTACAAAAACGACGCTTTTAAGAGCTAAGGTCCCTCAGACCCACATAGCAGTTCAACTTATAACACTCCTCTTAGACATCATGAGATGGGTAAAAATTGTTGATTTTATCAGAACTTTATCAAAGAAAACTATCTAGATCCTCTAGATATATATCTAGACCCTCTTTCAAATTAAACATCGGCAAAACACAAAAAGCTTACCAGTCTCATTTTAAATCACGGATACCGACGAAAAACATCGACTTTTTTAAGGTAACATTTTATTCAGGCCGAAAACCAGATGAACTGTAGAATTCATGCTTCCCTACTAAACCCGACACATCTACATACATTGGTGCTTGGTTCTGTAGAGTCTATGCTATTGGAACTAGGTCACCCTTACCTACACGCTTTTAAACATCTATAAAACATTTACACGAAGTCAGTTTTAAATGCTTTTTTTTCTCCCTCAATGTTATTACTGAAGAGCAAGTATTTGCCATCTCTATCCGTTTTGTTTCCTCTACAAATATTTTTCGGAAAAAGTCAAAGAGAAAATATACGTTATCTATACTTATAAAGCCCAGTTTTCAAGATACACAAACTTTCGCGGCTACACACGCCTGATAGTAGTTATCGCTGCAAAATGTATCTTAATGTCGTTTCTTGGGATTCAAGTCTACCATATACTGGGTTTATCTTAATCGTTTTAGTTATGGAACATAAGAGAGCAGAAAAAGTAGGGATAAATGCCCCATCTACCTACATTACAACACCAAGTATCCGAAGAATTAACAAAAGAAACACTCCATCATTTTCATCAGTCAAAGATCGCCTTAATACTACGATAAAAGCTATACGTAATTTTGACGTCACATCGATATATTTGACTCCCCAATCCATTTACTCTCCGTAACCTGCGTAGGTCGGTATAAATGTACATTACAATAAAAGTATTATACGTAAAGCCCACGCTTCACAAGTCAACAAAGGGCCCTCAAAGACGACTTTATCTTAGGCTGTGTTCTTCAGTTATTCTATATTATATTCGGAATCCCTCCAGCCGAGGCTAAAACAGCCTTTCTGAGTATTACGTGTAATATTTATAAGCAACTACGTTACGGAGTTTGCGATACGGTAAGTGGGCGCGTACAGTGTGGTGCAAGGTATGGAAGATAGATAGTAGACAAGTAAATGGTGAGAAAGTAGTTGGTATTACTTTTCATTGGTTAATGATAACAAAGGTGGAAGTGACGATGAAATGAATTGATTGCATACCGCGATTTTGAGATGGAGCAAAAAAGAATTTTAAACGGATTTGTAGAAAGCCTATGCTCAGAAGTAAGAGAAAAAAAATAAACCTAGATATTAAAGATAAGTATATTACAAAGATAAAAATAAGAAAGAGATAGATATATTTTTCATTCGATTGCCAGAGAGACCTGTTTTATTTTACGTGTCATTCTCTACGATGGCAGAATGTCCCTATATTCTCCTGATAACGTTGACATTGGTGATGTCTATAGGTATGTGTATATTATTGGCGAGACTAAGTTTATTAACTTCAGCTAAAGCCATGTACGCCCTCTCTGGATTCCAGGCTAATTTAAATGGGGCGATCATTTCACGAGGGTTAGTACAGTCGAAGCTCATCCGCTGTCGCTTCTCCCTTGTCTTTCCTTTCCACACATGAGGCGTCCGTTACTCAGCAGCATGGAGCTATAATTTCACGCCAGCCAGTCGGTTCCTACAGTAAGGTCTAGTGCCATTACTAAGTCACAACTGATTTAAACACTATTATTATAGTCAACGAACCTTTGATGCCTTAATGGGGAAACGATAACGTTTAGAATGGACTTGAAACTGCTGTCAGTATGTTATGATTATTCAGATTATTATTTATAACTGCCAGTTAAGAACTCATGGCACTGGCTTTGGTTTTATTTAATGCTTCGAATTGCTGTAAATTTGTCTCAGTAGTTCTATATTCATCGTGTTTTACTAAATCTTGGTTGCATGGATAGCCAAGTGTTTCAGGTTAGTTTCGATCCTCGCGTTGGACAACAATTTGTGCGATTCACGAATAGAATAGCACGGCCCAGCATAGAAAGCCGTATACAAAATTGTCATTAGCTGATCAAAATCACCTAATACCAAGAAAAATCCTATATCTTCCAATCTTTCGTTTACAACTTTTAATTATCAGACTCCTGCCTTACCTATTCAGGAGAATTTCAAACTAAATTAAATACCTCAAAGTGTTAATTTTCATCGGGCTTAAATACAAACTAGAAACAAGATTATGGTTATTACGAAGCACTCAATATGCAGATTACATTCGAACTGATGTAATCCGGAAGACTTATACCCAACGATAGCGAACCATATTTACTATTATTATTTATAATAAACATACATTTATATATTAAAGTGTGCAGAACATGGTCTATATTGAATGGCGGAATTATAGTTGAATGCGGTGTGATTGAAAACCAACCTAGCTTGAAAAAAGGCTAGGAAGTCGACGAAATGATGTTCCGGTAAATAATGTAAGAATAAATTAAATGTAATAATTTTAGGTTTAATCCTTTAAAAACTAAAAGAAAATCTTTCTTTACGCTTCTTTTATGAGTAAAAATGATATTATATCATCGAAATGACGATTTTTAAATACTGTAATCAATCATTTCTAAATTAATCTTTCTACACGTGTGACTCAAGCCGGTTGATTACACTCATTACGTTTGCTAATTAATTCTTATAAATCACTCACCCATCCAAAATTCTCAAATGACTCATATCTATCACACATTTACATATTTTAACTAACACAGCGTAACACATGGAATTATTTAAACACAATTGACATAAATTTTCAATAGAACGCAACTGACGTAATATACCGGCAACGAACTTGGCTATAATACACTTTCCAGCTAAAAAATCGACTCCTGCGCAAGGAAGCGAAACAACGGACACCGCACCTTTCCCTGCACCAGGGGTCAGGCGGCTTCGATTTGAAAACTTTATAGCCCTATCCTGTTCACTCCTGTAGGTGTAGAGAGAGATGGAAGATAGTTCGTGTTCAAATTAAGTATAGGTTCAATGATGACCTGAGTGTAGGCCGATATGGAAGCCGACAAACTAAGTATCGATTCACGCTGGACGATTTACGGAAACCATTGAAATACAAACTGGCTTTGCAACAGCAAAACCACAAATATATTTTTATAAGATATTTAGAGTATGGCAGCTGTTTTAATCCGGGGATTTTTTATTGTAAATATGCAAAAATCTGAGCTTTAAATAGGGTTTTTTTGGGCCTAAAGTTTTTATCCAAAACAAGCAGCTTTGCGCGCGGCCAGTATGCCAGAGTAACCAAACTTCATCTAAAGCGGTTGAGAAGTGTAAGCAACAAAATTAACAATATTTCTATACGAAAGGCTTATAAGTATAAGATATCAGAGTATAAGTATATCACGTGTCTCGGTCGGCTTGCACTGAGCTTACAAGCGGGTTTGGATTCGGTTGGCCGCACACCGCGACAGGTGGTCTGCGCAGGAGTGCAAACAGCTGTTGCTTTTAACGAAGTTTTGTCAAGGAAAAAGGGGGGAAATTTGGCATGCTTTGGGTAGTATTATTAACAGTTTATCGTTGGACATTTATAGTATTATTCATCTTATTTTGCCATTTTCAGTTAACCAATTAATTAATTTAACAAGCAGCAGTAATGCAGATGTGAATTTGTGATGCAGTCAGTTAAACTGTGGATGCCCATTTATATAGAAGACAAATAGGCCCTTATTACACTAAAAGAGGATAGGTATTTACTCATATAACTAGGGATGTATTTTTAGCATTTTAAAGCTGGATTTTAGCTAAGAAACGCAAGTGCTTTTAAAAGGTCGACGGGGCCATCAAGATTTGCAAATTTGATTTTTATTCCAAAATACAAATTGCAAAAAATGAGCTGCTGTTTTCAACAACATTATTATTCATAATGAACATAAATGTAAATAACTATCAATGCTAATGTAAAATTACCTAATCATTATTTATATAAACACTTTAAATTATTCAAAAGGCTCAACGATTAAACTAAATATTTCTTAAGGATTTTCTTAGATAATTTAAAATAATATTTAGGGACAAAAGAAAGGCTGAATAAACTATAAATCTTATTGCGGTGTATTTAAGTTTAAAATGGACTGCTATTAAAGTGTAATGATAATTTACAGGCGCTGGCAAATGTCGCTTTTCCCACAATTCGGGTAAAACCCCTTATTATCGCTGTTGTTTGTTACGATCGATATGATTTGAGGGAGGGCGAAAGTATTGATGTCCGTGATTCATACGACTGAATAATTTAAGAATCTATTTCAGGTACTTTTTTTTTCTTTCAAGATAAAAACCTCCTTGTGTAGTCTAAAAGTGTTTACATGATAGAAAATGATAGAATCTATGGAGATGACAGTTCTTAGACACGCTACATTGCTATAATTCAAAACGAAATGTCATTCAATACATTTGAACAATTTCTATTAACGTTAAAAATTTTGTAAACGTCCCTTAGCAAGAAAGCGGTCTTATCTATCCACGAAACGATTTAACGTTACTCTTATACATTTAAATTGTCACTTAACAATTAAGTACAAAGTGGAGATTTAATCAGTATTGATTGTAAACAAGCCCGCGGGTACCCGGCGGATGTCAAAACAAAATGGCGACTTCCCGCGTATAGATAACAGGTTGCTATCACCGTGCCAGGCTGTTGTCACGCTGAGCGATGGGGAAAACTTGGTGAAAGGTTATAATCATATGGAAACAAAAGATCATCGTGTTCTATTGGTTTAAGTGTGTGCGGAGAAAGATCTCGATGGCGTGGAACTGGAGAGGCTCATGTCCAGTAGTTGACGAATATGGGCTGATGATGATGAAGTGTGTTAGATATAAATAGGTTTCGTTGATCGTAAACTCGAATTGCTTGCTTGCCCACGGTCGGTGTATGATGGATTGCAACACATTGCCATACAACGATACAAAAACGGATGACGTAGCACGGCGGAGCAGGTTTAGTCAGTAAGAGTCTGAAATTACCCATTCCTCCCCCGAGGGAGTGGGTGTCCACGAGAATTCCCTTGCTTTACCACAAAAAAAAAGGATTGCTTGCTTGCCTTTGAGATATTTTTTTAAGTCTTTGATAAATATAGACTCCTTTAATGAATTATGATGAGTAAAGGTGTTGACAAATGAATATTTGGATGGATGTCTTGGCCTAGAAGTATTCTGGTATGCTGCAGATCAGTTTAACCTTGCAAGAGATATAAATTTCTATGATGTAGTAGTAGTTGACTGCCTTCGATAGTAGGAAAGACACATTAGGAAAAGGATCCAGATATTAACCTTTTAGGCTACTAAAAAAATCCAGCATTTTATATTTCATTTTTAAGTGTAGCCTATGTCAACCAACAATTCCCCTATTTTAATTAATTGTTAACAAAATCTTACTCTTTGTTTTAAACAATTTAATTTGCTTAGTCTTTGTTTTGGAGATGGTTTGAATTTCATTAATTAGTAGTAAAATGATTTCTTCCTGTAATATTTAGTTTCCTATTGAATCAAAGCTGAATTTTGGTACCGAAACCTTTCAGCCAATAAGTCTCGTAATTGGCACTTCCGCTATTCGAATGTTTTTGCCGGCATTCCTTAAGTTAGGTTAGTGAGATAACTCTCATTGTATTTAATACTCTTTGGGCCAAACCCATAACTTCATGTTTTTTTTTAAGATTTAGTTAAATTTCTGATATTTAAAAATCAGAAATTTAACGAAATCATTGTTAGTTTTTCAAATGTGAAAGGACTAAACTGGATGAGGTTAAATCTTCTCATAAGTTAGTTATTACCTACATTATCAGTAACCACACTTGAAAATTCAGAAACCTTTCCATAAGTAGGGCTAGAATAATGTCTAACTAATGGCATTAGATTTTGACACTTGCATCATCATTATCAGCATCAGCCCATATTCGTCCACTGCTGGACATAGGCCTCCCCAATTCTAGTTGAGGATCACACACAAAACCACTTTAAACCTGATCGAAGATAATAAAATAAAGATGTATGCCTTTAAAAGGGTATTTCGTAGTATTTATCTTGCAACTTTGTCTTAAACAAAAGTAAAATGAAATCCTCGTATTTCGTAGATTTTATTTTACTTCTAGCAATGTAATTATCCCTTACAATGACGCAGCATTTCCCGCCTCATATTCAGTCAGATAAGTCGTAATCCAGTATCTACGGATGATTAATCACCGTTGGAAATCTCGATAATATACACAAATCCGATTTATGGATGTTCTTGGTATAAGTGCGCTTGTACACGATACAAAGAGTCACTGCGATGTGCAAGGATTTGTGTCGTTTCCACAACATTAAGTTTAAGTTTCCTAATTTATGTATTTATGTCCCCATATGTATATGTTAGCTGCGGGGTTGATCCCCGTGTAGGACAGGCATTTGTGAGATTAAAAAATGCTAATACTGGGTGACTTAGTGAAACCCCGCGAGATAAAAAATGTTTAATTAGTGCAAGAGTGTTTTAAAAATAAGAAAGAATATAGACTTTTACCACAATCCTCGCGAAGTTAGGAATGCTTCATCAAAACCTTCTGTATGCACCAATTAGTTAAGTTATCGCAAGTAAAGGAAAAAGCATAAAATTGCCATGAGGAACGTAGCCTAATTCTAGCCTAACATACTTTTTTTTGTAGAAAAGACAAAATTCTCGCTTAGATCTGGCGACTTTTCTGAGCGTGTACAACGGTCCTGGAGAAAAATGTAGGTCACTTGAATACGTATCCAGGACACATCTGATGCTAAACGTGTCATTTATTTCCCCTTTTTGAATAACATTTATAACTTTGGTTACAAATAGACATGTTTTATGCTAATGGTAAGCTGAAAACTTTGTTGATCCTTCTGGGTAACGGGTATGAATTTATGTAACGTATGTGAAAAGTTTTAAAATTTGTTGGTTTTTTTAGAATCATTAATTATTTGGTTTTTAACTGAGTGAAAGAGTTCCAATCACTGATTTGCTCTATGCTTATGCTGCCTATGCTGTGTCTTAAAAGGTTTCCTTCACACCTAAAAGTTGATAAGATAAAGACTTTTACGTTAAAGCAAAGGCCCGATTACTTCCAAGATCATATGACACATTAGCAAAAGAAGTCTACTTAGAAGACTCTCTTAAAGGTCTAAAAAACTAAGCAATAATCCCAAATAGATTGACTTAACAACGGTTGGAAAACAAATCCCGAAATAAAGTACCTCATCGTAAACAAATGCATTAGATACATCTCTCCATCTCCACATCATTACCATATTCAAAATGGAGATTCAGAAAAAAATAAAACGCGCGTCTCGTCACGACATTACATCGCTCATAGTAACATCTTAATCATAATGACCATTAGGAAACAGCGTATTGTGCAAAACTGTATATAAACATGATTAGTTTCTTATCTAGGAAACGGTAACGACGTGAGTCTGTTCACTGGTTTTTATTGCTGTGGATTCAGTATTAATCGCTTTCGCACTTATTACGTGAAAGTGAGAACTAGGGTATTTAGTGATCTGGATTATTATGTGGCTTTTACTTTTATAGGTGGATAGGTTGGTTGCTGAGCACTTGATGAGCTACAAAAAGAAAATTACTATTAATGACCGTTGAGAGTATCTAATTACTTTTAACGTGTAGTTTTCTTAATCTTTCGAAGAGATCCGAAGTAGCACAAGCGCACAAAACATGTAATTTCGTTTACTAAACTGATATTAATGGTATATATTCCGTAACTAAACACCGTCCATGAAATAGTAACACTGGAAACTTTAGTTAATCGTGTGTGAACACTGAACTCTTCTTAAACGCGTTTATATGACTTTTTTGTATGCGTTTTGGTAGCGCCCTTGATGATACGTATCATCTCACAGAACTAATTTAGATAGCTGCATGCATGTTAATAATCCTCAGATGAAATGTTTTCTCAATTCCAGGTCAACGTGAAGTATTCACTTCGAATAGGTATCACACAAACGTTGCACAGCCTACTTAGCAATCACAAAAAGTGGTGTGCCATAAATATCGCAAAACAGTAAGATTCAAGGCGCGTGCCTCACAGATGTGACTTTCTAGACATTACGTATTCGCCGCGGGCTTCACCGGGATAACGATATTTATACAGTTTTGCAAACGCATAAGATTGAATTCTTAAGATTACGGAATGATGTCGTATTGTTTTTGCTCAATACTAGAGCTCGTGATTGAATGTAAGTTGGTTCAAATCTGCATGAAGCAACTTAAATGTATGTGATGTTGTCCGCATTTATTTATTTATTTATTTAAAATCATGTCAGTGATGCTCAAGGACACACATTTTGAGTCTGCATGATGTAATACCAATTTATTAATCACTTTTTAAACCATTATTTGTATTTACCTTTTGCGGTAAAAAGCCCTTTCAAGTTAAGGCAACAATAGCCAGAAATTATGGTTTAAAACATCTACCATATTTAGCTCGAAAAATTTATGAAGCAGTCCGTAGAAAAAGCAAAATAAATCATACAAGCAAGGGACGGAGATATTTTGTGTACCTCTAGACATTAATATTTGTGAAAAATGTTTTCGTCATTAATGTTTCTGTTTTTTATTTTATGTTAAATGCCAGAAGCGAGTTAATTAAAGATCTAAAGACTGGTTGAAAAAAAAAATGAAGATACATGTTTATATTTTGTTCTTTTGTCTTTTAACACACAATATTGTTCTATTCTATATATAACTCCATAATACATGAAACACGTCGATCTAGTATATTATTTTGATTGCCGATGGGTTCACATTAAACACAAAGGTATTTTATGAGTGAACAAACAAACGTTACAAAACCGGACGTTTCAATATTATTTTAATATCGAAAGCAAACATTCATATTTTCATTGGCAGGTGTATGCAGTAGCCCAGAAGTGACAACAATTGAAAATGAACTTTACTGAGTGGTAATAAGGTTGGTGCCACTGATGTGTCGACTGTACAAACAGACCAAAACAAAAGCCCAGTGAATGTTTTAACCGAGTTTATTTAGCTACAAACGAATATCGACAATTAATATTTGCGGAATCACGGTTTTTCAGTGCAGTTTAATAAGGAGGCTTTGCTTTTATTGTTGCCGATATGTTTGCACACGTAACTGCATATTGTGTTGTGAAATAATCTCTTTTGCGTCAATAAACGATTACCGCAATGGGATTTAATCCTTTGAAATGTGAACTCGTTGGAGCTTTCATGAACATTCAAATCACATGCATAAAAAGTAACTCTGATTTTTACCGATAATTTACATCTATACTTCTATACTAATATATAAAGTTGAAGAGTTTGTTTGTTTGTTTGTTTGTTTGAACGCGCTAATCTCAGGAACTACGGGTCGAAATTAAAAAAATATTTTTGTGTTGAATAGACCTTTCATCGAGGAAGGCTTTAGGCTATAAATCATCACGCTGCGACTAATAGGAGCGAAGATAGAATAAAAATGAACAATGAAATATATCTTCTACCCACGGGGACGAAGTCGCGGGCAACAACTAGTACATAATATGCCGAATGATTGTTGTTTGCAAAGCAAGATCGGTACGGGACTTTTATTCCTTATATATATATAAACTAGACTTATAAATACCTAAATTCTAGGTGTACTTAGTTAAAAAATTGTGAGTCTTATATTCGTATATGCACATATTTTGGGTTCTAAGCTAGAAGGTTGATATCAATCATAGTGTAAGGTTTATTTTTTAATTAAACTCGTTGCATTCTGAAGATAAATCCAGATGAGTCCCTGCTAGACAATAGTGTCTTCCATTCCATTCAAGTCATTTTATCAAGCTGGCACCAAGATTTTTAATCTGTCTTTTAAATTCGCATTTTAAAATAGACTTGTATTACTCGAACAATTTTTTTTAAAGACAAATGGGTTCATTCTCTATTTCTTCTATCCTTGAAAAGATCTAATAAATCTAAAGTAACCGCTTACGGAAAACGTCTTTTGTTTCACATTATAGAAATTAGTTTCTAAAATAATGCTGACCTGTGCCCTAACTGTAGAATATCAAAGAAGGATAGCAGCGTTAGTGCAAGCGAGACACAGCTACGCGAATTAGAGAGCGCTATCTCACTCCCACATTGGGTCTTAAGAACTCATAATACCGTGGACACAGTATTCTATTTAGCCATGGCCTACTTTTCAGATGTCAAGTATAATACAACAACAATAGGAAGATTTTAACATTAGCCTCAAGGTCGCTAATGAATGAGCCTCAAAAATAAGAAAACTGTTTCCAGAGATGAATGGCCCTGGTTTCCACATTCATTTTAAAGCTATTCATCATGAAAACTGTCTTTTGTATGTTTTAATGCTGCTTTCATTAATCTGGTGTGTTTTATGCCGTATTTGTGAACAGCAAGATGAACACGTAATTAAACCCGCGTAATTAAGTGTCATTTTTGATCATAAAATAATTATAAATCGGTGTACAATATTCAAATTTAGAGGTCCTCTAATTGTCAGTCACTGCTGTATATTCCCGGCGATAACTTATTTATATAGAATTTAATTACAAAGATTTTTATGATTATGTTTTTTTTTAAGACAATAAATACTAAGACACGTATAAGTTTTAGTATGTAAGTCATCAAAGGGCAACCCAATGGGGAATTATAAAGCAGCAACTGACATGCCTACAGGGCTACAGTCCACCCTATCAGCAATCATCTTCACAATGCTGATGCAGCTAGCCCTCACCTTGGGCAGTACACAAAACAGTCGCAAAACGCAGAACAAACATTAAAAGAACCAAGTTTGAGAAACAAAGGGAAATAAATATTAATTTGTCGACACCCTAAAGTATCTGTTAGCGAAAGTTATTAAAAATGTAGCCGGCCCATTTCAAACACATTTATTTCGTTTAAGCCTGAATAAACAGCTAAGTTAAAATAACGAGGAACCGTAATTCGTTGTTATGAGATTGAAAGCAGAGCGACCTGTTTGTGACCTGTCCTTGCGGCATGCGATAGTATTTACAGAAGGTTTGATCGACAATGTTCACGAAACTAAATTACAGAAATAAATAATTACTATTTTCATTGTATAGGGCGTCTACGTTTTGAAGCAATATAGGAGTATGTGATAGGAGTTATTGAAAAGAGATCCACCAAAGAGACCACCGGTGTTCGTGTGGTGCCTTTCCACAATTGCAACAGACGCAGCAGTTGCCGATTTTTAACAATTAAGAGTGCAGATAATTGGTCATTGTTATGGTTCCGTACAAAAAGGGTTAAAAACGCTTCACTGTTTGTCGGTCCGTCTGTCACCAGGCTGTCATGTCATAGCTAGATTGGGGCAATTTTCACAGATTATGTTATTCCGTTGCCGCAGTTGCAACAAGGAATCAAAAAAACAAAATTGCGGTGAACCGACATATCTTTTCTTAAACAAAATAAATTAAAGCTGAAACAATTAGCCTTCTGTTCCTACTTCATCCTCAACCCTTCGCAGATTTACCTAGGGTCAAGGTGAAGGTCACACGTGTGTTCCAATGTGCTAATGTGACCCCCAGAGGAATTCGTGAGCTAAAGAAATGCTAAATGTATTGTTATTACTAGGTTTCTTATAAAAGATGAAAATCTTGGAGCTAGTTATGTTATATAACAAAAGGATTTGTTATCTCAGCACTAATTAACTTGCCTGTCCCTGTAGATATTAGTTTTTGGAAGCGTGTAAGCTGATTTTGAGATTTGATTAATATCAAAGGATTTAGAAAATAAGGGATTTCTTTTTCTGCCGTTTTAGAGTTGAATGAGCGGTAGTTGTTTGTGATGTTTTTTTTATCTGCACCTCCAATTAATTGGAAAACGGACATTGGAAAGAGAAGATGAATAAGGAAGAGACCAGAGTCACCAAATCCAATTGTACCATTTTAGACCAAATCTAAATGTTCAGTTTATGCGATCAGTATAAAACTTGTTTTTATAACAAAAAGTTACGGTTATGATGTCTATAATAATTAATACTTACTTATCGAATATTCCTACGTTATACTGTTTTGAAAACTGATTACTATTATCGCCTATTTAATTACTGCCTGCACAGCTACTGTACCTATATACTTGGCTTATTGGACACAGACTTCTAGCTTACCTACTCCTTACAAATCAGGATCGTGAGTTTGAAACAAGTCTTCAATCTCCACAACTAGTTCAGAAACAAGGAACATTTATAAATAGTGTCAAGTCGTATATCACAAGTTTTAGCGTTTCAACAGTGAAACGGGAAAGTAGCGTATTGTTTTGTCTAACAATAAGTTTTTGATTTACCGTTTTTGTAATTACGGTGAAATACTGCTATTTTTGTTTCTTGTGTTTAGTTGAAAATATGAAAGGTAAAGGCACGCCGCGTGGTTATAATGGGTATGTCGAATCGGTGTTTTATTTGTTGTGCGAATGTGAAAATACGTTTTTAACTATGTAAGGTATTCTTACTCAAATTATGAATACCGGTAAAAGCCTTCTTGACTATAATATATGACTAAGTCTATATGAATATAATAACACCGTTTATGTATATGTTCTATTGCTGGAAGCAGGTATACTCCCTTAGAGGAAGGATTTGAGCATTGATCACCACGCTAGCTCACTGCGGGTTGCGGATTTCAGATTCCAGTAATTAGAACCCAGGTTTCCTGATGACGTTTTCCTTTAGTAGGTATGTGCATTCGCGACATACCATAATGCCAATTACCTCATTTAGAATGGTCAAAATCCTGGGATCACGAAGGTAATAATGACTTAAAGAAAGTACAAAAAGACATCCCTTATCTATGTTGAAAATACCTACAAAGTACCTATGTCATCAATGAACAATGATAAAATAACTATACTCATTGATCACTGCCGATCCCAAAACGCGATACCGATGCGATATAACGTATAACCCCAAATTGGTATGTTGTAATACAAACCAATAACAATGTGACAGCCGCGTGCCACTGTTCGCGGGTTTCGTGCGCCGGCGCCGGTCTACGCGTTGCGTCACGAGAGTAGGGTGACCATGGTGTACTGAATAGTGTGGAAAATTATTTATGATTATTACGATTATGTGTCAAGTGTGTTTTTATAGATAGATATGGTTTATTTGAAATTAGACTTAATCGTTTTACTATTTCGGTTCGGAAAGGCGTTTCGGATTTTTTGAAAAAAAGCTCGAGATTTCCTTTTTCATAATTTAGAGTTAAATTTAAACGTATGTTTGTGTCCTTTGGCTGGCGTGACTTATAATGACATAAAATAGAAATGAAATCAGCAACAAAAAATAGTTATTCAGCAGATTCGATTCCCATCATTTATCAAAAGTTTATTTCAAAACATTACTATTACTGACTGATGAATAAATGTATAAATGTCCTCAATAACATAAAACCATGGCCACCTGACCGGTGCGTTAGCCGGTAGCAGTCGCGCGCATGTCAATACGCTCAGCGAAAGTGATTATCATTCCATTACAGAGCGCTTGCGCAATACACAAGTATTCACCGCTCTTACGTTTTTAATTTATTGTTATTTACTATATGGATTTATGGGACGGACGTGCCCGGAAATATTGGAAGTACAGATTTGGGTGGCTTGCTCTATAAGTAAATGAACTGATATGTATATATATATACATTTTTCGGCTTCTGGAAGGCAAGGAGTATGGATAGAGTGGTAAAACTTATACTGGTTTTGAAAGACTAAAAGAAAAGTTTTTTTTTCATGAATGTTGTCCTGTTTTAGTCACATCGTGAGGCTCATTTACTATGAAATGAAGCTACTATGTAGTTGCTCCTCCAAGAGTCTTTAATTGAGACTCGGTTTGGATCCAATCCCGGTAAAAACGCGTGAATCATGAAGTCTCTTATTTACAGTTCTCTGTTACAGATCGAAAACAAATCACAAACAGCTAATTTCATACGTACTATACAGCACGTATGAAATCAATAGCGCAAGTAAAGAAATAGTCATAACTAGAACATGAATCTACGAGTAGTGAGCAAATTATTAGTTTAGAATTATTTATTCTTGATGGTAATCTTCTCACTTGCATTTTACGAGTAAACACAGTAATAAAAACTCTAGCATAGAAAAATACCTACTTCAAATAGTTATTCAACATTATATCTACCTGTTTCATAATTAATGGCGGGTTTAGGAAGAGGAGCAGTTTCTTCTGGAATATAAGACTTTAATAAGAGCCGTCTGCCTTTGTTTTAAGGTCTCCGGGGAAATTCTAAGTTAGATAAGTGGGAGGTAACGTTGTGTAAAGTCGTCTGATTTATAAGGTGTTTTAATGTCCTAAGTTATGTTCCTACTGCTCATGTAGGTAGACTGAAAGTTCTCAGAGAAGCGTAATGTGATTTTAAATCTAGTATTATACAGCTGAAGAGTTTGTTTGTTACAGCAGTAATTTAAGGAAATATTCATTCTACTTGTAAAATCTTATAAGTGTTAAATAGATCATTTAATAAGTTATAATTCATAGGAGCAGATAAGTAATTAAGTTAAAAAAGGGTAGTAAATTCGGTCGTAAAATTTTCGTAAAAAATCGTGTCATTAATTTATTTAGGCTACAATACCATTACCATAACTGCAGAATACTGAGACATGACTAGACACATACGTGCTAAATATAAATCAGTCACCACCTCAGTGTGACAGAGAAGGCATAAATCTGATGTGCAAATTAAAACTGATTGAAAAATGACGATGTTTTCTTTGAACAAAGTAACGAAAAAAAAAACACTAGTACTTACATAGTAGAAATACTGTTAACATTTTCGTAGTAATTATTTAAGGTAGGTTTAATGTATACGTGTAATAGGCGTAACGGATAAATCAATCAGAAATTCGTTCCATACAATGATTGGGTAACCACTAGGTTTATTTAATAGCATAAGAATCGCTGTATTTAAACCTATTAAAAATCCTATTCGAAAAAGGTTTTTTTTACGCTTTAAAGGGAGGAAAAAGTATTTAATTAAAGCCAATTTCCCAAAGCTATTAGATGTTTTTTGTTAAGGAAAAGCGACTTAGATTTGTGAACTAATTCGAAGTGGAAACAGGATTGATTGGACGACCGTGATTAACTTGGAGTTGTGTGCGAGGGATTGATCGAAAAGGTGTTTTATTACCTTCTTAGCTACTACTAAAAATAAAATAAAGTTTGAAGAAAAATCACAAAAAAGTATTGTCTAAATAAATACGACGAATTATGAAATTAAGCCTCACATTGCAGATTTAGCTTAAATATCTTTATACTGCACGGATAGCCGAGTGGTTTACATGTAATATAGGTCACACCGACAAACAAAATCTCGTGGATTTGATCCCGCGTAGGACAAGCGTTTGTGTGATCCTCGAACGCTTGTCCTGAGTCTGGGTGTCTCTTGTGCATGGAATTTGAATGTATATGAAAGTCAATCATTAAATTCCGTACAGCAGAGTCGTGATTCAATAAAAAATACCTAAGAATACTTTGACGATAGCGAACGTGCAAAGGCCTACACTAGGTAGTAGGTACCTAATTCATAAAGTTGATGCTAGTCCAAACTTCTGTACATATTTATTTTTTCAAACGAAGGCATATTAAATAAAGGATATCAATCTACCCAAAAATAAAACTGTCCTCAAAAAGTGAGGCCGGGTTTAGTAAATTATTTTCTACCTTATTTATTTTCGTGGGCGGCTATCAAAAAATAAACATTAATGTCGAAGTTTACAGACCATTGTCGGCAGTAGATTGGGTCGGTATGTTTGCCATCTCTGCGTAAACACTCTGTTTTCATAGAAAAATGTTGGCCCTGGGGGCTTAGCATCACCTCTAAAATTAAGACTTGCTTTTGTTGAAAAGGGACGCTGCTCTACGCAGTTTATAGTGCTGTTTCTTTCCCACGTCTTAGAGTCCCGTTTGAGGAGGAAGTGGTAAGCCCCCAGGCAGGAGTGACAAATCGTTGGAGCTTGTATCAAATAACTTTCGTCTCCGAAGGTTGTTTACGGTTAGTTTTATGTAGAGTTTAGTGGTTATGTCGCGTTTAGTGTTCTTGTTGAAACTGCTGTTACGAAATGGGGTATAAACTTGTATAGTAGGTGTATGGAGTGGAGGTTTAACTGGTAGATTGTTTTAATCGACTTTTAAAATATGAGAAGAAAAAAACATGTTTAAGCTTGATTGCAGTTCACAAGTTCGCTGAAAAATCAAAATCAAAATGTTTTTATTTCAAGTAGGACGTTAATTCGAAACCAGCGTCTTTAAGTGCTCGGTTCTAAAATGTCATTCTCATGGAGAAGTAAATTTTGGAGTACATGTCATTTCTTAAGTATTAATCTAAATAGTCTAATATGCGTTATACCTAAAAACATACCCTGTTGTTGCTTAAAGCTTGATCACAAATTGTAAGTGACACAGGTATGTAGAAATGAAAATACCAACGTCACTTGATTCAGCAGAACGATAGAAATATCTTAATACATGAGAAATGTCTGGCATTTATCTCATAACGTAGGTTGCGTTTTGGTTAATTTACGAATGTTTTCGCTGTTTGTTTACGTTGTAGGAGATTTACACGTAATTTTTCGAGGTTTTTATATGGATTCTCATTTATGAAATGTTTTGAACAGCAGCGTTATTTTTGTCAGTCAGAATGTTGTGGAAACTGTATTGATAAGGAGATATTATATTTGTAAACATTTGTTTGGTTGTCTGGTTTGCAGTTGTTCTCAACTTTCGGTCGGTCATTGCAGACAAACAAGGTGACGAGTAATTTATATTTATTAAGATAACAAAGAGGTTATAAGTTATATAATTTTGTGACATCGTAGGGGGTGATTTTAGGATTGATTTTAGACGTTATATTTTCAATAGAAACCTATTCACACACCTATCACATACTTGTTTTACGTTATCCCAAAACATCTATCAACATAGTTTGCTGCCTGCAAATATTTTATTACTGAGTTTGTCAAACTGTTATTTCAGGTAATTGGATACCTTTCGTGGAGGCCAAGAAGTTAGGAACTTGTTCCAGTGTTCATTACATTTGTTTGGCTTCAGGGTATCAGGACGAAATCATCATCATCTGAAACTTTTAAAATCGATTATTTATACTTATGGCGACATTTTATTAAATTGTCATTTTTATACCCGTATTCTTTTCTTTTGTACGGAGGACATAAAGTGATTAAATTAAACTATTGTGTGACGTCATTTTTGTGTACTATTTTGAGAAGTCGTTGCGCCACAGCCCTCTCTCCTAAGATTTAAAGACTTAATTACGTGTCTAATACTTTTTAATTATCTATCTGACGGACTAAAAGGTTTACTTTTTATAATGTTCGGAAAATATTGGATTGTGATGGATAGAAATTGGTTTTTCTGAAACCCGAAAAATGAGTGCTTATTCTTCTAGTGTAAAAAAAATCAATTCAATTTAACTATTTTCTAGGAAGTTAGTTAAATCACGTTTAAGAATGATGTTACTAAGACTTACATACTAAAGCATTCGTAACTGACAAACGAACAGAAATTCAAAAATGTCTTAAATAAATTTACATCTCAACAGAATACAGTATCATGCAAATTAATGAACTTCTGACGTAATTTAGTTACAATAGAAATGTAAAGGATTTATATAATTATTCTAACTGCTGAAAATGGATAAGACTATTATTAAATTATGATATAACCTATCGAGTTTCAATTTGTGTAGACATCTTTTAAATGCTGTTTTTTCTTTCAGACGGGAAATCATCAAATTTCTCATCCCGCTATGGGTGGAGAGGAAGGGAGTGACAGACTTTTCCTAAAAAAGGTATTGCCGCTCTGGAATTAGTAATAAAAATTCTATCATATAGAAATCGGTGCTCAACACATCTTTGAAATAGTCGTAAAAGCTTATACATCGTTGAAATAGCCCTGAAAATGACAGATGGTTGGATGTTGAATTTTTAATGTCAATCATTTTCAAGTTGCCGTTAAATCTAATGTAGACAACAGCATCATCAAGATGGAATGTACTTACTAAGAACGACCACATGTAGATTCTAGTATATCTTAAGCTGAAATTATGTTTTAGTATCAGGGGCAACGGGCCAAAGAAAGCAAAATAACGCTACGAGAAGACCAACTCAATCAATCAATATATTCGGCCTATTGAGGCCCACAGCTGGACATAGGCCTCACCCAAGCTATATCCAACACCCGGTCCTCCGACTTCCGCATCCCAGGAAACGAAGAAGAGCTACTCGAATGTGACTAGATCTAAAACTAACGGTAACTCAAACTAAAGCGATGATTGATTGATATACTAGCTTTACCAATTCACCTGCATACGTTAAACATTAGTGTCAAAATATTTGTTGAATAGATCTCGTTTGCTTAATTGCGTTTTGGGTGCGGAAGTAATTATATATTCACGTTCCACAACCATTGGTTTAATATCGAAATCCTGTTATTTTATGAGCAACCGACGAGTAATGTGTAAAATGAGATTAGTCTGATATTGAACTTGTTAAGCGGTGGGTAACAAGGAAACTTAATAACAATTGATTTTTCAAAATGTTTTCCAAATTTACGAAAATGACAAAGGTCAACAATCTTGGTGTCACTTTTGTCAAAACAAACTCATAAACTGATATCAAGGAGGTACCAAATTAAATGTGTCAGTCGTTTAACCACTGAAGTAAATCAATAATGTTTGGTTTCTTAGGTTTACGCGAATGTTAGACATTGAAACGAAACTACTTTTACGGTTTTTATCGCGGTTTAATTTTAGATTTTAGTTCCCGATGTTTCGACATCTAAAGTTAAACCTCGATAAAATCCGTATAAGTACTAACTGGGCATATTAAATGATGTAACGGTTTACTCACGCGTATTTATCGAGGTAGCCACTAGCCGATAAATACGCGATATTCTCACGATATAACTGGGCATATCTTGCATCTATACCTACTAACGATGCTATACAGCGGTGGAAATTGCTAAAACTAAAATAAGTTAAATATCAAAAGTACTATTTCTATTAAACAAAGAGAAAAAGTCAAAATCAAATAAAACCTTATAAAACAAAACACAACGTAGAATAGAACAACAGGAATTAAAACAGAAGAACAGAAATAGAAACTATAACAGCAATTCAACAAGAAACAAAAGAAAAAATCAAATAACAGAAGTAGAAAACTTGAAAGAGAACGTTGATTGTTTTAAAATGAAACCTGTGAATATTTGATAAGGCAGGGGACCTAATATTTATATTAAACACGGTCCAAAGCGGGACTGGGTCAAGGTCTCGCCGAGCACAGAACTAAATTTGATTTGTTCTGCCTTGGGACTATTTTAATTCCTCGTTTTGATTTTCTATTTGAAATGTTTTGTGTTTTTCTTTTTGTGATAAAGGTGTGATTTGTTTATAATTGACCAGTAACTTATAACACGAATAAAATGTTTGTCAAAGAGTTGTTACATTTTTAAAGCGTACTACTGTTTTGTAGGCCATTGGTGAACATCAATTTAACCAGTCTAGTAAATAGGATGGCTGTGAAAGGGGAAACTTTGTATCTAACAGCGGGTGAAATTAGGAAAGGCCCAGCAGTGGGTCATTCCAGGCCAATATAATGACGATGATAACGGGAATGTTTTATTATATTTTTTGACTTACGTAATTTTGGTACTTTATAACCAGCTGCTGCCAACGGCTCTACCCGAGACAAATCAATCCAGATTATACAATATCTGTGTATCAAACGTCCGATACCAAAAATCCATATTACAAACTTTCGCGCATAATATAACGAGAAGGATTAAGCCACTCTTAGCTAAAATCTTATAAGTCAATATGAATGTTTTAAATAAAACTTCGTATAAAATATATGGGAACAAAGATAAATAACACTCACACGTTCCCTCACCTCCTTCAAGAACAATAAATATATCTCCGCAGTTGGAAGTGTTAGCACTCAATAAATTGTTCATGACAAGGGTACTTAAAGTAACAAGGGATGATAGAACTGTTCACAGATAAACCCTTTGTTTTAGCGGCCATCGTTTATATGATAAATGTTTGGAAGTATGCCTGTTGAGATATTGTGAAACAAAGGTTTTATGTCAGGTAATCAGGGTGGTTTGTTGTGTAGGAGAAAAATGATTATCTCCTTTCAGATTATGGACTATTTCTGTAATTGTTTCACATAGTAGGGTGGGCGATACGAGGAGCTGTCTATGTAAAAGTGACGTTCTTGATAAATGGATTTTGATTTTTGATTTTGATATGATCATCCAGATGAGGTTGTGAATAGCTCGAGGTACACTTTCACCTTTAAGTTTTTTTATTGAGGTAATGATATCTGCAATTGCAAGGGCTAAATTCCATTTTGGGCTGAAGAACAGCTTTCCATTACGGGCTCAAGACTCAAAACCAGAATTTTTCATCAAAACAACCACATTTTTCCTTAATACATTTAATGACAGCGTAGTATTACATTACTTACAGCGAGATAATCCGCGAAGGAAAAAAAGAGAGGGAATTATATCACGTGTAATGGCGTTAACCGTACCTCGGTCATTAGTATAAAACAATTAGGGCGAGCTCTAATGAACGTCATACTGTCGCAAACAGTGTCGGGGAAAACAAGTGCCGAAAATAATGAGGAGGATGAAATAGTGGCAAAAATGTACGACTTCTATGATGCTTGAAAGGTATTCATGTAAGTAAGGTTTTGGAAAAACTCGGATATAATATTATGGCCATCAAAAAAGAAGTTTATTGAAAAAGTTGGGGTCTTCAATCGGCTGATGAAAAATTGCATTCAATTCATATCTATGACCCTAAAGATAAAGCTGATGAACATTTGTGTACACTATGAGAAACAGTTTACTGGTACGGGTATATAATTATGAAAACAATTTCGTACGAAAACCCAATTTAGTTTTTCACAATATATTGTAACTTTCTTACAACAATATGTCTTTACATTAAGAAGGTTTGTAAAATATGATCATGCATTAACTAACACGACGAATATACTATATGGATATTAGGTAAATATACAAAAATATTCGGAAACACGTAAGCGAGTATCGGATGTCGGATCTCGTAATGAAATTAATCGGATGAGGAAAACAGTAGTCGGAAAATGCCTTTCGCGTAAATGAGACGAAAGAGCTTTGGATATTATAACAAATATCGTTGAGTATGCTTTTGGAATTACAAGACTTTTCTCAATCCTCTTTCTCGTTGGAACTAATGTACTCTATAGTAAGTAACAATTACCAACAAAAACCAATTAAAGTGACCGGCTTAACCTCAAATTTATTTGTTTCTTAGCGTCAACGAACTTTTTTTATTTTTTAGCCTATTTGTTCATACCCTCAGTGTCACCGGTTAGCACTTGATCGGTTATTTATTTATATTAATAGTAAGATGCAGGTACATACTTGTACTATCAATACAGATATTACTATTTAAAATAATGTTGTCCTCACCTCTCAGAATCCATGACGCTAATATTTTCAGTGGGGATCCAGTTTTGACGAATTTTGTCTGCTCCGCGTTAAACTGTAACAAAACATAACAATATTTCACTTTATTAAAACAAATGTTGGTGTATTGCTAATTGGTTTGAATATTTGGAGGTCTATAATTTGTTGTTTGAATAGTAAGCTTTTTTAAGATATATTTTATTAATGTTGTTTTTGTTAGTTTAGTTTTCAGGTAGGCATGATAATGACTGGTTTGTTGGTCAATTAGTTGGTGGCCTTGACTGCTATACCGGAGATCGTGGATTCGATTGCTATTCAGGACATAATGTTTCAATAACATGATGGTATCAGCCAAATGCGAACGAAAGGTTATTTTATGTATGTAGTATAAAAAGAAAATCAAAACCATCTTTAATTTTAAATTGAAATAAATCTAGAAATCCTTGAATTCAGAATAACATAAAATATCTACAACAATGTTAGCTTGCCATAAAAGAGAGACATATCGAATTTAAATCGACGTTTTCCGAAGGACGCGACGCAACGACGACTGCTTTCTGCGTGAGATCACCAGACATTTCCGCAATTTTCTTTTATTTATGACTTTATTTTGATCTAGTTACAAAGTTATCTAAGGTTATATGTTTTTCTTCTAGTAGTTTTAACGTGGTTGGAATTATGACGATTTTAAAAACCGGTGTAAATATCAGTCTTCAACATTTAAATTGGAATCTGGAGGCTATATAAAAAGGCTGGTGCAAAAGTTAATTTTATCATCATTTCAGCCCATAGCTGTCCACTGCTGGACATAGGCTGCTCTATACGTTCTCCAGCGCGACCGGTTCATTACCACCTGCATCCAACAAAAAGTATGTTTATTTGATTTTTATAAGAAGGCTTTTATTCATTCGTGCAAACGTTATTTGGCTTAAGTACTTCACAAAATACTTCTACATCAAATACATTTTTCTAAGATTCAATTTAGAACATAAAATAAGTGCAGGTAACATAACCACCAGTCCTAAGTTACCGCATATAAATGTAAGAAGTATTTAAATGGTAATTTAATCAAATTGAACATTCTAGTGGAACTGGTAATACCGATCATTCGAAGGAAAAAGCTTTTCTATGTAGGAATGTGCAGAATTTACTACTTTCACTGCGTACATGTGTTCTTAGTATTTAATATAGATGTTAATTTGGCGTGTGCGCATGTTATGCAGACTTGGAAGATGTTGCAGGACGGGGCATTTAGTTTCTTTTACTAATGGCGACTGACTTTATTAAGACAAGGTGTTGTTTATATAATTTGTATCGTAAGGCACTAATTTAAATATCTGGCTACAGTTTATATCTCATATTTTTGTTCCCTTTTAGGTTTTCGAAGGAGCCGAAGGGTAAAAATTCAACGCTATAGAAGTGAAGTGAAGGCTCCGCTAGCCGTGATATCTAGGAAATTGCGATTAAAACTCTACGGTTTCATACCTGCTTGGCACAAGAAATTTTGTTGTGCAGCCTTTTTAAGATTACATGAACGATTTATTGCTATTTCATCATGTCGTTTTCAATAAAAAAGTACTAATCTCTAGACAAGTTTTACAAGTGTTTATTAAACCTAAAGAATTATAACTATGCTCGTATCTCCGGACGTCAAAGTATGAAAAAATCATTAAAATACTATCAGAACTGTAAAATAAAGAGAGAAAGAGGTTTTTAAGAATGGCTGGTTGCATCCTCATAATAAAGAACAACAACTATCAGTAGCACCCACATTGTCCTACATATTTCAAGAAAACACTGGAAATTATGTATCGTTGTAGCCCATATATTTACGCTTCACGTCACCCTAACGAGTTTCCGATACTCTGCAAAGATTGCTTGTTTGTCAAGTCATACTGACAATGCATTGAGGAAACTGGACTCAAAGAGGATGAAGAATACAAACTATGTTTGTTCATGTTATAGTAATTTGATACTGAACTAGTACCTGTACCCTTTCCCAACACTCGGAAAATTAAAGGCGGTGCTTTTAAAGCCGTTGTAGGATCACTATTACTGATGTAAATTTCTTTTTTAAAGGAGGACCTGTACCTTTTCGCAATATAGTGGGAAAAATAAAAACTGCATTTTTATAGCCGTTGTAGGATTGCTGTAGCTGATGTTTTTTTTTTAAAGAGGGAGACTCTAGCCTTCAAGCGGTTATTACCTACGAGTGTTTTTCATTCTCTTAATGAAATCAGATCTTAGCCCTGGTGTATCTGTGTTATACAGGTTAGGAGAGTCGTTTTTTAATGTTCCGTACCAACAGGGTAAAACGGAATCACAATACTGAAGTTCTGCTGTCTGTAAGTCTGCCCGTCTGTCTATTACTAGGCTGTATCTCATAATCTGTGATAGGTAAAAACATTGATTGATGTTAATCAAAGATTCTTATGGTCTTAAATTTGATGGGTAACCAATATTGTTTGCAAATTTATGCGGAATCCGATCTCGAAATGCCATTATTTTGAATACTATTTATCCCAAAATTCTTCCTGTCACAAAACAAAAGAATGACAGTCCTTTGAAAGTCCAGTACTCTTTCAATTACGTGTTACGAGCAACAGGCACATCCCTCGTGTCCGCAATCACGCAATAAATGCACAACAAGTAGAATGCAATCTTCTAAACGAGGTCCACTAAACAAATAGCTCGTTTGTATGGGAAATACGATTTTACCGGGCAAAGGATGGTTCAAGATGGAGGAAGACGCGGTAGATGTACAATGGCTAGCAAAAATGTGTACAAATAAAAATATGTACGCGATACAATAATTAACGTCATTTTTCTATGGAATTGTATGTTCTTTTGGTCTTTCAACTATATATTTGATGTAACGTCTTTCATAATCGTAATATTTACGCTCTTGATAAATATACCCACTCACACTCCTCAAGCGATGCCAATAAATTTCGCATAAGTAAATTCGCATTCGTTTTATATCACTTATAAGTTATATTATATTTATTTAATAGTTTATGTTCACAGAAAAACAAATCATGAAAGAAAATATGTTCAAGGATGAAAAACCGATAACAACTATGAAAACAAAGATTTTTGCTTGTGACTGTACGTGTTTTATGTTAGTAACATCTGTGGAAGTTTCCGTTTCTAATATTCATGTGTAATACCGCAGATATGTGTGGAGAATTGTATTTATTATCATTTTACCGAGGTTGTACCATCTGTGTTGCGAAGAATTAAGTTAGAATAGAATAGTAAGTGCTTGCCTTAAACATTGAATAATATAGAACTAAGAACTACCAAAATAAATTAAAATAGCTTTTCAGCAGGAATTTCATTTTTAACATGGGTACTATCATAAAATTTTATTAAAAAAATAAAATATTTTATAGTATATTAGTACTTCCGCCATAAAACGCAAAACGATGGAAAGTTTTGGGTCCACAGTCCACACCAATAGACAGACAACGGGACAGGTAAAGGAAGTAGGTGAGACTAGTATGTATAAAGGATTGCAACGCATTGCCATACACCGACACAAAAATGCGGATGACGTAGCACGGCGGTTCAGGTTTAGTCAGTAAAAGTCTGACTCTACCGATTTCCTCCCCCGAGGGAGTGGGTGTCCATAAGGACAAAACAAAGGTGAGAATACTATGTTCAAGATGATTCCGTTTTCTTCTAACTTAAACCATTTGCCTGTGGACGATATAACTTAGGACTGCGAAGTGGAGTGGAAGAACTTAAATGCTTCCAAGGTCACTAAACTCTTGTTTTTTATATTCGCTTCCAACTTTCCTAACTGTATTATGAATCTCTGAAGTACTCACCACTCCTCAAGATTTTAAGTGGCTTTTAGTAGTGACGTTAAATTGTGCGACGAATGTTTTTCGTGTTGAAAAAAACTTAGTTCATTGGGTTTTTGAAGCTATATAATTGTGAAGATTTGGGATATACGTATGGGTACGTCACGGGAAAAAATAATTATAAAAAAAACCTAGGGTTTGCGAGTCTATGACACGACGTCCGTTTGGTTCGTTAATGGCTAAAGAAAAACAGCTTTACAGTTTTAGCTTTTGGGGGTAGCCCTTAGAATGGAAAGTGTTCTATTACTAAAAAATATTATGAAGGATTGTTTTAAAAATGCGAAATAAACTTACTGTGTACCTATTTAAAGAATAGAATAAAAGAAAGTTGAAGAAGGGTTTAAATAGATCTGGAAAGGAAAAGATCGGTACCAATACTCATTGTAGAAAAAATAAACGGTACATTAGATTAACAATCACAATTTACAACATTCTTAAAGATAGCTAAGAAATGTAATTTCCTTAAAACTGAACGAAATGTCCAACAGAAAGATATCAGTCACAATGTGACGACACTCGACAGGCATTTCAACTTGACATCAGTATGATAACATAAAAGTTATAATCAAGTTTACGAAACTAAGATAATATTCTCGGACTTTTACGGACTTTAAGAAAAGTCATAACTTACTTTCATGGTCCTACCATGTCATCTTAAAATAATATTATTGTAGTTGTGGAAGAGTGACAGCGCTCTACATGACGAAGACTCTAGATGACTCTTTTTCACTTGCAATAATAATATTTTTGGTTGTGGTGATAGACTCTTACATGAAGATTTTTTATTATCCGACATGTAGTTGGCAGTGTTTTAATACACTGACAGTTTAATGTTACAATAATTGTAAAGAAAAATACATAATTTCTTACTTATTTCGTTACTCTAGAAACTTTTTATACAGAATAATCCTTAGTTACTACAACTGTTGAAAGACTCCTCTGTCTCATAACTATAAGGTATGTCTTGCTTTGCATTGCTTTTGTCTGTAGAGGTTAAGCGCTTATATGCAATTATTTCGCTACAAATAACAGTAGAATATGCGACATAACATTATTAATCTGCATTAAGTTATTATAAAAAAGTGGTTATAAATACGTCAATGTGCTACAATCATATTTTACTAAACTGCTAATAAATTTAAGCCAACGTTTCTCATACACAATCTGAAGCATAACTTACCAAAAAAAAAAAAAAACACTAGACCAAAACAAACTCATAGCTCATATCTTATTAAAAAAATCTAGGTTCTCAATCGACAAAAAACATTCCAGACATAAATTATATCGTAGTAAACTAGACCAGATGACTATCAACAATATTGTTCGATGGGAAACAGTTTCTACCGTATCGTTCACCCATTGATATAATTGTGAGAAAAGTTTTTATGCCAAAGATACGTATACTAGAGACTATGTAGAAAGTGAGGCAATTCCGTCTGTCTGTTAAAGCAAGAAGCGTGAATGAACGTCTCAATGATAAATAGAGGCTAATAGTGCTAGACATTACTCTAGGGGTACAGATCATAGATACAGAGGGAAGTGTCTGATTGCCGTAGTACTATCATTCGTGTCGCCAAACTAATTAGCTGTTTGACTCTCGTTGATCTTTGCAGCAAACTCAGTAGAGACAATAAAGGTTGATAATGCCTTTCGGAGCAGAGGGATTGTCCGAAAAGGTAAAGTAGAAAAATGCGTTAGTTTTAAAATGTCATATTGATCATCATCAGCTGGTGTGCAAACAGAGTGCTCAACAGTGTGTCATTCTGATGTAAATCAGTACGAATCGGTCTAAGGTTGATCGACATCTCCTAAAGCCACCACGCGCTCGTAGTCTGAGTGCCACTTCCTTCTACTTCTATGTGCTCCATGACAATGACAGATGGATTGTTAAGGCTTCGTTTGTAGTGAAATATGGTGGCAACTATTGGAAGGTTTACAGCATTATTGTAAGCAGAGCATTTGTTTAGTGCAGATTTTAATTAGCTGTATAACGAAAGATTTATGTTTTGTTTTTAACTTTTTTGGCCAAGAATTCAACGGCGAAATTCTATAGGCAGTTTAGATATTTAGTATAACATGAATAGGATGGATGCAAAAGGCAAGAGAGGCAGAGGGAATTTAGCAATTAGAGAAAACGCTGATCTGATTTTTCTAGGCCTATTTACAACGGCATTTATTTTGAAGGCATTTAAATCTAAATATCCGCTCCGTATGCGCTCATGTGTAATAATAGTTAAATAACATAGAGCTGTCAACTTGGACTGGTAGGCTTAATTAGAGAGAGCAATGGGTTTTAACATCTAAACAACAACTCTTTGTGTAATTTATATCGCTTTGAATCTTCTTTTTCTTTGAATGCCAAATACAATTTATATTAGCGATTGAGATTATGCAGAGTCAGCACAGGCGCGGGTGCCGAAACCAATCATATTGATATATCCCTTAGTTTCCTTTACGACACCCTTGGGTGAAGTAACGTCCGTTAAAGGTGAGATGATACAGATCTGTTACAGACGATGAATATATTCGATAACATTTTTAAAGCATTTACTGAAATTATTGACATTATAATATTTTGGTTGACTAAGCTCATTGCAACAACTATTTTATGAATAAAAATCCGTTGAACAGACCTCTATAAATAGCTAAAACCATCTTGATGATATCAGCAAACAAAAAACATAAACAAATACGTAGATTTTTTGCTCAGGCATTGATCACGAAGAAAAAAATTAACACCTTTTCTAATTGTGTGTATATTTGAATCTTACGTAAAACAACACTACGTTTAAAAAAACAAAGTTCTCTGGTCCTATCGCAGATATTTTTTTCTCTTTGTAACATCCTATACTTAGTTAATTACAGAATGTTTATCGGCGTCGCCTTTGCAGCGAGATCTAAAGCCAGCCAGGCACCACGGCAAAGAGTCAAAGAGGAAAGATCGATTGATTCATTAAGCACGTTCTTTCAGAGTCTAGAATTAAACTGGAGCGAGCACCCGGAATTTATTCACTTCAGCTGCAATTTAGAGTAGCTGGGTGAATATCTAACATAGTTTATAGATAAGAATGAATAAGTTATTCATAAAAATAAATGTGATGAAGTTGGTAGTAAGTTGGTGGTACCGCCATTGGACCAGCATGTAAGCATGTCAATATTTCAATATGCCAACTAAAAACAATTAATATAATTAACATAACGAATTGCCTAAATATATGATAAACCAGCTAGTAGGTACTCGAAAGTGTAACAAAAAAACTAAAATCCTTAAAACGATTAAATGAGACCGACCATATCTGTTAGATTTAGGAATCGATTCCAATGTTCAGATTGCTGCAATCGATATATATAAACAAGTAAATCGATTTATTTCTGCATAGATACATATCTAAATATCCAATATTGACCTTTGTCTGTCGGTCTGTGTGCCCGTGGGCAGAACAGGGCAACTGACACCGAAGATATACTAGTATTGTTCGTTACAAGTCACGAACAATGCGAAAACAACAATTTGGAATATTTAATTCTTTATTCTTACAATAAACGTCATAATACATACAATAATTTGTAATGTCATTTCTTAATTAACACTCAGTAATTAAATCCCAAGCTTTTGCATCAGAGAGGATAAACTTTTCTACTCTAAAAGCTAGACAAAGTTCCAGGTACTACAAAATAAAAACCTTCTTTTCATCGATACGTAACTGGAAAAAACAAAGGATCCTCTTATTGTCCACTGTTTTCAATTTCCAAGGAAATCTGTAACATCTTGTATGTGGATAATCATCCTCTAAGGGTCTGTTTTCTTGCACCGCATTTTCTCCTACATTGTACCACACACCAATACAATAGCCCTCGTGACTAACCCATAACGGCGCAGTTCCCCGCGCGGTCGCCCTGCAAACCCGACCTGACAAGCTACCATCCGCCCAGAAATATCGCCCGGCCTAGATGCAAAGCCTCACTGTCTGACAGACTAAGTTTAAGGTTAACTTCGTTTTGTATATTTATGCTTCGTAAGTACTGTCTTTCGTAGTTATTTTGTTATTTATTTATTTTATTTTATTAGGTTTGGAAAACATACAGTTTTAACAGCTTACAAAAACAACAAATTAGGGAACTATTAACCAATTACATGTTTTCGCATTTAAGTATCTATAAAGAGCATGCTTGAAAGAGAAAAGGATATAAACTATAAACTTATTTAGTATTTTAGTACATAAAAAACAATAAACATTTACACTATGATATTACTAGCGCAAGATACAACAGTTGTCGAACCAATGTTTTGTTAGAAATCGATTAAATACATGAGGCTTAGTAACGAATAAGTCCAGTTCAGAAAAGTTGATGAGCTTATTATAAGACTTTGCGCATCTTACAAAGAACGAATTCTGTCTGTAGTTCGTGTAGCAACGGGGTACGCTAAGAAGCAGGAAGGGTGTTCTAGCAGATCTAGTAGGAGCGCGTAAGTTAATCTTGGAGATAAGTTGCGGGGCGTCGATATAAGATTGTGCTAATTTGACGAGGAGAGAGATGTCTGATATTTTTCTTCTCTCCTCAAGAGGTAGTAAATGGTATCTTTTGCATCTCAACTCATAATTAGGGTCATAGGTTTTGCACTTGTGCTGCAAGTATCGCGTAAAGTTTCGTTGAACAGATTCCAGTCTAGAGGTATAGATGTCATACATTGGATTCCAAACCTGCGAACTGTACTCAAGTGAGCTACGAACAAAGGAGCAATATAATATTTTAATTATTTTGGGATCTTTAAACTGAGAACAAGACCTTTTTAAGAACCCCATGGCCTTGTTAGCTTTATTTACTATCTGATCTATGTGCTTCTCATAGGTCAGTTTGGAATCATGTATAACACCTAAATCTCGTATATAGTCTACTCTTTTCAGCTGGTCATTCTTTAAAGAATATATGTGGGTCGTGATGTTGGCTTTGCGAGTAAATGAGATTGTGTAACATTTAGACACGTTGAGTTCCAAATTGTTTATCTTACAATAATTTTCTAGTCTCCTAAGATCTTGTTGTAAATAGTAACAGTCACCGACATTATCTATGCGTTTAAAAATCTTCATGTCGTCTGCGTAAAGCAGGAATAATGAATTCTGAAAGCAAGTGTGGATGTCATTTATAAAGATGTTAAACAACAAGGGACCGAGAAGCGATCCTTGGGGTACTCCTGAGGGGACACAATACCGCTTCGACACAACGCCATTGACCACAACAGCCTGGGAACGATTTTTTATATAAGATGTTATCCAACGATATAAATTACCATGAATACCTGCGCAGAGAATTTTTTGTAAAAGAATATTATGGTCAATACGGTCAAAGCATTTACTGTAGTCTGTGAAAACACAATCCACCTGTCCTCCATCGTCCATACTTGCTGTAGTGAAGTCGATAAAGGACAGCAGGTTGGTAGTAGTCGAACTGATTTTTTATCTGAGTAGTTCCCATGGAACATTTATCGGGATAGAAATATAGTTTTTTTATTACATATTTTAATACAGCTCATATCTAGATCGCAGCGTTAATTCAGACCTATTTACGACATTTTTATATATTTTTAAGAAACTTTATTAACGATTTAATGAGTTTTGTTTTGCCAGTTACTACCAGCCTATAAATATCCTATTACTGGGCCTCTTCCCATATTGCCATAAAAAGAGGGTTTTGCCCTTGATCACGACGCTAACTCGCTTCGGGACCCACCATCAAACACCTTTTAATTTATTTTTGGTAACATGCAACTCACGCAACTCATTCAACGTCACAAACTTTACCAAGACTTGTATAATACTCTAATGTGATCCAATAAGGTTGTATACCGCTGTTTCTTTAACAAATCCCTCGCTGCCTCCCACACCTTGTGCTAGTTCCCGATACAGCTAATGGTGATCGTGACTGGTCCACGGAAGTTTCACTAGTCGAGTCCATTTGGCTAGCTGTTCCAATTTGCAGGCTTTTTTATTAACATCCTGTATCCTGGATTCTGTATCTTGTGTGATTCGACTATTATCGGTAAGCCATCCGGCTTTACTTAAATAATCTTTGCGATTTACTGTGGGAATTGATGTTTACCGAACATCAATTACTATTTTTACAGATAGGTTTTACTAGGTATTTGTCATAAATAAGCTATATTCCACATAGATATGCGAACAATAGACTCATTTGCTTGACATGTTATTGATACACAAGGTGGGTTTAAAAAGAAACGCCATCTACCAGAGAATCTGTAAATTTAGCTAAAGCTGGATTAGGAATTTAAGATTTCTTTAAAAATCTCGGGATTATCACACAACACATAGTTCCAAAGTATAAAAATAAATCCTTCACAGCCTGCACACCATCATTAATTCTAAGGCCATTCTTATTTAGAAGTCTGATTTAAATATCAACATCATTGAACTAAAGACCTATAATAAAATGAACAATAAAAAGACTAGACAAATAGTCTCCATAAGGAAGACGGTACCGAATATCGTCGTAACCCACGCAAAAGCTTAGAAAAAAAATCCGGCCAAGAGCGAGTAGGACTTCTTTAATTGATGTTAATTGTTAGTTCAAGTAGATTTGCGTGTCTAAATGACCTCTGTGCCCACGCGCAGCTTTATCATGAAATATTTATGGTCAACTTTTACTGTACTGTACTGTGTTGGATGGTAAGTACTTGGTGTCGGATGGTAAGTACTTGGTGTTGGATGGTAAGTATTTGGTGTTGGATGATAAGTACTTGGTGTTGGATGGCAAGTACTTTGTGTCGGATGGCAAGTACTTTTTGTTGGATCGTAAGTAACCGGTGTTGGATGGTAAGTAGGTACTTGGTGTTGGTTTTATTTTAGTATTCGTTGTTATATGCATCATCAGCGTGAAAATATCATCTGTGAAAATTTAGACTATCTAGTTATGACGGTTAATGATGCACAGCTAGACAGACAGAAGAACCAACAGACAGACAACGGTCCTCAGTAATATGTCCCACCTTCACATCCAAACAGGTCGCTGTTTTGATGTCGCCTTTAAATATATAACACAACAGCCAGAGGTATAAAAATATACTACTTAGGTATATAAATGAACATTTTGCACTTCATAACACAAACGACCTGTAACAAAAAATGCAATAACCAAGCATCTTTATTAAACTGAATGCCATAAAGTGATAGACGCTTGATATGAGCCCAGGGGCCCAAAGTTAATATCGAAGTTCATGCAACACGTAGCCGACACTTGTTGCCTCCAGACATGACATTAATCTCGGAAATGTATTGGAAGTATAACCTAGCTACTTCCTATGTATGGGATAGCAAAGAGTTTTAATGTGATTGCTAGTAATCTTGTTACGACTTATATAATATGAACATTAAGGTTTTCCACAATTGGGTAGAAGTCCCAATTTCTCGTAAAAGTATGCTCGATTTATGAGGCGGGTTATTGCTTATCACATTTTTTTTTAGATCAAGCGCAGAAGATTCTTTGAGATACTATTCCGATAAAGTAAAAATAAACCCCTATTACCTACTAAGGCTCTAGACTATCTGTCCGTTAGTCTTCAACCAAGCTTTTCATAAAGCTATTAAATAAAAATCTAGTAAAAATAAAAATCGAAGTTACGTAACGAAATTAAGCAAATAACTTGATGGGTGACCACATTTGATTTTCTTGAGCCTCAATATGGAACCCACTGAGTCACGAGAACGTCTCGCATTTGGCTGGTTACTCACACAACGACTAGCTAAAATGTAATTTTACAAGATAAAAAAAGACCAATTAAAAAGAGTTAATTTGATGCCGATTGAGCCAATTAAATGTCGTTAACATTTTACTCAACAAATTAATGGCGTACAGCTTAAGCCGTAATAACTATAAATTTAGAACATTACGTTGCGTTTAAAAAGGCACAGCTCAATTCCCAGTTAATATCTAGCGAAATTTATGGATCTTTTATAAACCTTTTATTACTTAGAAATTAAAATTGGAGTGAGCTAAGCCTACCACCACGTCTTAGTGTACGACAGGTGTGGAAGAGAGACAACAATACGTAACGTAGAGCAGCATCTCGCTTTAATGCAATAACTTTAATATAAAATTGGTTTGCAGGCATCCAAGTGTGTCCTAGTTCTTTAAGCAATTTCAGCCTATTTAGATTTGAAGATGTTAAATTGAGTTTAAGTTCTCTTCAAGTACTTCGAAATATATTTAATGTAGAATGTAGAAATCATAAAAGTTTTACGATTTAAATTTTAGCTCTTGAACCATAAACTCTTGATTTTTATATGGGGCAATAAGTACAGGCAATGCCCTAGATATTGCTGGCTTTCGCTATAAATAGCGAAATCCTAAAATGAAAACAATATTTTATTGAAATTCTTATGGAGTAACTTGGAGTTTATAAGTAGCTTATCGTTGGGGACAGAGAAAGGCTTATGAACAATGGCTTGGAAAACTCTTCATAATTCTAAGAAACTTTAAGCTGAAACTCGTTTAACTATTGTTGCCGCTAGAGCTCTGTGTTAGATATGTAGATTTATTTTTCTGTAAGAAGCAAAATTTTAAGTCCTACATACATTCCAGACGTCAATGGTAAGTGCCAGTAAGTCGTATTGGTCACTAAGAAATACCCTATTGCGCGAGGTGTTGCAGTTTCTATTTTTACTAACTTCTACTTGTTTTGAATCTAAGTGTCTTTGTGCTTGAGACTTGAAAGCTTGTGAAATCAACTGCGACACAATTATTAAATCTTTTTTAAGAGATTTAAAATCCATGTCGTAAATTCCCAAAAACAATATCACGTGACCTTGGTTTTTTTCCTCCGAGGATTGAAAATTAGTGAACCGAATGACTTGGTTTTACATACATTTGCATCTCTCTTTTCCCGAGTGATTTCATTTCATCGAACTGTGACACTAGAAAGCTTTTTTAACAGCTTTCCGACACTTCTGCAATAAATGCGAAGAATAAAACTTTGTCTATTTATCTGTTACAATTACACGTAATAAAATGAAATGAAATCATTTGTTCTGTAAGTAGGATTTACATGTCTGCTTTGAGAACGTTGGATTCGATATTTCCTATCTATATACCCGGAGAAAAAAAATGCCGAAACAAACTCAAGGGTTTCTTTGAAAGTCCAGTAAATTTAATATGACAACTATTCATGTTCCATATCCTACGCGTGCAGACTTGTGTACAAAAGCTAGCTTCTTCTACCAGAGAATCAAACCCACATCGCCTACACTAAGGTCATCTAATCATGTTTAATGAGAAACCGGTTTGACTTCGCATGTGTATTGAAATCTAACAACGTGGGTTCATCTAATCAGGTACGTCAGACAAAGGCATCAATAGATGGCCGGTATAGATAATTAACAATGCTAATCATAACACTTTCTTTTAATTCATTTATGATAATATCGAACCTTTAAACGCTAGTCATTAGTCCTTGTATAGTAGTTTTGCATAATGGCTTGATGAAAGTCTAGGGTTAGGTGGATAACTGAGTCCTGAAACCTCTTAGAGGTTATGGTTTATTCTGATCTGGTAATAAAAATAATAAAACATTAATTTATTTCCACAAATCACGGGAGATATGGGGGATATGGATGTAGGTACTGTAGAACTCCAAGCGAAACATTGTTGGCAAGAGTTTAAGTGAGATAAGAAAGGTAACTTATAGGCTTTCTTATCGGTTCTTGACCAAAACATATAATTTTGGTGTCTTTTGTCTATATATCTTCCTACTAGCTGTTGCCCGCGACTTCGTCCGCGTGGTTAGAAGATATAAGTTATAATTTATACCTGCCTTCTATCTATCTATCTGCCTTCTATCTATCTTGTAGGATTCAGTCAGCGTTTGCAATGTAAGCGCAAAAAAATTGTTTTTTACGACCTCACATTAGAAACCTCAAAAATTGTAGCCTATGTGTTATTCTGATGAATAAGCTATATTGTGGTAAAGTTTCATTCAAATCCATTCAGTAGTTTTTACGTGAAAGAGTAACAAACATCCATACATCCATATTTACAAACTTTCGCCTTTATAATAGTAGTAGGATTCTATCGTCCACGTTGGTCCTTGGTAAATAAAAAGCTTAATACAATTAATCCGAAGTCCAAATTCAATTTATTATTTAGTTTCATAGTTACATTAGGCATATTTCAATTTGCTGGTCTAAATCAATTAATTAGTGATGCCACTAATGGGAATTAAATGGCCTGTGGTTAGCCCATGCGAGGTCGGCATTAGATTTAATAATATATAACGGATTAAAATGTAATGTTTTAAGTTTTGCTTTATTTGTTATGTAAATTGTATTTTTCGTATATTTTACCATAGCTATGGTTTTAAACATCGTTAGTCTTGGATACACCGGTCTTCAAATGACTATAAAGCATGGTAATCATTGTAGATTAATTTGTTTATTTCGTTTTTTCGGTTAGAAAATCGTCTACTTCCGCTTTAGGTTGAGCGGAAGGGAATATCAGACTTTTACAGACTGAAACCACCCATTTTCCTTCCTTTACCTTTCTTGTACCGAAGCCAAGGTTAGATTTGATTCTAAGAGTTGCAAAAATCAGCTCAAAGTAAAGAATAAAGACTTAACATTTTAATGTCGCATAGCCATAAAATGACGCAAATTTGTTACCAACAAAAGAAGCCTTAAGAAGGAAATACGCCGAAACTGGAGCTCTTTCATCTTAAGTTTCCCTCTTCGAATAAATAAATTTAAACTCTAAAATCAAATTGAATATTTGTTGAGAACGAAGTGGACCAACTTGTTGCTAGGATCCGATTTCCGCCAAAGCCCGCCTCGCTCCGCTCTCGTATATAATCAGTTTGCAGAACTATTGATCGGGTTGTTCTTTCTTATTATATTGAAATACCTGGATAACATATAGGCCAAGATTTTAAAGATCAAAAGAGGTGGAATGACGTCTGAATTTTAAGAAAAGAGGTCACTATTGTAAAGTACAATAGGTGACCTCTTTTATAAACATTAATATGGTTGAAAAGGGGTAGGTACTACGAAAATTATACGCAATAGATGGCAAAAATATTCCTTTAGGAAATTTTGCAAATTACATAATATCACCATTCCAGAGAAGTTTATTAAGGTTGCTTTTAAGTAAAAAAGACGCCATGAAGCTTTTGACCTTAATTTATAGAAACGATCTACGCCTTCATTCAGGTGTAATGACATGTTCCAAATAGGCATAATTATATTTTGACTTAATTGTTGTAGTAAGTTTCGTGAGCCGGACTCATAATTATTTATTCAATTCGCTACCGCTTTGCCATTTGATTAAAGACTCAGGTTCGGACCGAAACTAGTCGGGCAATCCCGTTAAAAATACGAGTGAAAATAATGGTTCACTTAACTTGTAGATAAGTTTAACAACAAGGCTTACGACACTTGTTTAACATATACAAGCACATTACTCGTCAAATATTAATAAAGTGCGATAAACAAACGGAACTGGTATTGGATCAGTCCATGCTGTGATGTGCAATGGTATGGAGGCAAACGTTAAGTGCGGGAAGCAAACACGGAAAACAAGTTGTAAGGAACTTTAAAAACAATATTTAATTAAGTATTGGTGATCGAAGAAATGCTTTCACTGAGCTTTTTTTCTTTTTACAATGAATTGGTAATTTTGTCTAGATAATTAAAATATTTCAAAATTATGGTTAATAGACTGACTTTTGCGTTGATCTTAGGGACATGACAATGTTGTATCGCATTAAATTTGAAAAGAAAAACTTTAAATGTTTCGGAACAGCACACTTTTAGGATTTTGATTTTAATTCAATACTTTGGTGCCATTGCAAAGGACAGCGCTGGGAGAATTCTAACTTCTTACGCAGACATACCCTAGTCCTGTTTGCTAGAGGCTTTAGGATATCTTCAATATTCACTAATGATACGTCATCGTGTTCCATTACTTAATTCAGTCCAACAAACAATTCCAAAAAAGCAGAAGATCTAACATAAAATTTCACATCATCACAAGGATTATTACGTAATAATACCCTAACAAGATTATTACACCTTCTCAAAAGCTACGTGCTATAAATACGAACGTCTCACAATGAATAAGATATCACAAGGTCGATTGTTTAGCACGAGGGGCTTTCGATTGCGGATGTCTTTTGTTTTTACGAGTCCAATTTGCACCGTACTTATTATTAGGAATTTTCTGCATCAATTTGTAGGGGAGGCTGTGTTTGTAACGGCTTAGAATGTATTAGATGCTGGTTTAAGGTTTTGGTGTAGTTGCATGTAAGTTTGATGAGGAGTTAAAATATGAACAGAAAAGGATATAAAATCATTGCAACGCAGTTTTTTTGTGCTACCCAACTAAAATCATTAATTAATCAAAATGAAAAACTTACCAGTGAATAAAACTTTTATCTGCTGAATTGTAACACAAATGCAATTATAACCGTATTTCCATAAATCCCGTTCTACCCACATATTGATCACACTTTATCAATACAAATCAGGCACTATTGTTCGCGATAGTACTAGAAACGAAAATCATTGTACAACCGAGCAGGTGAGCATGCGCGTGAATGAACTAAAGATTGCTCTTGCGCAGGGTTAGTGACCTTCCCGATCAGGTCTACTCGTAATTTAATGATTATGAATCTTATTACTATATGCTTAAGGTATATATTTGAATGGGGATTGGTCTTTAAGCGGGAACATCAAAACTGTAATAATTAACTGGTAACTTCCGGTGGGCAGGTGCAAAAACATAAATGTGGGCGGATTTTTGCACCTCTTAACGGGTTATAATCAAGTTTTTTTGTGGAATTGGGTCAATATATTTTACAAACCAGAAATTCAATTAGCGACCTGCAAGCGGTTTCCTTTCTTTTTTCACTACAAGCATACAACCTTAAAGAAGTTCCATTAAGTTTAAAAAACATTAAAAGCCTTACCTTTAAACGAAAACTAATTACTTTAAACATCGTTAAAGTTAAGCAGTTACGTCGGTACATCAAAGAATCGCGTATTAAGTAGTAAAGAGGTTTACAGATAAATATTAGCCGAGTTATATCGAAAGTAGGTTACTAATTACGTAAACAATTAAACTCCTTGGGGATAACCCGTCGGTTGTGTGTTAAGGCACTTGGAAGTGACCCACGGAAGGACCGGTGAACCTCGGGGAACTTGACATCAGCTGATAATGGATTGAGGTCCTTGCTAAAAAGGATTTCTCAGAGGATTTCATTTTCATTAGGTTTAGGTTCTTATAGAAAATATAAATATTTGTTTTAATTCGAATAAATATATTACATGATCATTAGATGAAAATATTTATTTAATACAAACCTCTTCGTCTACTACATAAAAATAGAAGTCTACACTAATATTACGGAACCATATGATTTTGTATGTATGATTCAGTTTTACGCTTAAACGCCTGAATTTGATAAAATTATCCATATGGTATGGAGGTAGCCGACAGTCGCGAGATGCGAATACAAGCAAAAGAAAAAAACCTGAACAAAGTTTAATAAACATTTTATTGAAAATTTAATTATCTATACTTCTATATTAATATATACTAATATATAAAGCTGAAGAGTTTGTTTGTTTGTTTGTTTGAACCCGCTAATCTCAGGAACTACTGGTCCAAATCGAAAAATTCTTTTTGTGTGTTGTTTTTGTTTTAAACCACCACGCTGCGACTAATAGGATCGAAGATACAAGGGAAAATGTGAAAAAAATAGGGCAGGTATAAATCATAACTTATATCTTCTACCCACGGGGACGAAGTCGCGGGCAACAGCTAGCATATCAGATATATGAATAAAAAATTAAATACATTAAAGCGATGATAAAAAAGACATCCAACCATAGAAAGTATTATTAATATTTTATTAGAAGCGATCCTTAGGGTCACATAATGTTGTCTGATGTACATTCAAGTGAGTAATAGTGCGGAATTTGTTTACGGTTCAAAGGACCAGAGAGCTTTCTTCTTGGACCCTTTTGGGGACAATTCCTTGACAATTTTATATTATGTGTTAAGAGTAGTGGATGAGGGTGGGTGACTAAATATTTTTATTAGGTATGATTGATTTGAATTGCGTTTTGATAAGAATTATTTTAGTAAGTGATAGTCAATGATAACAATTTCGATGTCCCTTCGATGGACACAATAGTTAAACAATACGGCTGCACGGATAGCCGAGTGGTTGAGGTCATTACTGTGCGCGACGTGTCACTCGTTCGATACCAGCATTTATGATGTCAACTAATGGTTGTCTTGAGTGTCTTTGTGCATGCGACTTGAATGTTTGTGAAACTCCCCGCGAAACAAGGATTTGTTTTTGTAAAAAGATTTTTTTTGTATAGTAAATAGCAATACTAATATCATAATACGCCACAGTGCCGCAAAGGATGGGGAAATGGTTAAGTTACCTTTAGGATAACTGATAAACTTATGTATTTCTTGTGAAAGTATTTTAATCATTGCGACTTTTCTCAAGCATTTTAGTCTTTTATCTTGTCACATCTTATGACTGAAATTAACTATATACTTCAATAGGCACGAGGTAACTTCCACTTCAATTTACATACATAAAAAAAATTATAACCATAACGCTTAACCTTAACTTGACGGTTAACCACTAAAACATTTACTGCACAAGTTAGAGACCGCTGTATACTCGGGAGTATTCTCATAAACTTATACAAATAAACCGGAGATTAGGAGACTAACAAAGATTAGATAGTAAGCAAACGCTAGGTAAGTTAGGCAAGGTCTGGAACTGTTGTTTAGAGTTACTTGAAACTGTCATCATTAACAAGGATCTTGTAATGTCTTTTTGTTCCGGTTTTGAGATTCCCTAATCATGGTTTAGGGCAGAAACCGAACAATACACGAGAATTGTATTGATTCTAAATGTCTTTTTTATTTGATTTACGTGTGACTGGTGTTATCGATAACTTTGAAGTTTAGATTTTTAGACACTTGGGATTGGTCTGCATACTATATGACAAACCTGGCTTCCTCTCCTAACATATATCCGGATTTATGTAGCATTGTCGTGTTAATACCTGTAACAATAAAAAAAAACATCATAAATATTTTATTCACAGTCAAAACCAAATCTCCAAGTCCAATTAAACACAGCAACAAGTATCAAACTACAAGGTCCAAATATAAACAAGTCTGCAAAACGAACTGTGGGTGTCAAATTAACCAGAAGTTGAGGTTGTAATGAATGTAAGAGAGCGTCTCAATTTATGAGGGTACTTTGTAAGTGGCCTCTGAATGGGAAGATACTTTCTCCCCTTAAGGGAAAAGCTTGAACTTACAAGCATTCAAGATGCGTGTTTAAAGCTGTAAGCATAATGTTCACAAGTATTTGAGGAAACCGCAATTTGCATTAATGTTCATTTGGTTTACTTTCTATTGGTTGAACTAAGCTATTGAAGTTTAGACTTTCGTTGCAGTGTTGAATGAGGACTTTAATTTTAATGCCACCCAGTGAATGCTTTGGTGCTGAATAAAAGTGCCAACGCAACTGGAGACAAAAATAAAATACTACACCCCTGTTTCCGAAATCAATAGAAAAATTTAGATGTCTTAAAATAAATCGTTAAAATTCTCTTTTCCTATTACGGGTTTTGGATGAACACGTTTGGACATTTTATATGTAAGTTATCACATTCAGTTGATTTCCACAACCACAAAAATACACCAAAATAATAAAAGGGAAGATCGCAGCTTAAAATATAAAAAATAAGCTTTTCATTTTCAATTCTGACTTAATAATGAAAACGGTTTACAGTGCTAAAGGAAACTTACAAAAAGATAAAAATTAGACGACGGAATTTCATTACATAACGGTTGAGGTAACAAAGGGGTAAATTATGCGGAATGTAGGTCCGAGGAGGACTGTTATGAAAGAGAAAAATATATATTAATTTGAAAACAGATCAAAGGTTGATTCCGAGAATCTTTTGTAGAAATTGCTAGTAGATATAAAAGCAACTATCCCGCTAGTAAAGGGCCTCCACAATCAAACATGCTGCGGTCTCAAACGTTTCATCGTTCAGTTGACGCCTCTTTTGAAATTCCTTTGAAGTGAACTGTCAAATCACACACAAAATGTCGCACACAGCAAAAACAAAACCGGTCAAGTGCGAGGTGGATTGAGACATTGAAGGTTCAGTAAAAATTATGTTTGGTTTTCGCAGCAACAAAAAAAATGAATTTTTAACTGTCTAGCTATCACATTTCATGAAAGCTTTTGCTTCTCTCTCTGTGCATGGATTCCCTAAAATTCATCATGAAACGAGCTTTAATCACATAATATTCGCCTCGAAGGTCCATAATACACACTTTATCCTGTCGGGATATCATTTTAAAAGCAAGAAATGTTTTATTGCAATAAGCCGCGTTCTCACAAGTATGGCCCGGAGCAATTAAAACGTGATTGACACTCGATTATGGTGGTACTGTGTGCCTAGAAATGGGTTGTCGACCTGAAAACTCTCACGAGAATGGAGCTATACGATATTAATTGTTGATGTATAAGTTTTATGCACTTTTTTTACATGGGGAAGGTTTGTAATAAACCTTCTTTAAGACTCATAGACGTAATATAATTCTAATATTATAAACGCCAAAAGTTTGCACATATGGATGTTTGTTCCTGTTTCACGCAAAAAAGTACTGAACTGATTTTGATAAAACTTGGTTAATAGATAGCTTATAACCAGGATTAACACACAGGATAGTTCCTATCTATGATCCGATTTTATGATCCCGTAGGACCATTTTTTTTTGTATGTTTATTCTTTTTTTATTTGGGCTAATCACGTAATGGGTTTTTCCGTCCCGCGAAGATTGCATTCCGGAATACTGGAGTTCTGGGAATCTCTCGTTATCCACAGGACCAAGTACACACAAGGCCAACCAATGAAAAGAAATGTAGAGCATTAAATTGATTAACAGAAAACTTTCACTTTAAATGAAATTTAGGTTCGAAAAAAATTGACCACCCAAAAAAGATACGTATCTGGGTAAAAATAAGATTCGGTTTCGTATGTAACTGGATCGCAATTAGAGTATTGCAACTAAAGCTCTAATAGCAAAGCAAACTAGCATCTAACTCATGTTACGTTATACGTAAGGTAAATATAAACTGCAGAGGAATACTAACATATTTCATGGAGTTAGGCCTGTAATATGAGATGCGATAACAAGTCTTCTTCTGTTGTTAAAAAGGGACGGCGCGCTACACAGTACGTAGCTGCATCTCGCTTGCTCAAAGACAACATGTCTGCTTAAAAACTCGTAGTACAGGGTTCAGAAGGTTTATTTGGGAATGTGGAAATGAAATTTTTACGTGTGACTAAATTCCGGAGAGCGTGTTGAATGTTTTAATTTAAAACTCACTAGATTTTATGAAGTTATATGGACATTTTGTAGCGCAGCGCTTTTGAACTAGGGTTAAATAATGTAAATAGAGATAAAATTTAACTAAAAGTATTAACACGACTACATGACAGTTTTGAATTGTGCACACAGATGTATTTGTTTATTCTGAAAATTTCAGGGGATTTATTTTGACGAAAACAATCATAGATAGTCAAAAAGCAAAGTTGTAACTCGCTTTTGTGCTATCGATCACGCTAATCTTACTTAACAGCCATATAAGCAAAACAGATTTCCGCGTGGCAAATCAGGCGCGAATGAAACCACAAGATGAAATTGTCTCATGGCTCGTCGTTTTGAGTTGATACAGGAAAACAAAATGCAGCAAAGACTTCCGCTTAATAATAAAGAAAACATAAAAACAAAAGAATAACCATATTACTGATTCAAAATAAAAAGGTAAACTTTCAAGGCACTCGACTTTACATTTACCTGGCAATTTATCTGAGTAAAATATTTTATCCCATTCCCAGGGAACGAATTGTGGAACTTCGTTAATTGCTTAGCAAGTAGTCTAATGAAAAATTCACAGAGTTTTTGTTGCTGTTTCCTTTCCTAGTTAGTCCAGAACTCTAACATCGCCTCTTGAAGTAAGAGAAAGAGAGACAACGCTCTACGAAGTGTATTGCGCTATCACGTTCTCACACTTGCAATGATGTTACTTTAGGATGTAGTGGTAGGTCCACAGTAATGAGAATTAGCGAGGAGTATTCTGTGCAGAGATTTTATTTGTCTACTTTGCAGTTACATTAATTGTATTTATTGTAATGGATAAAGTTGTGTCTGATAAAATAGTCTTTGTGGAGTTCGCATAGAAAGAAAAGAAATGAAAGGAAGAGTAAATAGTTATTAGTGGCTTCTTGTAGATCTTTTTGTCAATTAAACATATAATTAATTATATTACTTACTACAAAAAGCATTAACTGACAAAATATTAATACAGAAAAGAAAATGCTTAATAAACACTTAGTGAAAAACTACAAGCAAAAGTGGTATTATTAAAATATTTCGCAGGCAAAAGAATAAGCGAAAATTTTGTCAAGCATAAAGCCAAGGTAGGAACTGTAGAAAAAACACATTTACCGTTATAATATGAAGTAAGGCAGACATTTTATGCGACACTTATATTCTGACACACGATCCGAATTTCCATTTTGCAAAAATCTGCATTTTTATAACCACAGGTTTTGAATAAGCAACGTTGTGTGTATTTAGTTTTTCGGTCGAAGAATATTTTGGAAAATGTAATGTAACCGATGGACGGTCCTTCGGAAAATTTTTACGTTTAAATAGTAGAAAACGGTATTTACCTACTTAAAAAGACGGATAAAAACATTACAATGTTCATTCAACAGAACACTTAGTTACAATGCCAGTCCATTTCTTAAGCGGTCATTAAGTTGATACGTCTTAATCGACCGTATGAACCACCTGATGCCAAAGGATACTTATCTCCAGTTAAGCGGATAAGATAGGATTGGATAGAGGTTGAGTAAATGTAGGTAAAGAAAGATAGGAGATTGAGATTACTATGAACTTGTTGCCTGTGCAAAAGCCAGAAGTAGTGATCTTAAAGTAAAGCTTATAACACTTAGGGCTTACAAATGCCTCTTGGCATGGTTGTTTCCAAGACTGAAGCTATCAAATCAGGGAACCTGCGCCCTCTCTTGACATTAGAGAAATCCTGCTTTAAAAGATGACTACACTCCCCCCCCCCCAAGTTTCAAAAGTAAAAAAAAAGCTATTCTACTCGTCTGAAAAAAATTGGTAGAAAATGCGTTTATTTACCTCCCCCTCGTCAACGGTATACCTACCTGCATGCTATACCACCTTTTTGCATCACTTAATCCGCTGTTTATAATTCCACACCATATCCTAAGGTTATAAGGTGGCTCAAATACCGGTACACCGTTAACTAATCCCTGGCAGCGATTTTTCCATCTCATGGTAATGCAGTCTAGTTTTTCCGAGCAATTTCAGTTCAATTTCCTGCACATTGAGTTAGATTAATTCTGAGAGGCAAGCTGTACATGTTTCAAATTAGTTATGTAATGCTTGGACCTGTAGTTTGTACCGTTAATGGGATAGGTAATGTAGGGCTAATCGCTTAGGTGGTAGTGATCGTATGTAGTAATGTTACAAGTGTGAATATAATGCTGTCTGTTCACGGAGGGGATAGGGATTGCATTTTTTTTGTCAAGTGAGCTTAAATAGAATATTCAGCAAAAACCAAAAAAAAACCTTAGATGTAACTATTCCTGTCATTATTATCATCGGATATTGAACATTTAGTTAATTCACTTCACATTCATTCATAGTTTTAGTTTAAAATAAAATCAACGAATATGGGAAACACTTTTCACTATATACAAATACCTAGTTCAAAAACAAAAGCTTTACTTTTCCCAACATATATTTTCGACGCGTATGAAATGCGTCACAGACAGAACGGATTCGCCCGACATTTCTAAATAGAGCTATAGTTGTAAAGTTTTGTGGAGTGTGCTGTGTTTTACGAACAATAAACTATATGCCATCCATTAAAACTATGAAAGACGCCTATCAATGTCTTAAGAGAATTTTATAGCTAAATTTTAAGTAGAGATGCTATGAAACTTGAAAATAGGTGATAAAATTTTCTATGTAGCTTAAAACAACTCATTGGACACAAAATTGCGAGTATAATGGTCATGTGAAGAAAGAAAAACTTCTGTAATAATTAAATAAGTTTCTGGTGTTTGTCACAATATGTTTTTGTTACTCTCTTTGTTCATACTCGATTACATTATGCATTAAAAGTATTATTTAGTTAGGTTTGTGTAATTCTGTCTAGTTTTTTTTTCAAGATTCTACATTGAATAAGAATGTGTAGGTGTCCTAATATTATTGTAGTTGTATGAAGACAGTTTACTCACATGGCTCGCTCTACTATTACTTTTATAATATTATTAGAACTTGATTTGAAAGTGAAGGTTAGATAAATGAGTCTAGCATCCATGGTTCTATCAAATCGGATCCAAATAATAAAAACGATGCAAGAATTTATTTAGTTCTTATATATTCATATTTCCTATCGACATTGATTCTGGACAAAAAAATTAAATTCTCAACAATTTTCTACAATTTGTTTCTCTCAACCTTCAGCTATTAAGAGTTTGCTGCAATACGGTATCTATACGAGGTCTCATTTAGCTTACTTAGACGCTTAAAGTCATCTTAGAGGTAAGAGCTTTCGTCAGAAATTCAAAGGCAAGGATAGACGGCCCAATTGGCACGAAAGCTACGTGAAAAGGAAGTCTCGAGTTTCATATAACGCTTTATGGAAGTTGTATAAGTACCGATAAAACGAGAATTGCAAAAAAGAAACATAAATAAAATTCAAATATAGGTCGTCTTTAACGTACCTATCATTTTAGGGCCAAACGCAAAACGACAGATATTAAACAGGTCAAATAGTTTCAGAATTAAACTACCAATACTCTAAGATGACCGAATTAAAGTTACTCTCACGTTAGATGGCATAAATACATAAACTGTCCGCAACAGAGCATTTTTCACTAGACACAGAAGTAACATAAGCCCGTCACGTCTACCGGGATAACCATAAAAACACCAAAATCGAGTCGAGAATGATGTATTAACCAAGTACACCAGACGCCATATAGATCTAACTGAAGTGCTTACAGCATGACTGAGGGTCCTTCAGCCGACCACGGATTAACTAAACCTATTATAACCAACAATAGTGCCTGATATACCTATATCAATATAGCAGCATCGATTCGATTCAAAACTCATCACGTTTTTATCGATAAAATCAATGACAATGGTAAAATTAGAAGCATTCAAATGTATTTCGACATTTCTGAACGTAAATTGGGAATCAGATTGTTATCATATTTGATTGAAGTGAAATTGTTTAATAAACAGAATGGAAGTCAATGTTCCCCTTTTATATCTGTCATCTCTAAATGACAAACAAACGTTTGTGCTTCTAATAATCGGATCTCTTGACATGGCCCCCTCGTTCTTTTGATAAATGTATTTATTAAGATGAAAATGTGGGAGATGTTGCAATGTTATTTGAAGATTCTATGGTGGAAAAACTGTGAAAACCAGTTCTGATAATTTGCAATTGAAGAATTAAGTAGTTTAATATTTAAATAGTCAAAGAACCGGTTAATCAATAAGTGGTTTAGATTAAGCCTATCATGCAGGTAGTCAAATGAGCACAACCCTTAAATGATGATTTCATATTGGTTGGATAAAATGCTTCCATAAACAACCTTCTGGAAAAGGTATTAAATAAAATTCTGTCCTTAATTTCACCCTTTATCGCAAGAATTTTGAGGCATCCAAAATTCCCGACGACGTGCCATTCAAATTTTCTCAGAGGTAAAAATATTAATGACAAAACGGATTTAAGAGATAAAAAAGCAAATAACTACACCATATTGTTTTTTAAATTACGAATTTTTGTTTGTGGATTGAGGTCAAGTCTAGTGCTGTCACTTGCAGGCTTGATATTTCCAGTGGAACCTTGGAGCTTGGGGGCCACCATCCACTTCTCGTTGTGGGAAAGAGACACCGCTTTACACGATGTAGCATGTCGTCCTTTTTCCACAACCGCAACAGTCTTTGCTGGTAGTAGCCTGAGCATGCAGAATAGCAAAAAACATATATAAAAAGAATTACAGGAAAAAATCTTTTCTATTTCATTTAAGCTTTATTTTTCAGTCTGAGTTCTGTTTAGAAATATCAGGATGTGTTAATTAAGTTTCGTTCTGGTGAAGTTTCGAAACTAAGCTCTACGTTGCAATTAACAGTTCTTTCAGTAGCACGTAACGTGTTTTATTTAAATTGAGTTGTCGACGGAATCTAGTTTTTAATTGTGATTTATTTTATGGTCTTGTGTATGTATACTACCTCTATGTTATTTTAATGCAATATCCAATTATTTTGTCCACTCAGTACTTTACTCTAAATACTATTCTATTTGTTTACATTTGTTCAGTTAAGAAGTTATTGTAATACTGAATTTAACGATAAAATGAGTTATATTTCGTTTTACTTATTGTAGCTGAATTGGCCTTGATGTGGAAGGCAAAGAAGCGTTTTTCGCAACTTAGGAAAGGCCCATCTCTAGCAGTGGACTTTGTTAGACTGAATTGATTGATTGAGTTATATGTATTGCCAGCATCTAAAAAAGGAAATTGTAAAATTCATCAGATAGGACTTCTTAATTTAGATCAAAATTTACCGGATCCTAATAACCCTTACACACGAGGCAAACTTCTCCGACACCTGTCGACTTAATCTCAAGCGCACGTGCTTAAATACGAATTTCTATGAGCTCTTGTTTACGAAGGCTCTTATCATCACAATTGAGGTAAATCTCCGACAAACAATAGTGAACAGTTCCCGAGGTTGTCATGAGCAGACGTCAGATAATATCGACATTTCAATACAAACTGGCGCAGGCGACGGGAGATAGCGATCGTTATGAAGCACGCGAAGCGGTTCAAAGAAATCAGGACGGTGCTATTTCTTAATGCTATTATGAGTAGCAGTTTTTGAAAGGTTTGGTTTGGTCTTTGTTTCTCGGTTTGTTATAGTTATTGTCTTCAGGGTGATTCCTGTTTGAGGTAATGGAACGGGAATGGTCGATATTGTAAATTCAATTGTATTTTACATGCGATTAGTGATGGTCACGTGTAGTTGTATTTAATGTCCACTTGATAAGTAACTAATTGGAATATGTTTTTGTTTAATTTTTGTGTAGAAAAGTTAACACGAGAGTGCTTTAAAACTTTAAGACAAAATAATTATGAAGGGGTCATGAAATTGGGAACTAGGAATGTATTAAGTAAATACATATAATGGGTAGATAAAACTATGCAACCTTTCAAAGCTTGCACCGTAATTTTATTAGTACATAAAATAGTGTACATTTGTGTACGTTTTATTTATTTACAAGTGCCAACATAAAATATTTACTACTACGATTACCTAATAATTTTCACGCGATAAGTGCACTGTGAACTTGAAATAAAAACTTTTGATTTTGATTTTTGATTTTATGGTTATATATTGTGCTACTATTTGTTGTCTAGCTTATTATTAATGATATTCGGTACGGGTATATGTTTGGATTAAAATGTCATACATTTCCATTCATTTTTTAACGTTTTATTAATCACCTGGACAATTCAATGGAATTTTCTGAAAGGGTTACCCTGCTGGCCCTGGTACACGAAGAGTAAAGGAACATGGGAGGTCTAGTCAATAGAAGTCTGACACTCAACCCACAGCGAAAGGAGACGTTTGCTGAAAGATACTTGATCCTATCTATCCACTGAGTTATTTTCAGCATCTAACTACACGTTTAGTGTATACACGGCCTAACACTTGTCTTCTGGGTCACTATTAGCTATCGTATCGGCTTACATAATCCCAACGGTTAAGGCTTATCCTCTTAGGCACGAGGTAATGGAGTAACAAGATACAATATTTAGGATGTCGGCATTATTTTGGGTCAGCGTATAACACGATCTTCGATAACATTCTGTAGTGCTGGTCTAAGGGACTGAATATTGAAAGAGGTACCTTGTAATGAGGCTCAATGTAGTTCAATATGTAGTGACAAATAAAACGATGTTGAATTTTAGGTAAGTGGATCGGAAATTAAGGTACGAACATGGAATTTATCATTCTATGAGATAATAAACACATATACACATATACCTATATGTATAAGCAAGTAAACTACTTGGCCACGGCCTCGCTCGCGTATGTCGGCGTTTTATTTTCATTTACCAGTTTTTATAGGCAAATACTAAAACGTAAACATCATCTGTAAAGTGTGTAAAAATCTCCGTGACACAAGAATAAAATTCCTTTGGGCAAAAGTTGTTTAAAATGAAAACAAATTAAATAGAGAAGATTTGAAAACAAACTCAGAACTCCAAATTAAGTTCACGTAATCAATCCCATTAGGTCCATCGTTATTTAGGCGATAGTTCTTAACATTGATTAGCTTTATAACTAATTTACCCTTTCAAGGTGCTCGAAAGGCACGTGACAGATACTTTCTGGAAACTTCGCAGACCGTTTACTTTCTGCTAATCGAAGAAGTCTGAACTTCAGACAAACAGGTCTTGATATCATCCAAATAAATTAAGTCCAAACCCGTTTCAGTTTCTAATACTGGTCTTTGTTTAACTTATTAGGGTGGGGTGATATAAAATACGCGTGAGTTAACCTTGCATAATTTAATATTAAATCATCCTCACGAAAGTTTTTTTTTTGACCTTACGGGAAAACAAACAACTGCTATCAAATCCACATTATTTTCACAGCTTAAATTTAAAATCATCATTTCTTTAATAAATAGAATAGGGAGAAAAAAAAATACTTGACTAAAAAAAAGTACAGTAATTAAAATTCAAAATGTTTTTCCTAAACATTTAACACCAATTAAGAAAATAATTTTAGCTTCATTGTAACCATGCAACATAACATAGGAGCAAGATAATTTATTCATAACTCGAACTTCGTGTAAGTGAAAACCGGGTTTAACAGCTTCAACTGTATCCGACAAACTGTGTATATCTTGGATGCGGAGTAGTAGTCCTGCTTAATCCATAACGGGTCAGAAACTGTATGGATGGTGAGACAAGGGCAAGCAAATTGAGGCATCCTCAATTTGCGTACGTGTATCGAGATATAACGAGCGAAGCGCCAGACGTACTTTTGTGAAGAGTCTGAAAGCCTTTTCTTATAAACATTAAATCATTTTTGTAAGTTATGTAACACTAAATTATTTATTTATTGAATTCGTTTTTTGACCCAATTAGGGTGTCCATTATTGAGGCGTATGTCCAGAAGGGGACCGTGTCACGTTGAGTAGACGGAGGACAGAGAAGGGCGATTAGTTTCAATATTTTTTTGTTAACATTTTTGCCGAGTTTTTTTGATTTCAAAACTACTGATAATTCAATAAAATCCTATTCAAAATAAAAGTATTAAACATTTGGTATTCGATATTTAATTACGAAAGACAATTTTCAATGGAAGCTTTAACCGAAAAAATAAATTTTGCAACTAACAAATATTATTTTGCAATGTTGTGTTTTTTTTGTATTTTGTGTGTACAAAATTATTAAATAAATAAATAACTCAGTTAAAATATTTTAGAGCGTACTTTTCCACAAGACACGTCAACCTGCATAAATTGAGATAAACGCCGAGTATTAGTATGACGGAAACATGTTTTCACTATAATTACTACACGCGACTGAGTACAGGATATCAAATATTTAGTTAATTGCTGTCACTGGGCGTGGCGGCAATCAAAGCTCTGCTTCATTTATCAAACACTTTCCTTACCTAATACGCGTTTGACATGCAGGATGATTTCCGCAGGTAGAAAAGGTAATAAAAATTACCTTAAACGCAATGCCATCTAATGTTAAACTTAACAGAATTTGTGTTATGAGTACTAGACAACTGATAAATATTATTTTTTTCTGTAGTTGTGAAGAAAAAGCGTGATAGCCATATGTAGATAAAACATTTGTAGTATATATGGATACATACATAGATACAACTGTATAAAAATCACGAAGACAGACTGGTAGGCAATCATTTCAGAATAAAATACAAAGAAATGGATAACATTAAATTAATAGTTATTAGGTATTGTTATATTGCCACATTTTTATTTAGCTAACGAAAAACATTTTACTTTCGACAAGTCTGGGTTGCAATTTTGTCTAGCTTAACGTAACGTGTCTAGCTTAACATACAGCCTTTAATCGATATAAAATGGCTACAAGAGTATAAGATACATCTCCTGATACCATAACTCGACACCCAGCATTAGAATTAACACCATATCCGCCGTTTTCATCTAAACACGTATTTAAAGATATCCAGTAATGGAAAAATGGCGTGTTTCCTATCATACACTTATCAATCTATTAGATACGCGACAGTTTCTGACTGTAATTATATCTGAGCATCCCGTCTAACGGTTCAGTAATTATAGATGAGTTTCGAGTCTATTGCAATTAGATGTGATATGATTATATGCGATTTAGTAATTGATAGTATTTTAAAATTGATTTCTTTCATGGATCGAATGTGCTTCGGGTTTTGTCCTGTACATACTTAATTGAAGTTTATAAGGCAGTTTTGTTAACGAATTATGCTTAAATAATCGAAGGTTGTCATTTTCACAAACTCGACAAAGAAAATTATTTCTTTTCGACGTTATCAATTATTAATATTAAAATGATAGTCCTGCATTTTTATATTTAACCCATAATTTATTCAAGAGGTTTTATTTCACAGTCTGGACATTATTGTTATTATAGCGGTATATATACAGTTAATAAAGAAATACAAACTGACATTATTTAAACCGTGTCATTGATGGAATCCAATCATTTACCGAGCTGATGTTTTGTATTGAAAATTGTTTATTTGTGGTTTCGCACGGCAATGTTTAAAGTGCTGTCGTGATCAGATCGACTTAATTAAGCGTTAACTATTAATCAACTGCGCATTATACGTTGATAAAAACGTTATAATCGTAGTAATTGAGAATTTAATTAAAACGATGTTTTAACTTGCTTTTTAGGATTCAGTACCTAAAGGTTGAAAACGGAACCCAATAGGGTTGGTTCTATTGAGGCATCCTTATTAGGTCTGAGGCACCGATGTCTGTTCGTTGGTCAACTGGCTGTATATTATAAATCAGACAGATAGTAGAAATGCTCAGAGATGATGTATTTCTTAATGTATGGTTTATTATTGAAAGTGAAAAGGAATACCGTATCAAACATAAAAGTGTGTTTTAGTGTAATTTTAATGTCATCGTTAACGCCTGTAAACATGTTACCTGTCTGAGAGTTAGACACTATAAATTCTACGTAACTAGGTGCACCCTATATTTTCTTTGAGTACAAAATAGTACGTACAACCTTTGTAACAAACACAAGTTACGAACACACTTAACAATAAACGTCAGTTGAACCGTAACAACTCAAACAAAGCAATTCGATTTAATCTTTACAAAGCGGGCAAAATGTTAAAATTAAATGCTATCGTAATTATCTTACCGAAACCCGTTCCCGAGTAAATCGGCTCTAACTTCCTTAGACTTGAAAGGTTAATGTTCAACACTCTGCTTAAACTACGACTTAAAAAAGAAATGTTATTGTGGGAGAGAGATAGTGCTCTATAAAGTGCATAGCGGCATCTCGTTTCCCCATGGTAAGAACTGTTTAAGATTTAATAGTTAATGCGATGATACTGCTGAGATGACGACTTATTATATTAACCTCTTTGTTGGTCTAGGCTATATATAGTCTTCTTAATCGGAAATGTTTTGATTAATTCTTGATTAATGTTTTCCGCCTATGAGGTGGACGGACCAGATAAGAGCAGCTGTGGACAGTTCCCTGCACGTCTGCATCAGAAAGGCGGCCATCAGACAGGAATGGCGGCGTATAGTTAGGCGAGCCCCTGACAGCTGAAATGACGACCACGACCACTCTGCCAAGAGTGCAACGACTAAGAAGAAGAAGAATGTTTTTTAATAGTAAAAAAAAACAAATTCAAGGGGAACTTAATTACCAAGTAAATTACCGAGTTGATAGATCTTAGATTTACTGGGAAATGCTTGGATGGTAATAAATTAGTCTTTAACATGTAGCACGTATCGGTAGCGTGTAGGAAGTAACATGTCGATAAAATATAAGGTATTAAATAAGGGTTATTGCATAGGTAGTGGCAATTATCTTGCCTTAATTTTTATAATTAATGATGTACTTGTAACTTATCATGGGAATGCGGTAGCAGTAAAATAGAGTTTTTCATGAACATTTCTAAAAATGCATTCATCACAGAAAAGACTGAATGTAGGTCGAATGTTTTTATTTTCATAATTTGTAGTCTACATCAGTCCATAATAAGGCTTTTAGTCTGAAACGTGAGGTTTTCAGAAAATGCATAGTACTTACGGAAAAATATATTCTCCAGTTTCTTCTTTTAACGAGAAATGTTTGGAGAAATTTGGATGTTTTCCAGAAAAGCTTCATAGATCTTTTTATTATAAATCAACAAGAGTTATTATTTAGCCTACTAGCCTACAGAAGCCTTATAATAAAGTATGGATCAGATTATGCCTATTTTTATCAGTAACTGACTGAAAAACCTGATCGGTTTGTTGGGCAGATTTCGAAAAATACTGCACACGTATTTTTAGTTAATAATTTGATTATGAAGATAAATCTCATCACAGATGGTGGAACGTGTGCAAGTAGGGACAAGTAACGTCATTTATCGGTAGAAGGTGTACCAATAATTGACGTCACAGATTTAAACTTACCGTTTCATATTAAATCTTTGTTCAATATTTGTTTTTGGAAATATTTATATTTTTTTGTAATAATTGATGCAATAATTTTTTGTAATATTTGTTTGGTAAGCAAATCACACTTGAGGTCAACTCATCGTGAAGCTACAATAGGTTTCAGTATACAAAGTCTACTACCTACTCCACTATCTTTCCATCGATACAGTTATTGTATCACGATATAGAAGTAGATCCTAGTTAACACTACCTTGTTAACCCTTGACGGGTAGCGGATCTTGTCAGGGCGCAGACAAAGGGTATCATTACTGCAGACCTAGATTACATCTGAGCCTAGACGGACGCAGTGCGTGGACGTTAATGGTCCCCTTGTTACAATGGCTAGGGGTTATGTTGGTAGCGGGATAGTCCTGGAAGTGTCAGATAGTATTATAGGGTAAAGATATTGTCTTGTCTTAATTGCTATATTTGATTTATTTCTGGATAAATACCGATTAGGGAGTGAGAAAATCTGGGAGGTTCAACAACTTGTTACAGGATGAACTAAAAGTGTCAAAACTCTTTGGTTTGCCCATTTTGATTTGATCTGATCGTTCAGATGAAAAGAGGTTGTAAGCTTCTACGAAGTTCAAGACAAAAAATTAATTTGTATTATCAAAGATTGAGTAAATAACAGATATAATTATGTCGCGTTAATTTATGTGTGACTATACCTACAGTATAATTACATATATGAATCAGCAAAACAAGTGCAGCATTAAAATGGTTACAAAAGCACCCGCGTCCATTAAAAAGCACCTACTTTTAGTGAATAAATGAACAACATTTTCTGCTTGAAATTCAAAGCTGTCCTTTTTACGAGTAAATTGTGGATGCATTAGTGGCCACACGCCGGGCTGTTTATCGCTTCGCACACAAAGCGACCTTATTTGTTCAGTATTTACCTTCTGAAGCACAAGCAATTAAAATGTTAGAATAAAGATAGTATTTTAAGAACTTACTTTAGTACTAAAGGACAGTTTAATGATCCCCAGCCCTAAAAACAGTCTTAGAGGAATGTTCTTGGAGTGTGTGAGGGTGACAGCGCACAACAACGAGTATAGCTGCATCTCTGTTCTAAGACTGCACTTACTTAAAAATATCATACTTTGCGGACGAAACTCTTCTGTGTTTCTTTCGTTTTTCATTCTTCCAATATTTCGTAACATAACAACTTCTTTAAGGAACCCCTAAAAGTAACTTACGACCAAATTGAGGAAGTCTTCCTCTTAATCCAAAGGCACATGTTGTGTGAACATCCAATCATACAGATTGATCCTCCCATTCAGAGAGTATGAATAGACGCTTGATATTGAATTTACGGAGGGATCTGTCTGCATCAGGCGTGAATGAGGACTCCCTCCAAAATGTTAACGTGACCGGCGTAATGATGGAATTATATGATACTCTGTTATGTCATAGGTTTGGGGTATTCACTAGAATTGTGGGAGGCAGAGGCATGAATGAATATTGGTTTTTAATTTGATTATATGACCACAACGATTTGCATAGCTTGAATGTAACCAGTCGCGGGGACACGTGCACTATGTTTGATATTTTTTAGATTATTGAATAGGAAATTGAGAAAAATTCCACAATCATATTCATTTATGAACTTGGTGTATCGTAAAAAACGAGCAAATCACTATAATAATGGAAACGAAAATGGTTCTTAAATGATTACAAAAAGTTAATATAGATACCTATGTGTGTAATATCGCTTTACGCCTATAAACTATTCGCGAACTTAAATTCATATACCTGGCTAATATATAAATAGTCATATATTCTGAGAACATCTCAATACTCTTACTGCTTAATCTGGCTTTGCATGTTATTCGCTTATAAATCGCGGCGTGCCATCCAGAAAGGCCAATCGTTATTGACCCACGTCTATAAGTGAATTCGCGTGGGACTACAAAACGACTCTATTTTCAGACTCGGCTCATAACTCGAATGTTAGGACTTATTTCTGTTTTAACGATGGTTACGGTCGGTTTTACTATTGTAACAGGTTACGGTACAAATGGTTTTGTAGTGGTTGTTGTGTTGCTTTTTTTTAACTATTCGGACACGCAATAGTAAAATCCAGAAAAAAGTCTGTACAAAATATTGTTCTTTTTACTTAAGTTTTAAGATATTGACTATGTAAGTAACGTAGTATTGAGTTTTAGATAACACTTGCTACAAAAAAGAAATTAATATTTTTGTCGCAATTTACTATATTGAGTGAATAGTCTATCAATCAATCAATCAATTTAGTCTATCGAAGTCCACTGGCCACAAAACCCGGTACCCGATACACTGAGCGTAATCTATAAAAAAATCAACATCCAATCTTTTTTCACTTTAAATTAAAAAAAAAACAGCTCTAGCAGGATTTTGAATAATTAAGAGTATAAGTACGTAAGAAATAAGTAATTCACGGCTGAACTTGGAAACTTGAGCGGAACACGCGGTGCGGAGAGTGTGGCGCTGGCCACGCTTCGCACGCATTCTAAACACCTAATTACAAAGTTAATTACCTACCCAACTCATAAATTAGACAAGTTTTAAGCGAGACACGACACATGGGAAAACTTGGAAAGCTTTATAAAAGACGCAAAATTTTCAGTTTGAAATTTTTTACGCTAGGCTTTTCACAAGCTATGTTGGGGACGGCTTGCGACCTAAATGGATTCAGCTGATTTTACATACAGCCAGTGCCTAATTAACTGAAAATGAAAAATGAAAATGAAAAATCGTTTATTGCTAGTAATTTTTACATTATTGTTTATGTAGAGATTGTGTATCTAGATCCTACACTAGGATTCCCTGTGTTGTAGGACCTAGGCTCTGCAATCCGTTCACAAAAACTTAATTCTAGAATTTAAAACCTAAAACTAGAACAATCAACATAATTTGAGTGTATGTGTGTGTGTGTGCGTGTGCGTGTGTGAGTGTGTGTGTGTGTGATGTGGAGTGTGTGCTGTTGTGTGTGTGTCTTTATGTGTGTGTTTGCATGCGTGTCTGCTGCATCACCTACTCTAGAATTATCTGAACTGTACAGGGTAACGACATTTGCCTTAAAAAAAATCGTAAGAAAAATATTTTAACTAATTAAGAGTACCTACGTGTGCACTTTTTTTTAAACAACTCCCATACTAAAAATTTATTTCCTTTATTCGCAAGGGTTTTCGCAAACATTCAAGTGAAATGCATAAGACAAACAAAGTCAAAATAAACACTTATAGATGATACTGCTGCGCATTTTACGCAAGAATCAAACCTGAGACGTGGTCTTAATTGTTATTATTACCGAAATTAAACATCTAAATTTAGCTATGCTAAACATTAGAGAAAGTGCATGTTCTTTACAATTAAATAAATAATTATTCGATATCATGATAACAACTGAATAATTAAAAACGATGATTAATATGTCTACTCTCTCTAGTAAATATTTGTGCACGAAATTTGACACGTAACGGAAGGTTTTATAATTGTTCCTGAGTTTTGATTGATTAAAACAACCGTGTATCTGTCTTTCAGTGTTAAATTTCAGGTGAGATTCGTAGCGTGAAGCTGCCTAATGGATTACATTGTATGCACAGGCTAACTTTACGTCAAATCCGTCCATTTTAACATAAAAATAAACAAGCAAATGGCGTCATCAAAATGAAGGATGTAAATTTTATTTCTTGGTATTTTATTTTGGTGTCTACTATTGGTATTTGGTGTTGAGTAACAAAAAGATACCTCACGGCAGGCCTAGAAAGTGATGGCGGAAGAAGATCGATCCCTTCATTCATTCCCTGTTGTGTGTGGCCATAGACCTAGAAGAATGGAATTAGGAAAAAAAGGCCTTTGCCCTGCTTTAAATAATAGTGGCTGGTATTTTTTTAAATCGCTTTTTCAATAATTAAATAACATTAAAACCTAGCTCTATAAATAAAATAAAATTTATACCACGTTACCGCCATACTCCAAGCATTTGCAAATATGACGCAAAAATACATGAATATATAAAATGTAAAAGGTATCTTCTAAGGTAAGTTGTAACATAAAAAGGCGTAATCTAATGTAATATGTATGCATGGGAACTGTACAATCTAAGAACATGAATTCGTAACAGGTTTGTGAACGAACTTATTATTTTTTATGAATCTGCTTGCTCTTAAGTGTACGTTAATCAGTTTTGTTTTGAGCTCAAATTGTAACCTGACATCGACAAAGTTTTTTTAAATATTAATGGATGTATTTTAATTTTTCACGCAAAACCACTAAACCGATGTTGACTAAACTTATTAGGTACGCAGATAGTTTATAACCGAAAGTTAGTGATCATAGGATAGTTTTATCCCGATTTTTAGTTTTCGTTAAAAATTAAATAAACATTTTTGCAATCTGTCAAGTTGGTGCTGACATTTAACGTGATACAACAACATTTTTTGCAATTTAACGATAATTTACAGCAACATATGTTTAGGTAGGTAGGCAGTGTAGTTAGGTATTTATTTACTATTGATGAAAACCTCAACAGGGACATACAGAGCGTTCGGTGGTATACGTCGCTTTGAACAAGCATTTTCGCTAGCTATTTACAAACGTGAATCCGAACTGCAAAGCAAACATCCGGATGTATATCTCCTATTTGCAGTTCAAATAAATACCAAGCCGTTATAGGCAACAGTTCAAATTGAGCCATTTCGAATAGGAGTTAAATTTTACAGAAAATCACTATCACCAGCCTACAAATCACTGTTGAACAAATGAATTTTCCAATATACAGACAGAAATAGTTTATTTCAAATAAAATTTTCACGAACTATCGTATAAAAACTCGATTAAATATTGAACCATCCGCAGAGTGAATTTAAATATTTTAGGATTCCGTACGATGTATTGTATATTGCTGAAACATAAAACTTTCGAAAATATGATTGGTACTTCCCTTTTCTGGGTTTGTACACATATTATTGGGATTTGAAAATCGGGCAATATCCGTTAATTGATCCGCAAGGCCAACACGATATCAGCGTACAAATAAAATCAATAAAATTTTTCAACTGGCCCTAGCTGTAGATGATAAATTTAAACAAAGTTTATAAAAATATCTAATATTTACAATTAAAAACTTTTTGTCGACCTCCGTGGTCGAGTGGCGTACGCACCGGTTTCAAGGTGTCGCTAGCTCTGAGGTCCCGGGTTCGATCCCCGGTCGGGTCAATGTAAAAATTCACATTTCTACATTGTCTCGGGTCTGGGTGTTTGTGGTACCTTCGTTGTATCTGAATTCCATAACACAAGTGCTTTAGCAACTTACTTTGGGTTCAGAACAATGTATGTGATGTTGTCCGCATTTATTATTTATTTATTTAAAAAAAAAACTACTTTTACTCGAGTGTATTTGCAGACATTGGTACCTAATCCTTCCCCAATTTCACTCCGCCCCTCCCAAGTTTTAAACGCCTCAACTGATAATCATCAAACTTGCCTAAGAAAACTCGCAAAAAAATCACTTCTAATACAAAGCGAGCAAAATTAAAATAGCTCAATCCCTTTCAGAGCTATGATGCCACAAAACGACACACACTTACCTACGCCGTCTCTTCCAGAACAGCAACAATGTTCGTTCAAATGCCAATGGTAGATACTTTAATCATAACGTCACACTGTTAAGCTTATTACACTCATGGTATTGTCGTACCGTGTGAGTGTATACCATTAACAGACTATGAGATTGAAACTATCGCTTTAATAACATTGAAGGTATTATAATTACTTTATGTATCGAGCTTCCATGAAACCGGGTTGGATATTATCAGGGTATTATGTTGTGTAACGGGTTCATTTTGAATATATATGTAAACTAATGTAAAGGTATCGTGTTAAATTTAGGATTTTGGTTTGTAGGTCAGAAATAATTTGCTGAAACGTGTTTATTTCAGTTAATGTTACTTTTTTGATACAATATGCAAATGTATATTTTACATTTTACAATTAAATTCAACTTAAGTTATATACTAAGAAATGCAATCTCATTACTATTTATTGGCCCACAATCCTTGTTATAACTAAGAGTTCTAATTTCCACGGGACGATTTTTGTGAGTGTGTTAAACCTATGGCTGTTAAAAAAGACGCTTTATTTATTTAATTTCGCTTTTAGACCCCAGGTTACGTATTATATTGCGTAAAGATATGCTACTTCTTACAGAAAATTGCTCCATATAAGACAGTTTTTTAGTATCAACTCAATATCAAGGATAATATATCGGGTCCGCTTGCCATTCAAGTATGAAAACTTTCTCTTAAAACAAAAAAAAAACAAATTCCTCTTTCAAACATCAAAGAAACTTCCACCTAAATGAACCGTTTTATTTCCACACAGCCATTGCCGGCTGCATTTCGAGTTTGAAGTCCAACCTCATTTGTTACAAACTGCTGCAAAAAGCCGCAGCTCTAAAACTATGCGTCTGACGGCGGACGGCCAGTCAATAGAGTGTCGTACTCATAGTTTACGAGAACAGAATATAATGACTTTACTGAGTGCACGGGAATATAGGAGCGGGATTTAAGTGACGTTTAATTCAATGATGTTGGTGTTTATAGCAGGGGAATCACATACTATCAAAACATAAGGGGTAAAGTTCTATTTACACAATTTTTTCGTACCTTTTTATTTCAATAGGCAGGTAAAATTAACACCATGTGATAGGGTTATGACCTACAAATTACTAATACCTACATAATAAGAATATTTGAATTTTTGAGTGATTATCCTCGTATCATCCAATATTTATAATCTCGACTTTTTCTTAATATTATTATAGACTACAACCATATATGATATTGAATGTACTTGTTCAATAAGTAAATAAGATATTAATTATTAACGTTGAATAATCGGGATTTCAGAAGACCTTGATGCAGCGAGCTTGCTATAAAGTAAATTAATACTTCATAATTAACTTCAGTTATAAAGCAAGCGTAATAAATGTTTACAGTACCGAGCTACGGTTGAAGGCAAATGCAGAGAAAACAAATATAAGTTTTGCAAGTAAATCGATGCAGTTTCCTTCGCTTTGACTCATATAGAAGCTTCAATCTTACGACGAATTCAAGAGGAACGGATTTAATATACATTTAAAGGTTTATAAGCTTCTGTATATTGTACTTAGGATTCTTAAAGCTCGTAAGGGCAGTTTTTGCGCTTCGAACGAGATATGATCGCCTCCTTATAACAATAAGTTGATCATGAAAAGTGCGACTTATGATGGTACGAGCAGATACCGCGATACAGAAAAACTGAAGTTGATCGCATTTTCCGCGTTTTTGTGAGAATATCATTACTACTGCAGAGCTAGCGGTGCGTGTCTCTCCTTTATCTCTTTGTAAGCATATCAAACGCGCCTTTGTATAATTTTTTTCACGCATTTCATGTACATGCATTAACCGGTATCTAATCCGCCATGAACTAAATCAATATACTTATATCCGACGGTCTCCGCTTGGGTGATAGCACAAAAAGTAAAAGCTAGTATTTATATTAAGGAATCATTTATTAAATTACCGTCTTATATCTCAATATATTGTACTTATGCTTCAATCTAAAAAAAAGTTTAATATTTCTTCTCCTCTACTCAAGTGATACAATTTATTGCTAACGTTATTAATGAACGTCCAAATGTAGATGACAGCTCAAAGTCACGTGACTTATTGAAACGAAATGTCATCTCCATAGATTCGAGAGTTTTTTATTGACGTAACGATTGTAGAAATACCAATAACAAAAACATTACCCTCCTTCTTTGGCAGTCGGGTAAAAATAACAAAGCTCAATAACTTGTTGCATACCCAACGGTATTCTCACAATTATGAATTTATGATACACTATATAGTGGCATTAGTGGCAGCTCGGTACCGGCTGTGCGGAATGGCAGACGTCGTGTGTCGCCCCGAGCAAATTAAAATATTACTTTGTTTTGATAGAACAATAACAACACAATTGTGTTTGTTATTTCACACTGCATTTGAGGTGTTACTATTTTAATTTGCATTTTAAAATGTAAGTTATTGTTATTTAAATTATTCAAATGCCATGGACGTGTTACCCTTAGTAATGTCTTATATTTAACCTTTTAATTAAATTGGAAACTAATTTTAATCATTTACAGACTTTTTTGAACAAATTTCGATCACAAGGTTTGGAACCTTAAACAGGAAAGGCAGGTATGAATAGTTTCAATCTTGTATCGCCCAATTCGTTTGAAGATTTGAACCACATCTAAAGATCTGCAAACGACCATCCCTCCATCATTTTCTCGTACCAAACTTGGTACTGTTAAATGAACTACCATTTCGCAGTCACTAGAAAATTAGAAACTGCATACTTCGGTGTTTATGCTGTAATGGGTCCCTCCTGCTGTCTATTTTGTGTATAAAATAAATGTAATTCAGAATTATGCATCTGTTCTCATCTGAACGAGGTTCATTCACTTGGCCAGACGAAGAATATTAACGTATGTTGGGTCTGGGGAGAATGGTGAAATAATATAAGTTAAAGTAATATTAGCTGTTATGTCGCTAATTTGTTAGGTGTACTAAATATTTAATCAAGACATAGCTTGTATTAATGTTATGGAGAAGCTCTAAAGTCTAAGGACATTATGGAGTTCATTAGTGTTTTTGTTTAATATATGTATGTTCGTTAAAGTAAAAAGTACTTGTTAAGGAAAGAGCTTTAATTAGAATCTATACTAATATATAAAGCTGAAGAGTTTGTTTGTTTGTTTGTTTGTTTGAACGCGCTAATCTCAGGAACTACTGGTCCAAATTGAAAAATTCTTTTTGTGTTGAATAGACCATTCATCGAGGAAGGCTTTAGGCTATAAACCATCACGCTGCGACTAATAGGAGCGAAGATACAATGGAAAATATGAAAAAAAAACCGGGCAGGTATACCTAAATCATAACTTATATCTTCTACCCACGGGGACGAAGTCGCGGGCAACAGCTAGTTATAAATATTTTCTAAAAGAACTTACAAGACTATCTTCTGTCTACTATTGTTTTCTGGATATATTCACTTTCTTTCACTATTTAATTTAAACTTAACTGTCTGAAAAGCCATTTATAAAAATTAGAGCACTTAACTATGACTTTTGAGAGACATTATTACAGTGCACAGCAGCCAGACACCCTTTGCCTAAGTGCTCTAGCTACGGAGAGGAAACGTAGTAGCAAAGTGGGTGCACAGCAGCACACTATCTTTCCATTAATAAAATAAAATCAAAACTATTCAGAGACAAAATTAATCAGGTTATATTTCAAGTTTTCGGCACTTTTGAAACGATATAATATGTGTCTAGTTGCAAGGTTTCAAAATGACATTTCTATGAGAAAGAACTGGGAAAGAATTCATTAATTCTTGTTGCCAATTAAACACTCTTGACCTAACTTGACCAATCAAAAAGATTCGCAACACTAAAGTTTGAATAGAGCAGAGAAAAACTTTTCAAACAAACTTGTGACCCGTCAAATTTAAAAATAAAAGTATTTTCTCATACAATAGATAGAGCCTGACAGACGGACAGAGAGCGATGCTACAGAGATAGATCTCTAATTTTACTGTTTACGTGCGGATCCCTAAAAACAAACCACTAAATCATACACTGATAGCCAATACATACATTATAAACAAGGCAATCTTGCTAACACGACTTGAAAAGTTTGGTAAGCCCTCGTCGGGTGAACCTTTCAGTCATATTGGAATATTGATGGATAGCGTATTGATGCCGACAAGCCAAGCTTCCGAGATTTGTACGTCATTGGTTTATTTATATTTATTTAGGGGTAGGAATAATGTTGTTAGCGCTTTACATTGGACTTTGGTGATAGTATTAGTATTGGATCCAGGTTCGAAAGATCAAGTACTAAAATCTAATAAACTACAGTATTAGAAATATTATAACGAGAATACATTATTTTTGTTATATTTATCCTTAACAATTACATAGGCATAATGACACCTTATAAAGGTGTTTAACAAAATGACCTATCGAACAGTCGGTAGGAATCGCTTTGGATGCTTAATTAAACTTATTAAAATTTAATATATAAAATTCCCGTGTCACGATGATAGTTACCGTACCCCACCGAAACGGCTTAACCGATTTTTAAATTTTGAAATTTTGTATACATATTGGGTAGGTCTGAGAATAGAACAACATCTATTTTTCATACCCCTAAGGGATAAGGGTTGCTCACACTAAAAAAATATAGTTTGTTTTTTGGACGAAATTGTTTCTTTTTATTTATTTTATAATGTGGCACTAAAAATACATACAACTAGGAAAAAAAATATTCGGCAAAACAACGTTTGCTGGGTCAGCTAGTAGGTACGTAAAATAAAGCATCAACGCGAAGGCAAGATATAAGCATTTTTTGTTTTTTAATTAGCGCAAATAAAACTTAATTATTTAATTGGACACTCATTATAATAGGACGACATTTCGTGATTTACATTGGAACTTTAATGACATTCAAAGTACCCATTGTAACAAACTAATTAACATTACAACTTTATTAAAGTATTGTTTGAACGAAATATTTTATTTAGGTCTTCAAAATGACAAGCATAATTACCGAACAACAATATTAAAATCGTAAAAAGAGCGGTAAATCGTTTGCCTGCTATTTGTATCAGTCTAGCACAGTGTAGCGCTTAAACGGGTGAACCGAATTAGATGCGGTTTTTTTACTTGGAAGCAATTTTTACTGTTATATGTAGATTTAGACGCCATTTTATAACTTAAATATTACGCTGCTGATAAATAATTCGTAACTAAATAAAATACCTAACACTAGTTCTATTTACCCACGTCATCTCAAAAATACATGTACCATTTACTGAGACATGTGATCTAGCTTTCAGTCTAGTTTCAATATCATCAATTTCCCACACTTTGTTGACTTCCCAGGCAGAAATAGAACTGAAGGAACAATATATTAATAGCTGCAGTATTCGTAGGTGTTACTATAGTCGAATAGGGTTAAGGTTAAACTACATCCAGTTAGAACAAAGTTAACATTGCTTAAAGTAAAGTGGTGTGTTCTAGACGGTACCTTATGAAACTTACTTGAAAAAAAAGGTGAATAGAGTGATGATAAATTGCGAACCCACCTGTAACAAACACATTTACAATGTTAGTTTAATTATTTAATCAATTGTCAGGTTACATAAGATCAGTGTATTAAAAATGTTAGAAAACAACATGATAAAGATCAATTCAAATTAAAAGTTAAGAAAATGGAAGGAGGATGTTACGATAAAAAAAAATATCCTTGGTACCTCTTTTTTACCACTTTCAAGCGACAGAAAGCTCTTAAAACTAGTCATGGGAAAGTTTGATAGTAACTTATTTAAAAAATGGATGAAAGATCCCAAACTTCTTGTTTGAGTATGTAGGTAGCTGATTACGTTAAGAATAACTTAGGCTAATTTATAAGCCAAAAATATTTGTCTTTCTTTTGAAAATCCTTGGAATAAGCGATAAAAATCTGGCCTGGCTTGACACCAACCTTAACGTGTCATTTTATAAGTGCTAGAAGAGATACGTGCACTCTACGACGCCATCTCGCTTCCAACACGACCATGACACTCAGAAAAGCCATCAGAAACACTTTTTAACGGGAAAGAAAAAATGTGAGTCAAACTCCTGGCTTAGCTAGTTCCAAATATAATGGTTTACAAGTTATTTGTTCTACGTTTCCTATCGATTCAAAGCCTTAACTTGAAGTACTTGTGTGTATTGATTTCACGTGGAGTACTGTTAAGGATTTAATTAGGTAATGGATCGTATGAAGTCCTTCAATACAATATGTGGAAACGTTACTCTAAGTTAGAGGCGGGTTCTGTAAACGTATATATTGAGTAATTGAAATGTGTTAACTCTTGCTGTTTAGGTGAGTGTAGGTAAGGATATGTTGTTTTGATTTTATTTTACCTAATCTATACTTCTATATAAAGCTGAAGAGTTTGTTTGTTTGAACGCGCTAATCTCAGGAACTACTGGTTCAAATTGAAAAAATATTTTTGTGTTGTATAGACCTTTCACCGAGGAAGGTTTTAGGCTATATAACATCACGCTGCAACTAATAGGAGCGAAAATGCAATGGAAAATGTGGCAAAAACGGGGAAAAATATTAATCTTCGAGGGCTTTCGTTCAAGAATTCCTAACTTATACATATCTTCTAACCACGCGGACGAAGTCGCGGGCAACAGCTAGTAAAAAATAAGATGGTAGAATAAACATATCAGAATTAACTGGATATTTAGTACGTAGTCTATATTTATATAGCTAATACTACTACTGCAGGAAAAAAATACAACTGTTGAGAGAAGGAATCATTCCGTGGAGAAAAGGCGAATTGATCACCTCGCATGCAGGTTTGCGAATTCAGATTGATATTTTTCGACAGAATTCTGGTTTCCCAGTTTATGGTTCTGCTTAGCGTATGACACTAGTGCTATAAAGCAATAGCTTAAGCACACTTAAATTTGGAAATCAGATTTAATTTCGTACATGTTTAAAACTGATGTAGCCACTTCGCTACTGCTGAATTGGCCTTGAATAATCAGGCAATGTTTATTAAATTAAAAGGCTGACATGCTACCTACAGAATTAGCATAGCCATTAAAGTTGAAATGGTGCAGCATTTTTGGGTGCGCTCCAACTTGTTACATAAAGATACGACACGAAAATAGAGAAAAAATCAGAAGACAAATAATGTTCCGAGTTAAAACTAGATTAATATTATTATATTATTTTATGCACTTTCCGACACTAAGGCCAGGATCGCAGCCAAATTGTGTACCTACATGTTTTAATGAAAATGATTTATTTTGTATTACACTTAGATTTAGAATTTACTGAAAGCATAAAAATATTGTAATACATAAGCTCTTTCACTTTTAAACCTCTCCGTTTTATGATTTTACTGCGGCAATCTTCTTAAACCTTTATAAACGTAATCACGAAATTGATATTGGAATCGAAAAAGGACAAAAATCCAAACAACGTCTTCCCAAGGTACATATTTACACGTTACCTTCTAAAATTGTATTACTCAATACACACTGAAAAAGCTAGTTGCTTATTTCCATATATCTTTATGCGGAACTATATTTCCTATGCAAATATGAATCACGTATAAAGTCAAATATTTGACTACCAAAGTGCGAACGAGGAAATGGGATGAAAATACGTCGATACTTGTATTTCCCATGGAAAACTTTCATGGATGGTCCGTGAAGGTTGCCCCGGAAATAACAAGTCGTTTTCGGTGTATTCGTTTGGTTAGTTATGATTGTTTGGCAAATCCTACTGATAAATGTTAATCTATCTGTTACACTGTCATACGAAACTTAACTGATCTTCATGAAACTTTGCCTTGGAGACTTAGAGGTAACAAGTTTTTAATCAACATAAATACTTATACCATTTGTCTCATTTCATTAACAATTCACGTCTTAGTCAAATCATTTCTTTCTAACCTCTCTCTATAGCAGTAGGTACAAAACCGCAACTTAATATATTTTACTCTTCTATCTTATTTGTGTCGAAGCGCAATAGAAAAGTTGTGGTATTGGAAAAAAGCTAAGTTTGTCAGATTGTATGTACATGGCACGTTGCCAATGGCGTCGAGAGAACAGCAATCTCGCTCCTCATTCTGGCACGATTTGTTGCCATTAAATATGTACTTTAGTGGGTATATAGGTTGTTTTGTAAAGGTTTACTGTTATTCTTATTTAATAATGTGATTTGAATTGTTTTTTGTTAACAAAGCTTCTGTTTTGAGGTGATTTGATTCTATGTTTTGTTTTCACACTAAAAAGCGAGTGATAAAGCAGAATCAAAGCAAGATTTGACATTTAAAGAAAACACAGATTTCAATTTTTTTGGCGCCCCTATCACTATTGTATAACTTTTCTTAAACTCTATCATTTTCTTTAACTTTATGTAATTTTGATTAATTACTCCTAGCAAAAACTCTGTCGAAAAAATTTCCATAATTTAAACGTAACATTACATGGAGAATTTAATTTAGAACACCGCTTCCCATGCTAATTAAGAGGATTCGAGACTGATACTTGAATATTTAATAGACATCGAGGTAAGAGTGTGTAAAGTAATATAATTATTTTTATACAAAAATTCTTGTACCGAAAGTTAAGGTAAAGGTATTTGTACGTTGATTACTTCTTTACGCCTAAATGCATATACCAATTCTATAATTTTTTATAGCTTTTTATTTATATAGATACTAGCTTTTCGCCCGAGGCTTCGCCCGCGCCGAGGTCGGTTATATCGCGTTTCAAAAGTCCGGGGTAGAAACTATCCTGTGTTCTTTCTCAAGGTCTAGGCTATCTCTGTAAAAAATTTCATTAAAATCAGTTCAGTGGTTTAGACGTGAAAGCGTAACAGACAGACAGACAGACATAGTTACTTTCACATTTATAATATTAGTAAGGATGTACATATATCATGGAGGTCGCAGACACCTTACATCAAAACATATTCAATTTGCAACGGTAAAATCCATTTCACGTAAGAAAATCTTCGGACGAAAACTAGTTACAAATAAGTTCCTTTATTTTCATAGCTACGTCGTAACGGTTAACTCCCGTGTATTTATCGGGGTTGCCCGACTAGTTTGGGACCCAACCGGAGTCTTAATCATAAGCTGAGGCAGCTACGGGCTAGCGATTCAAACCAGGTCGATTGTACAATCCGAAATTAGTCGAGCAATCCCAATAAATACGCGTGTGTAAACTCAATGTATCATTTAATTACATAACTTCCTCACAAGAGAATGTTTCATCGATTTGTAGTTACTTCTTATCGCATAAATGTATTAATACAACATGTTCATATTAATCGTGAACGTTACTGAGTGTAAATAGTTTGCAGCAAATCCCTTAAGGAGATTCCTGCAAGCATGAGGAAGTTTCCGAGTTCCAAGTTTCTTCATATGCTGTGGCTTCGTACGTCCTTTGATGGAGAAATTAATTACAAGTCAGGTAAGCGAGTGAGTGAGGTTGTATGGTGCTGGTAGTATTAATACAGAATTTGAAGATAGGTTATTTGTGACAAGGGATCGTAAGCAAGATAAGTGGTGAAAGCTTTTGTTATTTTTTTACAATGCTGCTTATTCCCATGAAGGACATACTTAATATATATGTGTAACGCTTATGAAAATAATTAAAGTTTAATAATAATCTATTGAGGTCAATATTCGATTAAAAGTTTTCTAACGCAGACAAACTATTGATGTCGATATAATGTACAAAAGACGCAGAGTATTTTATTCAGCATAATCAAGACCATTGTATGTCTTTTTAAAAGCTTTTACGCCAAAAAGCCTACATTAGCAAACATTTTCTCCGCTATTTATAAATCTCTTTAGGAAATTAGCTCAGACATCCCTTTCACGAATATTGGAAAACGTCCTATTCTGTAACCTTATTTTGCCTTCAACGAAATTCCTTGACAAAGCCAATATTTTTTAACACTATCGTTCAAACAAAATTGTCTGGAAAAAAGAACGAAATCAATTTCAAAAATGTGTTTTATATATCCGAAGCACTGAAGCGTGATCCTGCTCCGATTTCACAAAACAAAGTTTATTCAAATCCTTACTTTCGTAAGGCGAAACAAAGGTCAAGAGGATAGAACAAATCGTTGTGACTTTAAAGGAAAATCATCCTTATTGCCTTCACAATAAGGATCAGGTATCTATTTTAAGAATGATTACGAAAATGAAAAAATCAGAACAATACTGGGTGTATTCAAGCAGGTATTCGAAGATTTCCCTTTAGTGTATCTGATTCGACACTAATTAACGAATTGAAAGAACTGTAGCGTTTGATCATATCAACAAGCAATTAAACATAATGATAATTTATAATGCCACTTATATTATAAATAGATTATGGACATAGAAACTAAGTAAAGTAAAATTTAAGTAAATGTCTTCAAAGACATACTAGGAAAACCATTCAGAGGCCAAGAGTCGGACGCGGTAGATTGAAATGATTGAAATTGGTCACCTATCAAATTTATGAAATTACCAATCGATGCTTTATCGACAACTATTTCAACTGTCTAAATATTACAATTCGTGATATTCAGGCTTCTGAAAAACAGAAGGTCAGAAAGCGACGATTTTTCAAAAATAATAAGGTAGTTAGTTGTGGGTGTTAGTAAGTGTGAAAAATAAAAACCTTCAGTGAACGAAATTAAAATATAAGTTCAGTCCTCCATTCCCAAAAATAAAGAACTTTCCAAATCCTAGTAAGTCCTAGTGATTAGTTAACAACGTTTCTAATTGAACATGTCAATTAGAACTAATGCCAACCGCCTTATTGTTTCAGCAGACAATAGCATAATAGTAGTCAACTGCTTAGATATTCAGGCACTGTATTAATAGTGTGGCCAATTATGTCACCCTACGTACCAAAGTCAGTAATTTCAGTGTTGCTATTGAAAATTATTTCATTATTTATGACTTATTCATTTACTTTAATAAAACGATTTTATGAAAAAATAATGATTAATTTTCAACGAAAAAATTTTTAAGGTAAAATTATTTGGAATTCTGAAAATTAAATAACAATTTTCGGGAGTTTAGTTGAACTATATTTACCATCCTTCCAGGAGTATAAAATATCCAAACGGTCGCTTTGATATTTTATCCGGCACCAAGAATCGTTTGAACATCAAAAAGCTCTAGAAATGTCTCTCAAGAAATTAAATATTTGCCGTCAATATTTTACGAGTAACTTTGGCTGAGAAAACCGTTTATTGAAAACCTTAAAAATGTTAAAGCAATATTGGAGATGACATGGTTCGAAATTTCATTGTGTTTATAAAATTTACATCAAATGCGATTGGACTGACAAAAATAATGGAAAGCATTAGGCTCTACTGAAGATGCGAGACGTAGGCTTAGAGTAAACAGCGAGTAAATTGAAAGTTTGACAAAGGCGACTTTTAGGGAAAACCAAACAGATAAAATGTAAAGGCACTGAACTGAACATATCTAAACACAACAAAATACAGGTAAATGTATCGAAACCGCGACGGCATCTTATATCCTTACATAGAGTCGCGACCATACATTATCCTCTCTGATCTAGCAGTTTACTGTATTTGGAAATTTATACCTCGTATACCTTACTCGAGGATCGATAAGGCAGGCTTTGAAATAAACAAGCATTGGCCCCGATCGGAGCCTGTTTGGCCACCATTATATGGAAAATCGTGTGTTCCTAGGAAATAGGTGCTCGGAGCTGATACGGAGCTTAAGTGACTCGAGAAGCTTTTCTGTTTGAATGTTTTGTTAAATGGTGCTACTTGCTTACAATGAGGTTAATACGACACAATAATGCTAATAATGCTTAAAATTGGTCATGTGGGAACAGGACTCGCGAAACTAAGTTGACTTTGATTTTGTTTATCGCGACTTTAAAACTAGTAACAACAACAATTCATGCCGAAACCAAGTCTCTGCCAAATGCACTTTAAGCGAGTTTATACTTGTGTTTAAGTAAATATATCTGAATTAGCCAACTAAAACCGAACGTGAACCAATGGAGCTTACTTTATTACGTGAAATGGTAACGAATTCTCGGAATCAAACAAAAATCTAGCTTAATTGCTTTTAGAAATCACACATTCTAGGAAAGCATTGGACTCTGAGAATAGCCGATGTCACCAAATCGATATTTCAATGTTAGAAGCTACGACACATTAGAAAAGTTTTTTCAGCTTGTTCTGTCCCACTTCGTAGCTAAGGCCTATCTCAGGACCGAGATTAAGTAACTTAGTATTAGAAAAGAAAACCTCAAATGGAAATGACGAATGATTTTTTGTTTTCTCTCTCCTTTCGACCACAGGTTTTTTATTCCTTCCATCTCCTTCTATATCTTTCGAGCATGTATTGCCCATAGCTTTACTTATATCATCTCCTAAAGATGCCTCTCGCTGATATTCACCAGTAACAGTCCACTTGTCAGATTTGCTCGCTTCTGACTGGCATTAAAGGCCAACGGTAATGTGGTTACAGTTAACTCGCTTAGAACTAGTCGTAATAGGATATAATAGTATGCAGATAAGACGATGAACACAGAGTATGGTGTAACTTGACATGACTTTGTAAACTAAGTTCATGTTATAATGGTAGCATCTGGACATGTCCCGGAAGAGGTAAGTTGAGGCAACAATTTTATGGAGGAAAAAATATACATTGATATACCTGGGTAATGCAGCGTTTGAACGCTGAACTAAGAGAATAGGAAAGGCTTTAAACTACTTTTAGACGAGCACATACAATATCATAAGCAAGGAATTGACTATTTTTATAATATAGAGCGCGAATGGATCGGCCAATTTCAACCTCAATAGCGTCGGTTTCGTCCAACTTAAATCTTATGCGAATCCGAACGAATGCTAACAATAAGCCCTGAATCCCAAGAATTAGTCGCCTTTGTTGTTAAAAACACGAAATCCTTCGAAGATAATCAAGCGATATAAACAACTCAATCAGTGTACGTTCTGAACGAGACAAGATATCAAAAGAAAACAGAATCCAATTAGAAACAACACAAGGACACCTGGTTCTGTCTCGTCGGACTCCTATTACTGTGAACAAAGGACAGGAGCTCTTTAGATCGTGTTTTCAGAACAATATCCGTTGGCGTTTTGTTTCACAGATTTCGAAACGTGATGTAATTATTTGGTTTTATTTTTAGGAAGTTCTGAAGGAAATAACTAGTTTTAAGTGAAGTGTTTTTTAAACATTAAATAACAAAGATGATTTAATAAGAGGTAAATTAATATTTGTTTTACAATTTAATAAATAAATGAAACCCACCGGTTCATCGTTGGCTTAGAACAAAAAATCGCGGTAGGATTTGAGAATTGCTCAGCACACAGCGGGTTTGTAAAAAAACAAGATTTTTCAGATTTCATTTTACGCGTCTTCCAATACTTAGACCGACCTGATCTCTCCAGAACCTAATTTGAAAATTCGAACTTTACCATTCTACATTCTATAGGTACTAGTTTATACCATTTTTTTATAAATAACTTTCCGTTCCAACCACTATAACTGCTTAATGAAATGTATTTAATTAACACGTAGGACGGAGTCGTTACCCTAAAGACGTCTTAACTCAAGAGTTGGTCTCCTAGTTAGGAACTAACTTTTCTTTGGTAACTCTATTAGTTGAGTAATGACCTACAAGTTTTGTGGCCAAACTAATTATTTCTAGATATTTATACCATAGTAGCAATGCCCTGATGGTTGTCAATTATCGCAGTTGTTTTATTGGACAATAATTTATTCAGCTCCTAATTTACTTTGGCTGTTGTTTCGAAATGCCTAATTAAGAATATTTTTGACGATTCAACGAAATTTAATCACTCTTGAACTTCCATCCGTATTTTAATAACTCTGAGATTGTATTCTTAATCATTTTTTTCTATGGCAGTATATTACTTCAATTTCTTACTGCCCGGTGACGTGTTCCACGAGCATCTGAAAGATATATAAGGGAGCTCAGCTTGCTCATTAGTACCGATACCTTCCTATGGTTTTGGGCTGTTACACGTTACTCTAAACAATGCCATTTATATAGATCTTTTCACTTATGATCGTACTCTGTTTTTTGCCCCATTGCTGTTTTATATGAAGAGAAATCCTAATACCGCCCACAGCAAATAATGCTTTTCGCTTTTGCAAATTTTTTCGAACTCAAATCATGTAGGTTTTATTGCGTGTTGATAGTCAGTCTATTCTTTTTTTAAACCTAGATTACTCGACAAATTGTAACCACAAGCTACTTCAAAGATATTATAATTATAGTAAATGACCTACCAACAAATATCAATGGTTTGGTCTAGTATAATATTTTAGGTAACATCTGTGGCTTAATGCACAAAGATTGTTTAAGACTTTAATATAGCAGCCGACACATAAACGTTCGCTTGAAGGTTTGAAACAATTATGAATGCCACTAAACATTTATATTAGTAAAGGAACAGCTAACAATCTTGGAAAATAAAGGTTTTTAAGAGGCACTCTGAATGGCGAACTCCAATTGTGGGATAATTTCAAAAGCTAAGAGCTAGCATTCAGCCATTTTTCTTTGTGCGGCACGTCTAAAATTTATCGTTGTCATTACATTTTACTCTGAGCCATGCACCGCATTCGCTCACCGCTCACCGCGCGAATACTGCAAGCGCGATGCGGGTTGACAAAGGGATCAAGTAAATAAAAGCTTTGTCATTAGAGAGGCTAGAGTACTTTATTTCTGCTGTTTACTCAAACAGATCTACGTATGTAAAACTGTTTTCGTGTAAGTCGCTTATAGTTAGAATGTTCTAAAACGTTCTATTGCAATAATTTGAAATCAAAATTTCGCTATTTTAGGAGAAATTATATTCCACGATATTGTTAGAACCAACAATAACAGACATAAATTTTAAAATATAAAATGAAAGACAAAAATCTAAATTATTATATTTTATTATTTAAATATATAATTTATTATGTAACTACATTTTTACTATTACAGTAAATAGTTCTTGTTTCTTAGAAAAGTTCAGTCAAAAAGCTTCAGCCTGGAAATAATTGTCTCGTTCTGGAGGCAATGGAATAACAACTTTACACACTTCGTTAAGTGATTTCTGCTCTTTTTATACAAATCAAGGACTGACAGAATTTTAAGATATTTAAAAATTACGAATTCACAGACAATCAATCAACACCGCACATACTTTTTAAAAATCGATAAAATCGATCAATTCTTTCGAGAGGTATGACACCACAAACAGCTCCTTTTGCGTCCGTGGTTAAAATAATATTCTTCTGTAAAGTGTAGGGCAAAGATTTAACCTACATGTTATAGTTGATGCATGAATACTGAGCCGAGAATGACGAATGTGCCGGTGCGTGCGGATGGTCAAATAGAACATGGAACTGAGCCTCCAGCTGCAGACATTAGCGGGTAATTAAAAGTGTGTTTTATAATAGATAAATGGTAAGCAATATAATGAGAAATTTAGTTCAACTAAAAGGTAAATAGAACAACAGATTCAAAAAATATTTTCAGATATCTGTAATAAATTGAATGTTTTGTGACACAGAATAAACTATCAACAAGGTTTTCTTTAGATTTATATTTAAACAGTGTTTCTTTTATACAAATTTTAGTTTGCGGTATATAAGTTAAAATTTATTATAATTTTACTTTTTCAGTTTTAAGAGTCAAGTGATTTTAGTCACATGTCGTAACAAAAAATATCAAAATAATTTCCAATTAATTTCTCTCGTTTCAAGTATAATTCTGGTCTATAATATAACGTAAACCAAAATATTCACAACCTTCGACCATAATTCCCAATCTCACTTGTATATCACTCGTGTGCCTGAAATAAGCACCTAAGCAACAGCATACAAGTTAATTAAACCACGCCTAATCAAACAGCGACTATCAAACACAGATGTCAAAGCCTTTCGTTGTGTGCGGCACAAGTACAGACGCCCAACAAGTACCTAGTCATTTCCAGCTCCCTTTGTGAGACGCATTCACGGGATACCGTCAAAATGGAAAGCTAAACAAAGCGGTTGTGCGGTACATCAAAATTAATGCAGTTGGGAAATAAGAAGGTTTGTTTCGTAGTTAAAATTTAGTTTCGTTTGTTATATTTTCTAATTAGTAGATGCAACGGTTTACTCACACGTATTTAACGGGATTGCGCGATTAGTTTTGGACACAACCGGAGTCCTTAATCATGAGCTGACACGGAGGGGTTGAACTCGCCCGAGCAGGTAAACCATTGCATCTTTTAATAATTTTATTAATCATCCTCTCAGCTCACGATAGTTTTGCTCATGATTAAGATGAACTATATAACAAAACGCACCTAGATAAGCAACATTTCTTCTAATAATTTTAATCTATACTAATATATAAAGCTGAAGAGTTTGTTTGTTTGTTTGTTTGTTTGTTTGAACGCGCTAATCTCAGGAACTACTGATCCAAATTGAAAAAATGATTTTGTGTTGAATAGACCATTCATCGAGGAAGGCCTAAAGGCTATAAACCATCACGCTGCGACTAATAGGAGCGAAGATACAATGGAAAATGTGAAAAAAATACAAGGCAGGTATAAATCATACCTTATATCTTCTACCCACGGGGACGAAGTCGCGGGCAACAGCTAATTTAAGTTACAAGTCTAATGTGATTTGAGTAGGTTGAGCGAAAAGTTAAGCCACATAAGCATTCCATTGTTTTCTGTAAATGTATACTATTAATTGAGACCCGTATAATGCTGTATATCTACAAACATCTTGCTAAATTAGAATATAAATAGATAATTCGTTAAGGCCTTATCCCGTCACAATAGAAAAACTAAGTACGGAAAATACATATCTAAACAATTGGCACAGGAAACATTAATGAATCAAATAAACGAGCTCTAAATAGGAAAACAAAAAGTTCCCATCACGTTTTCAGAGTCGTGTTTAGTCGTTTTCTTTCTTGCTAAGATCTTAAAAGATTTATACATTACACAAAGATTTTATCTTATCTATAAGCGGCCACGATATCCGCTCGGGGGGCCCAGCAGTCCCAACACCAGCACTTGAAGTAAGACTGTAGTATGTGTGGAAGAGAGACAGAGTACTACCGACGTATAGCGCTATCTCGCTCTAACATTAACAATAATGTAACTTTAAGATGTAGTGGTGGGCCCCAGGTATCCTACAATTTATCCAGGGGCTTAACAACAATAATTACATCTGCTATCGGGCCGGTAATAAATTTTCCAATTGATTAATAGTCTTTAGAGAAAGCTGACCGAATAGCGCTTCAGACAGAGATAACAAATGATCTAGATTTATTCAATACTGCCAACTGTTGTATGCAGATACTGTTATATTGATTGCGATTTACTGTTCTTGAAAATACACATAAAAGAAATCATTCTAAGAAATCTGATATAAAAAAAAAGATCCATTAAGACACAGAGCATCAAGTAGTTTTTTTTTTTTGACAAAATATGATATAAACCCTATATGGAATTCAGTTTTACTTTAATGTAACAAGAAAAAAAAAAAACAAATATGAACTATCCATAAGAGGAAACCACATCCCCATGACAATTCCCCTCAGATTCCGTACTACACAAGTTAGGCAACAGTTACCTGAAACTCGAATAAAAACCAATCTGAGTATTTTATATATCAAACGGCCCTCGGGAAACTGGAAATATAAAGGTTGTTCAGAGTAAATCAACCATTAGGAGTGCTCACGTTCTATTGTGGATCGCAAAGACTCACAATTCGTTGGAAACGCTACCAATATCTGGCGCGGTCGAAAATGTGGAGGATAGCAGAGGGAGCTTAGTGGCCCGATCACGTGGAAACCGGGAACATTGTGGTCGTACAGTGTAGCGTAGACGTTCTGAGCTTATCGGTTCCAGTTAGATAAAAGAATACACGTATAAAATACTGTATTTGTGTTGCTGATGCTGGTTTATAATATGGCACTAGTTTTATGTAGTTACACTTGTACCTATAAAGCATAGATGAGAAATTTCTCAACCGAAAATATGACGATTTCGAAACAAATAAAAAAAATATTAGTTGTCACCTGTTAATCTATCAACCGTTCCGACTAGTTTCCTTTCATATATGTAGTCTTATGGCTAACATTATATATTTAAACAAACTGATGCTTTTGATTATTTGATTACAGCAGAGACCAATGAAAGGTTATAAATAAAAGCTTTTGAAAAACATTTAACATTGGCACACAACAAATGTCTTACAACCCAAGCACTTGATAAAACAGTTCTCTCTGAATCACAGTCCCATTTATTTTCCGATACACTAACTCTATCACCGATGCCGATGGCTGTTACCTTTAGATATATGCTCATATTTCTCCAATATTGTTCCCTGACATTTGGTTGTTTGCAGAAATTGTACAAACATGGCTAGAAAATATTACTGATGTTCTTTTAGAACTATTTTTCATTGTAATTGTGCAGGATTTCTAGTATATTTACGCTTACGTTAACTTTTTAACGTTGTCGTAAATTACTAAACATGATTTGATCTTAATTAATCGTTCGTTTAGCAACTAGCAAAATATAACCCTAAAAGAAGTAGGAAGAAAAAATTTTGGCCGTCCGTAGGTCACAAAGGGCCAGATTTTTTTTTTATCCAGGGAATACATTCTAAATGAATGATGATATAAAAGAAGTTTTTTGTTGCAAGAGCTAACCAAAAACTTCCTTTGTATCATTCATTTCGTTCGAATTTCTGCTAAAAGTTTCATCGAAATGAGTGAGAATAATTTTAGTTTCTCGAGAGCTGCGGTATCTAATGAGCGGTATCTCGTTCCTTTAATCAACGCTGTACCGCGAAGACTTGCTAACAGAAAATAAAAGCTTCAAAATAGTAATAGTACAATGCATTTTGTTATCATTTATTTTTAACGAAACTTATAATTTTGTGACGTATTTGAAGCTCACCTTCACGGTGAACGTGGAAAAAGTGATGTTCGATTGAGTACAGTCGTCATTTCGACTCCGGTTGGGTCCGAAGCTAGTCGGGCAATCCCGATAAATACGCGTGAATAAAACGTTGCATTATTTAAATAGTAAAACGATATAGTGTAATTGAACACAACCCTTTTACGAACTCTCGTGCGCTTGCAAAGCGATAAAAAGGCCTACAAAACGTACTTTTTGTAATTAATTAAATAATTAAAACCCTCTCAGTCTAGCAAATTTTCCGCTGTCTTGACGCAAAGCTATCAGAATTGTTATGCCGCTTATAATGAGCAATTTTGACTCGCTAAGCCCGATTTAAAAGGCAATTCGAAGTGTCTTGCCCAGCCTTTTGCTGGTTTTAATTATAATTTACTGGTTCAATTGAGGACTGCTTCGTCTAATGTCGGTAAAAAATATAATTTGTCATCTGTCTGTCACTGACTGGCTTTTCTGCGAATGAAAAGAAATATTTAAGAAAATTTATTTCATGTTCGCCTTGAAAGCACCCCTAAAATACCTTTTTAAAGGGTTAAAAGTAATCATATTAAAATCGTTTAATTTTTTCATCTATTATTATTAAAAAAAAGCAGCAGGTTTCGTAACATAAATTTGGAATACACACCTTTTATCGTATTTAAAACTCTGCTATGGATACACATGAATAGCTAGCTATCAAATAATTCATATTTGACATTTCAAACAAACATAAAACATTCAGTACACTGCGAGTTATCACCATTGGGTTTCGGTACCTAATGAACAGCAAAGACATGCAACAAAGGTAAAAATACCCATTATTCCGTCGGTTTCAATCAAAGAACTTTACAACCAACAAACAAACAGCTGTTAATCATTCAGTCACACTTATGCAACACAAAACAATGCCTCCATAATATGTGTAGCCCAAATTAGCATAGAAACTATTATCTAGCACCGAATAAGCCAGGACATGACAACTTATTAGGGCCACAAAGGACGCACGTAACGATGACGCAAGACGCGGGGTTCCGGGTTTGATGCTAAACGCAGCAATTAACAGAAATCACTATAACTGAATTTTAGTCGACTGTAGGAAATAGGTCAGGAGGCCTACCACCAAATCTTAAAGTAATGTTCTTGCAGTTGTGAGAGAGAGATAGCGCTACATCGTGTAGAGCTACGTCTCGCTCCCACAACTGTTATATAACTTTTAGTTGTCGTGGTAAGCCAGTGCTTGTAACAAGTACTTCTCGGCTCTCGCAGTTTGGAGTTCGGAACTTTTCAGCTCAAAAACTCGGGTTTCCAACATTTTTATAACTTGAAGTGTTATGACGTGCACGGGTTTATTTTATCTAAGTGGCTGTATTACACTGTAGGGTGGATGTGAAGAACAAGGGACAGATGAGGATGAAAAATAAAGTGATGATGATGAAGTGGCTACAAACAAAGTAACTACCACCAATGACAAAAGTCAAAGTAATGAGTCAGAGTATGTTGATTGAGTAGGTGATAATAATAATATTACATTACTATTCTAAAGGAAACCATCATGAGGAAACTAGGGATTAAAACATTGGAATCGGAAATCGCAAGCCCACAGTGAGCTAACGTGGTGATCAATGCTCTTACTCTCCTTAGCGGGTAATGGGCCGTATATACGTTGATATTATATTATTTACTAGCTGTTGCCCGCGACTTCGTCTGCGTGGTTAGAAGATATAAGTTATGACTTTTTTCTTCGCTCCTATTGGTCGCAGCGTGATGATATATAGCCTAAAACCTCTCTCGATGAATGGTCTATTCAACACAAAAATATTTTTTCAATTTGAACCAGTAGTTCCTGAGATTAGCGCGTTCAAACAAACAAACAAACAAACTCTTCAGCTTTATATATTAGTATAAGTATATTAGTATATAGATGCCAACGATATCTTCGCTACGTTTCATCGATTTTTAATTTCTCGCGCGGAGATTTTAATATTACGATAACTCATTACCTATTCACTTTTTTGGTGTAGTGTAAAAGGCAATTTTGTTCTATATTACATGTATAATATATCTAACTTATTTATTTGGATAAGGATTAATACTGTATTGTTAAAAATAGGTTCGTAAATAACCCATAATTTTTGTGTATTAAGAAAACACATAAAAATGGTTATTGTGGGTTATCCTTGGAAGATAGACATATACCACCGCGGACGTTTTTGTAGATTTATTAAAGAGGTACAAACCCGCCATACATAGTTTTGTTGTAACTCAAAAGGTTTTGGCAGCGTTCTCGAGGAAAGCTCTCGAATGGCTTCATTTTTTCCGACATGTTTAACTAATATCGTTGTAATATTGTCAGTTTACACAAAACCTAAACTTATTATACACTAAAACCCTTCTCAAGAATTGTTCTATCTATTGTTGAAAACCGCATCAAAATCCGTTGCGTAGTTTTAAAGATTTAAGCGTTCATAGGGACATACAACATGACACATGACAGAAAAAGCGACTTTGTTTTATACTATGTAGTGATTATATCTCTCATCATATAACTATGGTCAGTTCCTTTTACCTAAAAAATTCACATTTTAAACTAGCTGTTTCCCGCGGTTTCACCCGCGTAATATTTTTTTTCTTTGCCACAATTTTTCCTTTTTTTACCGCTTAAACTTTCCCTAGACTGGTACGAATATTTCAAGACTAAAATTAGCCAAATCGGTTCAGCGTTCTCGAGTTTTAGCGAGACTAACCAACAGCAATTCATTTTTATATATAAGAAGAAGAAGAAGAAGATTATACTTGAAATATTAAACACAGCCACTTCTAATTAATTATATTCAGGCAGAATAGTTGTTTACCAATTAGCACATCTACAAGATTACCAATACCGTAATTATGTATTCCATGTAACTACTAGTTGTAACTTAACAGCATCTTGTTATCAATATAGTCATATAGGTAACTGTACTTTATGCAGAATGGTATACACCTGTGAGACTAGATAATAACTACATGAATCCAAGATGGTGAAAACCGTTAGTTCATTAAACAATTTTTGTTTGAATGATGGTGGAAACGTTTTATAAGATTATCTGACCCTGCAAACGTTGGTGTGCCATATACATTTCAAAAAACATGAAGTGTCTTTATATCAAACGCATATTTAATAAAAAAAATATGACTCATAACTTTCAAGAAGAAAAGATCACCAAATCAAATGTACTGTAATGTTATAACTTTGATTTTAGGTCGCGCTTCATTTTAGAATTGTGTTTTAGACAAAAAAAAACCAAGATTGTTTATCGTTTTTCAATTTAATAAAGCAATGGCGTATAAGTACGTAAAACTATAATCGTTAAAATACGATGAAACCTTTAATCCGTTATTAACACTGTAGCTTCAATATCCTGTATCCCCGATATTGCAACACCCACGCTTGAAGTTATAAGTACTATAGAAGAGCTTATTGCCTTTATTGAGCCGCTACTGAATAATTAATCTGAACACCTATATTAAACTGCTTTCAGGGTACAGTATGCAGGACGGTAGAAACGAAAAATTCATTACATTCGCACTTTATTACAAAAAGTAAATATAGAAACTTATCTAGAAAACATTAATTACCTTACAAATGAGCACTTTTATTAGAGAGAATTTTAAAATACAATGGATATCACCCATATTCGCCTGCATTTCACCAAATCATGATACTCTCCTTAGCGGGTAAGCCGTGACAGAAGGACAGGCGCAAAAGAATCCCCAGCAGCACATTGTCTAAAATATCTCATCGCCCGATAAATACGCACAAGAGAACCGATCTTAAACATATATGAATCCGTCTCAGTTATTGTATACTAGCTGTTGCCCGCGTCTTCGTCCGCGTGGGCCCCTATTTTGTCACATTTTCCATTGTATCTTTGCTCCTATTAGTCGCAGCGTGATGGTATATAGCCTATAACCTTCCTCGATGAATGGTCTATTCAACACAAAAATAATTTTTCGATTTGGACCAGTAGATCCTGAGATTAGCGCGTTCAAACAAACAAACAAACTCTTCAGCTTTATATATTAGTATATAGATAACATATCATACAATTTTGTTCGCATCTCAAATCAAAATTCCATCTATCTATTATACAGTAAAGCTAACCGACTTTTATGAAACAAGTACTCAAATCACCTGTATTATCATAGCCATACACCTCAGACGGTGCAAGACCGCTCAAATGTATTACCTACGTCGTATAATATTTTCTCGCAATTTTATTCTTACGAGACTATGTAAGAACGTAATAATATGAATTTCTTATTTTTATGAATTAGGTTCGACGAACTTTCTTGTACTTGGTTGGATTACTTTTTTTATTGCTTATTTTGTTATTCCCACTAAACTGTGTCGGAAAAGTACGCATACTCATACTCATAACCTGAACAACCTCATACTACCTATCTAAAGACATGTTGCAGAAAAGTGATAGGTACATCAAACCGCTGAATTTAGCTCATATTCGTAATGACAATAAAATTGCTTATTGTATTCTAAAGCATATTTTTCAGATTCAACCTTGACAAACACTGTTTGAATCGCAACCACGACATCCACTCATATTTATGGATTTTCATATAATAATAAGCATCGGTTTGGTAATTTTACCACCGAATAGAGCAATCTTACTTCATTCATCGGCCTAGCTTTTTTCCCAACTATGTTGGGGTCGGCTACCAGTCTAACCGGTTTCAGCTAAGTACCAATGTTTTACAAGGAGCGACTGCCTATCTGACCTCCTCAACCCAGTTACCTGGGCAACACGATACCCCTTGGTTAGACTGGTTGTCAGACTTTTCAAGCTTCTGACTACCTGTAACGACTGTCGAAGATGTAGGAATAACAGCCAGGACCCACAATAGAGCAATCTTACTTAATAAGAATAAAATATAACCTATTAAATCAGTGTCTATATCATCAAAAAACTACACACATACATTGTTTTCAATATTAAACCTTATCAATATTACTTAACATTACGTAAGAATGCATTGCAATTGATTTCGTTCGAGCGAAGCGTCGAAGCCTTAGCATATAATTGTGGTTTAAACATCCATTGTTATCGATAATCAATCATCTTATCAGACGAACGTGCGCGACGTGCTTTGCCCATAATATAACGATTGGGAATCAATCGAAACATTGTAATGTAATCACCGCTTTTGATAAATGCGGTGATTACGGCAACTATAGTTTGAAATGTGATGCTTTAGCAATTGAATATATAATGGTCTTCTATCATCATGTTTTTATCATTTCGGGTCAAAGGTCATATTCATTTCTCTTGTAATTTTTCAGTGTGTTACTTAGCTCCAACTTTCTTTTTGTTGTGTCTGTATGATTTCCAATTTTGGACTACATATCTGAAGACTAATTTCTACTCTAAATGGAGCCATTCTTCAATACTGGACGCAGTTTGAGATGAACGATTTTTACTCCGATAAAAATTTCGTACACATTTTTGCCAGTTGTATCCAATCTTTCAACTCGCTTCACATGTTCGTAAACATTTATCCAAAAAGGTTGGGAAAAGCAGACTTTATTCTGATTTACGGTATTTCTCCTCACATTCATGACAAATGACTTAGCTACTGCCTGTCAGGTATCCACTGAGATGTACAAAGGTTCACATCTCGAGCCAAGCAATGCGTGAAGTTATCCAATACAGAGTCAATCCGGTCGAATACGTTCCGTTACGCGTGTCATGACATCGGGTTCCGTGTCAATAGTTAGTGCGTGGGGTTGGTGAGTAAGGGTGGTTTATGAAAGAGTATTGTTCTTGTATAGATGAAATGATGCTATGAGGGATTGGCAGTAATTTAACCCAATAAGCAAGTCAAGTCAAATCCTCTAGTCTAATTCAAAACTTCGAATATGATTATTTTGCCACGATTGCAGTTAGTAATGCCTTTAGAATAACTAGTCTTACCCTTCGTTACTTGAACAACATTATTTTTTTAATTTCCTGAAACCAGCTACAGCCATCGAATATGAACCACACAATACATATTAACTAAAATTCAAGATCCCTGAAATCAATTTCAGCTAAATCAAGTTTTACCAAGAATGCTTTTATATTCAGCATAATATTCATATAACCGTTTTACCTTCATTTGGTAAGCATATAAGTAATTCCATTCCCGATAACTCAAACAGCATTAGGCTAAAGTGCCCGCACGAGTAACCGTTGAAATCCTAAGATAATACATCGTTACGTTTTCGATGAAAGCCTGCATAAGTAGGCTATGTATTGAAGGATCGAGAAGTTATAGAAATAATAACGTTAAAGAGAATTTTAGTATTTATATAGTGACTTACTTATTACTACGGTTAATTTATGTTTATAATTTGTATTCAAGATTTATCGCGAGTTTGAGTTTATAGGCTAAGGTTACGGCGGTTTTGGTAATTCTAGGAGGGTTTTGGGTAGACAGACTATCAGTTAGACAGCGTTTAGTATACAATGACTTGCTTCGGCTAGACAGAATAGTACGAGCTTATTTTTCGTTCTATTTTAATTAGAAATGTAATATTTGAATGAATATGAATGTGTTTTATCATCAAAAAGTTATATGGAACCAGTACTAGTAAATACATACTTAAAACTATGAAGCGTAGCAACAAATATTATATTCGAGCATAAACCTTATTTTTTTAAATACCAGCCACTTGTAATACCAATAAATAATAACAAAAAGTATACTTAACAATATTTCCTTTCAACTACATGTATAAAAGAAAATTTATAATTTATATAGCAGTATAATAATAATAAAAAATTAGATACTATCGTAATAAGAATCGTTACGTCTCAGTCATGTTATAACGGTTGAAAGTAAGAGTGGTGTCGCCAATAACCGTGAAACATGTAAGTTACTGATAAAATCTGAAATAAACACTATAATTATATCATTATAATACACAGTATAATATTTTGTTATGACTGGGTGTTTTTGACTATAGTTTTAATATAAGTTAGAGTAGTGACAGTTTTATGGCTGATTACGAAATATGCTCATGTAACGATACACAAAATGTCTAAAAACTGGTTATTATTTGCAGTTCCGCCCATTTCAATTTTGGCTATGTTTAAAAAGTGTGTCGTTTTTGATAGTTAAGATTGCTTTAAAGTTTTAAAAAATCGATTCAAGAGTTTTGAACACAGCTTATTAGAGAGACTGAATTTCTGCATATCTTGGATTTTGCGACGATGTAAGACAAGAATTTGTGTGATCCACAGTTCTGTGCCTGAGCGTCTTAGAGCATGTGAATTGAATGTTTGTAAGACCATCGCGACAACAAGGATAGACTCCTTAATAGTTTAATTTATTTTGTCTGTAAGCTCGGTTTCGGTAGGTAACTGGGATGGCAATCAATCAATCAACTCAGCGCATCGTGATCTACAACTAGACATAGGCATCCCCAAAATTACGCCACAGCACCCAACACTCCGCCTACCAGCCCGAGATGTATATAGCAATGATTAACGCCATCGATTGAACACAAAGTCATCTAAAAGAAAAGTAGCTACACCAAATTCCTGTACCACGATATTCATCTGACCTTCGCAGTCCATTATAACAGAATGCCTTTTTACTATGGCTCGCGAGGATCCCTCGTGCACGACGTTGGTATTCTAATGACAACCAGGTTAAGCCTTCACATGGCCCCTGAGTCACGGAGGCGTCAATAACGGATAAACAAACGGTAACGGTAAACTGTTAGCTTAAATGATTTTACTGTCTTTTTTTATTTTTGGAGTTTCGTATCTTAAGGGTAAAACGGAACAATATTACGGACACGGCTATCCGTCCGTCCGTCACCAAAATGTTATTGTCCTAGATTCGGAAGTTGGTAAAATGGAGTAGCAGGATCGAGTCTGTCTGGGGCTTTAATTTTTTTTTGGTTTGCCTATATTTAATTTGACATATTATCCGCTTCGCAGAGCTGTCTGCATATTACATAATAAGCATAGCTTCGGTTACTCATCAGTGTAGTAGGTATCCAGTTTTTATCTTCATAAATCTAAACAACTCAGATTCTATTATAAATACTACTTCAAAAAATGGGAAATTCAAACTTTTTCGGTTAGTGCTAAGATAGTACTGAAACTTTTGCAAGTGACGGTCACAAAAAATTGACATCATTTGATGAAAATTTGTACCATAATTTCTACAACTTCTAAACAAAATTAACTTATATTTTGTTAGAGAAAGTTGTATACTTCAACCAACAATATAAAATCTAGGTTACAATTCCAATATAAATTAAAGCAATTAATATAACAACACCTAATACACAAAGTACAAGATATATACCATCAAAATGCAAACAACAATCTCGGCGTAATGAACAAACATACAAACTGGAATACTGCGTCTATAATATCTGTATTACACTATTGTTCCCTGCGTATACAATCCCGGTTCCTTATTATTGAATTTGTGGAGCACTTGCATCAGCAAATACGGCACTGAAAAGCAAATTCAATTCATAAGGGAATCTGGAGACAACAGGGAAATAGAAGATATGAAGAGTTCAGAAAGAACGGTTATAGTATTTATTTATAGTGGAATCATAATATTTGTACGTCTTCATTGATACTTTCTTAATAGTTACAAACATTGGCAAAAAGCACCTAGTGGTTGAGTCAAATGGTGACAAAATAAATTGACAATTATGACGGAATAAGAAAAATAATGATAACTATTGGTTATTACATCGTGAGACTGATTCTTAATTATCTTTGGCGTGGTCGGCTCGCGACCGGGGCGCGTCAGCTCATGCTTAAAACACTGGTTGGGTCTGAAACTTGTCGGGCTAGCTTTCGATTGACGAAAACCTTAAAGTGAATCAAATTCAGTGGATGGAAGGAAATAAAGCTTGTAAAAATGTTACATCTTAGAAAATATTTATGCCATTTTTTTTTTCAAACATCATTCGCGTTTCAAACGCTTCATCTGAACAAGACATTACAGTGAGCACGAAGCAAAATCAATATCCGTACTTTTCGTTTGTTTACGGATGTTAAAATTCTTGTTTATTTCATTGTTTTGTAGCGAAGTTAAGAGAAACAATTCATTTGTAATTTACGACTCTATTTTATTACTCGGCAAGATTTCTCAAGTTCCCCTTTACCGAATGTATTGACAAAGATCTTAAGGATTCGTGGGTACTGGAAAGAGGTTAAGGAAAAGCAAAGCCTTAATTCTGATTTAGTAAACTTGATAAAAGACTCTGTATTAGACGTATCCCATTAATAAACGCGAAAGTTTGTATCTATGGATGTTTGTTACTCTTTCACGCAAAAATTACAGGACCGTTTTAGATACAACTTGGTACACGTATAGTTTATAACCAGGATACTTTTAATTCCAACTTTATGTTCACGTCGAATCACTTTCTATGTGTAGCGGGTCGGCCCGCGGACAACAGTTAGTCTTGTCTCAAAAATTAAAGTTTTAAGGCAACTTCAGTGTTAGTATCTTTTCCGTATATTGGCAGCGGGTTGGCCTTTCAGTATTAGTGCTAGCATAGTCTATCATGATTGATGTGTTATTATGATCTAATTGATTAATACCATTACTGTGAGCTTTTGCGTTTGCACTTTCAATTGTAATGAAACTACTTTTACGGATTTTATCGCGGTTTAATGTTTGATTTTAGTTACCGACGTTTCGACACCTTTGCAGGTATCATGGTCACGGGCAGACTGACCATTACACCGCGACAAAATCCGTAAAATTAGTTTCATTTCAATGTCTAACATTCGCGTAAACCTAAGTTTCAATTGTGTTTCATATTGGCACGAAATTGTGTTTTAATCTATATTGGTTGTAATTTTACCATAAGAATGCAATATCATTATTATAAATACTAAAAATGTAAAGCTGAACAGTTTGTTTATTTCGCTAAATACTGGTCCGATTTATTTATTTGTTTGTTTCTTTTAATTAATTAATTTAAGCAGCTTTAAGACTGTCTTAAGATTGAGACTTTAAGATTGTCTACTGACATTATTCTAGCGGGCGAAATCACACGCAACGAATAGTTTTAAATAATAATAGTATAATATAAATAGTATAATAGTATAAAATAAATGTATAGTATAATAGGATCGAAATCGAATATCGACTAAGAAGTTGACCAAGCTCTTAATAATACAAACAAACAACAATTCCATCTTGTATTTTATACTCACTTACGTTGCATTCGTATGCTTCGAGAATGCACGAATTGTATTTCCTTACCTATTTTCTAGCAAACTTTTGTAGAAATATCGAATTTCTAAAAGACGCGACGTTGTTTTCCACGAAAGAGATTGAACACATACCTGAAACAAATATATTTTTAGTTAGATTTTCATTTTAAAATAGAGAAAAACAGCTGAAATTCGGACTCGTGAATTGAGGGTAAATTTTTTCTAAATAAAAAAAACTGGGTTAATACGAGATTTTCTCTTGCATTGAGGTTTGAGTACCGACGTCAAATACTGATAGATCAACCCAACTATTTTTGGATTAACTTCAATTTAACACGCTCCTGAAACGATTAAAATGGACGGAGAAGGAAGTTATCTTGTAGCTAAATATTCCTTTTGCCCTCTAAATACACGTAACTCAGGTAACCATATGAAAGTAGGTCGTAGAATTTCAGAGTTATTCCACAAAAACCTTCAGATTAGTAATCCCGAAACAACAATACAAACAAAGGCTTGTCTAACAGAGAATGTCAAAATGAAGCTTTTAATCTGGCTGGTTTTAGGTCAGAACATTTCAGGCATATTTATAAGAGCTGCATTTTACCTCAATCCGAAATTCATATCATTAACATGTAAATTACATAATTCCCTTTTGGTATTGCTATGTACTTTCTGTCAGTATATGAGGGATACAAAATAACTGAAAGTATTAGTTACAATGATGCTTAGATCTAAATATTGGATACGACACTAATTTAGTATCCACTTCGCCTATTGCGACTCTCTTGATAAAGATTTCTTTTGAATAAAAAAATAAACACAAAATGTGACTTCTTTATCTGTACTATAAATTATTAAAGTAAATAAGCTGTCATTATATTTCCTTATATTATAATATTTTATTCAAGCGTATTTGTAGGGCAAGTTCGACTAGTGTCGGGTCCAACCGGAGTCCTTAATCATGAGCTGACGCGGCAGCAGCCGTTATTAAGTAAATCACGAAAATTATGTTTAAATCTAACCTATATTATATGTGGTTAAAATCTCACAAAACGAATACTTCATCAACATTTTTCTCTTCATTTCATGAACCAACACCAAAAACAAACATCACAAGTTCATTGCAAACCCTTAGTAATATCATAAACGCTATATTCCATGGTTATATGTGTAACATAGTTTGTGAGACAGAGCATTGCTGAAGGCTGTCTTGGGACAATGCGCTGCAGTTACTCGGATAGCATAAAGGGAACGTATGTACAATGTTATGTATGAACAATCTGCATTACGTATGTATTTTGATGCGGATTATGTACCTTTGTTTTGTATTCAGCAGGCAGTGGTTTATAAAACCGTTATAATTTTTGTCAAAAAACGACTCGCGGTCTAACGAATTTAATCCTTGTCACTGGGGGTCTTACAAACATTTAAATAACATGCACAGACACACGGACTTAGGACGCGAATTCGTGAAACATACACACGCTTACCCTACGCGGTGATCGAACCGGCAATATATAATGGGTTTGACGTGGTAACCTCAACCACTCTGTTATCCGAACAATCAAAATTGTTTTTTTTAATAATAAACAGCCAATAAGGCATATTGAAAATTATAATTATTTCAGATGTTACCATTTAACAAATGATTAGAGTTAAACAAAAGTAAGGTAATGAAAGTACTTCATAGTTCTTTCATTATCATTATTTTAGGCAAAAATTATTCGAAACTAACTGTTCATAATTAGTTAAAAAGGCAAAAACAAGTATTAAGTTCTCCACTGAACTAGCAAAAAGTTACTTGAAGTGAAATAATAAAAAAAAGATATCAAATTAATAACTTATCTAAGGAGTTATTCAAGTGTTCTTTTCTTCAAGTTTATTACAACACATTAATTCGGTCTAGATTTTTTTTGTCTAAAATCTTGTAAGACTTGAAACTAAGTCTCGAACAAAGCGAAATTTACTGTTACAAGAAACCTTAATGGACCATACTTTTTATAAATACTCTCTTTTATAAAACTGTTTCTGTGTTAAACTTAAAAGCAATATGGCAGTTCTAAGAAACCTGTGCATTTACTGCAAAAAGGGAAAATAGGTCTTCTTAACTTCAAATAGGTCATTAAAAATGTTCATCGTCATCATCATCATTTCCCAACTCTGAAATCCCATGTTGGGGTCGGCGTCCAGTCTAACTGGATGCAGCTAAGTGCCAGTGTTTATAAGGATCGACTGTCTATCTGACCTCCTCAACCCAGTAAACTAACTGGTAAACACGATACTCCTTAGTCAGGCTAATTGCCAGAATTTCAAGCGTCTTACTAGGTACTTGTAACGACTGTCAAAAACCTGTTAAGGATAGCCGATATAAAAGTCTTTATTTTTTAAGTTTCTGGTTTGTGGATCAACATAATCATGAATTCTTATCATCGATTGATATTGGTTGATCAAAGTCAACTAGTAAAATCTTTGGGAAAATATAAATATTTCTTTTTAACCTACAAAACTATCTTCAAACCTTATCGATCGATGACCATACAGGCTGGCAATTGACAGCTTAAACAAACAAATTGAAGTCAGCAGGTAATGTGAAGTGAAATAGCTTCCACAAAGGTTGTTATTCCACTTTATTCTCTTGAAGTACATTTGTAATGTTTCTTGCTCCGTCTGAAGAAGCAATTTGAGTCAAATTGGATTTTTCCCCTGTATACACTCGTAGGTGTTATTAATTTGGCGTTTTCATTGTGTTCATTGTTCACTAGTGTTTATTTTGTACGTAATATAACGTAACATTTCTTCATTTCATTTACGGAGTACATGCTGTTTGGATGAAATGAAAGGAAGTTTTTTTTGGAGAAAAAGAAAACCGTAGAGGGGATAAAAAGCATTTGGTGACTTACAACAATATAGCTAGCTATATAGAACACGTTTCAATACAAATTAATCACGAATCTTAGGGTTCCGCACTCCAAACGTAAAAAGGGCCGTATTACCTTTATTACTGAGTAACTGATGGTTTTTAGCCTATCTCGGAATCCAGGTCTCGTAAGTCCGACACGAACTTTACCGGTTTTTATAAGAAGCCATGTTTAAGAAAACAGCGCAGCTCTTTCAATAAAATCTAAAGTACTTTAACGTGTATTATTCTAATACCTTTTACTTTTTAACCGGGATCGAAAGAAAAACATTTTCCAAGTGCAAAAGACAAAGAGTAAAATATTATCCCAAAGTATTTTCCTTAGCGGATCTCGACGGGTGTGTTTTTGGGTTGTAAATCACTGAAAACCGACCAAGAAAGTTTAAAAGTAAAACTGTTCAGTTGTCGAAGCGGGATACTGCTCTACACCGTGTATGTTGTCTTCTCTTTTCCTCACCGTTTTACTTGAAGAGGTTTTAGTCAGAACTCAGAATCGGAGAATACAACTTAAACAAGAAAGTAAACAGAATAGGTAATTTTCAAGAACAATTTGTACGAAATAATTTGTTCTCTTTTAAACTATAGGTATACGTAACTAAGATTTTTTTTAAGATTGTCCTTCAAAGAGTTTGTAATATTGGCGAATCAAGTTCTTTATATTATTACATAGTGTAAAATAATTCAAATAAATCTAAAATGTTTAGAAGATCTTTGCTAACCTTTCCAGAATCTAGTGGTTAGACGAAAATCATACCCAAATCAATCCACTGTCATGAATCAGTATTATCTTTACTTATATTTTATTCATAACTGCCATACACTATCAAACTAAGCAAAAATCACTCGCGCACGAAACCCAAGAGGTTGCGATTTCGTAACGAATCCAAAGACAACAACAAAGGGTTATGTCTTTAAAGTTTTAACTCTTACATCAACGCGTTGCGAGATAGCAAGTAATTAATCTGTCGTAAATGAAAGCTTTTGAAAAACATTTATACACCTACAGTACTAACGAAACTGACGATCACAGACTTACAAAGGCTAAAGTTTATGTCCATGTTGTTATGTTTGGTCGTCCTTTACACTTGAATGATTGGAGCAATATGGACGAATTCTTATTGAAATGGTATCTTAGGATTTTTGAAAGGCTACTATAATTTATTAAATTATACTTCTTTTACATGAAAATGTATACAAAGGCAGACGTAATGCCGGAGGAATTCTCTACCAGTCAACCATTTTACCCCAAGAATCTTTAACTGGTGACTAGAAAGGAAGACCTAATAAAATGTACCTGATAAACTGCGAATAAAACCACGGGCGCAGCTAGTATGTCACTAGCTAAGATTTCCTAACAAAAGATTTAATTAATGTGGATATTTTTTATCCTATAGAAACCTTTTAGCTGACAACTGATTTCAATTAAATCTTATACCTATGTGGGAGTGTTCATAATCTGCGTTAATTAATGGATTCTGATTAGTCTATACTTCGTTAGAAATTATTATTGGCCGTAGACCAATAATGATCTGTCCATAGGTGGGCGATATTATGTCCCACATACACTGGCGTTGGAAGTGATGACGTCGCAATCAATTGTTTATAGAGGTTTAGTAACAATATCTTATCGCAATCCAATAAACTGTGTAAATGTTTGAAATATTCCTTACTAATATTATAAATGTGAAAGTAACTCTGTCTGTCTATCTGTTACGCTTTCACGTCTAAACCACTGAACTGATTTTAATGAGATTTGGTACAGAGATAGAGTGGACCTTGAGAAAGAACATAGGATAGTTTTTATCCCGGACTTTTGAAGAGTTCTCTTGGAAACGCGATATAAACAACCTCGACGCGGGTGAAGCCGCTGGCGAAAAGCTAGTGTACATATATAAGTTTCAAACTTCAACTTTTAATTACGATCAAATTATCGTATCATATCCGTCCTACTAATATGATGAACGCGAAAGTTTTGTATTTATAAATGTTTGTTCCTCTTGCACTGAAAAACCACTGAAGGGATTTAGACGAAATTTGGTTCACAGATAGTTTATTACCATCATCATCGGCCTAGCCTTTACCCAACTATGTTGGGGTCGGCTACCAGTCCAACCGGTTTCTTACAAGGAGCGACTGCCTATCTGACCTCCTCAACCCAGTTACCTGGGCAACACGATACCCCTTGGTTAGACTGGTTTTCAGACTTCAAGTTTCTGACTACCTGTAACGACTGTCAAAGATGTTGGAATAACAGCCGGGACCCACAATTTAACAAATATTATAATAGTTATTACCGCGATTTTATGTTCCCGTGGGATCATTTTCGTTTTGTAGCGGGCGTGAAAGCAGTGAACAAGTAAGCTAGTAAGTAGTAAGTCTAATTGCCAGCAATCTTTTTTTAAAGCTCTTAGAAGCACTGCTTGTTAGCACTTGCAACGGTAAAATTGTCATCTGTCTTAATAAAGTTATTTCTCCTTTCATAATTACATGTTTGGCGTGAGAAAATATACAACAGCACATCATTTTTATAACCAAAAAACCTCTATTGAATAACTTTTTACATCCGTGGGAATAATTTGTAACCAATAATTGGAAAGATTTATGTCATACGTATGCTAGTCAATTGAAAATACAAATTTATATTAGAATGTTCAAGACAACACAAAGCCCTTTTTAATTTATATTCTACACACGTATGTACATAGATCTAGTAACTGAATTCAAAGGTAGTTCTGAAAGGAGCCCTCTTTCTTGAAATTTACATAAGTTTCATTCCTTTTACAATTACTGTAAGTTACCATTGAAACTGCAACGACCTTTTAGGGTGAAATTGCCATTACTTTAATGATTTCGCTACATTTGAACGAGTGTAAAGCAAACCGCACGTTTGTGGCATCATAATTATTGAAATGAAATGGAAGCATCATTGAAAACACTATGTATTTGAAAAGTGCATTTATGTCAAGGTGATACGGTTGCTTTTGTAGTTTGATGACCGATGACCTGCGGAACCTGTGGTTTACCATATATTGTGTTCGTAGTGTTCATTAAACCTAATTTGCTTTTGTACTGTAAAAACATAATTAAATTACAATTCGCTTCGATATTACTTATAATAGAAGCAGTTTTATTTAAAGATCCCACAAAAATCTTAATTTATAGCGCGAGATGATGTGGGAGACCTTTGCCCAGCATTGGGATCAAAAGGGCAAAAAATTGAGGGCAATTGAGGGCAAAAAATCTGAAGCTCGTTGAGGAATACAGACCAATCTAAGAGGCCAGGTCCAATAAACCACTCGTAAATTTTGAATAAAAGCAAGCATTTATCAATCTATAATTAAGACCACGGCAATAAATATCATATCTACAATTTCATATATTTTAAAACTTTCAAAGTAAAGAAAACTATATACTCTTCAAGCATTGATGAATTGATATGAAACCTGTCATTTGAGCACAACATTTTTAAGATAAATACATAGCTATTAATCAAATAATTTGGAGGCCCGCCTATATGTCAAAAAAGCTAACTTTTGATTTATGGTATATTACTTGTTTGTCCTAAAGGCCAAGTTTTCATATTATGTATACTACTAGCTGTTGCCCGCGATTCCGTCCGCGTGGACTTGAGTTTGCAGCGGTGGTTCCCGTTTTCATATAAATTCCGGGATTAAATGTAGCCTTAAACCTCCCCATTACCCCCCTTATTATTAGAATACCCAAAAACCGTAGCTTGTCTTTTTTAAGACTTCAGACTATCTGTGTACTAAATTTCATTACAATAGGTTCAGTAGTTTTGGCGTGAAAGAGAGACAGACAGTAAGAGATACTTTCTGTCTTAAAATATAAGTACGTTTTGCAGAGGTAAATGAGAAATGCCGTTCTGTGAAGTGTGGTGTTCTGCCTCGCTTGTACAACTGAAATAATACTATTATTAGACAAGGCGGTAGGCCTCCTTCATTTTGCTATATGGAGTTGTGGTCGCATATCCTAACGGCTTTGTCCTAACCACATGAAACGGTCCTTTTATCCTACATATATAACTTAGTCGTGCAGTGTATACGTTAGAAGTCCGCTTATGAGATGGTAAATAAGGTTTCAAAATCACTTTACTACTTATTTAGTATCAAAATTTCAAAATAATTTAAATCGTCACTGTTACATACTTCAATTAAGTCATTTCATTGCCATATTTGAAAGCAGGACATCGTAAAGAATTCCGTCCAAAACCTCCGATTCCCCAGAAAAAAAAAACTTTAAAACAGTTTTCGGTATTTTCGTGGCAACAATGGCAAAATATTGTACGCTGTAATTTTCCCAACATATTTTAACAGGAGACAATAAAACAATTTTACCATCAACTTGATTTACTGCAAGTGGAAAGTGGAGATTACGAATGTTATTTATACTATAGCTATAATTCACGTCAGGCTGGCTCCACCGATAAATCCTGGCCTGTCAAACTTCATCCTATAGGAACCTAGTTTTGCTCCCTATTTGCTGAAGGTTATCAGATAACCAGGCTCTTTGTTTTAGTAGTTTCTCTTGGTAAGGAAACTGTTTACAAGAACGTTGAGTGTAGGCGCGAATTGATCAATTGGGATCTTCGTTTTAATGGTGATTTGTGGAGTATTGATAAGTTTGAGTTTAGTTGTGAATGCTCTTTTTAAAAGGGCTTTAGCATTGTAGCTCTCCGGTAAAATAGCAATGCTATTTAAAATCTGTAGATCATTACGAATTTTTCTCTGCACAAGTTAAGAGATAATTGTAATTTCTACGATATAAAAACAATGTAGAATACGTATTATTCATTTTATTTTATCAATTGAAAAATAAGAAGATATAACTTAAGGCTAATGACGTCACTTGCAAAAGTGTAACGACACCTGTCGTGAGATTTTAACGTACAGTACTGTATCAACTCCGGTTTTAATTTGAGAAACAATAAAAAAATATTAATACTTTTTGATAAAAAAATTTAATTTTTGATAAAAAAAATATCATGCCTTTTATCCATCTAAATTATAATAGAAAAGCTACAAAGCCTCTTAAAATCCTCGCAAATTACTTTAGAGAGTTTGTTATCAAGCGAGAGTAGCACAATGTACCCATTTTCCATATTTCAATCAATCTCGCCAACAAATCGTGGCAAAAACATAATGGAGAATCTTTTACGTGTATATCAATGAAACATAGATAAGTAGAAGGAAGTCGCACTGTGATTATAAGTGTGTGTCACTATTAGGAGAACATGATCAACCTTAGCATTTAAGGAACTAATAACTGTAACTTCAGATTATGTTTTCTTTCTGTTATCGCGTTTATGTCAAAACCAAAAAACTAGATATTTTATTAACTTCATTTATTTATTTACGTACACACAACATAAAATGAAAAATACACATATAAAAATAAGATAGGCACAAAGGTACTGTTTATTTCTAAACGAAAAGATACATAGACACTGTAAGCAAATGTGGGACAATCAGAAGAATAAGGTAATTCTTAGACGCTAAAAAACGAATCATACAGAGAATAAGTGATTTACTCTACGCTATTTCCAGTATCACAGCAGTGTAGATGCACTTCCCTTAACTTGTAACTTCCATGTCGGTTCTTAGTATTTACTTTGAAGTCACACGGCTTGAGCAAGCAATGTTAATCTCTCGTGTAACAGTGTGACTGTGCCAGAATTACTGTGAACACTTAACTACCAGTGTGTCAGGTTTGTAGGTTGCTATACCTACGTATAGTTGTTAAACAAAAAGTATATAGGTAGGAAAACTTCATTGAGTACCTGTATTACCTTAGATTATAAATGGTATCTGCAAAATGTAGGTTGTAATTTAAGTAAGCAAATAGACGACAACGAATAATAATAAGAAAAAACGGTTAGAATTTTAATGGACATGTAATTAGGAAAATACTGAAATCTTTGAATAACAAAATCATACAAAGAACGCACTCAATCTATCTCGTCTTTAGACAGCGTTTCTTAACAGCGATATTAATTGTCCATTTTGCACTATCTCCCTTAATTTAAAGCCTTTGACGTCCATGGATAAGCTACTTTTTCCATTTATAATTGTTTTAAATCTGGAGGTGATGGTACATTTCTTCCAGATTTCAATATTTTTCTCCAGGTCTATCTAAAGCCACATTTCACACGCTTGCATTTTTGCCACTCTTTTGACGCTCTACAGCAAATGACGAGATAAAAAGGGAAAAGGGTCTGCGTAATCGTGAGTTAAAGCCGGAATACCAAAACTTCCGGGCTTACTACACACGACAATTACCAGCAATAAAACAAGAAAGCTGCAGGATGTACAGATCGGTTTTATCTTAACAAACCACGTAACACCGCTTATACAGTTACCTTACAGAACTCATTGTTTCAGCCAAGTGAAAGTACTTCACTAAACGGGCTATTGTTTTGTCTAACTTTCTATTTGATCTAGACCTGTCTGTCGGCTAGCCTTTATCCGTAGCCTTTTAAAGATAAGCACTAATGGTGATCTCCGTTGAAGTATAATAGATGATAATCGGGTAATTAGTGTGTTGAGTAGAGCGTTTAATGCTTGAGATGTATTGATAATGCCGGGCACGCCCGTGATACTGTGTACTTAATACGTTTTGTCACGGAGCCTTTACCTTGTGTGATGATACGGGTTTTCTAGAAAATATTTCTAATCAATTATAGTGAGAACACTGTCTTTTAAGTTTAAAGGATAACCTAGTTTAGGTATACAATAGGAGGAAACTCATCGATCATATTAGTCATCAACGGCAAAAAATATAAAATGTAAACAATTTTTCCTCATGGAATTTTCTATTGGAATTAGTTTTTTCTTGTAATTATTTAGCAGGTTTCAGTGCTGAAGTGACAAGTTTAGTAATATTAATTAACACTTGCTTAAATTAAATAGTTTGCTTAAAGTTTGTCCCTAATTATTTAAGTTTTGGGTCTTGGCTTAATTCAAATCCTAACAATTGACTAACCCTCAGATAGTTAACTAAGGAATTTAGCAGTCTTCTAAATAAAGTTTGCGATTGAACATACCGCATGATGTTAGGGACAAGAATTTAGACAAACGTCAAAATTACTTAACGAAATAATTCAAATTGTTGTGTTGATCACACAAATACTACATTCTGTCCCTTGTGACTACGTCTGTGTTTTTAGTTTTATAAGCATGTAGACATTTTTTGAAACTTTTTTGTTACATAAAATTACTCTATAATTATTATAAAATGCAACATCTAGAATGCAATTATACGCGTACTCAGACAAAAATAACTTAAAAATTTTTTCTTGTTATCCTCGATCTTGACCTAACATTGCAAATAAATCAGAGAGAATCTTGACAGTATGATAATTTCTAGACAAGGATATAGTGGGGTCAGACAAGTCGCGATGGGTTGGAACCAACCTGTGATGTATAGATCTATACATCTGGAAAAGCCATTTGTTTTGGGATCAAGGGACCTGATACATATTGCTAGCCTGAAATCAGTAGTATCTACCAAAGTATCGTAATTTTCTGTAGTTATAAGATATCTAATCGTCATCTAACATATGTCGAAACGGCTGCACCGATTTTGATTAATTTTAATATTGGAGGAGCTGGACAAACACACACTAATTTTATCCGACTGCGTAAGAAGGTTATGTTTATACAGCTATAATCACCTTTAACACACAAATGGTGAATAATAAAATTAAAGAGAATACAAAATATAACATTTTATTTCAATATGATAATAAAAATTAAGAATTGAATTATCTTTCCACATTAGTCACGTTAAATGTCCGTAAGAAAAAAAGAAAAAAAACACAAAATTGCTTCTTAAAGAAAACCAAATGCATTAAAAAGCCCAAATGCTGTTTAAATCATCAATCAATGACAGAAATTCAATTAGGCACAAGGTAATATCTACAGACTTGTATGGAAACATAGTTGGAAACTAGTTAGTGATATATGTGTATTTGTGTAACCTATAAATATGCAGTTCAATGACATGTAAGAAGGCATTAGTTACAAACTGCCGATCGTAATATAGATTTGGAAACCGACGCAGAAATAAAAATACAATAATACTTCGAACTTAACAAGAAACAATGTTATAGGGTTTTTAGTTATGTTGATGTAACCGTTTTCCATATCCCAGAGAAAACTCCTTTACTGGAGAAGTGTGACATTAGATATCAATCTCTTATTAGTCAAAATATTTGACCTAAAACTACTCAACTTCAGGTCAGAATTGCGACTCTGAGGGATTTTTACAATGAAAAGAATGCAATAAAAATGGTCACACATCAAACTGATGTCCTTACTAAGTATTATTTGACCTCGATTTAGATTTTTTTGCTTCTTGTTATGGCGGAAACAGAAGTACATCATCTGTAGAAATTTTAACTGTCTACCACAGTATTTGAGGCACTGCCTGGTTAAAACCGTACAGGAATACCGATCTTTATTCTTTAAGACTCCTAAAACTATACCGTACCTCACTACGCAGAATACTGCAAGCGAATATCACTTTCTAGTCCACCGCCAAAGCGAAGCCTAATCAATGTTAACTAAGTCGCAAAGGCTCAATTGCAGTCGCAGCTCACATTTACCTTATACGGTCTATAATAGCTATTTACACTCAAACGACAAACGCATACAGCCTCCGGAACAGATACAATCAGATACTGCTATCGGAAACATACTGCACACTGCTACCACGTTCTACAGAATAAACCGGTTTAAAAGTACATTTACTTTATATAGCAACTAGATTTTTTAAAGTCACTCAAACTCGGCAATTTTAAATTCATTTCGCAATTATCGCACTAATTTGGCAGGAACACTTGTAAACTCGTTGCTACGTAATACATGTGTCAAAACGTAAACACATTACAATCAGACCAAATTTAGTTTACAATTGACATAACGCGATCGAAAAACTGGATTTAACTGGGTTAAGAACTAGTTTCGACTGGTTTAGATCTGGATTCGAGTTTTAACTGATTGGTTGTTTTTGGTTACGGTGTCCTGGACTTTAGGCGTTGATGTGTGACACAGTTTTTATTGCTTACCCTCATGTGTGGTTATATCGCTCAAATAAGTACTGTCCTTGGTCTCAAGAGGCGCGTCCAATCACAGCTCGTATGAGGTGCCTTTTATTCTCGTGCAAAATTAACTGGAGCACCTTTTGTAACACATGTGCCCGTAAAACAGATATTACACATGTTGGGAAGGTACGAAAGCGAAATTTACGACTACCTGCAAACCCAAATCTTCGTACTAACGTAATGAGTTTTTTTCGGACATATCTAAGGTTGCCGAGTGACAAGGAGGTAAAAGAAAAGAGCTTAAAATTACGTACGGAATATACGTGTTCAAGGTTTTTATTTTCTGAGTAATAATGTTCTGACACTCAATTTCCGAGTGTCTGTTGCCTCTGGTTTCTAAAAGGGTATTTAGAATCTTCGGATCGCGAATAGTCACTGACCTTAAGACCATAAACGAATCTCAGCGCTTGATATATTGTTTGTCTGGTGATTATGAAATTGTGATTTGTGTAATTTGTGACCGGTTGAAAAAGTAAGAAGACACTAAAAAAACCTATGAACCAAGTTGCAAAGTAAACTAAATAAATCAACAAACTGATTAATTATTTATCAAGTCCTTTGAGATTTCAGTATCAGATATTATTGAAAGATGAACCCGGTAAGGTTTTAATATTTAATTTTCAATCGCAAGTTACCGATATCAAAGGATAAATCGAATGGTTTTATGTATGACTTATGTGTAATTTATAAATATGTGAGGGTACTAGTCAAGATCCAGTGAATTCAATCCTAGAACCTTTACCTCTTCCCGACCTTGAATCCCTCTTAATAGTGCTTGCTTAACTAATCGTAAAATTGTGATAAGCTCTTGTTCATATTAAAAAGAAAAAATAATAATGTTCTTCAGTCAGTCATTGATATACTTGTAAATGTTTCGAAACGTTTTTACCTAACAGGCCTACTAGAAATCAATTCGTTTTGATTTATTTAATATAGTGAGCGTTTTTCACCTTTACTATATTTTTCTAAAATGTCTACCCTCATTTTCGTGTTAATATCATCATTGTCTATTTCCACTGTTCAAATTATGCCACTCCATCAATTAATAACTGTCATGAATCTGTTCATTTCAACTACTTTACTCATTTAATAAAAGATGAGACGGCTGGCGCCAAAATTTATTCAACCAAAAACCAATAAATATCATGGCTATTAAATAAGCATAAATAAAAAATTCTGTAGTAAAAACTCACTATTACAAATTCAATTTCTTTCGTAATACAAGACCAATAAAGTCGGATTAAAATGGCGAACTTACATAATAAAAGTGATTAAAATCTAGGGCACGTGACATTATTTAAACAGTGTCACTGTTCGTAAGAATATTAATTTTAAGGCCAGTGATAATGACGATTTGGTTTTGGAGCTACGAGCCAAACTGACAGAGATAGTATCTCGAAGACTTGTTTAACTTTTGCGCAATTATGTTAATATTTCATTTATGATGAATAAACATGAGAATGTATGACGATCTTTAAGTTTTTGGTTTTCGCTTCAGCGCCACTGTCGCAGAATGTTTATAATAGATTTAGAGTGCACAGCAAACTAATTCTCCCTTTTTTGTAATATGTCAATAAAGCTCTGCTTCTATTTCTCATGGCAGACGTGGTACCAACTGCCTTTCTCATTAGATGTGCTATCTAAATCTAAAATACTTTTTTTCAAATTGGACCAGTTTTAGTAGAAAGAATTGGATCAGTTTGCACAGCAAATTTAGTGCAATACGAGACCTTCCGTTACTTAAAACGAAGGCAATATTTTAAAGGGATTTTATCATAAAAGCATAACTTACTCATCACAACAAATACTTAACCGCAAACCCTAAACACGCAAAAAAACATTTGTGTCCAGCAAGCAATGTAATTAAGTTAAAATATCACGGCATTGCGTGAGGGTAGTCGTTAAAACGTTAGCATATAACCCGTTATACTGCTTGCAAGCACACAAAACAAATATATTACTTCAGGTTATCTTTCGGATGTGTGTTTCTGAGTAAACAAGTTTCAGTGATTTATGTGCCAATCACTTTCGTACTTCACTATGAATAAGACGTATCGGGAGTGTCAAATAAATTGGGAATATGACGCGTCTGATTGAACTATCGCGGTGAATGATTTATTGGTTGTTTTTATTGTTGTCGTGGACTAGTGTGTGAAACGGTGTCGTAATATAAGGTGATAGCTCAAAGACTTATTTACGATCTCAGTTAGGCCTTTTCCAAGTACCGTCGAAACTTTAAAATTGTTTACGACCTCTGGTTATGTGGTCTTGAATGTCGTACCTGTATCCGCTTCGGACATGACAGTAGTTTGAACTTGCTTCATTATTTGTCAATTTTTAACAAAATTTTTAGGCAACAATAATTTCGTAAATAAGTTTTTCTGAAACCCGATTCAAGATATACTTACATATAGCCATATATCGAAAAATATGTAAGGCAAGAAACACGTGCAAATAATAAATTTGGTATACATATTCCGATTTGGACATTTTTACTATTGTGATATATAACATCCATAAACCATCGAAAGCACATGACTTTATTACCAGAGCGGATAACTTTATAGCTTCACCGTGTGTTACGAATAAAAAATACTATAAACTATAACAAATTAAACAAATTCGAGTTATTTAAATCTTAACTAATATATAAAGCTGAAGAGTTTGTTTGTTTGTTTGAACGCGCTAATCTCAGGAACTACTGGTCCAAATTGAAAAATTATTTTTGTGTTGAATAGAGCATTCATTTAAGCTTTAATCTAAACCATAATGCTGCGACTAATAGAAACGAAGATACAATGGAAAATGTGAAAAAAAAACAGGGCAGGTATAAATCATAACTTATATCTTCTACCCACGGGGACGAAGTCGCGGGCAACAGCTAGTATTTAAATAACAAGTCAAAATAAATAGCGTCAACAAGTTATTCTCCAGAACTATTCCGCTCCGTTACCTTACAGAAAAGTTGAATGCAAAGGAACTTTATATTACCATAACTTAATTTAAACTTCTCTTGAGTACTTGTTAAATTGATGATTCGCATTGCGGTAGGAAATACCTTTATAAGATGGTCTCGTTTTGAAACAAAGAAATATTGTTGTTGGATATTTTTTGCTCTTTATTTTTGAGTTCTTTTAAATTGAAGAATTAATGTCTATAAGTGATTAATATTAATGAAATTTCTTAGAGGAAAAGATGAAGATGACTGAAAGGGTCTGCGATGATCTGGTACATGGTCAGGTAGCATGCAAGATTATATCTTAGCCAGTTAGTGGAGACAAATATGTAAACATAGAAAAATCTAAATACCTATCCACGTTTTTAAACGATTGTTTCATATCCGTTCCCATTCAAATTTTATCAAAATTGGTCTAGTTGGTTAGTTGTAAATTGCATTGTCATTGGGTTTCAAGCTACCCTGAAAATTTCAACCTACTAACTACTAAGCTACTAAACTAATTTCAACTACTAAGCTTATCGGGTAGTGCCTCAAAATTGAGTTGCAAAAATCGAACCGGAACGACAAACACAAGAAAGTGAGGTGTATAAACAAAAACGTGGGAAAATCTCTGTTAACTCGCCTAAGGTTTTTGTTCTTTATCCATCCCCATTAATTCATACTCACATATTAGTTTTACTTACCAGTGATCATAGTGAACTCGTCTAAAATACAAAACGGAAAGGCTAACAATGCATTTGTATGACATTTCAGTTGACATTGAAAATTAGACCTTACCGCCTACGTAATTAGAGCCTTCGCTCTAGTGTTTAAGCTCTAAATTTAGTCTGTTAATTTGGTGTGGTAAGGTCGTGGAACAAAGAGCATTTGATATATGATGTGACTCTAATATATCGTTCAAATGGCATTTATTTTGATACCCAGCTTTTTGCTGCTGCTTTTTCACTGGCTATACAAATAAATCACTTTGCTGCTAAAGCAGCCAAGTAAAAATTGTTCAGGTGTCTATCAAGTTAGCTAATTCTATACTAAAATTTCATCAAAATTGACCAAGCCGTTAAGCCCAGCCAAATAAGTTTATTCCGTCTGTATTTTCAAGTATAAATCTATGTTGCATGAAGCTGTTAATTTACTAGCTTATCTTAGCAATAAAACTTATGGAAAAACAGTCATGACTTTTTACTGACCATAGAACATGACAAACACAATCAATCATATTCAAGCAGTATAAATTCTACACTCAACTCATTCACCAAAATACGTCAACCTGCAGGCGTAAAGATGTAACAAACCCTCCAGCAGCACGTTTTATTTTCCTTTACAATGCAATCAAATAGTATTAATGAACTTCCAATAACCCAAATAAGTTCTATCTAAAAACTGGAATTGGACCGAATGAAAAAAGTTTTACAAAATAAAAAAATATATTTAGGAACCGAGCCACTCAAACAAATCGTAAGAATTGCCTAGAAATTTAGTTCATTTTAAAACGACAGTCTCGTTCAAATTTACTCTTTTCTTTGCCTTTCATAGTAAAAAGAAACAACCATCACTCATGCTTCTGACTCTAAAACAATTGGCGTGAGCATTCCCTTACAATTTCGCGGCGATTACCGAACCGATACTCTCTCCTTTTCACATTAAAAACCAATTCTTACGTCAGTCAATAACGCACGGACATAAAAAAATATTCAAATGGCGGCAACGCTGACATTACCCATCTTGCTTTCACTATTCGAATACTATAATTACGGTTTCGTGGTTCAACTGCGATGGTAACAATTGTCTTGAGACCATTAGGGCGACCCAGGGTCATAGTTCCCATGACTCTTTGAACGTGTGTTATGAGTTTACGTCGACTTTGCGAGATGTTGTAATGAGTAATTAAGTTTTTTCCCTCAGTGAAAGCTCAATGTAATATTGCTTGACAGAATATTTGAACAATACATTTTTAATTATAGTGCGATCTACTTAAGTTGTTTGTAAAGTACATTTCCTTGTTATAATGCGTCGTTAACAAGTACGTAAAAGGGAAAGCCAATGACGGGAACGAACGAGGTGTTAAGGTTGTAACGAGACTAGCGAGCATAATACCGTGTCTTAAAGTGAGACTGGTAGTTGTGGAAGCGAGATGCCGCTCTACAGCGTATAGTGCACTATCTCGCTCTTAAAATGGCAAGAGTAAAGCTTTATGGTGTTGTAGTGGGTGCCAGCTCGTAAAGCAGAGCCCGAAACAAGGCATTACGAGTCACTCGAGTGAAAACCACTGAAACACAATGACTAGACATGGCGACATCGGAACTTATCGCTGTAATTCGGAAAATTCGACTTCACGGATAGCCGAGTGATTTTGGTTACCATGTCATAACCACTGCGCGTCATGTGTCGCAGGCTCCATCCTCTCGTGGGATAAGCGTTTCTACGATTCAGGAAAGCTTGTCTTGAATGTTCGTAAACTTTGTAAAACACCGCGGGACAAGGCGATTAACTTCCTCAATGCGGAAGTCATTAAAAAGGAAGAAAACAAAACAACGATCCAATAAATGAATTGTATTGTCACTCGTTATATTCTCGCCGTAAAAATTGGTATCAATATCTTTCCTACCTATCTATAAATATTTTGTTGGCATATTGGCATCATCAACTTCTAACTATAATATGCAACAACAATTTATGTTTCTGGGACGTTCTAATGCCAAGACAGGTGACGAAAGCTATTAAACTTGAGTCATACATTCAATAATGAATTGTCCACGCATGTTTATTTACAACCTGGTGTCAGAGATTAAGCCCGTAGGCCTAAGTTTAGAACTCTGACGAGGCTTGACACATTCTCAAGATTCTTTGCTCACGATGCAAAATCAAAAGTCATTTATTCAAATTAGGCTACTAAGTAGCACTTTTTAAAGGTCAGGTTACATCGGACAGCACCCAGTTTCGCCCACCCTTCACCACTTCCTAAGAGCTCTTGCTGTGACAGAAGAAACGGCGCAACAAGCTCCCTAGCAGCTGATCCCAGATATTTTCCTTTACCGTTTTTAGAAAATGTTAATTATTTTAGCAGTTTAATTCGCATATGAACTTAATAAAACATCGTTTTCGAACCTATAACTCTTCAACTTGTCAGTTTACATACATTAGCTATGACTATTTTTATGTTTTGAGTAATCAAAAAGAGTGCCCTTTTGATTATTTAGACACATTTAACTTTACCCTAACCTTGGGTAACAATGGAGTTGAGATTACTTATTGTTCCCAAAAAATGATCGCTTTATTTAAAAAGTTTTTTCCGCGAGTTTAAGTAACAAAAACAGTGCTCTGTTTTATTAACATTGTCCTTGTTCAGTTTTGGTTTATTTTTAGATGTATGTATGAATGAATATAAATGTTGTATGGCTATTCAACAGTTGGGTAAAAAGTTTTAACCTTCACATGATTTTCAAAACATAGCGGGTAGGCTTTTTTTCGCTCCAACGAAAAATGTATTGTCCTTTATCAGTACACTTTTTACCGACAAGTCACGTTTAAGGCTCCACTTCCATACGTTTCACCACTTTGGGTGCGTTTTATCTTGTATATTATTTATTGATTTAATATTTTTATTTTTATCTTTATGACGAACTAATTATATTTTGTTTAGACAAATATCCTTTAACAAAAACAACATCCATTAATATCCAAAGAATGTTAACACCGATGTAAGACAGAACATAATTTCAATGATTTTTAATAAAAACTTAATTATACATTATACTCTAGACTTCCTACAAATCAATCCTTGTAGCGACACTTAAAATATAGTACATAAAGCGTTAATACTAAATGTCTAGCTTTAAGGACATCAGCCGCTTCGCGTTAAAGGTTATCAATCATTCACAGTAAAGGTAGGCGCACATTATTACGTAACAAACTGTAAAATGCAGGCTCGCGAGCATTTGTTCCCAACTTCCAACTTTTCACAAAATAGTAAGTATGTTAAGGTATGCTTCAAATTAATATGAAGAACAGACTGCCATTTTAATAACAATAGGAGATTTAGCTCTAAGATTTTAAAAGTAAGGGCTAAGTAGCACAAGTATTTGTAGTTGACTTTTCTGTTTGTAGGACAAACGTATAGTTTACCTTTAATAATGTCTAAAGTTTTGTAACGACTCGTCAAATTGATAACTAGCTGTCAAATTTAATGAACCGCCCACCCAGAATCTAAATAAATCATCAGTCATGTCAATCACCGGGTGCTAAGTAATTTACATATAATGATTTAGATAAACCATGTTAGGTATTTTAATGACATTAATACTTAAACGGATATATATCTTTAGTCAATAATAAGTTTCAATCACTCAATTAACCAAACAATTCGGCCACTGATGGGCTTGGGCCTGCCCAAATTTTAAAATTTGACTATAAGGTTTTCATTGAAACAGATGAAGCAACATCTCTCCTATCCTCATTTGTATCCACTGTCGGGATTCGACCCAAATAAATTCACTCAGTACAAACACACAATCCCATAAATCTACGGGAACAGTACAAGCATTGTTGGCCTGACAATGCGTATACACGGTTCCCACATTATTTGTAACATGCGGTTAACAGCATCTCGGTCTAATGTGCGCTGACCTTAAGCGTTGCGTCACACATTGTGTACGAATTTGACATTAAACACAAAACGCTCAGAGGTTATAACGTTCACTAATGCACCAAGGCTGGATTAACTTTAAATTGGTATTTAGTGCATTTGGTGACAGGATATTTAAAATTACAGAAAAATTAAAGACTTATAATATTTTGGTTCTTGCGCTGCTGCTTAAATGGCTACGCGGATAGATGAGTGGTTGAGGTCACCAGGCCAAACCTACTATGCGCGAAGTGACACGGGTTCGACCCTCGCATAGGAGAAACGCTTACCCAGAGTCTAGGTGTCTTTGTGCCTACATTCTTTAAAGTGGAGTCGTTTTTAAGAAAAATAAAGTTTTCAATTGAGGCTGTTGTTCAATAGTTGCAGGATAAAAACATTTTTTGCTTATGAAAAGATTTTCTCCATTACCTTGTGTATTTCACTGCTAACTGTGAAATTGGTGGCACAAAGCGGTGCTCATTTCTTAAGAAACGTGAAGAACTACGGAACATTATTAGTACTGTACTTTCTTGGTTTAGTCTTCATTACCATAATGTTCTTAGCTGCTCCACCTTTAGTTCTTGCTCCACCTTTGTTATAACATTGAAACGGAGTACGGAGTTCAGAATCATTTTAATTAATGTTAATTTAACTTTTTGGAACAAAGATGGTTAGGAGAAGATTCTTCCCAAGTTTATTATTTTATTCGTATATATATTTTAAAATCTGCATACTTATCATCTAAAGAAATTAAGGTATTTGATACAATAATAGTGGATTTCAGAGTTTCACATTTGCCTCTGTTTTAACAGCGACATTCTCTGAAGAAACACGTTCTATCCACATAGTTACTATCGTAAAAATAATCAATATCGCATACTTCAAATGCACTTAAAAATTAGTATTGCATAATTAAACTTGGGAATGTACAAAACAAAGAAATCACGACTGTATGCATATTTAAACGCTAGTTTGATCGCGTGACAGCGTTACGGGAGACGCGGCTACACGCGATATTGACTAGTGCTGAGATTTAAGGCTGTGGGTAAATAGACGCGGGAGCGACAACACGCGATAACAGTCGTCATACAAGTTCATTATTAGCTTTATTTTATTTTGGTATAGGATAAGCGGGTGAAGTGACCACCCGAGGGTGAATTATATTCGATGTTAATAGATTTTAAATGCTGAGAGTAAAACGGAACTGAGGTTCTGCTGTCTGTTCGTCCGTCACAGGGCTGTATCTCACGAACCGTGAAAGCTAGATAGTTAAATATTAAATATTTCTAATGTCGTTATAACAAAAAAAAATAAGATCACGGTTAGGGTTAAGGTAACGGTTGTTTCGATGATCAATTTGTCACCCAACCGTTTGTTAATCTTTAGCCTTAGCGTCACGAGTACGACTCGCTCTTGACCATTTTTTTGGCTGTGTCTGCTCACTTTGTCGATGGTGATATCTTAGTACTACTTTTAGTATAACATTCGAGATATCGCGCCCATCTGACTATTTACACGCCCATGACTATTGACTATATACTCATGAATGTCAAAATATTATGTTTAACCGACGATCAGTCTAACAGAGCGTGATGACAATCTTCCTCAAGTTAATTAGGTGAATTAATTAGTGAATTAGTTACATGGTTTATGTTTGTTAGAAGAGTTTAATATTGATAAATGTTATTTTAGGTTTCTATTTGCATAATTACGCTTTATCTTTTCGTATCAAAGGATTTTGCTAGTTTTGCCCAGTTTAAGCATATAATCAAATCGCGCTTTGATTGACCTCATTATATTTTACCCAATATAAAATGTTTTTTTTTTTTAATTCGGCGGAATCCTCGTGGAAACCATGTGTTTAAGGATATGAGATTTTTTTTTCATTGTAAATTTCAATAAATCGTCATTGAAAAAGTTTTAAACCTTTATTTTATTACTAAAAAAAACCACTAATTATTTACATTAATTTCCACTTATGGAAAGAAATTTCTATAAGACCAAATGACAGATATTTACGTAAAAAAATTCAACAAAATCGCTTCATCCAGTCCAAGGTTCTAAGTTATCAAACATAAAAACGACCAATTAAAAACCTCCTTTTTACGAGTCTTTTGAAAAAACGCAACCAACTCGTTACTCCCTGAATAGACTAAGCTGTGCTATACTAATACTACTGACGGTACCTGAGTATGTTCTGAAACAGCTTACATAAAAGACCAGAGCTTTCAATATAAACTCTGGAGAGACCACTGTTGCCGGGGAAGCGAGAGGGCGCGCTACAGTAGACATACTAGCATCTCGTTCCCACAATGGTAAGTTAAGCCACGTTTACACGTAGTAAACGCTGAAACCTGAACCTCCAGCGAAACGGGAAAATATACCTGAAACAAAAACAAATTCTTTGAGTGTGGGATTAGGAAAAACGTCACGTCCTGGAAGGATGAATATAGTATAATACAAATACAAAAAAAATATATAATTGTAACTATGTAGGTAGGTATACTAAATAGTACAAATTATGACTTTTTGATCCAGGCTACAAAAAAAATGCACAATGAAATATATCTAAACCGATCGCAGTCTTACGTCATTTGACGAATTTCAAAATTTTTCAATACATTTCCACTTCTTAGTCGTAACTATTCGCGTTTGTATCGTATTTCGAAAAGGAAAATGTTACATTTCTGTTTTCATGTGAGAACGCCACTCTTCATCTAACATTTTAAATTTGAAGGCTGTAAGCGACACCGAATAGTTCCATGTTTATTTGCCTTTAGAGTATCTAGTTTTTCCACACGACGAGTATGTTGAGATCTAATGTTACCAAATCTCTTTGAGGACGTCAACAATATTTTGATGTCCAGCAGGTGTTTTAAAAGTTACAAAAAAAATGCATCAATTCTCAGGAAATTTTCTTTTTTAATAAAAAATACGGTCTAATATCTTACGACCGTCTAAGTTGACTTTAATTGATTATACCTAATTTTAACTACTCTACAACCCCATAAGGTTCTTTGAACTATGAGTACTAAAGATCTTCATATGTCAAAATGACAGCCTGTCAAATCCCATAGTTATGCTGTCAGAAGTATATGGATTTAACGACCGTTAAAGATAAACACGATGTACTATGGTACATGACAGCCAGGATAAGCCGGTTAACGTGACTTCCGGGGCAAGGAGAGCTCAGTTTGAACTTTGATTATACATCAATAATAAATATGTAATCCGGTTTTGCCTTTCTGCGAGAAAGTACAGTAGTTTTTTAATAGCTTCGGTAGAGTATTAATCACGACTTAAAAAACCACTCAAAGCTCAAATGAAGCCTGGCCTGTTAGTCAAGTGGTTGGTGAAACTGGCTGCTACATTATTATACCAGAGGTCGTGGGTTCGATTCCCACCCAGGTCAAATGTTTGTGTGATGAGCAGGATCATTTGTAATGCGTCTGGGTGTAATCCTTACTAATATTATAAATGTGAAAGTAACTCTGTCTGTCAGTCTGTCTGTTACGCTTTCACGTCTCAACCACTGAACTGATTTTAATGAAATTTGGTACAGAGATAGACTTGGCCTTGAGAAAGAACATGGTATAGTTTTTATCAGGTACTTTTGAAGAGTTCTCTTGGAAACGCGATATGACCGACCTCGACGCGGGCGAAGCCGCGGGCGAAAAGCTAGTTTATTAATATTATGTACATAGGTTTATCAGTTATCTAGTACTCATAATACAAGCTTTAACTGTCACACTAATAACTATCGATTGTAGTGCAAATTTAGACGTCATTTCAAAGGGCTTACACCATGTCTTAAAGCAATATTATTGAAGTTGTGAAAGAGACAGAGATAGCGCTATACGCTGTATATCGCTCTGTCTCGCGTCCACAACTGCAATAACTTTACGCTTTATTACGTAAATCTCAGGAAATAACATTATTGTGGCTCGTGTCAAAAGTCGGAAATTAAATGGTTGCGTGTTTATTGCTATTAAATTACAATTACTGTTGAATTGTTGACTTTAAAGTTAATTAGATAAGTATACGTATAGCAAAGTCAAAATAAAACGGATATTATGTAAAAGAGTTCCTTTATATTCTTATTCCCACATTGAGTTTAATTTGAGACTTATTTTCTTTGTTTTTATTTTTAAATCTCAACAAACCAACTAAATTAAAATATTATAAATTTCGTTTTTACTTTAAATCTTAAAAAGATAAAGTTCATATTTACACGACTTAAGCAAACACGAACCCCGTGTTTGATACGTTATTTAAATATCAAAGCTGAAAAAAACTTGAGGCAGAATAACACACAAAAGTGAATAAAAGATACTTTTGTACGACATCTTACAATGTAGCACGCAGTGGGGTCTGTTATCTATGAGAGATCTTATGGACCTGTTGCTGAATGAGGCCAGGACTTACCACCACATTTCGCAGCAATATTGAGACAATTGTGGACGAGAGAGGCCGCACAACACCGTGTCGTTTGTTATCTCGCTTTCGCAACAGCGTCAGTCTTACATTAAGGTATAGTGGCAGGAGTCCGCAGTCTGGGCGTCCTAGCGAATGGCCTGTAAAAATAAGGCCCAAAACCGATGCTTAGACGTAACAATGTAACAATAAGACCTTTCAGACAGCCTGCAAATATAAATAGAACACAATAGAATGTTCGAGACACTTTAAAGCTACTTTTTAGTAGCTGACGTCATTGCCATTAATTTTTGATCTATGTCGACATAATAATACTGTTTGAGTAATAAATCTTGTTGTGTAATATTATTTAATCGCTATTTTTATCTTGATTGTACTTTGAAAGATAAAGCTACAAGAAAAAAAGCTACTCGTTTATATAAGGGATTAGTTGTCAATTTTAAATAGATCATTTTTATCCGAAAGTTCGAAGGAAAATCTGCTACCTATAAATTTAGCAGAAGATTAACACCTACCCTTAACGCTACCTTTTTTGCTTTGTTACCAAATTGTAAGTATAAAAGTCACTACACGCACTAATCTTCCAATTGAAGTTAATACTCCACTTCCATTTTTCTCAGGTTAATAAGATAACATATGTCGCCTTAAGGGTGATAAAATTATATGTAAAACACATGATATATCATACTTACAGAAAGAAGAAAGTCATTTCATTCCCTCTTCGAATTTCAACACAAAAATATAATGGAAAGTCTACGTAACAGGACATGCGTATGAAAACGAAACGTCCTTTATGTGAAGTCCTGCCCTTAACTTTTGTTTGCAACATCTTATACCTTTTTCCTCACTCCTACACTGTTGAAGTTCCCTCACCTACGCAACACAATTTATGGTGTTTTTATATGCAATTTATAGAATCGATAAGCAGTTGATATTATGTGGATAGTTACAATGTTGCAAAGATTTAAGAGGTGTAATCTTATGGCATATACAATGTATGATAGGATGTGAAATTAATAATCGTTTGCGTGATTATACAAAGTTTGCCTGGGGCATCGTCTGCGCAGATGTACTTACATCTAAACTTATCACAAGGCCATACAATTATAAGTATGTGGATTGAAAATTAGATTTCGCAGTTTACATTTCTTCTTTTCCGTTTCAAAACTTAAATGCTCCTAATAGCAAAGTTTAATTTGCAATCTACATATAAATGAGTTCACAAACAAACGCAGAAAAACAATAGGTGTTACAACTTTTTAACTTAAAAAAATGCAGAAACTTTAGTCATTCAAAACTATACCTTTAATCCCGTTTCTAGATTAAATGGGTAAACGGGATTCTAAAATCTAATTAAGTTGGAGTACAACTTCTACGACAAAGAGTATAACAAAATGTAAAAACAGAAGGTCCATAGAATTTGTGGCTAGAAAATTGCATAGGCGTGGAGCCAATCAAGCTCGCAATCACCACTTTTCAATGCATTCGTGTGAGCAAGACGCTTAAGGCTTCGTAGCGCGCCATCTCTTTTACACATTGCACTCGTCTCATATTAGAAGGCTGACAGTGCAGACAGAGGGTGCCGAACAATCATTAGCCAATCCCAGAGCTCTTTTGTTTGTCTTTCGAAATTTCGCTGCCGAAAATGGATGGTGAAAATGGCCAGCGAAATACTAATATTGACCACCGATCTACAAAACTGTGCTGTGCAATTACGAACCATACTGGAGAATGGAAAACAATGTAGTCGTTTTTTTTTAACCATAGGAACTTCATCATTTTGTCTATTATGCTTTTACAGTAAGATAGATGAAGCGAATTAGATCAAAATTCTAAATGGGAATGCAAAGACGGGACCACTTATTAGAGGAAAGGCTAGTAAGATTAACATATTTGCCATTCCCCGTGGGGTGATGGTGGGCGAATCAGGGTGCTGTGTAATGTTGACTTAAACATATGAAAAGAGCTATTATACTATAGTAGCCTATAATTATAATGAACGATCTTTGAATTTTGATTATGAATAAAAAAAATGAATTTGAATCCTAGTGTAGCGGGGAGTGTCACGAATTTCAAGTAACATGATTGCTTGAAGTGGAACTTCTGTTACATATATTAATACATGCCTAATGTCAGAATATAATCGGCAAAGAGCAAATTACTATCATTAAAGCATAGTTAACACTGTTGGTTAACCGACACGATAATTTATAATTTACGGAGTTATTTCGCTTATCCCATATTATACAGGATTATAGAATGCTTGTTGGATGGAATAGGTATCAAATAGTATGAGTACCATTTGGTGACCTGTGAAGTGATCTGTGCCTAGTGTGTTTAAAGTAGGACTGTTTTCTGTTGCCATTGTTTAAGCAAAATAGTAAATCATACTGAACTTAGTTTAAAAGAAGTAATTCGGTTTATAAATAATTGAATTTACTTTATTGAAATATTGTGTACAATAACTAAAATTGATCGTTACACTTTCCTTAAGTTGATTTAAGGTTAGATAATAATACCATTTTAACATGAAGCGGTCTCTATTAAAAAACTAGAACGATAAACCAAGATAATAAAACAAAGAGGAAATAAAAACATATTAGATACTTACCTTTAATCAGGCCTACAGGCATAATCGGCCGGTTTTCCTCAAGAAAAAATATGTTTCATTTATAACTACAAGATCGGTTCCGTAATATTGGCGGTTTTACAATTAACCATTGTCTGTTTAAATTAATCGGGCTAATCACTTAATTAAAATCTGATTGCCTGAATTTGAACGCCTCTTAATCTCGCTTGTCAAGTGACATGACAAGTTATCGGCTCTTTTATTTATGGTTTGAAGTTTGAACCAGTTGGGTTAAGAGTTTGTTACGCAATATTAAAGTTTATTAAGGTGATTGAAATGAGATTACCTATTGTTATTGACTCGCCGAGTTGAGTATGATGTTAAGTTAAGTTTTGAGTTCACTGACGTTTTCCTGTTGAAAGGATTCCCTCTTGGACACTCATTTCCTCGAGGAAGAAGCGGTTAGGGTTAGACTCTTTCTGACTAAACCTGAACTGTATTGCATCGTCTCCTGCAAATAAGCTACTTTTTAACTAGAAAAAAGTTATTAAAAGGGTTTTTTTTTGGAATGGTCTACAGCTTTGAAACTTGGCTAAAATGTTGTTTATTTAAAAGAATGAAATATGGTTCCTGAGTACTATGATTTAAGGGGGGATAATGAGGGTGAGACAAGGGTACATTTATCCCGCGTTTCCGCACATTTTTTATACCGCGTGAAGTAAAGTCAACGCAGACGTAGTCGCTAACGACAGCTAGCAATTTTATAAAGCTGTAATATTTAATCTATGTAGAATATTTATCTACAGCCCTATAGGCAAAGGAATTAAATTATGTGCGTTTGACGATCTACATTCTAATGAATGTAAACAACGAATCCAATAAAATCAAATCTGTCTCTTTGTATTTTTGGTTCATTGAACCAAACTTTTTTAGGGGCTTAACGAGAACAAATACGAAGGAAACGAAATTAATTCCTTTGTACTTATTTCGTAGAGTTTTAAGCTCATAAAAGGAACAATCTGTTAGTACCGATAAAAATTAACATTTCAACAACGTATTTCGGAAAATATCAAACTTCGCTTGAACAAAATTTCTGTATTTTAGTTCCGCCGTTAACAACGTGCGGGCTTTCATTAACTTTTAACAACGGAAGTGTTTAAAATTTTATATTAATTCAATTAAAGCGGCTTCGGCGTCGTCTGTACCGCTTGGCTACCGTATTCCGTGATACGGAATCGAATTATATACGTATGTAAGTGATACTGAATATGTATATACTGCGTTATAAATGCTCTTTTGTTTCAGTCAAAACAGTTAGCTTTCTAAGCAGTGGGACCTTCCAACAACAACAGATATTGTTTTTAGGGTTCTGTAATAACAGCGGAAAACGTCACCATATTACTGAGGCACTCCTGCGTGGCTGTCCGTATATCACCAGACTATTCTCACAAACATATCGCATTAGCGTATCGCTATGATAGCTAGACAGCTGCTGTCACAACAAGTATTAAAAAAGAAAATTGAGATGAAGCAACGATTGTTATGGTCATAAATTTAATGAGTGATCAATTCTTATTCGAAAATTTGTTTCCGATTTTGCGAATTTGCGATTCAGATACGCACTCGACAGGTTTATTCATATTTAAAAATAATTAAATTGCGCATTTAGTATTTACTATGAATTTCAACACTTAAAGCTCTCCAAGACGCTTTACTAAAGAGCTAAAGTTGTCCATTCATAAATGAACACACACTTCTGAAACAAAGCCGCAGTTACACGGTGTGTCTCATACTTCTCCGTAAGACTGAGCCAAGATGGCCTACATTTGTGTGATCTCGCACGTAAGGTCTCTTTATACTTTACCCTACCTTTAAATAGGTTCAGACTTGAAATTTTAGGATAAAGTTTAAGAAAAAAAACTCCACAGTTATAGATTAGATATGAGTTTAATTCATTAATAATTACTTACTTACTTCGTTGGCTCAGCGACCCAAATTGTGTCTTGGCCTCTGATACGCGAGACTTAATATTGCAATGAATAATTTATCTGCTGTATTTATTGCCAAAACGATTATACCGAATCATTTTATCAAATTCTTATCTGATACTCGCAAGTGAAGTTTTAGCCAAAAAATCAAGCAAAGTACATTCGTAATCTAAAACATTACTTATTAGTTACTTATTTATTACTTAAATTCCTCAAAATCACGTAGGAATAGACCTGCTACAGTTAATCGTGGCACAAGTACGCACAAATGCGGTAAAAGGGGCAGAATAAACTCGCACCCGTTTAACAACACTAATCTGGCAAATTTAACTGGAAACACAGTTTACCAACCCCTTGTACAGACATCCATTCAACGTAAACACTTCGACATTTTTATCTTTATTACGAAGCAGTAAAGTTTACTTTCGTACATTCTTCTTGAACACAATTTACCCAACCTTTTGATATACTGTCGACCACACGGCGCTGAATCTTACATTACATTCACTCTTTATTTCAGAGCAATAAAGTCCACTTTCGTATATAGTTGTTGAAATCGGTTTACCAACCCCTGAACGTGCAGTCGACCACACAGCGTTAAAACCGTTCAACATTCGCATCTTTATTACAATAGGGCAAGATTTATTTTCGCATATCTTTGTAAGTAAGGTCTTCTGTACGCGGTACATGAATCACATTATTCATAGAAAACGTTATTCAAGCGAGTGACGATAATTCAATGTTTAATTAAAATAATTTACAGTGTCGGGAAGTCTGTTTTTCATTCTTCTGTTGTCTTTTAAATTACACAAATAATTGTGAATTCGTGTGAAGTAAAAAGGGGGGTGGGGATTTTATTTGTAAGCAATGTTCATTGCCATTTAAAACTGCCACTAAATAACTGCTAGTCCAAATAAATTTGTCCAATCATATTTTCTATTGTCACGTCGAGATTTCTATTTTACTTCCGATCGGTGTGAAAATTTCGATAAGAGCGCAACATGCGTGGCTGCGACCACTTTGTCATGATTGTGGCATTTTCACAGTTTTTAACCAAAGGAAAACTTTTGTAATTGAGAACATGCGAGTAACAATAGTGTTTAGTACAAAAGCAGAATGAATACGGACAGCAACAGAAGTCGAATCACAGAATCTAGTTCACAACGGAACAGTATTTTTCGGTGACTTGTAGGAGGTTGTGTTTGCTGTTTTAACTGTCTTTTTTTGGGACTAGCTCACCTCACACAACTCCTGTAAGCCAAGATCTACAATGAAACCAACGAAAACCACCGAAATACCTAAGTTCGGTATGTCCCAGGGGCATCAATTAACTGTCTTGGAACTAAATCAGAAATAGAAAAAAGGAGGAGTAAGAAATCTATTTCCCTCCATAGAAAGCGGGAGAAAAATGGAAATAGCAAGGAAAAAAGATCGACAACTGAGTTTGGCTAAGTTATCAGACACGGGTTTAACTGTACTGTGTAGAAATTTTTTCCCGCATGAAGTAATTTAATCCATCTGTTGCGTGGGATTTCACAAGTATTCAAGCCACATGCACAAAGACACCCACTTCTATACTAGGTGTCAAACCCAATTTATCATTTAAAACAGCAAGTTATTCGTTTGCTTCTGAATACGTGTACACAATTTCTTCGTCTGATTTCCTCAACCGACTTTTGTTGCTGTCTGTACTACTTATTTCGTTTCTAGTCAGTTATAAATCAGCTGTTTGACAATGTACTGTTTTTAAGTTCCCGTGTGAAACTATGTTGAAAGACGTGAAATTGTTCGCGTGGATAAAGTATTTGCTCACCTGAAGGTGTTAGTTTTCGCTTAATAGGCCTTATAGTAGTTGTATTTGAGTAACTGGAATGTATATACTAAGCTGTTTCTAAGCCTCTAGTGCTGTAGTCAGCAAAACATTTGAAATAGTGTTTTAATCCCTGAAGTAGATTGCAAAGCAATGATATACCGAATACAATTTTCACACAACGCCATCTAGTTTTTAACTAAGCAAAGCTTGTATTATGAGTTCTAGACGACTGATAAACAAAATTAATGTATCTAAACACACAGAAACAAAAGAAAAGAAATAATCGTGCTCATCGCACAAACATGTGTCTTAGGTGGAAATTGAACCTAAGTGATCCGGTACAGCAGTCAGGGCTAAGAACCACTAAACCCGGCTAATCAAATTCAATGTCAATGTTTCTGTCACCTACATATTTATACCTAATCAGAAATAAATAAATTTTACGCACTAAGAATACGTTTTTTATTTATAGCTAAAAGACTTCTCATGCTTCATTCCCTGGAGAAATACAGTAATGGTTAGTCTTTCAGTGAGGTGAGGTACCTATACCTGGGTTTAGAGGAGATCGCCTTATTTAAGTAAAAACAATCATATTTGTTTTCCTTCAAGAATTGGTTACAGAGCGTAGTATTTTAGATACTAGTCAAACTTAGATACTGTTGTTTTTTGTCGATTATAGTTGCAAAAGCTTAACCTACCTATAACGGTGTCTAATGAAACTAGCATACGTGTATATCCAAGCATAGGCGTCAACTTTCGATTTCATCGAAAATGGTCCAGCCGTTTGGGTGTAAAGAGGTTACATACAAACACACTGATATATTTCGTATGAATTATGGAATCTTTCTGTAATAGAGACTTGAGCTTTCGTACTATTAATTGTTTTTGAATACCTTTTGAATTACTTAGTTTTAATCAGTAAGAAAGAGTTTTTAATTTACTACCTACTTACTTACTGTCATTAGTATAAATGAATACTAAAAACCTTATCATCAACAATTAGTTACTGTACTTCCATTGACCTTAAATTGCCAAAAAACGCAAAAAAACTAAATGTTCTTAACACAATTCCCACGGTGCGTTCCAACACCAACCGGTTGCGTGAAGCGTGGGTCGCGGGTTCGATTCCCGATGCAATCTCGTTAATCGTTTCGATCCATAACGAGGATCGCAGATTTATTGTGCTATTAAAATCTTGTTATGTGCGATTTTCCCGATAATCTTAACATCTTGGTAAGGTGTTGATTTGCGTTTAAAAATGGATAGTTTATGGTTCAACCACCCTCGCTACTAATTAAAGTTAACAGTATTTGCCTCTAAAATGGTTTAAAATAGGACCTTGAACTGCGTTCTTATTTATATAATCTAAGGTTATTTGCAGTCAACTTTTCAACAATATACTAATCAAGCATTTTCTCACATCTTAAGCTATTATTATACTTGTATAATCTTTATACAGATCACTTAATTACTTCATATAGTATGTCATGAATTTTTTACTTGAATTAACTTAATGAGTCACGTACTATCAACGCACAGAATAGTCTAATCAAACATACGACATATACTATTTGACGACCTCCGTGGTCGAGTGGCGTACGCACCGGTTTCAAGGTGTCACTAGCTCTGAGGTCCCGGGTTCGATCCCCGGTCGGGTCAATGTAAAAATTCATATTTCTAAATTGTCTCGGGTCTGGGTGTTTGTGGTACCTTCGTTGTATCTGAATTCCATAACACAAGTGCTTCAGCAACTTACTTTGGGTTCAGAACAATGTATGTGATGTTGTCCGCATTTATTATTATAATACATTTTTTTATTATATTACTATTTACTCACGCGTATTTATCGGAATTGTCTGACCAGTTTCGGACCCAACTAAGTCCTTAATCGTGAGCTGACGCGGGCGGTGAGTTTATTCATACCAGCTTGTACACACTTTGGTAAAATGGATCTGCCAAGCCGTAGAATATTTTATGTTTTATATGTGGAAAAAACAGCTTTTCCTTCTTCTATTATATGGTAAACTAGCTGTTGCCCCCGACTTCGTCCGCGTGGTTAGAAGATATAAGTGAGGAATTTTTGAATAAATTTCCCCGTTTTTGCAACATTTTGCATTGTATCTTCGCAGCTATTAGTTGCAGTATGATGTTAAAATATAGCCTAAAACCTTCCTCGATGAATGGTCTATTGAACACAGATTTTTTCAATTTGAACCAGTAGTTAACGAGATTAGCGCGTTTAAACAAACAAACAAACTCTTCAGCTTTATATATTTGTATATAGAGTATAGATTAAATACTGTCCAAGTTCGTTAAAATTAAGCTTAGTATCCTAAATACGTTAAGCATGTTTACTTTAAACAAATTAAGTGATGTTTGCACAGTTTGAAGTTGTATCCAATTAGGATTAAGTAACTTAGACGTTTCTCAAATATTTACATTTACTGAGACGGTTTCGTGTAACACAAATGAGTAGCCATACTTATATTATAAATGGGAAAGTGTATGTGTGTCTGTTTGTCCGTTCGCAGCAATATGGAGTTACGAATAGACACGTTTTTTTTTGGTGATAGTTGAAGGGATTGAATGAAATATGCTACTTTATTTTTATTTGAGTTTCTTCTGCTATTATTTTTAACTAACTGACCACAGTCATGGCCACGGTCCTAAGACCTTCCCAACACGAGAAAAACTACCACGTAGGATTGTTTAAATTCTTACAACTAGACTTATTGTTCAATTTCTTATTTAATTGTTTTGACAAATCTAACCTCACCTAAATTTAAAATTTACTAAGAACGAATTTGAAGACTATTCTTATAAGAAGCATTTTGTGTACCAAATAATTTAAACAGAACTAACATTGGAACAGACTTAGAATATTATTTATTTTCGTTTCATTCGCCCGAAAGATACACTTAAAATACAAAAGGGTTGAAATTATTAAATTAGGACAAAGTACTTGAAGGTTTTAACAATTTCAGCAAGTATTTGCCGGCAATGTTATTCTTTAAAAGGGTTTTCGTTCAATTGGGTCATCGTCCCAGAATTTTTGGATCACGTTAACAATTTAGGTTTTTGGGAAATTCTTGTGATATTGCTAAGTTATGCAAGGTCGTTTGAGACGGTAAGATATAGATACATGAGTCGTTGAAAGAGTAAGTGACGAATAAAATATTTATCTGATATGCAAAACAGTCTCAAGTCCATAGTAACGAGCCAGGTCCAATAAAAATATAGACTTTTTATTCAACTGCGTCAAAATGTAATGTTTTTGCCGTAACCAATATCCATGTAGCGAAACCATGGTAACATCTAGTACAGGATAACATTTAACCTCTCGACCTATTTAAACATTCGACATCTTCATTAAACGACCGGTCTATTCTGGAGTTATGTCGACTAATATACCGGCAGACATCACCCGTCTTAAAGTATTAACAATGGCTTTCCTAAACACTTGATACGAACGGGAGCAACTCCACCTACGCCTTACTCAATTAGCGAGGAGACAGTGCATAACATTTGTAGGGAACACAGCCAACTAGCCACCAACGTTGATTAGAATTACAAGAACACAACTGGTTAACACTTAACCGGGAGAAAATATCTGGAAACGAGCCAGTTGCTGTCAAAGTCAACTTGTACGAGAAATTATGTATGGTAATTATTATTACGTTATTTGGTTAATTCTATTGTTTTTATTATATTCAAAACTTTCCTTGGAACTATTTATGCAGTAACATTCCTACCCAATGAATGACTCACCCTTTTAGCTTTACATTTTTGATCAAACATTTCATTTGCAAATATTTTCATCCTTTGTCGGTGCACTCCCAAACGATATCTCAAAAACTGGTCAAGTAGGTACCTACGATTCGGATTTGCTACACTGAGAGATTCGCACTAAAGGGCAAGAGGAAAACTAATTTCTGAATCGGAAGCCATTCTCGCAATGCTTATTTACATACGGCAACATAAATGTATCTGTGAAAATTTCAACGATCCGGCTATCGCTGTTCATGAGATACGAAAAGCCTGGTAACATATAGACGAACAAACAGTGGAGCCTCGGTGCTTTTTTTTCTTTTTTAGCCTATTTCCTTATTTCAATAAAGACCATATGTCCTTAATACGACACCTTAATGAAGTATTAAGGTTTAGCATGACACCAAAACACCAAATATAACAGCATACACAACAACTCATCTACAAAAGGTCTATCAACTCAGATAATTATCATCCTTCACATTTAAAACGCACATGACTTTATGACCGTCCATTTTATAAATAGACTGTGTATCTATAAATATCCTATCAGCCTACACGACATATGAGTATGACTAGATTTAATATAAAACGTTTTCCTGTCACCCCATAGGTAATTACTAGAATTTCCCATACATGACAGTATGGAACAGGTTTGAGGCTTGGAGATAGTTATATTATTAATAGATACGCGGCATAAGGAAGCTTGGTGTACTTGGATGGGTGTTTTATGTTGTTTTTTTATTAATAAGGTTGTGGGCTCTTATATAGGATATAGGCAACTCACAGCGTGACGTCATAGATTGCACTGTGATGGTCACTTTAAAAAAACGTAGAAGATTTCATACGTAATTAAATCCTAGTATTGTGAAGGGTATGTAAACATTACTGTAACATGAACAAATAAACCCACTCAGATTCAGAACAAATGTTAGTGGTCCTCAAAAATGCTTGCACTACGCAGGGATCAACCGACGCGATACGCCGCCTATCGTGGGTTTGGCGTGCTGACCTATACCACTAATCTATCGATGCGGTCGCATAGGTACTATTGCATATTATAGTAAGAATAACACCATGTGTTAATAAATAACCACAAACTTGATTCCTTCAAAGTATTGCATGCAATTTTGGGTATCGATGAGCTTAAAACGAGTATTCGACCACCCTTTAGATTCGTTACCCGCCTCTTTTGGGTGCAAGCATATTTCACGCATTAATCTGTGCAACAAGATTATAAGTCGGATTACCCCAAAAATCCTTAGCAATGCTTTCATTTCTTATTGTAATGTTACTAAGATTGCATTGTTTGCTTAGTGCCTTCCTACCTTCATTACTTTATTTCTTCATTAATTTGCGTATATGTGTGAACTTATCATTTGTGCAGCAAAAATCGAACACAACTACAAAAGCTCAAAACTTCAAGCAATATTTGACAAAAAGAAACGTGTTTAATCTGTCAGATTTCCAAAAAAAAAATTGTATTTGCTAATTATTTTTTTTTGGAAATCTGTGTGACGGTCTTAACAGATTTATATTATTAACATTCAATCAACCCTATTCACCTTTATACCCATAGAATATCGAATTATGTGAATACCAATTAAAACCTCATTACATTTTCACAATTAATCAGGTCACATACATCACAGACTCAACATAAGCGTTTATCTTCGGCATCAAGTGTCGTGACACCTCACCATAGTTCGTCGCATCGTGAGAACAGCACGCCATTAACATTCGCATACTATAAAACTATAATACTAAAAACTGACACTAATAGATTATCGGTATGTCGATCCTCTTATATGGAGATCTAGACTTGCACGCGAGTTAAAGAACATCAATAAAATAACTAATTATCTCTGATACTGGTTCGTTGATAGAATTTGCCCTAATTAGCAAGCTTAGCTTAGCCTGGTCTGGTTTTAAAACTTGATTAGACGTTGCAGGTAATGCGATCTTGCATTTATAATGAATATTTGGTTGCCTGTATTTTTCTTTCACTACATAAATTTAATTTGCAGTACATTATCTGCAGATGTAAAACACTAATTGGATAAAATAAATGCGTAAACATTGTTAGTTTTTTTTCTCTTTTATTTTGTAAAATGTGTTACACAATAACACGAAAAACACCAATTATTTTAGTGTAAGTGAGACCATTCTCGGTGGTTTTGAAATGACCCCTGTAATGTGGGTAGCACAGAAACCTGAGGGTCAAACTCTAATGGTTTAAATTAATGATGCGAGGAACAATGTGGGGGAAACCGGGTCCTGACAAAAGCAAAACAGTCGGAATTGACCTGTACCCACGTCATTACCGAGAGAAACGAGAATATTAAATTATACTCCGAAATAGTAGGCAAAAGTTAGATACATTCTGTGTTATGTTCAAAACTGTGTTTGTTTTATGGATAACTAGTAACATGCTAGTAACTCTATGTTCGTTGGACTGTATTTTTGTGATGCTGGATAAAAAAAAACGTGTCTTTATTGGTGATATAATTGCCTAATCCGTTTAGGCCTTTGAGTATACTTAACTTACTTTTCCCCTTACTAATATACAATCCGTTGCTGTTTCTAATCTAGATGAAATAATGATCTTGAATAACCTAGGGTTAGAAGCAGCGAATCGATTGCGCGTTAAGCCTGCGATGGTTTTAAAAAAAATTGCAACAGCTAGCAGCTACATGAAACAACACTTCATAAGAGCGAATAATATAACAAACCTACCAATATAAATACACAAGTATATAATACATAGCAACAAACAACTTGTGAAGGGATTGAAAGCGATGGCCTTGTTAAAACTTTACTAATGAAACACGTATCGCCAATTAATGTTGTTATACAAGAAATTGACACACACTTTCATTTGTTTAAATATCTCGACAAAATTCAAGGACGGCTTTGTAACTGTATAATGAAGTGTGTTAATGTAAAATCAATTTTACTTGCATATGTATCAGTTGGTAAATAACTTGAGTTTTTTTTTAAAGTTCAGGTTTATTTGTACATCATGTTATGTGTAAGTTAGGTAAACGCTGTAATAGAATAAAATTGATAACAATAGTAACTTCTAACAAATGCTTTTATTTACATGAACATGTGTGGAAGGGCAGGTGCCATAGTCTTATAATCTTTAATAGTATTAAATGTGATGATCTGTCCCATCACATTTTAGAAGTTATTAAAAATGGCCTCCTCGGATCATAGGAAAGGCACTCATCACCACGCTAGCTATAATATTTGGAATCCAGCTTCCTCACCATATTTTTCATCCACGTTTTTTTAGTAATGTCATAGATTTGCTCACCTTCAGAAATCCATCTGAAATTACATCACAGTTTATTTATTAAAAATCAATTTAATTTGAATTACAATTAGTAATTGCTTAAACCTTAACGTTCATATTTATTTCTTCACCTAAACATGGTACTAGAAACTGATTGCTAAGCAGTACATTATAATTAATAATTATAAAGTTTTATTTGTACTACAAACGTAATAGAGTCAGATACATCGGTACATAAAGGTTAAAAATAAGCTATGGCGGGATGTCAAATATGGTAGGACCGGTTTGCGTGATACGGTGACAACTGAAACACAAATAGCTCACAATAGCTATCGAGTAAGTAAGAGTGAAATAATTGAGTTATTTTTCAATCGAGACTGCACGGATAACCGAGTAGTTGCGATCACAACGTCAAACGTCGTGAGTTCGATTATCGCGTAGGACAAGCATTTGTGTAATCCACGAATGCTTGATCTGAGTGAAGACCCCCGCGACACAAGGTTCAAATTTCTTATTATTTAAAACTGAAACCACAACAGTACGAGACCAGTTTTCACATGGAGTAACATTTCTATATCTACCAAACATTCTAATTTACAAAATAGTGAAGTGTATACTTGTCATTGGGGTTGCAACCTTTTCTTTTAATACACACCAGAACATCTGTTTTCGAATCCACAGTGTATTATCATACTACGCCTAATGTCTATAATACTAAAGCAAATCAAATACCTATGTAGTCATTTTTTATCCGTCTTACCAACCAAGAATTCCTAACACCACGCCAAATACTTTCATACATATTAAATATCATCACGGCATTATCCTTAAGCATCAAAAAGCACTTTCGATTGGACCTCTGCTTACCCCGCAAGTGAAATCGCGACGGAACATACATATGTAGTTACATTAATGAGGCGAAAACAATACACCGACCGTTTGTCAACCCAGCAGGTGTAGCGCATGCAAAATCAATTGCGAGGCGTAATAGCGACAAAAAAGTCGCGTGGTGAACAATCAAGTTCCTCGGTGGACACATAATAGGTTATACAGAAGGTTAAAAACGATGTATTCGATTTGTTGAAAATATTACGGCCTTTTTATATTTCTATCTGTCGATTGATTTGGGTGAAATTTGGTTATTAGAGAGAGAGAATAATACATATTTTTGTATGGATATTATGACATAATTTTAAAGTAGCAGCTAAATCCACGTTTGAATGAATACTAAAAACACTAAAAAAATACTAAAAAAACTTTAGAATATTAAGACTTAATGATGACAAAACGTTAGCGCGAAATAAGTATATCCTGTCCCAGGATATATTAAACTTACTTCAAATAGAAAACATGGAAGATACCTTGGCAGTGCATAATGTCACTATGATTCGAGTGCGTGCCTGCAATACGTGGATTTTCTGATACGTTTTTGTTGTAAACAAATACGAATCGATGCGGCACGCAATTATAGACTTAATTGGAAAGAATGCCGTCCTACACCAACTTGGGACAAACAATCGTCATAAAAAACACCTCTACAACTTTGTTCTCATGATAAATTAAAAATTTCTCGAGTGTAATTTAGCTTTTTTTGTTGTCTCATTCATTTATATTTTTTAATTCACATCGCTGACATCGTGTTTGGAAACGCTCTTTTGTTGCCAGCCACGAAAATGAATGTTTTAAGGAAATATGCGTGGGAAATATGCATTGGTACAAACACACCTAGAAAGACACCTATAATATGAAGAAGAAAAAACCCGCATTATAGCCTTCTTTACATACACGATTAATTTCATTGTTACATAGACTAATTCTTAGTTAAGAAAAAATCACAATGCATGCTAACCTATCCGAGGTTTTCCGTTCACCCCTTTTTCCCCGAATTCGTCTCCCTTCCTTCATAATAGTTGTATCTTGATATACCTTAATAGGTACCTACTGATGGAGTCGGTAGATAGTGGGAGTACTGAATGAGTCGTCCCTTTGACAAATAGTTACAAAACTATTGGAACCTGGGCAATATGCTAAGTCCACAATAGATCCGCAATTCTATATGAACAAAGTTCAGTTGAAATTCAAACAGAATTACGAATGAGATGAACTGAAAACGGACGTTTCAGTATGAACAAGCATTTGGTAAAATAAAATTACAAGACAAAAATTACAAAGCGACAAAATGTATCAAAGAAATATGTTCAATGTAATTATTGATAAATTACAATCACAGGGGTTGGCTCCATTGGGGTATAAATTATGTTTTGAAATCTATACTAATATATAAAGCTGAAGAGCTTGTTTGTTTCAACGCGTTTGTATTGAATAGACGTTTCATCTAGGAAGGTTTTAGACTATATACTATAACGCTGTGACTAATAGGAGCGAAGATACAATGGAAAATGTGGAAAAAAAAACAGAGAAAATTATTCATCTTCGAGGGCTTCCGTTGCGAGCGCTGCGAAAACGTTTCAAGATCTTCTAACCACGTGGACGAAGTCGCGGGTAATACGCTAGTTTACAATGAATAAAAAACACGTAATAGTATTATTCGACATCGGTAGGCAATTTACCGAACAACTAAATGTTTTTAGTCTCCTATAAAACAACAAAACTTAACATTAACTATCTCCGAAAACAGCACTCTATTTTCTAAACACTAAAGATCATTTTACCACATTATTTACCAACGTGGCCCCAACGCACGGTACCAAAGCCGGCATTATAAAGACGTAACTTGTATCGATTTCGCTTATTATAGTAGTTTGCATAAGCAGGTTGATGGCCGTGAATATATTAAACACCGGAATCTGAGCGAGACAATCCAGTTTCGACTGGTTTTAATCCCAACTGTGGGAGTGGGAGTCCGAGATGAAACGATACTACAAGGTAATTTAAGGATAATAGAAGTTATTTTGATTTATGACTTAATCTATACTTCTATACTAATCTTTATCTTTATCTTTACTCTTTACTAATATATAAAGCTGTAGAGTTTGTTTGATTGTTTGTTTGTTTGTTTGTTTGAACGCGCTAATCTCAGGAACTACTGGCTCAAATTGAAAAATTCTTTTTGTGTTGAATAGACCATTAATCGAGGAAGGTTTTAGGAAAACTATAAACCATCACGCTGAAACTAATAGGAGCGAAGATACAATGGAAAATGTTTCAAAAACAGGGAAAATTTGTCATCTTCGAGGGATTCCATTCAAAAAATCCTAACCCTACATATCCATACCTTCTAACCACGCGGACGAAGTCGCGGGCAACAGCTAGTAAGAAATAAATTATTCCTATATGAAAGATAGGATTTTAAATAGTATCATGATTTTGGTAATAACTTGTTTAATAGGTCAATGTCTTTACAACAGCAACTCTGTTTGCGAGACGATTAGATCATCGACATGCACGATTTGTGACATAACGGTGCAGGTTCGAATTCCGCTGCTATCATAAATATTTATGCATTACAAAAAAGGAAACAAAGTGGATGCGGAATCCATGTATAACTTTACGTAAAACATTGTTAATCTTAGTATCTACGAAGATAACTTGGAAGATTAGTATGCCTTAGTAAGCATACAGCACAGGCACTAGAAAGGTATCATACAAACTTCTTTTAAAGTTGACTCAAAAAGGTTTTTAACAGTTTTAGTTATCGGGATAACCCGACGAGCTTCGAGTCGGATTCTCGCTGCGTCAGCTCATCAAAGACTCCGATTCGGTCCGAAACATGTGACAAGCGTTAGTGAATTCCACGAATGTTGGTTCTGAGACTGGGTGCTTTTGTATGTGACTTGACATGAAACCCCCCGAAACACAAGGATTAAATTCCTTAGTGCTGAAGGGAGGAGAGGAAAGCCTATGCCCTGTACTGAGACACTTATAGTTTATGATAATACAAGGTTACTAATAAACTATAATTTTAAGCTACATAAAACGTTAACCATAATTTTAAGCTCTTCATTAGCCTTGTTTAAATGAAAAGTGTTTTAATGGCAACAATATTACGTAACAGGCTTTTACGCTGTTAACAATTTGTATAAAAGCTATTCAGCCAATAACAATAGTAATTTTAAATGGATCTGTGTTTTTCGCAGATTACAAGCTTTTTGGAGTGAAACATGTTGAATATAAATAAATAAATGGATTGAAATAAATGGTTTAGAGGTGTATTTTATTGAGATGTTTTTTTATCGGTCAAGCCTTACAATGTCATGCAGGCATACACAATCAATCAAAAAAAATAGATGAGATTTTTGGATTTCGCTAGAGTTCCCATGGCTAGTTTTGTAACTCCAAGTGACCAGCCAGCATCATACAAATATTTTTTTTGATGATGTCGTTTTAATATAGAGTTCCTATAGCTTAAGCTTTATTGCATTTTAAAGGAAGCTATGTCATGCCAAAATTCACAGTCAACAAAAAGTTACCCAATCGATTTGTTTTTCTACAGCCTATTTGTTCGAAAACAGCCTCTTGGTAAGGGTTTTAGTGTTCTCTCAAAATCAATCCGAAACGCATGAAGTAAACCTTGACCGTTTCGTGGAACATTGCATTAAAACTTTGCAGCTGGAAGTTCGGATAGATCTCAAGAGCACAACATATCTCCCAAGTTGGAAACGAAGCTGTCAGGAGCAGCGAATCGTGGTGTAGTTTGAAATAAATTGCTGATGAATAGCCCTTTAATATCTTATGTAATACTTATAAAATATGAGCTGCCAATTTACTTCTCGTGTATTTTGGAACACAGGGGCTAGGCGTTTTAAAGTTAGCAAGACTTGCTTCTAAAGATTTACTAAAATGTATATATACTAATATATAAAGCTGAAGAGTTTGTTTGTTTGAACGCGCTAATCTAATGGAAAATGTGAAAAAACAAGGGCAGGTATAAATCATAACTTATAACTTCTACCCACGGGGACGAAGTCGCGGGCAACAGCTAGTATGAGATAAAACTGATAATTGATTGATCATCTGTATAAAATTTTCACAAAAGATAAGCGAATTTATTATTTCTCCTAAGAATGATATTTTAGTATCGTGTACCTCTCGCCAACAAGCGACATAGCTTGGCGAGTAAACTTGTAAATGCAATGTAAAGTTATATATGAATAAATAATTAAAAAAAAACACTAACGTTTCAAAAGCGCCTGAATAATTGAAATAAAAGCTTCTGATCTTTTCGATTTTGTATCTATGGATTTCATACATACGATAAGTGGCGAGTTCTGTGCTAACAAACATAAAAAAGACAAAACACAAAATTGCTAACCTCTTCCTATTTGAAGTCAATTGAAAAACAGCTGTCAATGTTAAAACCGAAACGAAAGTACCTACATCCGCACAGGTTTCCATCGATGCTGTCCTTACAATGGGATTCCATTTCCCTGCCATGCAGAGCCATCTTTGTTCTGCACTCCATTCATGGCAGAATGCTTTTCATTTGGCTCTGTATAACTTCAATGCGATATGCAATTGCGTGTTTTCAATAAGCCCATTGGATAGTGGACTGTAGCGCTATGACGATGACAACCGCCTTTGGATGTATGAATATTAACACAATACATAGATGATAAAGTTATTTTATGTACAGGTATATATAAATCAGTTGCATTAAAAGATACAGAGCTATTGTTAGTTTCTAGAGACGTGTTCTTTCAATATAAAATTGCGTGCAACCTTATTACTTCTTATTCAATTGATATCCACAAAGTTATCCAATATGCTAATGACTAATTAGGTCTACAATACTGGCAAGTACCAATTCTAGCATTTAAATACAACTTGGTGTATTGCAAATCTGTCTATACTACTCAACTTACTACCTCCATATATTTTCACATCTCAGCCGTCTTACAAGCAAAACTCTAGCCTACGTTACAATAAATATAAAGCCTACAGATTATAATAATTGTACAATTTCCATTGAGGTATCGTTAGTTGACGCGGGCGCCGTATGAAACCATTCCTCGGCGACATTTATTGCCGGTGCACGATAACGTACGACTAGTGGACACTGGACACTTTAAGCCCACCTCTCGCCATACACTACAATTTGTACGTCGATGTGTTGTTTACGTCATTGGATTACCAAACTGCTGTGTATATTACTGGGATTCTGTTTGCTATTTTTTATACTTGTATCTTTATTTTGTTACTGGCAACCTATTGGGTAAGATATACATACTAATAATAGACCTGACTTTATAAATTAATTTGTGTATGTCGTGTAATATTCTATACGACTATAAAGACGTGTGTATTTACTCTCATTGGACAAAACCGCGATACTGAAATGTGACTAAATAGTATGTATTTAAGAATTATAGGAAGAAAGAAACCTAAACCACGAAGTTTTGCGGATATATTTTTGGTATATTTCAACATATTTAAAAGTAAAATTTTACAATAATAATAGTTAAAAGAAAGCGTTACTTAAAGCGATAAAATTTCATAATTCAAAACCACATCAAACACTCGATGCTAATAAAAAAGAGTATTAAAATAAAACATTTCTAATATGTCTCGATAAATTCCGCAGAACTAAAGCCACCATGAAGGTAACTCGCTGTTTTATAAAACGGTTTACTGGGATCAATTTAACTTTTCGTTTCGCTTGACATCACTTCCAACCGTGTTTAATGGCTACAGGTCCGTTAAAGTTAATCGATAACATACAACTTGTATAATATTGAAGTTTTATATAATTTCTTACGGTAGGTATTCATAAATCATTGTTTATATTTAGTTTTTGTACTATTACAACCGCGTATACTTACGACTCATGTAGAAGGAAATGTATTCATTGTGACGCCTCGTAAGGGTAAGAACATTCACACAAACATAAAACACATGCCCAAAGAATACCCACAAATATCTTCTGTTGGTCTATCATATTCAAGCCACATAAACTATACAAAGAAACATGATTTTGAAAGACACGTATGAAAGTAAAATAATTACCTAATGAACTTTTTTTTACACCTCCTACTGAATATTTTACACTCTAAAGACCATACTTACCATTATATATTATATCATTACTTTAATGTATAATTTATTCTAGTTCACTGGTGTCGGCTTTTCCTATCTGACAACCCTGAGAAGATTTGTCGAAACAAGCTCAGGGATCATTGTCTCTTTTGAAGAAGAAGAAGTAACGAATATAATTATTTTCATAATTAATTTACAACATGTCAGTTTCGATGTATCTGTAGAATAAATTATTGACATAAATTACGATATAGTGTTCGTGTAAAACCTATTGAACCCTAGAAATATGACACCATTTTCTTGACTTTCACATAGAGCCACTAATCCCTTTTCAGTCAAAGGCCAAAACCAAACCAATTTAAATACAGTCCACCGCACATCAGCGGTTATATTGTAATAGTGACAACCCTATTACAAAAGCTGTAAGGTGTATTTTAGTAATGTACTTGATGTGCGGTCGACTGTACTTATAGGTATTCGATGTTCGATCGTTTAGTGAAGAGCAATTTGCATGAAATTAGCACTTGCGGCTCTAATTAACCTGAGTTGCCTTTGACTTTTATCCGTTAAATTAACGCGGTTAGTTGTGGAACCGTGTAACTGAGTTTCGAATGGAAACTTTTGCGGAAAACAATCATCTTAGCATAGGCTTAAAATGATTTGATCACAATATCAAATCATTAAAGCATTTTTTCTGTATTTATGAGGTAGGTACACGTGCAAGGCTTTAAATTAAGAACAAAGAGCATTTGTCCTGTATACTCCTTCAACTGCAGGAGAGGACCACAGCATGCAAAATCAACGAAATATGAAAACAGTTCAACAAGCAGATTACCTTTATTTTAAGACATATTTTAATACCATTTTACTTCAATATACTAACCAGTAGCAGAAAACAAAACAAAGAAACAAAAGACAATAATTTAAGATTTCTATCTCCCTCTCATTACAAGTCTATCATCAACCAATTCTAGACTTTAGAAAACATTCTACACTTTCCCATGTGAACAGATTAACAAGACGCCAACAAAACCTAGTGCAAACTTCAGTAAACATTTCCATAATCCACGAACGTTACAATCGTTTATAAGTATTGTAGTTAACAAGCAACTGTTTTCTCCGAAGAAAACAATACGAATCAATTCCTTTGAGTGGGTTTGTAATGTTTGTAGGTTACTCAGAATGGTAATCTGACACATTGACTAAGAGAACTCAACAATAAGGTTAAAGGAATTTCAATGGAGATGGAAATGTGGAATTGTAAAGAGGAAATGTATGTATCTATTAGGTATTCGAAGGTAAAACAGAAGCCGTTCGGCTGTTTGTTCGTACGTTTGTCACCAGGCGTACCCGTCATTGCTTTTACCTCGATGATTATTTGCATTATATGTTGTTATAACAACATATAATTAAAATAATCATCATAGTATAACTTATAACAGCAGCAAATACTCGTACTGCGTCTATGAAAATTTTTACTATATTCCGTTCTTGAGATACAATCTGGTGAAAGACGGACGGACAGTAGGACAGATAGACGGAGCCTGAGGCACAGGATCGTCTAGCCTTAGTGACGATAATAAAACAGTTAATAACTCTACTCTGAGGTTTTAGATTCGGGTAAATTTTAACTAATGATCAATACAATGCCTTTGTAATTCCGCCATTGAATTCCTCTACAAATATAATGACACATGTGCATTATGATCAAATAACGATCACATTTCAACAATTTTGCATGCCAACTACAACTTTTAATAAATACGAAGGAAATAATAATAATAAAGGATATACATATGTATATGATTTATGGATTTAATTACTAGTGTTTAATTAACTTCCCTAATTGGAAAATGTGTGATGCAGATAAGAACGCATGTTATAAACCGTTCAATCATTTGTCCAGTCGAGTGTAACATGTTTCCTTTTTCTTCACATGATTTTTATAATTAAATTATTAAACAATCTTAATCATGTATCATCAGCCAATTAGCAGTCAACATAGTCTCCATTTTATCGAATAGTTTTTTCTTTTATTAGCAGCAAATTAAGATGTATGAGCAACTTCATTAATGATAGAAATCTGTTTGCTACATAAAATATGGGACGTTATAAAAATATCCGAGAAAATCTAATATATAAAATTACCGTGTCACGATGTTAGTTACCGTACCTACTCCTCCGAAACGGCTTAACCGATGTTTACCAAATTTTATATGCGTATTCAGTAGGTCTGAGAATCGACTAAAATCTATTTTTCATACCCCTAAGTGAGTTGCTCAAGCTAAAATTTTTATTTTTTATTTTTTGGACGAAATTTTTTGTTTTAATTTTTTTATAGCATTAAAAAATACATACAACTAGAAATAATTTATTAGGCCAAACAACCTTTGCTGGGTCAGCTAGTAAGTATATTTATAAATAAAATAATAAATAATAATAAAGATATTATTTGAACCACAAGTACTCAACTCTAGTCTTTAACATTTACTTTCAATTTCTTACTTATTAATACAAAACAAGTAATTAATTGTTTGGTTATAACAAGAACGGTCTAGTCTTAATCGCTTCAGGGGATTAGGATAACAATTACGATCGTGTAATAGTTTGTAATTAACAATGTTAATGCTACAATTTATTAACAAAAACAAAGCCGTATATTTGCAGAATACTGAAATAAAATAATCTTTGTATTCAGGCGAATATTACAAGAAATAATCGCTAGGATTATGGCGGTCAAGTAAATATATATAAAGATTTTTATTTTCGTTAACAATCGTTAACAATTTTATTTTCGTTTCTTTATTTTACGCCTAGTTTTATTAAGTAAAGGAGATTAGTTAGTGTTTCTGTTTTGTATATGGTTTCAATCACGTTTGTCATTGTATGTAAGTCACGCGTTGACAGCGCACGATACATTTTAGAAGAGGCTTGTGTTTCAGGCTTAGGTTTCAGGCACTTGAAGGCACGTGAATGAATCAAACCCTAGTACCCTAGCCCTAGTACCTAGCCCTAGTACCTACCTAAATAGGTACAAGGGCCACGTTCGAAACAAAATTCTGAGCCATTATCGATATTATAGTCGCGTTTATAGAGAATGATGAAGAATCCTTTTTTTTTGGTAAGGCGGTTGGACACCCACTCCATCGGGGGAGAAAATGGGTAGTGTCAGACTCTGACTGACAAAACCTGAACCGCCGTGCTACGTCATCCGCGTTTTTGTGTCGGTGTATGTCAATGCGTTGCAATCCTTCATACAATGCTGAAAGCAATGGATCCTGAAAGCAATAGTATATCTTACTTAATACTCCGTTGATCTAGAGCTTACTTATAGGTATAATGGCAAGCTTTCGGCACTCCTTGCATATGACATTACCATAAACCACTGCAACGACCACAACTCTTCGATTGCCACAATTTCCACAATTCCCTCATTGGTCTAAAACCCTAGTAATATTTAATAAGGCCTAACCTAACCTAACCACTGGTAGACCATTCTCTCTTACCTATTAACTGTCGCTGGCTACGAGCCTCGTGAATAAATAATGTCACTTTCTTGATACGATAGTTCCAAGCTATTTATAATTCAGGTACATGTTCAGTAATAGATAGGATTCATGGAGGTCTTTAGTAATTGGATTTATGGAACCAAAGAATGATTTAGTTTGATTCTTTGGTATTTTGTTTCTCTTTTCTTGCTTGAATGAGTGTAGGTAGGTGCCTATAAAATGTTTTTGGTTTGATGATACAAAAATATTATAATTACGCATTTCTATTACTAATACAAAAATGAATGCATGATAACAAAAATATGAATCAAAGAAGCAAGGAATATTGAAATAGTAATTCTAACGCAATTATTTATGATGGTTTAGATCTCAAAGCAATTACCGTAAAATATAAATACTGGTTGACAAAATTTGACATAAAGTGGGGCCTAACATTGCTTCGTTTATAAATTGCGTAGTAGAGAAAACAACAAAGAAAATAAAGTACAATAAACCACGCAGTCCCACTTTGACGATACTAAGACAGTTAAAAACATCTTTATTACAAGGACGTTAAGTTCATTTTAAACATTCAGTCGTTCAAGTGCAGACTAGGCAATGTAATCTAATATTCCTGTTGTTACATAAACTATAACGACGACTGCTAACAGCGGGTGGGCAGACATCAAGGTAGTGCATACGGATATAAAATGACTTTCTATAAGCCTTACTTTCCGGGATGTTACAGACGTAACAATATAATGATTATTTAACGACTTCCAAATGCTGTTCTTGAAGAAGTATTATGTTTTATGAACTTTTATATCATCATCGTGTAATATCAGATCAACCAATCGCCAGTCAATGCTCAACGAATTCATTTTCTAGGTTTCCGTATCTACAATTTAAAAATGAAACCCTATGACTAAGTTCCATCTGTCGGCTCTGTCTACTCGTCCGTCACCAGGCTGTACAATTTAAATTTTCACAGATGATATATTTCTGTTGCTGCTACTAAATTAAAGATGAAGGTTAAGCAATGATTGTGAAGATCACTTTTATTCGTTTTTCTTTATCCTATTTGTACGATTTTCATCATGAAAATAATCAACCTAAACTGAAATTCGAAAACTCATCAGCGAAAGATGAAAACGTGGAGTTATTCCAATATAAAACGAAAGAAGCAATTTAAAAAATCATTATTCTATTAAATATTACACAAAAATAAAAGCAATTTACTAATTTTATTTATTTAATTTATAGCTGCAATACATCTTTTTATAACTCTGAATCCACTTCACGTCGTCATCGTTTTAATCCTTATCAAAGCTCTAAAAAGCCTTTAATCCTGGGCTCTTAGCGCTGCGGTGCCCAAACCCATATAAAGCCCATGCAATACCATACATTGTACCTACATACATAATTTAAACATTATAAAAGTGAGAGTTTCATGAATGATTCTGGTCTGTTTTGATGTACGATGACAGACTGACTGTGATGTGTTCCAAACCAATTACACCTTGGCAGGGTTCGACCAAATTGGGTTCTGCACGTTGGAAACTGATACTAGTGCTAATTCGCGCCGTGGCACAAATTGGAACTACGCTCGACCGAGAGTTAAAGACGCTGATAACACACGATTGCTACTCGATGTTACGTGTCATTTCCAAATCAACTCAAAATTCACTCATTTCATTCTCACATTAAAATCAATAACAGAATCCAGTCAGTATTGGGAATGAGCATACTGTACTATCGATAAAAAATATCATGAACGTTACAAACATTGCAATAATAGCAACTTTCTGGCAAAATTATACAGGTAGAAGAACATAAGTGCCAAAATTAAAAAAAAAATAATAATATTGGGGTTTCGTTCTAGATTCATTATTACAAATAACAGCAGGTTTAAGATTGTTTTTGAGTCAGGAAGTGAAAGTAGTATTATATTGAATTAATTGCTAACATTTTTTTGGATCTGACAAAATCATTCGCATTATATCGCATCCTTTATCCGTGTAAAAATATTTACATGACTTTATGCTTATATCTTCTGATACATAGGCTCTTATTATTTACCCTTATAAAAACCTTGATACCAACGGAGGAAAGTGACAAAAAAATACATCAGATTGATCGACGTAAAATAAATGATTAAAATCATTTATATGAAAACCGTAAGTAACCAAGCTTCATCCAATTAACAACGCAATTCCATCCAACATGTTCATTTTACCGTACACTGTCAAAGTATTAAATTTTTCGACACTTTCATGTTGAAATACAATTTATTACACCAATAAACAACTACATCGTTTGACAATTTTGAAATATATTGACACACTTTCAATTATTTATTTTTGGTACAGATAATTCTGCTTGAATATGATTCTAGTTTTAAACCGGAAGTACTCGTTTTGACTGCCAGGCCTATTAAATTCGTAGTTAGTGTACCTTGAATTTTTAATTTGTTACTTTCTTTTTCTCCAGTTTTTGCTGTTCCCGACGTGATCCAAAACTATTACCCTTTACATTTTAAGGAAAATACGTAGGAAAAATGTTTCTATGACAAATAAAATTAAAAACTTGAAAAAAACGCAATTTTCATGAAAAATCCGATGAAAAATTCCAAAGCAAGGGTGTCTGGATTCATCTCCAGGACCCCTGGAAAACAGTAAAGCGTTGACGTCCCGTTCACCCTTCAGTGCCAAGTAATAATTATTTTATCCGTCAAACTTATATGTTATATAGTAGATTCTAAGATGTATTGTCATTAATATTAACGCGTTTAGCCTGACTGCCATCACCTCCTCTAAGTTCCATGCAAGTTTCTAACAGATGCAAGATGATACAAGGACGTGAACTAAGTTGGTTTTGTTCCCCCATAAGTTTGCTAGTCACGTATTTACTTAGAAATAGCAGTATTTCACTTTATCTGTCCGAAACGTTCCTTAGTATTTGGGAGACCGGTTTGTCTGATTTTGGGAAAGATAAATTTCTGCATGAGTCCGATTTGCAGTAATTCTTATTATGAAATACTGTGGCCAGTATGGGTTGGGAAACCAGAAAAGAAATTATTCAATAAAATCTTTCTAACCTTAGCATTACTTGAAATATGTAAATAGTGTAATATACCATCGGACCCTCACCGGTTTCTATAAAGACTTGTTTTTATCGCAATTACTATTTACCTTCAACTATAAATTTTCACTTAGGCACTAAACGTCCTTATCCGTAAAAGCAAAGACGTGTAGCTCACAGTTACAGTCTGAACATCTGTTACTATTTTGTTTCATATTTCTTTAACTAAGAGAGTTTTAATCTGTTGTACATAGAGTACTAGCTCAGCACTAGTTGCATTGCCCGCCCAATTGTCGGTTGTAGCTACATAAACAATATCTCCTTTAACCAATAATTATTTTCTAAATATCTTTCCTTTAACAACCGATGACCGATTTCATCCAAATCGGTCCAGCTGTTTGGGAGTAAAGAGGAAACAAATACTCATATACTTTCGCATTTTTATTAGTGATAGTGTTATATCCAAACCGTTCAAACACAAAACCTTGCTTTAATCACTCAAATATTACATGTAGTAATTTTTACATAATCGTATCTCTCTTCTGCATTTCAAAAGCAGCACGAGGAGTACATCGAACCCAATTCCACGTACATTTTAAATACTATTTTCTTTCAAGTTTCTCAGTATTAAAAGACTGCTTTTAAAACAGGATTATTGAAACTCCGTTACATTGCTATAATGATCACGTGTTGCGCTGTGACCGATATTATCGATGGGCTGTATCGCAACACTATGCTAATTGGCTTAAGCCTTTGTCTCTACGATAATAATATGGCTTTAAACAGAAGTAGAAAAAAGATGCCGCCTTTTTAAGTGATGGTATCGGGAGTTCAGGTTTTGAGTTGCTTTAAATGTGCTTGGAGTCTTATTAGCTGCTAAATCGGCTGAATAGCAAAAACTTTTAAGATAGAGGAGTTATTAGGTGATTTAAAAAAAAGACCTTCGTCTATAAGTCAATGAAAAGTAATTATGATTTTCTTTTCTATTTATTTTAGAATACTTGTACTTTTCCCTCAGTATTTTGAGACGCACTTGCACTTCATTACATTGTGAACGTTTCTTTGCAGTAGCTCAATGTATGAAGTATAAGTAGATACATTTACTGTTGTATAAGGAAGCATTCAAAACGGTATAAAGTAACAAATACTCTTCAAAATGTCTAGCAAAATTGTTCAGGAAATACAAAAACAAATATATATGTAATAGGGATGACGACTGGGTATAAAAAGAAAAAATCTCATTAGTCCCTCAGTTAGATAATTGAAAAGTATTAGACACGTATTTTTTCCCTTTTTCAGAAAAACTAGAATTGACAAAGATTAACTGTTTATAGTTTAGGAGAGGGGGCTTGTGACGTAGCGTTATAGTAAAATTTATACTCGATCGTGACGTCACGCGTAAGGTTCATTCACTGTAATTTGGTGAATTTATGTTTGCGGGACAAATTAAAAAATACGTATCCATTATTATACAAAAAACTACAAGACGGACACTGCAAAAAAAATTGTCGTCATCCCTACACTTACAATCAATGTAACATTTTTTCATTGTGATCAAGGCTTATTAAAACCTTTCCGATACTTGAAAAGGCCCGTGCGAGGCAGTGAGACGTATATATATAGCCCGTTACTATTAATAAAAAAATCCTTCAATCAAAAGTTAAAAGCCGTTTCTCTAACGTATTACAGAAAAACTAGTCTGCTTACACCCACCGGGGCACCTTATCGCAATTCTTATTGTACCTAACTTGTTTTAAAAGTACATTTTATTACTATCAAGACGAGTTTGGTGTTTTACAATTCAGGTTTAGATAGTTCTGTGAGCTAACCGTTTCTAATTCTATTTGCCAATTCATTTTACAGTGTTGTTGCCTTAATTGTGACGAAAAGTAAGTATAAATCTTGTTTTACTTACTTCAAGAACTTAGTTTTTTGGGACCGTAACGTAAAGGGTAATAAAGAACTCTATTATTAAGGTTTCGTTGTCTGTCAGACTGTCCGTCTGATCGCTTGTCTGTTACCATGTTGTATCTCATTACGCGTTTCAGTTTGATAATTTAAACATTAACAGATTGTATTTTGCTTTTTTTTCTATTGCTACTTCTGAAAACGAATGAAAAAAAAACTAAGTGAAGCAACGTTGGCACGGTAATTAATTTGAGTTGGTTTTCCTTCTAATTCATTTAAGCCTATTTGTACGGAACCCTCAGAGTCTTAAGTCCGACTCGCACTTAACCGGTTTCGGTTATTAAGACTGTCTTCATTGTTACATCAGTGATTGCCTAATTTGTTCTACGGTCAATCAATTGACATTTTGGACTTGAAATCGTCTATTAACCTTAATTATTTCCTCAAAATGGCATAAAGTAGTGTGGTATGCCTAAATTGGTTGAAAGACTCTTAATTTAATGTCTGTGATGAATATTGATTACATATTACTGTGCTATTTGTGGTTATACTATTAATGTTATTGCTATTTATCTTTAAAAAGGCATCTTTTATTTTTACGTTTTTTTAGAGGTCCGGTTAGTTAATTAGGTCGTGTGGTAAAATCGTCACAGTTACTTATTTGTTTCTATTCTAACTATAAGAAAGAAACCGAATTAAGACAAGAACGTGTCGTCAAAACATAGTAATAAAGAAAATAAAATAGCGAACCAAGCCTTACAAATTCGAACATCCTAGGTATATCACCCGCATTAGATCGCACAATGAACCAACTAATGAACTACTTTACTACAAGATGGGAACAACAAGAGACTAATTTACAATATATACGGTAAATAGGCCTAAATAATAAGGTACGGCCTAGGACATGACACGGTCTGTCTCAAACATGTCTGGGAGTAATCGAATTGTCTTACGTATAACAACTTGATCAATAGATATTAACTAGTGTTGTTGCCCGCGGGCCCGGCTGCTGTAAGTCGAAAATGATCCCACGAGAACGTAGAATTGGAATATAAACCTACCCTATGTGTTAACTCTGGTTATAAACTATCTGTGTATCAAATTTCGTCTAAATCGATTAGTCGTTTTTGCGTGACAGAGGAATAAACATCCTTACTTACAAACATTTGAGTTTACAATATTAGTAAGTAGGATAATTTCTGGTTTCGATAACATAAATTAAAGGCCCTGTTTAAGAACATAGCACTTCTTAATTAGCCCTTAGGTGACTTGCTGTCACTGTGAAATAGAAAAATATATTTTCAAACTCCACTCAGCTGAGTGGCGTTATTGCAATGTTTAAAGAAAAATACATTAACTAAAATACAATTCTACCATCATAGTGTTCTTCTAGTTCCTTTGATGGAGGATTTAAGCTTTTCTTTGTGACGTGAAGAGACAGGAGCTATCTCCACTGCATTTTCTATTCTGAAGATCAAAGCTTAACTGGATCTCTTATTTACATTAAAGGTTAAACTTCAAAGAAAAATGTAGATTCTCCTTGATAATAAAAGGACCTCCGATTTCTTATTAAGATAATGCTTAATGTTAACATTTACAAAAGATATTCTTTCAAGTTAAATATTTAAAGAGCAATCCATTATTTAATTTTTATATGAAAGGTGTCTCGGCTTTTGTGATTAAAATTGATTAAAACTAGGGTTTTTAAGACCACTTATGTGCTCATCATATTAAAATTGAGAGCATAATTTCAAGTTTTACGAGTGAATATTTATCTCTACATTAGCGTAAACCTTGGAGCTTTAAATAATAAAACACACTTTGTATCGTACAGTTCATTGTACCAGCTTTAAGGTCACAATTGTCACAGGCTATTAAAGAAACAATAACCCTAATCCATATTTGACAACAGCGTCTGTGCATTACAATTGAAAGTACTTAAATAGCAATTAGTTGAGGCTCTACCGATTTGAACAATGGACTATATCCACGTGTAAGACTGAGAATAGGTCAGCTCTCCTAGTAGCTAAGATAATAGAGATTTGATCTAACAAAGACCCTTGAAAAGTTAACGATATTACGATCACTACAGTCCGAGGCGGTGAAGTCATTTTGTAACCGAAACCAGTAAGAGGATACGTTTTTGCGGTAGGAAATCAAACCACCACTTCCTTCGACAAAAAATCTCACAAAGACAATCGTAAATTTCAAAAAGAAAGTACATCCGTTCCGTATACTTTTATGAAGATAACGAACGAATAATCATAAATTATGAGGCACTTATGTACCAGATTTCGATTGGCCGTAACCTGAATACGTATTTATTTTTCTTGTCAAAGCGCTACGCCTGATGAACTTATTAATAATATTTTTTTTAATACAAAAATGTACTACCGATCTCAAATTAAAAAAAAACTGAGCCAAACTTGATCAAATTCTTACGGGAGAAACGACAACTATATCGCGGTAAAAATAATCAACAAAATCGGTTCATCCGTTCCGAAGTTCTGAGGTACTAACAAATAATATAAAAAACGAGTAATTAAGAACCTCCTCCTTTTTGAATTAGAAAACGCAACACCCTCCGTGTTGTGTGCTTTTGTCGGCAAAAAGAGATAAGGAAGAAATCGAGAAAAGTTCAAAAATATGTAATACCGAAAGTCTTTAAGCTACTAAAATTATTTAATTACTTGTTATTTTCACTCTGTCTAAGGACAGCAGCACAGCGCGTCTATCCAGCTTTATGTGGGACGTATGGCCACATTACGTATAAAGGAAGCTCTAACTAAAATTTGATTTCCTCCCAACTTTCAGGGAGCCAAAGTTAGTTGAGTTACAGGTGAGTTTCGGGCTGGTGAGATTAGATTTCATATCTACTTTACAAATTCGTTACAATAGTTTGTGAAGACAGGCATCTGCCGCCTTTTGTTTTGACGTATTCCCTCTTGGTATAGGAAGTTAGTAATGATGTTATGGGCCCTTCAGACTCATGGCGGGAATATCCAAGAAGGGAAAATTTGGTGGGTGTCTTTACTTCGCCTTTGGATTTACGGTTGGTGTTGGCATTTTTCAAACGAATTTGTCGGCCGGATTTGTCGATTTGTAGCCACTATTAAAAAGAGCTGAAGTAGTATTGATTTAAGGTGTTAAGTTAGCTAAGTTTTTAGTTTTAGTGAGTTGCTGGTTTTTATCGTCAATTTATGTATCCAATGGATACGAAAGGACTATAATAACGTAAAAAGTAATTGGATAATTCCTTAACCTACTTTCACTTTTGCGCTTGTAATTGTAGGAAAAAATCCTTTCGCACTTTGTTTGACGCCTTGCTGTCCTTCAAAACATAACTAAAAATTGGCAGTACCTACTGCACTGGCACCGCATGTATTGCATTACCATCTCCAAGATACGTTTTTCTATTTGCTGTTATTATTGCGTGTTAAATTGAGACTATTAGTTATAATTTTTTGTTATTAAATTACCTATTCTACAGACGAAAATCAGACCGCAAATTTATCAAAGTTTAATCCGCATCTCGCGATAGTGGTTACCCGACGGCAATTTTTTTGTGATCTGTTAAAAGTCCTCATTTACATCCTGCGCCCAAAGATGGGCGATGGAGTAAGTCGGACTGTTACCGGCTAAAACCACCGGAATGCCTTTCCTTCCCTATACTATGCGGCCAAACTCCTTGGCAGACCACAAAAGAACCACGTGCCCTACATCTTTATGTTCTAAAACAAACTTAAAGTAGAACTCAACCTAATATCAAGTTGATAACGACTTAAAGAAACGAACTTGAGCGATAGTTATGAAAAGCAATTCCAACTGTTCAATCATAACTGTTCTCTTTGTGTTATGGTGACAAGTGAGATTTTTTCCTAAGATTGTAGCTGTTTTATTACCGTCTCGTTCAAGTGTACTTGATTATTGTTCTACTTGTATGTTACATAGGCTTGTACTAAATAACTACTAACGAGATGAAATGGTTTACTCGCGCGTATTTATCGGGATCGCCCGACGAATTTCGGGGATAACCTTTATCATGAGATAACGCTTTGGAATGAGCCTAAGTTAGGTGCTACAAATATAGGTTGAGTGTGAGATGGCTCAATAAGGATATTTAAATAATTGTTAAAGAATACAGATATACACACACACTCATCAAAAAAAGGTGCCAATATGTCAGATTTTCTTCAACGAGAATTGTACGAAATTGGTAAAAAAATATTCTTGCAATATTCCTTAATTTTCAATTCAAATTTTTAATGTCGTAATTTTTAATATATATTCTATAGGTGCTTAGAAATATCTAAAGAGTTAAGAGTTAGTCACGTCCATCACAAACAATTAGCTGTAGTTGACCAATACCAATAAAATTTCTATATTTAGATGCAGGTGAATGCTAAATCAATAGGAACCAAAATAACAAATATTTATCGCAGTAAAACAGCGAATGTACGAGTATTATTAATTAACTTATGAATTTATGTTCACTCATGCTTCAACCAATCAATTTGACAACTTAATTAAATAATTTTTATTCTAGCTTTTGAGGCACATATTGTTTTATTTCCAACTAAAAAAAAAACTTTAATTACATCACGAAGTTAGTACGTATATTCCTACTTTTAATTTGGCATGATTTATAAGTGTCAAGTGAATGCGATTAGATCTAAGAAGAAAGTGCAAAATTAAACTTAAGTAGGTACCTAGGCCTTTGCCCAGCAGTGGGACACAGTGGGCTAGAGAAAAAAAAAAAACAAAGGTACCTAGCACCTACCTAGTTCTTACTCCCTACACTTAAATTGTTAAGATATTAAAGGTAAACAATATTGGTCGGTTTATTTACACAAGTTATTAAATAAATCAGTGAAATATTTCATTGGACCATATTTGATATGGTATTCTTTATTGTTATTCTACATTGATTTTAGTCGTGTTTGTTTATAAACTGAGTTTTTAGACGGATATACACTAAAATGGTTTCCCATTTTTTTAGGTACATAAACAAATGAAGAGAAGATGGATAGAAATAACGAATGATTCTGGGTAGGTAGGTACCTGGATAAGTCTTTTAAATATAGGTAAAATGTGAAATGGGATAAGTGGGGAATAATTTTGTTTGAATATCAAGGTCTTCTACATATATTAACACGACGAGGTAGGTACGATTGAATTGTTTTGGCACGTGCTCCATAAATTAATAAAAACAGATAACAGGGAAGTAGGTACGATTCCAGCTTTAGCCTTCAGATAAAACGCAATGTTTTTCTACCTTTTTTAATTAAAACAAAGCGAACGGTGTTGTTCGAAAAAGTAAACAAAAACATAGGTACCCCCTACACGATTATTGCACGTAACCCGTAGCTAAGAAAAGTATTTTACCGTGCACACGAAAAAGTTGAATTTCATAGTTTATGTTACAATAATAATAATATAGTTTGTTATCTATTGTCACACGAATAACACAGGTTTACAGCGGCTGTACGTCATGATAGCTTATTCTTACATTGCAGCTCCCTTGTGTGTGTGGCTAGTTTACCACATGGAAGTAGGTACTTAGTACATTGTATGTGTGTACCGACCATACATAACGAACGCAATTTATGAAACCGATCGTAACTAATAAAGATTTACTGCAAAGCCGTAAAAACAACGTAAAATTTAATAGGATGCGGTAACCGCAAGGAGCAATACAAATTAATACTGCATAGCTGTTATTTATAAACATAAAGTACTAACATTATAATGCAACGAAATCTTAAAAGTCGGCCGTTGAAAACTAACCTGTTGCCAAAGAACGCCTGGGAGCGGCGAAATATCACCACCGGACCGATTTAGGTCCTATTAGAATCCAATTCGACACAAATAATACTAAAAAACACTGTTTACAACACTTATCGATTCACAATAGCGATTAGAACAAATCTTCCAATCGAAAAGTTTTAGATGAAAAGAAATTGCAACATAACTTTTTAGCAAACAATTTTAACTGTTTTTACGCACAGAAAGTATATTATCTGTGTTATTACACAGTATAGGACGTGGGAACTTTCAAATGTGAACACTTTTTAACAGATGCATTTCTGTTGACGATCGTTTTAGCGGTAAAAGTGGCACTGACACGTGTTCACTCGACGCGGGTGTAACTGGACTGAAGCAAAAATGGCGGTGGCGGTGGCCGGTCGGCTGACTGGCGACGAACGGCGCCGCGCAGTCAAAGATCATGCTTGTAGTGCACAGGTGAAAGAGTTTAGGTACAGGTAAATAAATATTGTAAACTCTGTTAAACAAGCAATGCCGCTAATGGAAATAGAATCAATAAAGGGCTGACCTCTTGCTGCTAATACAATAGATACCAAGATTCTGAGAGTATATTTTTTTACCTTTATTTTTACGTACAAAAATACATAGAGCTTCAAACCCAATTACTGTTTTTTTTAATGGTAATGCAATTTAATTAACCCCTAATGGTAAAAATTGGAAAAGGTGGATTTCTTACATGAAATGAATAATTGGAATAGAGATAAAGTATTTAGTAAACTATAAATTGATGGATAGACGTAATTAATGGCCAAAAAATAATACCTGTTCGTATATTTACCTACTTGTGTTTGAGTATGTTGTCGCCTCTCAACATTTCCTAGCTTAATCTATGATGCAAGCAACAGTGCAGTGCTACCGCGGCGCAAAAACCGGTATTCGAAAAAAAAATGGCCGTAAATACAAGTAAACATACATTAAGGAATAACGTAGAAACCCACGGCTTATGTAAACATTATATATTATTTAATTGATCGAGTGGGCGAAAATATTACCAACGCGCTTTTACAAATCAGAACGGTGTAGCAATCAATGTTACGGATGATAATAAACACAATTTATCATATCCAAGCACAAAAGGATTTTCGTAAGCGCTTGACAGCCATCGTTCTTTATGTAAACAATTGAAAGTCGGTAATGTTGATCTGATGTAAGCATAGAGTTGGCATATAATTTTACGACTAAAAATCTCCTGACAAAAAAAGTGTACGACTGCTTGCTTAGGTTTTTTTGCAAGACGACTTTAGACTCTTGGCTGACTGGCTACCTCCATCGCCTGATACTAGCAAGAGGAAAGAGCCAAAATAAATATCTAGAAATAATTATTTTTCTGCGTTTGCTTAGGCTTACTATACAAACACAGTTCCAAATATAGATTCAAACCCATTATGTTTCACACCCAATGGACCTATACAAACATTTTAAGTGAATTTTCACATCTATCCTTTTTGTAGGATATATATAATTTTTAATGGATTTTGGATCATTCATCATGGTCAATGTAAAATATTGAATAAACCGAAATAAAATTCTCTCAGGCATCATAAAAATAGCTTTACAACAAACCTAACCTAACAATTTTATTAGTTGCAAGAAAGGTTTTCTTCAATCAAATTCTAATAATTAAAAAAAGAGTGTAAATTTTATATTTTTTATTCATAACCCATAAAGCTAAGAACAACTGACACAATCGGAATAGGTAGTGATTATAATATTGACGTGCTTAGTCGTACTTCACGAACTTACATCCCTCAATTTAAGATTTAAATTTTCAAATGGATATTAAATATTCCATGAAACTTGAAACGCTATCTCAGTTCATTAATTAAACGATGTTACACACGTCGATGTTGCCAGTTAATAGTGGTTTTAATTTTAATAAAGGAGGGTACAGACAATATTGATTTTAATCGTAGCAAAGAGGCTCTATCGCCAATTACTCACCCACTTTTGCTAAAGGACTTGTCGAGGAGAGGAATTATATTATGAAAATGATCATTTTGTGAAAGACAGACGGCTTATTATTTTGACCTTGGTCTGCGTATTTTGTATGACACGTCAAGTACCTAGGCAATAGCCATTGTTATTTAAGCTCTGTCTGCTGACGTAGAAGTGTCCTACTAATAATATAAACGCGAAATATTGTGAGTATGGATGTGTGTTTGGTACCTCTTTCACGTAAAGAATATTGAATGGGTTTTAATTAAACTTATCAATAATATATACATTCGTATTAAGCTCATAATATAGGTGCCTGAAATACTGATCCTGCGCACACGAAGTCGCGGGTACTAAGTTGTTTTTAAAAGCCACAATTGGCGATGTCCCTAGATTACGATGGCAATGGTATCGACAGTTGGCTACTTAATCCTCCATATTCCGGCCGGAATGATTCTTCAAGATCTCTGAAGTCTACACAAAATGGTCTTCTACAAAACATCAATTCAGAAAATTAGAACAGTTTCGATAGGTGAGCCAAATTAGGTAATGAATGTACCACCTGTAATTTGTTAACATACCGATTAATCCACAAAAAATAGAGCACAATTTTATGGAAAGGAAGAAGCAAGCTTTAATTTTTTGTCTCTTTGAAACTTTTTACATCCGGTAGTCACAATAAAAAGCTCAATTAAAAACGTTTTCTAACGTTCACGTGTTTGTTCAACAGTTTCAACTTCCCCGTCAGCTTACGGATGTTAATTAACCCGGGTAATCCGGCTGTGATTTGTTGTTCGGGCTAATGATGACGTGTGAATCTGTCTGTGTATGACTGATGCGGAGATGTATTCCGATATGTCAAAGCGATCCATTATGTCTTAAGTGAGGGTGTAACCGTAATAACCTTATTATAAAATAAACATTTAATAAAATGGTAGGTTCCGAAGCGTTTTCAAAGAATCTTATTCTTTATTCAATCCGATTTTGCAAAGCGCCTGTTAATTTCAATTACCGGGAGACAAGAATTTTGTTGCTTAATAACACACCAAAAGCACAGTAGAGAAATATATCTGTGTAGCCTGTCTATAACAATACCCTGTATACCGCGCGTCCGATAGCCCTGTGAACTGTAGAAATAGACAAAGTAACACGAACATACTCTCCCCACAGTTAAAACGGTTACCAATGGTTGTTTAGATATACTAAGTTTTTGGTGTGTAAGTAGCTAATTGCGTGACTTTAACAAATGTAAATACGTGATTAGGTGCACATTGTAGAGTCACGCAATTATTTTCTAAGTACTGATTATTTTCTACATAAACGCTGATTAAAAATTACACACTAAAATCTAACTACAGCGTATCCTTACAATCACTCATAATCGTAACCATCGAACTTAAGCACCAAGTTAAGTGAAACTAGCAACTGGTTGTTCTTTATCAAGGCCTCCAAAAAAATCCGTACGTAACACGAAGGATAAGAAAACGTTGGAAATAGTCCCAAAATGGGTAAAACGCGTGTAGGGTTTACGTGGATTAAAGAGAACGGCTAGATAAGATTGATTGCCACAGTTAGTTTAACCGTCTGCGATTGATTACGGCTGCCCCGGCATTAGGTCGGGATTAGCTCGACAAATATCTCCACGCCGCCGAGACAAAAAGCTCCTTAATGTAAGGTGCCAAACATTTGAGAGGAATCCGTGTGGGTTCTGCGGGCGTCAGGTGTGTTGAAGTGGAAAATATTTTGAATAGGTTATTTGAAATAGATATTGAAAGTCCTTTTATGATATAAGTTATGATTTATACCTGCCCTAATTTTTAACATTTTCCTTTGTATCTTCGCTCCTATTAGTCGCAGCGTAATGGTATATAGCCTATAACCTTCCTCGATGAATGGTCTATTCAACACAAAAAGATTTTTTCAATTTGGACCCGTAGTCCTTATTAGCGCGTTCAAACAAACAAACTCTTCAGCTTTATATATTAGTATAGATTATTTACATGTAAAATTAGGGTCGCGAGAAGGGCAAAAGTAATAAAATGCCAGTCTTATAAATATTATATTCATTATTCTTCAAATACATTTTTAACCCACAATTTTAGTAATGATACATATTACAATTACGCATAAATACACAATCTTGAACAATATATTTTAATTTAAAATAGTTTGCAGTCTATATAAACATACAAGCTAAAACACTAATCTAAAAGGTTTTTGTGGAGCAATAACATAAACATCAAGCATACTATGAACTGCACATACTTTGCCTAAAATATCGGTAGATAGCTTAAGCAATCTTCGAGCCAAATCCCACCTATTTCAGTAGAACTTTTGAATTAGGAAAAGTAATTTTCACATCTGTAACGATCTTGCTTCAAAAGGTCGTGGTAGATCTGAGATGCACCTGACCCGTATCGGTATCAACATTCTAGGGTCGGTACCTATCTACGAAAATTGATACGCTCGACGCATTACGCGTATGTAAATGTTTTAATATTCGACATATTGGCTTTACGCAGCATTTGCTAAGTTAGCTGGGGGCCTACCATATAGAACTTACAATTAGGTATAGAAAATAGGCGTGACTCTAAGCTGTGTCAATTCCGCATCGACCTAATTTTGAGTGGAGTCGGTAGGCCCCCCATCGGCCCCATTTGAGTATGTGTATATTATATTGTATATATGAATATAATGCAGAAAATCTTGAAGCAGCCGCAGCTCTAGCCAGCCTTACATTTTGAACTATGACAACGATTGTGTATAAATAAATAGGTTCAGAGACCTTTTTCTAAAATACCAAACATTTATTATTGCACATTAGCCAATTGAATTTAAAGTTAATAATTTATTTGTAAATATTCATGATTTTGATTTTTGAACACTTTTATAATAGGATCTAAGCTTACAAAATAGTTATTCTGTACAAAGATGTTCATTATACTCTAAAAATAAAATATTCTTAATATCTTGATTCTAGGATCTAATTGAGATTGACATTATAGTGCATTGATTGCTTATTTTACAATAGGAATGACGACAATTTTTTTTTTCAGTGTCCGTCCTGTATAATAATGGATACGTATTTTTTTATTTGTCCCGCAAACAAAAATTGACCAAATTACAGTGAATGAAACTTACGCGTGACGTCACGATTATGTATAAATTTTACCATATCGTTACGTCACAAGCCCCCTCTCCTGAACTTCAAAGCAGTTAATCTGTGTCAATTCTAGTTTTTCTGAAAAAGGAAAAAATGCGTGCATACTTTTCAATTATCTAACTGAGGGACTAATTAGATTTTTTCCTTTTATACCCAGTCGACTTTCCTATTAAAGATATTAACTAGTTATGGTGACAATGTTATAACATGATCATATTTATTTTCCAATTTACACTCTTGTTTAATGTTCATAGAATTTTCTGCTTTTTCCTTTTCAGCTTTAATTTTACCTAATGGCATCATGGTCATTTCTGTGCTGTGATGCTTCATAATGTGCCTATGTATGGAATCCTTTGCGAAGAACTTTTTGTCGCAGTGTGGGCACTGGTAGTTCTTTTCAACATGCCGCTTCTGATGTATTTCTAACTTTTCAGCATTTTCAAGAAACATTCCGCATGTCAAACAAGCAACATTACTCAGTGTGTGCCGTGCTTTATGTGTTTTCAGTGAAGCCTCAGTGTAAGAACTATATTCGCATATATCACAATGATATTTCTTAGCCTTTTGATGTACTCGTCTTCTGTGATTACAGAGTTCTCCGAGCGTGAAAAAGTTAGCAGGGCAAATCTCACAGATATAGCTTCTCACACCGCTGTGGCGTTTCATGTGAGTATTCAAATTCGTACGACATTTAAACATTTTCTTACATATCTCACACTGAACTGATTTTGGCCTGTGTATCCGCAAGTGTTTGTAATATTTACTTCTTCCTTGTATATGTTTACCGCAGACATGGCATGTTGTTTCAACTTTGTAATCTTTGTGATAAGCCTCTCTGTGGCCTTGTAGGGAACTATGTTGTGTGAAAGACTTGGGGCAGTCGCGGCAGTGGAACCGTCTATCACCTGTGTGTGTTGTCAAATGTGCATCCATATCCTTGATACGTTTTGTACTGTATGTACACTCAAGACAGTGAAACACCCGGTCCCGGCCCAGTCCTTCGACGCGGATTTTGTCGGCGACTCTGCAGCTGCGAGACTGTGTTTTGATATGAACATTATAAGCTTTAAATGATTTAAAAACTCGTTTGCATTTCTGACAAATTAACTTTTCCGGTTGGTGTACTTTCCTCCAGTGTACAGCTAACTTGCATTTACTCTTGAAACTCTCTCCACAGTCATCACATATTAACTTCACTTGAATGGGTTTGTTTTTCTTGGTGGTATTTTCTTCTGTGTCACTGCCTATTGCTACAGGTTCTATAACTTCATTTTCGAATACATCTGGGCTCCCTACTTCGGCTATCTCAAGCAATCCATTAACTACACTAGGAACTGGCACCTTCAATGGTTTAGGTTTATTTACAAGGGCGCGCAGAATCTTATCCGAGGTCTCAAACTTCTGTTTGAAGTCGACAGCAGATTCAAGTTGCAATAAGCATTCTGGACATATTAACTCTGGGTATCCATCGTTTTCTTTTACATCAATATTCGTCACATATTTAATTCTGTCTGATATTAAAGCATCATTGTATTTCTCAAACACAAAAAAGAATATTTGTTTCTCTAAATCATAACGCAGGCAAACTCTGCAGTTAACAGGTTTTGTGGTTTGTTCCATTATTTACATCTTCATTCAAATTACTTGATTTTCTATTTACTAAAACAAATATTATTGCTAAAATGCGAAGTGACATATATAAATGAGCACATTGCGCTGCAGGCGAAAAAAAACAAAATATACATATCTTTAGCTTTTAATATGTTTTGTCTCAGTTTGTTACCTGCCAAAAGTAGCTCGTCCCTTTTTAATGCTATTGATAATTGAATATTGATCATATTACACATAGCTGAAACGCGCATCATGACAGGTCGAAGCAAGTGTTGCTATGATAAAATATACACAAAGAGTGGCCATAATATGTTTTTTTAGTTTACGGGGTTTTTTTCTGTGTAGAAAATGTCACCCCGATGATTTTTACAAATACTTTAAAAAATTAACACTTACATATATAATTAGTGGCCTGCCCGCAATATTAGGCCATAATATGTTTAGTAATATTTTCCAAAAGAAATAAAAAAATATTAAAATGGTCGTCTAAAGGCCTGTACAAGAGGATTTTGAATGTTCAGTTTAAAATTATTGGAATGCTTCTCAGTTCTCCTTTACTATGAACGAAAGATTTTTTTGCAGACAAGACTGGAAGACGGTCGACTGTCCATCGCCCATTCCCATTCTCATGTTAGACTGGCGATGTAAACAGGCCGTTTACTCATTCCTGTTTCGTACCGCCTTGATTTTTTTAAACGCATATAAAATATACGATAATATTTTAAACTAAACTCGTCTCTTATCGTTTCAACTTTAAGGGGAGGTATTGATTCAAATAAAACGCAATTTCAAAATAAATATTAGTTTATATCTCTCATTTTTATAATTTCTACAATACATATATTATTATCATCACTTTATTCTTACTTAATCAGATATCATATGGAATTCAGTTTTAAAAACTAACTTTTAACGCAACTTACAATTAAATTCTAATAAAATTGACAGATAAAAGAATCTAAGAAGACTAGTAAACTTTATTGGGCACAGACACACATTTTTACATCAAATGGGAACATCGTAGCAGCCGAATCAAACTAAAAGATAACAGAACATAAGAGTACAAGTTACTTTTTAATTAATTGAAATTATGGTACTTTTTCTTCACACTTTTATCCTTACGTCAAGTTAGGTAGTGTCTAGGTACTTAATTTTCATTGAGAGTATAAAAAGGCTTATAAAAAACAATAGCTGAAGGCTTATAAAAAAAAATAGCTAAATAAAAAAACAGTTGATTTCTTTTCTAATATTTATAACATTTAAAATATGTTGAGACTTGTAAAATACTTTGATGACGTTGCTGCATTAGTGAATTAAAAAAGATGAATACGAAGTTACATCGTTTTTTTTATTTAATGAAACATCACATAGTCTGGTAAATAATAATTACAGATTATCACAATCATTATCATTGTTTAAAAACAAATGTCTATGGCGCTGTCATTTATGGTTCGAGTAATTCCCGCCAAAATACATGAAACATTTTAAACTTTTATCTTTCGCTTTATAATGAACTACATCTCATATGAGTAGGTAAGGCACTGATTATGTTATATTTTTACAATCACACAGAAGACTTGTCGTTTTATAAATCTCAAAATAGGTTATTTATTGGTCCCACAACGACTTTCATGAACTTTTTGTAGTCATGGCGTGGCTTAATTTTTAGTGTTTTATAACGAAGTGAAGGCAATCCTAGCTTAAAAATAACCTATTGTACTTGTCACTACATGGCTTTTTGTTTTAGCAACTGTCTGTACTTATAACAATATTGAAATATAATAATTATTATTCTTATTCTATAGTGTGTCATTGGTCTATTATTGGTGCATCTTCTAGTCTGTTTAGAAATCCCTAATTGCTGTTGTGTTGAACGATAACACAATTTCATATGTTCAGAATGCGTTTGGCTCAGCTGCGTATATTCAGGATTATTGTATTTTAACTTCCCCACATCACAAACTCCCTTCAACAAATAAAGGAACAACATTGTTCGCGTGAAGTCTGGCCTGAGTAAAGCATCTTTACTTACTACTATTTATGGTAGGTATAAAAGGTATTGTTAACAATTATTAAGGTTGTAGTTTATGTTACACATTATGAGTTCTCAGTATAATGTCTTTATTGGAATGCGAAAAGCTATTTACATTTGGAATTATCGTGTCAAAACAGCTGTCCTGTTGTTAGAAGCAGGATGCGTCAATTACAAGCAGAATTCCAAATGCAATGATTCATTGGTCGTCTAGTAGTGTTAAATTATGGAAACAGGATATTTATTACTCATTTAACAGTTCATCTTTGTCAAGACCTTTTAATACAAATTACGTAATATGTCACAATAAGGCAACTAACACACTGGCGACCGATCAATCGCGTGTCTCATTTGCCTACATTTGTCTTTTTTGTCTTACGATAGTCAAACTACGTTTGTCTTGAGTGACATCACCGCTACATTAACCTATAATTTTAATAGTCTACCTACGTACTAGCTAGAGCGGGGGTTGTGTTCAATCCGGGGGCTCCTGGTGCGAGCAGTGTGGGACAGGCGTGGGGGACGACTTGAAGGCGCGCGGGAACAGGGACGAGTAGGAGGGGGGCGGCTCGTACTCCGGCGGGGAGGGGGGGAGCGGCTGCGTGAACAGCTGCTGCGACGCCGCCGTCACCGTCACTGTTGGGGACAGGTCGATGCATGAGGGCGGGATGTTGATCGGCGTGTCTGATGGCTTCGAGCGTTTGCAGCAGCATTCTGAAAGTACAGAAGTTCAATGAATAAAACATCTAGACAAAAATATTGACTGCAATAATATATGTGCAAGCTTGTCTCTATATTTACCGAGTTAAGTTATGTTAAAACTGAGTGCTTTTTTTATTTCAAAAGGTGACGATAAGTAACAAGTCGATGTGTGAGTAATCAATACTTATTGGTAGTGACCTATTTTTCATTTAATTTAGGCCTTGTTTGAAGTGTAAATATTTTCAAAACACTGTAATCATATGGGCGGTAATTCTAAACAAAGCTTTAGGTGTGCCATTTGTGTACAATAGGACGAACTCTTTGTCTCTTTTACGTCTTGTATCTAGTATCAGCTCAAATTCCAACAATCAGTCTCGTTTAAGCAAATCTGCCTTTTTATATAGTAATTGTTACTCACCCCAAGCCAGACAGAACATGAGTATAGTAGCGCAGACCAGCATGCCTACGACCAGATAGCTCCAGGGCCCGTAAGGTTTCAGCGCCGCCGCGAACTCCATAAACGCATTAGATGTCTTCTCACCTTCGCTGATCTTCACTGTAACCGTCAAATCACCTGTTACCAAACAGTTCTACGATGGAAATGCAGTTTTTTAAGCGGAAATAAGGAGTAGGTTCCTTTCAAATATATTAATTTCGAGTAAACGTTGTTTAGGCAAATGGTGCATAAGAAAATATCTGGTTATATAAAAAGGGGTATGCAGGACCAACCCAATATGGCGAAAAACTGGTCAAGCCGTTTTGGAGGAGTTCAATACAAACAGCGCGACACGAGAATGTTCTATATTAGATGAGGCTACTATTTGGTTATAGAGTAAAATCTTAAGAAAAGCTTATTACCGCTTTGAGCTAAAAACTGTTACATTTTGTCTCCATTAACTGTACAGTTCAGGGAAATTGTTATGATAATAATTGATTCGCAATTGTGTTGATGATTTGCCCACAGTTGAGGATGTAAATTAAACAAACAGGTAATAAGTATATTGTTTGTTTGGATTAAACTGAATGAGAATGTAATGTTAGTGTTATGGGAAAATTATTACTTTATGGTTATGGTCGGGAAATATTTCTCACAATCTAAATAAAACAACTCATTATTTTTCTTTTCGAAAGTAGTCAGAATTTAGTCTAAGTGGCTCGTAGCTTACTACTAAAATTATCAGGTGTGCTTTTTTTTTGCAAAATTTTTAACTGATAATTACTCAGTAATACAGATATGAATTTGAAAAAGCATCGGTCAGGGCCAGTATTTTTTAATCTTCATTCACACCACAAGTCTATAACTTTTTTATAATAATTTTGGCCTCAAACAGCAAAACAAAAACTCACTAATAACTGAAGGCTTCGTCATTCCATCAGGTTGGTCGAGACCTAGCAACTCCTGGTTCCTGGCAGCGAACCTCCTCAATAGCTCCAGCAGTGGGGGGTCGTGCCTGTGGGAGCAGGCGCTCGGGTCCTCGTCCTCACCACCCGGGCAGTGCCGCACCCCGTCACAGACCAGGTACGAGGCGATGCATAGGCTTGTCACACCGCACACGAACTGAGAGTCGTTGTTGCAGATTGCTCCTGAAATTGTAATGAGGGTAAGTTAGTATTTTGTATGTAATCAGTTGGGGTAATGGCCCTATCTTTATCTAGCCCACTGTGCCCCAGACAGTGTGGACAGAACAGAACAGAGAATCGTGGAAACGTTTCTCTCTTCTGGGTCTCATGGAACCAACCCGCGCGGTAGGCGGTTAGATTAGCGGTTCATAAATATAATAATGAAGAAGTTCGTAGATTCAATAATATTACTTCATAAATTTCTTTAAGTGGTGTCGTAGATTAATCAGAATGAGAGTATTTAGCGGTAGAGAAAATCACGAAAATCAGTATTCCGACTCTTTGTTATTTAATTAATAAGATGGTGTTTCACTTTGACTTTGAAATTCCCAAGTACATTAAAATTTTTGGTTGTCCCAACTTACCACTGTTGACGGCGGTAACCACAAGCCTCAGTTTTTCGGTGTGCTGGTAGGGGGAGGTGGGGGGGTTCCACACGATTTTCAATTTGGAAGGCAGGAGCTTGGTGCCGGCTCTAGCTGCCACTGCTGCCGCGTTTCCGCCGCAGAGGTTAAGGCGCCACATCGGACTTTTTGCGTCACCAATGTACTGGAAAAGATGATAGGGAAAATTAAATTTTGCGTTCGAAACGGAATAATTTATAAAATACACTGATTTGCGTTTGTTGAGCCAGTTCAAGATACTGAGTAAGTTGTTTGTCTACATCGGTAAAAGTAAAGAGAAATTGTATTAGCTAGCCCATTTTTTTTCCTCAGAGGCTAATTAAGAAAAAAGACCTAGACTAGACCTGTCACCGGAAAACCAGTAAAAATGTTGAGGACTAAAATTTTTACTACAGACTGCGATGAAATCCCTTTAAGTCAATGACGATACCTTTAATTATTTTGTTCGACCGTCCTTAACCTGAAATCACTGGTCCTCTGAGTGCATGTACTGTTATTTGTTTGTGAACGCGTGGGATCCATTAACAACGGGTACCAAGTATGGAAGAAACAAGATGGCTGACGATTGAGAACATTTGACTTCAATTAACCCGAATATTCTTGTAATACAATAAGCGAACCATCATGCTTCGTTTCCGCTGGCACATTTCTTCAGAGAACAATACTACTGAAGTCATTAATTAAAAAATAATTAAGATTTGAATGTCATCATACGGTTGTGGTTTTCGAACAATGATTTTGGATCTCACGGAGATTTTACAATAATTTGTTTTTAGATCAAGATAAGCAGTAAATATACAATCTTTTACTAAGCGTATTTAATCATTTTAATTATGTTGATCCATAACATCTAGTAGCATCAATTACCTTAGCATGATGCATAAATAATCAAGTTATCTAGACATCGTCTTACACCTGACCTTAATTAGTAGCATAAAAAACAACCGACTACTGCTCATACGTCTTAGTTATTCTTCTTTTTGATTCAAGTATAGACCGGTAGACGTTTGCCTCATTTACCGCGACATCATTCATATGCATTCACCATTCAATTCTTCAGTTCTTTCGACAGTAGCCACAAAATAGAAACTAGGATCAGTTTCAAGTTAAAAGTACTTAAGATGCTTACAATAAGCAGCTTGCAGGAGTCAGTGCTGTTGTTGACGGGCGCCGATTGGTCGGTAGCGGTGTCTTGCGCGTGCGCAGCGGTCCGCGCGCTCCACTTGCGGCCTAGCGCACCTGCCGCCGGAGGTGCCTGGAGGTCCGTTATACCTCTCTCCCATTCTGCTAATGACTCCTGGAAATAAAGATAATTGTATATTAATTAAGTGTAATATGAAAGGTAAAGATATAGTGGAAAAGTAGTATTTTATTTATAGATGTGTTTTTCTTTACAATTCCATATCCCAAAGGGAATTTACTCGAGATATCGATACATACAACGAGAACGAAAACGATGTCTGTGAAAAGAGAAATAGAGTTTCCAAATATTCGCATAATTATTGCCGAAAATGAAATGCGTAAAAAAAATCTTGCATGTATTTTTTGCTTTGTTCAAGAACATAAAATACAAAATTTATCTCCAAGGAACTAATTAAAAGTAAATGCCGAGACTACACCTTGCGTCATAGATGTCGTAAAATTGACGAGAATTTCAATATCCTGCCAAGATTGTTAGCATGTTACGTTAGTGTAATATCACCTGTCAACAGTGTAATAATAAAATAAAGACGGGAGAGTTGACAACTGATGCGCTTTTGTTTAAGATAATACTCTGATTCATTGAAGAGGCTTGTGAATGGTAATTTCTAATGTTATTAACGGATATACGTTTTAATAGAGGTTTTGTCACGAAAATTCGCAGTTCTTTTTATAATTTGGTATTAGAAATTTAAGAAAAGATAACGCTTTATCATTAAATCTATACTGAAGGGTCATCGTAGCAGTGTATGAATTTCTGTTGAGTTGGTGTATGTATTTTAATTCAGACATTGCACCTATTTTAACGCCTTTTTCGTGAAGCTTTTATAACCGGTCAAGTGCAAGTCGGACATTGAAGGCTGTATACAAATAAGCTAACGAAAAATAAATCGGTTAGTCGAGAAATCAATTTAAGAGTTTTAGCGGTCTGGATTTTACATATTTATTCACGATTTCGTTCACGAAAATCTCTTAATTAGATCTAGATTTTGGTGACTCAAATATTTTCTTAAACTGTTAACAAAATTTTCCGTTCGAACATAACAATACAGTAAATTTGACTCACATATACCGTCGACTGCTCTCGTTTCAAAGAATAAGGTAATTAAACCGTTGTGACTACATCTCATTTTAAATTAGGTAATAACCATAAACAATTATTACTCAAGGCGGTAAATGGGCCTATTATAATAAAGTTGCTCGTAAAGCAACAAAACGTTCGAAATTGTGTTTAGTATTGAGTTTCTGCATTTTCATGAGAACTGCTCTTTCATACCAGATTGCTTTTCAAAAGGTAAATGAGGACTGAATTTCAAATTGAGGCTTGTCTTGACTCAGCGGGATTTTCCGAAAGAAGATTATTAAGGATTACTTACGAAAAAAATACTAAAACCCATTTTTAAAATCTGACATAGTTTGAGAAAGCTGCATTCACGTTGAATCAAAATCAAACCCAAGTACCTAACAGTCAGGTAAATAACGTAACTGTATCAGTTAAATAAGTGTATTAAAACAAGCATGTAATTAAAAATTCGAAAGAATATTTTACCATCTGGATTGTTCAGTCATTCATGACAGAAACAGCCTAACAAAAAAACTCGCAAATATATAAACACATCAAACAAGGAGTAATCTCGTAATAATACGAGAAACAAATACCTAAGTAATTCCAAATTGGACGAAAACAGTCTGAATACAAACAAAACCTCTAAATAAAGGCGATTTCTACATCCAAGCAAGCAAGGAGTCTACCACTACCTGTGAAGTACTATTGCACTTGTCGAAGAGGGACATCGCTATACTATGTGACATGTGTAGTGCGCCATCCTTCTTCCACAGCTATAATATATATTCCTCTATCTCATGGTAGAAGGATCTCAGTACTCAGCATATCCAATGCATACTTGATATAAAACTCATCGCTGCCAATCGTACGATTTGGTCTAGACATAAATATTTATAACGTTTACCAACATACGATGCCTGAATTATAAAAATCTATTGTGTCAGTACTGGGCTTGCATTCTTTAGGTTAAGTTCGTATTTGTGATTTTATTGTTGTTGTTTTCGAGATTTATGGTAAGATATCTAATTATAAAAATATCGTATCTGGTATCGCTTGTGATTTTCCTAAGATTCATTGGAATATCTAAACGAGAAATTGCCAATCAATCACTTCCGACCTGAGATAAATATTATTCGAAAACTTTCCTTGGTATTTTTTGGAACAAACTGGTCTGAAGATAGCCAGAAAAGTGTAGCAACCTGTATAGGTAAAAGGTTAAATTCTGCCTTAAACGCAATCACAACGTTATCTCGAAATCTTGTATTTAAAAGTACTGAAGAGATGTTTAATAAGTAAGAATCTTTGATAGCCTCTGCCAGTACAGCTTCGGAAAGGCAATTTAATTTATATTCTGCGTATGCAAGGCCGTATATTGTAGACATCTGTGATATAAATTAAACATAGTAACACAATGATCTTAAACATTTGTAAAATCATCACAAACGAATTCCTTAAAAATCTGGAAAATTTTGAACAACTTGTGGTGGAAATCTCCTTGCTTCGAATATAATCAATCATTTATTTATGTAAATTCAACAATTTTCTCTCGAGTCACATTTTTTACCTAACGATTTAAGTTCTCATACTGAAGACCGTTTAAACGTCAATCTATTCTAACCTCAAAAGAAAAATCGATCTCGTAAAATTTCACAGCTCCATAAACTACAAAAATGGATAAAAATTGGAAACACCAAAACAATAGGTGTTATGTTATGGAAACTTTAACAATGGGATCTCTTACCCAACTAGTCTGGTAACAGGCATGTGTTGCACATAAAAGGTAGTTAGTTAACAATTAAACCATTGTCTACGGTTACTGAGCTGAAAATCTAAGAATGCGTAACCTAGGCAGGTTGCCTGTAACTATGGCAATGCAAATGTAGGTTGCGATTTTTTCATATTTTGCTGAGTATTGCTAAAGTTAGGTATTGTAATGAAATTGAAAGTTACAAATTACTTAACAAAATTGAAAGTGACCAATTACATTTTCCATCAGATACGTTTTTTCCGAGGATTATGATATTCAAAGTTCGTGCTTGAATTTTATTTAGGATCTTCAGACATTTAAGTTCATATAATACAAAAAATTCCAAATAATTAAAGCATCAACATTTATGTATTTGACAGTTACGAAAGTTCTTTCTCATATCAACGCCATCGCTCTAAATAGTCTAAATTATAACCTTTACAATTGTAGATAAATTTGCCTGTAGATAAACAGTGTACAGTACTGTACAGTTAATACTAATACGATCCCCTCTCAAACTATTCCTGTCCGCTCTAAACCGCATTACTCTATTATCCCTTGAAGCATGCCACAAACAATGGCTTCCTAAGCGGGTGTGAATTTAATTGCATCAGTGTTGCATGTGTGTAGGAAGCGAGTTTACATTACGTACGTGTGTTACTTAACTAGACGGCGCGTAAATTGATGGCTGATATGAACGTTCCTGGTTTATAATTGTTAAAAAAGTATAGTTTTTTTTAGTGTGTAAGGTGGATAGATTTTGTTTCATAGATTAGTTTTATGTTGTCGCATAGTTAGTGAGCTGGCTTGAATTAGAACACAACCTAATAAGATGGTATTTTCACTTTATCTTGGAAAAACATGTGAGGAAACCAGCGTAATTGAGAAAATTAAGTCAAGATTGTAAAGCGACGTCACAGCGTTATTGGCGGATGAAATTCGGAAAACAGGTCTGCATCAACAATACAAAAAAAAAAATTACATCATCGTTTACAAACTCCAAAAATAGGCGATCAATTTAATCTTGGCAACTTAAACGTGACCGCCCCTAAAACCAAATCGTGTAAAGCGTGCATAAAGTTTCTAATTACCAAAGCATGGACTATCAGGCCAAGCAATTAATTAGTCTACGGAGACCTATAATCATATCGAACCGTTTAATTTCGCCATTAAGCGCGTTGATTAATGATAAAAGTTATTACATTCATAAAACATTATTACTCTTGACTAATTGGCTGGTTACACATCCGGTTAGGACTTGACTCGGAAACTAAACAATGTTTCCTGAATGACAAAGGCTATTGTTGCATAGAGGTAAATAGATGATTAAGGGCCGATTTTTCAATCGCCAGATAACTTTTATTCGACGAATAAGTTAGACGTTTTGACAGCTTTTGTTTAAAAAATATGTCAAACGGCCATATTTATTCCTCGGATAAAAGTTATTTGACGATTGAAAAATCGAGCCTAAGTTCAATAAATAATTATTTAAAAGAAACTTAATACCTAGACCTAAAGCTGGATCTTTCAATTTGTGTTTTTTGGTGCTTGTGTAACTTATTTCATACTTTTATTTATGTGATATTTATATATAATAAGAAAAAAATGTTACCTGCTGAAGAATCGGTGCTATAGTATAGTTATATACACGTAATAACCATTCGATTTCGTCGATAATCGTTAAAAACATTCATCCATTTTCACAAGCTTTCACTTTTTTATAGCATCAAGTAAAATAATATTTACCGTATTAATACTTTACGTAATTTCCACCAGAGACCTGTTTTTATAGTTTCCCAGTTAAGATCTTATCAACTAGATAACTAGCTATAAAATATAAATGTTATTATACAACAATTTGCTCATTCTGTCTGACTCATTGCAGAGCAAAGGTTATATGTCAGACAGAAAAGGAACAACCATTGATCAATATGTTTACTTACACGTAATAATGTAGAGTTTTGTCATTCATAGATCAGGCAATGTAAGACTTGAGGTCGCAGCATATAGGTCACCCGGCCACAAGTATATAGATGCAAATTCTCATTTCTTCTATTTTTCATAAACTTTAAGAAAGCCTTTCTTATAAAAGCCCTTTTTGTAAAAGTTACTTGGTAAACTTTTAAGCTAGGATTTGGTCTCGCAAAACAGTACTCACAAGAAAATGAATAGAAAATTAACTGAAAATTACTTGTTTATTAGGCAGTTTTACTCTTTCAAGTCAAGCAAGAAGCAAATTGTGAGGGGAACAATAAAGTTTATATTTATTATTTCTAGTGTCCTTTCCTCTCGTGTAGACTAGCCGAAGGGTTCAACTAAGAACGGAACCGTCGTTAATCACACATGTCATGTAATAGGGACATTAGAGGTACATATCATAAAAGTTAATCGGGTTGTCACGCGCTCCTAGCGACCTTGCTAGCCCTTCACCTAGACACAGTTAAGACAGTTCTAGTTACATGCATCATTTGTTAATCTAGTTCTCAATGTTAGCTATAAAACTTAATAAAAGTTCCTTCTTAGTAAATAATTGTTTTTTGAGTTGATTCTTTTCAAGCAACTTCAAAAGTAGAAGGTTTATGTTTCATTTTCCGTATCTTGTTTACATGCGCTAAATTTTGTAAATGTTAAGTAGGTACTCCTGCTTTTCCCTAAGTAAAATCTAAGAAAACCTGTACATTACATAATTTATTAAACCTCATAATATACACATCAGAAAATCTTGGAAATAATTATTTATACATTCTCCATAATTAAATATAACCACTTATCATGAAGATTTATTGAACTTTTTACATCATTACACAAATTGTTTAATTAAGTTTGTTTAGATAATTTCCATTTATAATTGACAGGTAACATGATTATTTACAAGGGTACTGTCTTAGTATTACATGAAGCTATTATTCACAAGTCAAGATTTTTTATACCTGAAACAATTAAAAAATAGTTGTCATTATAATAATTTTTTACCCGGTCGACAATTATATAACGCTGGAATGCTCATAACGTAATATGATTATTGTCCTGCACCCAAAGGGTAAGAATGCCACCGTATTATGAGTCAACGCTGTCATTCTATCAGTCAGGCTGTAAATTATGAATCGTGATAGCTAGCCAAGTAGCCAGTTGGAATTTTTTCAGATTATGTATTTCTGCTGCCGCTCTCACAACAAATACTAAAGATACAGGTAAAGCAACGTTTTTTTTTAAAAAACGATTACCGTACTTTGGAATTTATGTAATCCTTGTTTAGCTGGGAGTTTCACAAACGTCTAAGTCACAAATGGAAAGACACCTAGACTCAGGCCACGCATTCGTGTATCGTCGCGCACTCGGCTATCCGTGCATTATCTTTATTGACAAAAGCTTTACTTATTCAGGCAATAGCAACTTTATAGATGAATAAATATGATACCTGGTAATGTAGATAGATATTAATCTAAGTACAAATCTGACTAATAAGAGTAAATGGGTATTCCAAGGTAAGGTCTAACTAAACAGACGTGATCGGTTCCGTACTATGACGCCTTAACGCGGCTCAGATACCATTGTGGGAGCGAGATGGAGGTATACAATGCGTATATTAGCGTCACGCTTACACAGAAACAATATTCCTGGTATAAGAGCTTATAGTGTTGTAGTAAGTGTTAGTGCGTTGAAGGACCTTGGGCTCAAATCCTAACATTTCCATATAATAGAATTTCTAGAAACCCAATGGCGTATGCATGGCGGCCATTCTATACAACTGAATGCTTTAGCATAATGTTCTTGGTAAAGGATATTGTGTTTATCAATGGACGCATGCATACGTTAATAGATGCATTGTTTATTGATCATATTATTATTTTAATGTAAAGTTGTGTAATTTAATTTTCAATCATAGTTGTTTTAACTGTAGTAGGAAGATCTGAAGGAAAAATAAGATGGCTTTCTGACATTACCGTAATGGAGTACAGTCGTGACATTTTTTAAAGTTTTTTATTAACTAAGATCTCTTAAAACCTAAATTGATTGATTACATCTTACTTGGTTAGCTAAAAGAAAATTTGCGTTTTTCCTTGTTTTGTATTGATTGACCATCGCTTAAGCTGTGAACGGAGATATTATTAATATTATGCAATAAATCAGATTGTTGCACGAGTAACAGTTATGAAAGAGGTTATTTTGCCCTTGATTTTATTTCAGACGTTGTTTTTAAACGCAAATTACTATAATATAAAAACTCAAACAAGAAAATTCAAAACGGACATGAGGATGTTGAATACGTAGGTATACATAATAAATGTAATTTAAAGATCTGTGCATAACATCAAACTGCATCTAGAATTCTTTATAAAATCTTTTAACAATACAAGGGCATTTTATCTAGACCAAAAACAGTAGGTACACTAGTCCAAGGCTATTAAACCCTACAGTTAATATGAAACCTAGCTTTATAAGCCTTTATAATACGTATAACCTGCAATCACTCGACCTCAACTCGACAGAAAAAAAAGACACGTGACATAGACAATGTGACATGATTAGTGGGGTTGCATGTTCATTTGTAATCTGTGATTTGACATAATGATGGCGGCTTCTCTACGGGTGGCAGCACTGGTAGCGGTGTTCTTAATTTGAATTTCGAAGGACAACGCTCATTTTCATTCTTGCGTAAGGCTTAAGACTTCTTGCTTATATTTAAAATGATTGTAAGTTAATAAGTTTCTCTCGTTTTTGTTTCTTACTTTAACCACGTAAAGAGTTTCTGCAAATACTTCCATCATGTTTTTCAATAATATTGGGTTATTTTTAAGTTGGAATGTAATTTCCTTATTGAATTTATGACAGTTTTAGTCATAGCTTTGGCTTCCGTTTACAAGTATTTCTATTTTATTTCGTTACATTAATTTTCCTTTAAACTTCATATGAACCATTAGGACTTTTAAAATTATACCATTAGGTAAAGGCTTGATGGGAAGTAAATGACATTAGCTAAAGAAGCAAGTAGTTAACATAAGTACCTACCTACATATTTGCCTAGCCTGAGTGCTTAAAAAGTGATAAAAAGTAGCAATTAGTATTGTTATTTAAATACATTTTATAGGTTGAGGAAAATCTATAACAATGGGCTTTGTATGGTTATCAATAGGTCATTAATATTTCCCTCCCGTTCTACTAGGTGTGGAGTATAATAATAAACATTTTCCGCGCAAGTATTATATTACATAACAGGAGACTTAAAGCCTCTAAAGGTATTCTATTAATTGTGGAAGCGAGACGCAAAACAACGCTCATGTAGTTCCATCTCGCTTAAACAGTAGTCTTATTTGTATTCGTGCAATTATCAACTAATATTTTGACTGTATACCTACCTAATATGTATTTTACTTCCTACTTTGATATTGTCAGAAAAATAACTTATTTTTCAATATTAAATGGAGATGTTACTAAGGCTTAAAGGCGGACATGGCTATTTTGCTTAGATTACTTTTACCATCATTTAACGATAAAATTCTGTCTACTGCAAGCAATTAAAGTAAAAACCAAGTCACAAAAGGCAATGTTTGGCGCCGTCATCACTTTTAACCAAACAGGTTTAATTTAACAATCAACCACACATATATTCTTAACAAGCTTAAGAAATTCAACTTTAAATGTATCGAGGTAGCGGTGAATTTCATTCCAAAGTGATCCCAATATTAAGCTGTTGATTGTACAAGCGAATTGAAAAGACTAATGACAGGCAGATTTTGTATCAAGGATGTTAGTAACGGTAATATTGATGATTAGTCGAAATGAGGGTACGCAAAAATAAATACTGTACAGTTAGGTGATTATTGGCGATAAAATAGCGTGTTTACTGTAAATAAGGTTAAAAACTTAATTTCTTTTTTATGTTCTCTCTCTAAATGCTTTGCTCTTAAAAATACAAATCTGGCAGAATAAATCCAATCAGCCAGACACCTAAATATGGTTTCAAGACACATTTATAGGTTATGTCGACAATAGCTCGCTAGTATATCACCAGCTTAATACTGGTCAAACAGATGGTGTTTACCATAGACAACTCCATGAGAGGAGTGACGACAACGCGACACACCCACAAAACATAACCTTGTCCGCATGACATAATACCTTATGTTTCTAAGTTCTGACCGTTGTGACGTCAGGACAGTAATTAAAGATATTTTATTATGTAGGTACATAAGGAAGTTATAACTTGCTACTAGATTTTTCTATAGTTATGTTACGTAGAATCGGTTTCTATTTTCCTGAAGTTTGGTGAAGTGAATTTTATTGGTGTGGAAGTTTATAAATCATTTGGTTTATGGTATGAGTAGGTCTTATTATAATTATTTAAGTACTTAATTAATTATGTTCTATTTCGTTCAATTCCTTGAATATACATATATTAGTAATAAAGTACAGGTTAGGTCATAAAATTGTTTTGATTTTGCAGAATCTAATAAAGATTTTTTTACTGTGCAGGGAATAAAATTATATTAAAATAAATTTGAATCATTATTAAGTTAACGAAATATTGCAAGTTTTTTTTTAATCCTTATTTATTCATTTTTAAAGAAATTTATCACTTATACAACTATGCAATATGTTCCTCATGTCTGTATATTATTAATTCCTTCTCTTAATCAGTTATTACATTCGCCTGCATAGCAACAAACATGGTTACGCTTTATTTGCCTAACCAACCAGTTTGCGGAGTGCCGGTGTGACATAAATTAAGCAACAATTGACGAGTTTATTGTGAAACGATTTCATATAATTAGCAATTTGATATGAAACCTTGTTCAACATATTTCATTTCAAGATTCAGACATGTTTCTTCACGAACGAGAGAACAATTATTTTTTGTTGGAAATTATACACCAAAAAAACCGAAATAAAGCTCTCAAGCAGCATTTATGAATACTAATATATCTAGATAGCCAGTATTCACAGTTCATTGATATTTGACTTTACTAGGCAACTGATAATTACTAATTCGGTAAGGGGGAACCCCAAACCTTCGATATTCAAATTTCCAAAATATAACACTTTAACAAAACCACTAGTCATAGTCTAAGATAATAGATTCATAACGGAATGCATTCAATAAATTGTTACAATTCATAGTAAAAAACTAACGCAACTTTACATTTACATTTTTAACGTTAATAGCAACTATTTAATCGTTCTTATTAAGTGTTACTTATAGAAATAATACGGTATAAATCACACATGTCTTTTAAAATTTAAGTGTGTTTAACCTAGTAATTATCTCTTGTGAAAAAGTTATGGAAAACATGGTGACGAAACCAACACACCAGAGATTTTTTGCAGTGCAATTTAATATCTGTCACCAAGTTGAAATCCAAAAGAAAAGAAAGAAATATTGGAGAATACACACTGGGCTATTTTCTTGTTACAATCCCATCACGTATCTATTATTAAAAAACCTGTAGACCAGGATGAAAAATGATAATAATTAAAGAAAACCACTCAGCACGTAAGATCGGCTCTGCTCAGCTCAGCCCAGCGATATAATTAAATGATTTAAACGACGAAATTAATCAAAAGTAGTAAAAAAATAACATATCTATCGTTAAATATTTAGGGCCCCGAGCATCTTGAATCGTACCTGTATGAACAGGGCCGGATCCAGGGGTCCCGAGGCAACAAGGGAGTTGGGGCCCCCTTGTTTCAAGTTAAAGTGTTGTAGGAGCTTTTTTTTAGATGCCTACTTTGGTGGTCGCCCCCTGGTCATAGTGGGCCCCTAGGCACTGGCCTAAAGTGCCTTATGGATAATACGGCACTGTGTACGAATTTACTTCTATCTATTGGCAACTTAGGGCAACAGCAATAAAAAAAGTACTCATTTTAAAGCCCTGTGTAGGGAAAACTTGACTTTTTAGCACCTAGCGCTAACACGTCCTACCTAGAATTGATCGATGGCCACCTCAGCTATGTAAACAATCAGAGAGGTCGTCTAGACCATTAGTAAATTAACCTGTCTCTTCACTGTTTACTTATGACTCGTAGTTTAACTTAGTTAATCTAACAAAGAGGTTTATTACCTGATATTACTGCTTGTGGCTAAGCGTATAATCTCGTCGAAAAGTCGAGTCATTTAAAGGTAATTAAATTATAATTTACTTCTCGCAGTATTGAAGTTAATTTATATTTTTTATAATTTTATCATAAAAATGTTTTGATGTTTTTCAATATGAGAGATTCTTATTTTTTTTTCTTCCATTCATCTATAATACTCGTCATGTCAACATTCTCGTAAGCAATCAACCTCTTTTTCTCATCTTTTTCTGCATACATTTCTCATTACTTTTATATTCGTATCCTTCAATCCACCAATCAATGAATCAAGTAAGTTTTGAGGTCCAGTGGTCAACATACCTCTCCCAAATTGCGACACAGCGCCCAGATTCAAGTGCCACGATTATACCAAATATCGAAAACAAATTATCTCAGACGCATGACGCAGTTACCTTACGTTTCCATGACACAATATAGATTGAATCCTTTGTGTTGACACAGTATTAACTGGTTTCTGACAGGTAGGCGTTCGACAGCCATAAGCCGGCAGATTTCAGAAGGTCACCAGACTGTGGACTTTTCATTCATTCAAAAGAGGTTTTAATTTGGCCGGATTTCGCAGTAGGCGAGGAATGTCATCATATTTACGTAGTTATTTAGATTCCAACTAGTTTCTACTTGTATTTGTGTTGAATATTAAGTTTTATTTGTAAGTCACGATCTTTGATTTTTGCGAAGGGAATTGAGTTGGATTTACAACTAAATATGGCGATCAAAAGCCGCTCGGCCGTTTCATTTCAGTTAAAATATAAATTAAGAACGTCATATGCTCAGAAATACTTGTTCTAGATAAGTTATTGTGTATTATTAAATTGATTGAGATTCATGATGTTTCGACGTGATTGTCACACTTGATTCGACTACTTATAACTTATAAGCAGATGCCTGTATCAAGTGCGTTTATAACCGGACGTAATCGTATTAAAACCATGCGCTCCTGACGTATGCTTACAGTGTAATTGGATATTAATGACACATATTATCTACTTTACATTAACTCGTCATTTGCGTGTCAATCAGCTGACTGTTAACCATCCATTATTACTGAGAAACCTACACTTTGAATTTTATATTGTCACCGGCTTATCCTGCAAGTTTTTTGCATATCGTAGAAATAATAGACTGTTCTTTTTTTGCGAGATTATCAAGTTACCAGTTTATTTACCACGTTTTCACGACGTTCAAGAAATTTTGGTAAAATGCTGTGAACGTATAAGTCCACAAATGGACACAAGCTTCCTGGACAAAATTTGTCTGTCTTAATACTAATGTAAAACAATAAAAAATACCAAATCACATATACCACCAAACAAAAAATCTTCTCAAAGCCTTCTTTAATATTATGCAGCTTATATGTACAAAGAATTTAGTTAAGCTAGAATATAAACCGTCTTACGCAGAACAGTCCTCAAAATAACCAGTTAATAAAAATTAACATAACAATAACGATTTACAAAGAATAGTGAAAGTTACGAAGATACGGGTTTCACCTACTTCTGCTGATGTGGTGTCATTGTTGTTAATTTGTGATCGGTAGAAATGTGTGTAAGAAGTGTTGTTGCTAATAGCAATCAATTGTTTATTGTTTTACGTATGTGCGAGGGAGTATTTGACCTTATAATTGTAGTTTTCTACAAATAGGTATCGAATTGAAATTAATGTGGAGAAAGAAAATCATTTTCGTACGCTTTCAATTTAAACATTGAAAATACACTGAAAGCAATAGTTAACACGAATAAAATATTATCTGCGTATCTATAGAATGTACGTTTCTACTCAATAGAAATATAAACAATAAAGTGAACTTTGAGACACGCTTAATTGCGACAAAAAGTTTCAAACTGTGAGAAACACGATACTATGACCAATTTGTGAGGAATTGCGTTGTAACTCATACTACTTGCAATTATATCTTGCAATCTGGACAGATTTTTTCAGGATAGAATATTTAAATTTGTATATTTATCAAAAACAAGGTTACAGAAAAAAATCTATTTTGGAATTCAAATAAAGAAAGTGTACATTTATCACTATAGCAAGTGACAATGATGTTTATTAATTAAAAAGGAAAAGAGTACAAAACTATGAAAAAGTTAAAGAAAAAACTTCATTGTTTTGGTAACTTACGTATTTGGCACGTGGAAACATACCATGTGCATTTTTTATCTATTTTGTTGGTTTAGTTACGAATATACAGGAAATGTTACATACAGGTCTGAAGAATAAGGTGCCTTGTAGTACCGTATGTTTAGTATCCAAATGTAGTACATACCTGAAACAATGAAACAGAACAGTTTAGAATAATAGAAAAGATAATATTTTATTACAATAAATTTTCAAAAATAATCCAAATCCCAAACAGTTTCATATGTATTTTGTCAAAATTTTACACAAAGCAAATTCTATACCAACAAACGTAACTTTATAAATACATTCATAAAAACATTGTTGTTGTTTGTGCGCCATAAAAATAACATAAAAATCTAATAGCGGTAACTATAGAAACATATCTATAATAATTAATTCATAGCTACAAATATTGATCGATTTCAATTAAACTAGTTGTACATTGAAGTATAATTGTCCATCAATGTCGTACGTGACTGTAACTAGCATAGATGACCAATAACTTTAAAGATTGTATTTATTCTAAAAGATGTCTAAACAAAAACAACCGATGACTCAAATTCGAAAATCAGTTATTTGAATTAAGCACTTCTGGGAGTTCAAGATATAATGGACATTGCCCAAATTAAGGCTTCATCGCTTCCGAGATGATCTTACCGCGGGCGAGGAAACGGTGCAACTTACTGCCTGCCACGCTATCTTAGTCTTTGAGCGACTATAGGATTCATAAACTCATAGTGTACCTAATATTAAGCGAGAAGGATTCATATTCCTTTATTTTTAGCGGTTTACTTATGCGTATTTATCGGGATGGCCCGACTAAGTTCGACTTAATCATGAGCTGATACGGTACTAAATAATTTTGAGTTCCGTACTGTTTTGCTGTTTTCTCATTTTGCAATAAAGAATAGTCTATCTTTTATCTATCTATCCATCTATTGAGACAAAAATACATTGAAGAACTTCGGTCAACCTTTTTTGTTTAAAGCTGGTTAGTTACTTGTCTTGGAAATTACGTTAGTTCGTGCATTAACCGCCTTATCTATTCATAATGATGAATGCCAAACGTTAAACTCTTTTGAACTCATTACGGTTTATTTTTATCACGACTTAGTTCATTTCGAGTTAAATATAACTAATTACTGTACAGATAAACTCTGACCTTTACTGAAAGTATTTCACTGTGTTTTGCGGTTTGTAGTTCAAATAATTTGTTTTTAGTTAGTCTGGCCGAAGAAAGGTATCTTATTAAAAGTCAATGGGTTTGGAATTTCAAAATGATTACATAAAATTTCTGTGATTTATTAATATTTCTAAAGATTTAATTTGATTGCAACGTAATTATAAGTTGCAATATATCTTGATATTTGTTGAGTCTTGGGAATCAATTTTCAGTCATCCCTCTGCTGAGGGATAAACTATTGCTCCTTTATTTTACTGCATAAGCACTTTTCAATTACTAAACTTATTTTGTGTCATTATTCAGAACTGTTCACAGCCTTCGGCCATTCATGACTGATAGGTACCTACATACTTACAAATACTCAAAAGCGTGTGAATTTTCAGCATAAACAAATATTCAGATAGAGAACAAGAAGATGCACTGTTGAAACAATTTACGCGAATTGCAAGACATTACAAGACTTGAAACCTTGCGACATATCATGTGAATTGCGGTCTGCTGTGCGCCGGCGCAGGCTCAAGGCTCCTTCAATTTGCTGAGTGGAGCAAGGAAACCTTCTTAGAACGCGAAGATAGCCTCTTTGTTACTCCCTCAAATGGCTATCTAAGTTACTAAGAATAGCTCTTGAAACTGTACGACTGTAGTAAAGTTTTATAGTACCTAAGTTAAGATTAAAAAAGACATTTGTTTTTTTTTCTATTGTATAAATTTTAGCCCCAGTGTGACTCTTTCTGAGTGATTGTAAAAATATTAAGAACAATAAGTGTTAATAATCAACTTCAGCTTCGTTTTCCTTTTAATCTCGCTTGCTGTTATTTATTTCATTTTTTCTTATCCTAGAGGGCTTCACAGAAATTCAGTAAGGCTTAACTCAAAAATCTTTGATCGGTTATTTGTTTTGATCAGTACATAAGTTTCCGCTTACAACTGCCAATAACGACTTCATTTCTATGTCTTAGCGTCAACAAATAAATGAATTATAATTGTCAGGAAACATTACGAGGTAAGGTTAACTTTTATCTTGATTTAATTATATCTGAGCAATGACAAAGCTTTTCCTAGACTAATTAGGTCAAAGATAGTCTTTGTTAAGTCGAAGGTAGCTAACTTGAAACCAGTATTTTCAGTACTGTCCCATCGGTTACAAAACTGGGATTCTTGATAATCTTGAATCCGGGATTACCCTTCTATTATACCTCCACAATTTTTTTAAGTATAAGGAATGTAGTTTTATCAATAAAGAATGTATGGTGTGTGCTGGTATTTTAGGACTATAAGGCAGAAATATGACACTGGAAAACAAATCCTTTTGTCTCTAGTCAAATATGCAAGTTTTTCTTAAATTAATTTCCATTCGATTCCATATGACTTGAATGCTATTGAGTTGTCAACAAAACTGCTGTCCCAACAAAGTTGGCAAACTCGGTCAAGTTCAAAGTATGCGTGATGTTTGCGGCGTTCGCTTTTAACGGAAATTTTATAGATGCATTATTCAATAAGCGATAATTTATTGCGCATTTTAATGTATTGCAGTTAACTTGAAAGTACAGATTAACGAAGTACAAAATATCGCAAGTCAAAACGGTTCAAATCTTTTAATAGACCATTAAAAGTTTTGATCCTTTTCTGACTCGTAGCACTAAAAAAAAACAAAATGCCTACTGGAAAATTCTGAAACAGTATGGAGTGTTAAATCAATTTCAGAATTTCAAAAACGCAATCCTTAATTATTTTCCAAACGAAGTTATGTAATAGTGTGTATTTTACCTTAATTAAACACATTATTAAGCTTAAGGCGAAATCCTTCATCTACATCAAAACGAGTTTCTCTCACTTTAAAGGTTATAAACTCATATCCGTTTTAAATTATTATAAATATTTTCAACATTGATCAGAATCCATAAGACGTAATCAATATGTCGCATTGCTTTTCAACAAAGAGTATACCTGAACTATTCAAGATTGACGCAAAGCAAAAAGTAGCCCTTAGCTGTCATTCTGTCTATTAGATACTACTTAGCTATTGTCAAATGATAAGTAGGGACAAATAGATCTTTTTCCCACATTTTTATTCACTCATTTTTCTTGTTTGTTTGTCGTTCCGGTTGGATTTTTACAACTCAATTTTGAGACACTTGCCGATAAGCTAGCAGGATGAAATTTTCAGGGTAGTTTCAAACCCGATGACAATGCATTTAAAACAATAAAAACGGCTGGACCGATTTTGATAAAGTTTGAATGAGGCGACATTTAAAAACGTGGGTTTTCATATGTTTCAAATCTATTTTTAAAACTTCATTTATCAAAGTGCGTGTTATTATGAGGTAAAGACCTTTTTAATGTATGACGGAAGATTCAGTAAATAGAAAAGAAACAAAATAACTGCCGATAATATTTGTTTTGACGTGAACAAATCAAATATTTTCCATGTGTTAATAAATTGATAGGACACGTTTCTTCAGAATTCTTATTAATAGTTTATTTAGAGCCTTACTGTAACTTTGAATTGGTTTTTTTTTTGGAAATCGTTTTCCTTACATCCTGTATAGTATACTTATGTTTCCCTTATCTATACTAATATACTATATAAAGCTGAAGAGTTTGTTTGTTTGTTTGAACGCGCTAATCTCAGGAACTACTGGTCCAAATTGAAAAATTCTTTTTGTGTTGAATAGACCATTCATCGAGGAAGGTTTTAGGCTATATACTATCACGCGGCGACGAATAGGAGCGAAGATACGATGGAAAATGTGAAAAAAAACAGGGAAAAAGGGTCGTGAGCAAACGCTATTTTTAATAATATAATTAAGTTTTACATTTAAACAAAGGTTAGGCTACAAACAAGTGACGTCATATATTTCGCAACTACCCACCCGCCTTCGAGAATGTCACCGACCTACCATTCGCTCTCAGTTCTGCCTTCATGGATGCAAATGACATTTCTTTCTGACACATCACGTGAGTAAGGCTTGACGTCTCCATACATGTGACCAATTAAATCAGCATTATCACGAGTAAAAATACCACTTGTCTGCATAACCTTTTCCTTACCATTTTGGAGCGGCTACCACGTTCACAGGATTCAAAATACTATCGCTTTATCAACTTTAATGTTCGACATAGGCGTAAAAGTGAAACATAAAGACACACGTCATTTCGTATTATGTTAACAATTCCTGTGTGGTTCTAGTAACGCTATATTCGCGCGTCTTATCGGGATAGCCCGACTTGTTCCAGACCTAAACGCAATCCTTAATTACGAGCTGATGCTTCATCGGCGGGGTCGCGAGTTAGCTCCAAGTCTTTTCGGGCTATCCTGATAAATAAGAGTGAAAAAAAAGTATTAAATAAATAATTATGAATCCTCCTCACAAAAAAATGAGTTTTATTAAACATCTTGTAGTAATATGTTTGACGTCACACGGATCAAGAAACAAGTGCAGGTCAATAACACGAGGACATCTCATAGTTCATGCCTGTTCATAGTTAAGTAACTGGGGCCTTTGCCCGACCATCTACCCTGTATAACCTTGGTATATGTGTATACTTTAAGTAGTTATAGTATGATAGCTACCACGCTATAAAACATGACTTTTTTGCGTCCCTTTATTTTTTGTTCTTCACTCAGTAATGGGCACGTAACTGGCAATTCGTTACCATACCCGACCACAACGTCAATAAGTTGTAGCCGTCAAGCTCCTTGCTATCTCTGTCATTATAAAGGGGTTAAGTAGAGAAGGACAGACGTGAACAAATTAAAGTTACGCTTTCATATGGTTAAATATATGTTAAAATACAGACCTAAAGACCAAACGAAGATTCTATTCTATGTATTTTTTACAACCCTTCGTCACGAGCCCCGTAAGTATTGCAAAGGACTATTAAAGCTATAGAACTTCATTTTTAAGCAATATTTAACCCATATGAATACACTATATATTGATTTTGAAATTATACCACAAATACTAAGGCGAAAGTTGTTAAAGGTCCTAAAACTTTACCCTATTTCATTACGTCATAGCAATCTGTATAAGTTTATATATTTCCTTCACCACTCTCGACGATATAAACTATTTTTATGATAAATAAGGATATGAAATATATAAACACTTTAGTAAGTAATGTAAACAAACTACGTCATAAGATTTCACCATCAAATCGCCGGCGGCTGTCAGCCACTTTCTCGTTACACACGCTGAGATATTTTGATTGATTCATTTTAGATAGTATTGCTTACAATAAATAGATTGAAAATGAAAGTAATGTGGGCGATATTTCCTTTCGAAAGGTATGAGTTCACTTATTTTTCAGAGGTAACTAAGACACGTTGAATGAACCGTGTCTCTTTGCTTTCAAACTAGCTGTTGCCCGCGAGCTCGCCCGCTACGAACCGAGAATGCTCCCATAGGAATAATCGGGGCTGAAAACTATATGTGTACAGTAAGTTTCGTCTAAATCCGTTCAACAAACATCCATACATACAAATTTTCTCGATTATAAATTATTAGAAGGATGTTAAACAGTTTTACTGCAAGTCATATATCAAGTTGATAATTAATATTTCATGAGTTGAAGACCATTCATTCTCGTCTGTTTTTAATTATTATAATAATGACAGGAGCAATAAAAGTATTTTAATAATCAAAGAATAAAAGAATAATCTTTACTTTCAACAGAAGAGTATTGACTTATAGCTATCACATTTTACTTCGTTAACCCCTATTGAAAGGTTAATAATGAGTGCTTCACAGTTGAACTAACATTAGCATAATGTGACTATGGTATCTTAATGGTAGTTACATTGTTATCACCATAGACTTCGTAAAAAATAGACAGTAGCAAGTACACATTTTCCTTGTTAAGAATAGAATTCAAATAGAAAGCAGTCATTCAATTCTATCATTCATTGTGCTTATGATTAAAAAAAAACTTGACAATTGAAATGATCTCTAAATTTATCGTCATAAGTTCAATTTTAAAGAATAAGAAGTCATTTTGTCAGAATTAGTTTTTTTTTACCAGAAATTCGGAGCAGAGGGAATTCGATGTTGTTGATTCTGTTATTATTTAACGTAAAATAGCAAGTTTATCTTACTAGTTTTTTATTTGAAATTGGTTTGTATGTTAAAATCCAAAAAGCCTAAACAAAATATCGAATCTAAAACTGTTTACACTGCTTAATGTTTAATATATTTGTTAAGTTTAGTTTTATGTACCGTCTATACATTCTCAAGTCTACGTTCACCATCATAATGATGACAATAAATGATCATTTAAACAGGTGCGTGGTCACGTGCGGGTTACGTTGTAATGTAAATAGTGTTTTCTAATAGCAAATAATACTGAACTACAATAGAAATATACGTAAAACCTATTTAAAACACTTAAAAGAAATAACCTTCATTCAATTTATTGTGAAAGTCTCTAGAACTCAGTATGTGATAACTATTCAGGTGTAACTATTACATACATATAGGTGACAAATTTATGACCGTAACAACATTATTAGCTTAAATTCTATCTTTATTTTTAGTAATTGTTCTTATAGCATCAGCAGAAATAGACCATTTGTGAAAAATTCAAATGCGTAGACATCACGCTGTATTACGTGAACTGTGATAGCTAGACAGTTAAAATATTCACTGGTTATGTATTTTCGAAGGTGGTGTTACGATCTAGTCAAATACGCAGGGTGTACGTGGCCAGAAATCGCGAAAGATAGAAAGTTCTGGAAGAGAAAGGGGGAGGCCTTTGCTTGCGGGCCTAGCAGTGGGATCTAAAACAGGCTATTTTTATTTATTTCAAAGCTATTTAACGTTACGGTTACAAATTTGTTGGGGAGTGAAAAATAAATTTGACTTCGAGTACCCTCAGGCCTCAAGGATAATTGTCACTATCCGAATATTTTTTAGTCTATTTGCACGCAACCATCAGCTTCACTCGATTTTTCCCGATTCGTTTAAACATGACTTAACATCAAAGGTCGTAAAATAACTTAGAACAATGACCTCACACAAGCGATCGTATGGTCATTTCAATTCTTAGGTCATCAGCCCATCCTACTAGCAATAACAATAACCTACTTAAACGCAGAATATTAATAAGCACTTGTTTAGATTTTACTCTGCTATTAATGTATTTGTGATAGGTAAACATGAAACAAACGGAAGGCTCTTTACATGCAGTTATAATAGCTATTGTTTATGCATAACTTGATTGACAAATCTTTTGTTTTTTAAAAGAATTAGGATTAATAATAATGCCAATATAATTTAGAATCATATCGGGATATTAATGTCACATTGCCAGCTACATGCCCTTTCAAATACAGGGAAGCATTTCCTAGCTAAGAATTGGGTTATGATTTCCTCCATCGTTTGTTTTGGTGTCTAGGGATGATTAACAAAGTACATTTGATATTGATACTCTGCCTGACTGGTGCATGGCATACAAAATGAAACAAAAAAACGCGATCTCATGTAATTACTAATTAAATTAATTATAAACCTGTATCCTAAGCTTATGTTTCTGTCGTGTTATAACTAGAGGGCATAGCACCAACTCCCAATACAAGAAGTGCACTTAGCTAAGCGAAGCTAAAGATAAAATGTTGCTTTTTTAGGCTTGTGATTCGCGGGCATGGGCAATGGATTTGATAGTCCAGTTCATAAATTATTATTATCCTATAAGTTTATTTTATGTTAAGCGCAATGGCCGAGGATTTCAAAACTAATATTGAACGGTCTAGACCGCCTTGCGTGTTTAATTTACCGTCTTTAAAAATGTGCAGTGTAGTGTTGTGTGTTTAGCATTTCAATCGACCAGCTTAAAAGTAGAATAGGGATGATGACAATTTTTTTTGCAGTGCGGATCTTGTAGTTTTTTGTATAATAGTGGATACGTATTTTTTAATTTGTCCCGCAAACATAAATTCACCAAATTACAGTGAATGAACCTTACGCGTGACGTCACGATCGAGTATAAATTTTACTATATCGTTACGTCACAAGCCCCCTCTCCTAAACTTTAAAGCAGTTAATCTTTGTCAATTCTAGTTTTTCTGAAAAAGGAAAAAATACGTGTCTATTTCTTTTCAATTATCTAACTGAGGGACTAATTAGATTTTTTCTTTTAAGTGTAAGTTCAATTAAGTGTTCTTCGACTTGACTCTCTGAAGCTTTAAAGCAACTTAAATATGTCCAAAGATTTTTCCCAAGGCAGATTAGCAGAGTATCCATACGAGAAACAGCAAAAGCATAGAATAATACAGTATTCGTACAACGAATTGCAAATGGTGCTAGCAGTCAGGATACAGTTGCAAATGCAGGCGTGTTGTCGCTAGCTTACCTATTAATGTTCTTTCACTATTTTACAACTAGTTGTTGCGCGCGACTAGCGATACGTTTATGAAGATATCAGTTGGGAATTTTTATTTAAGGTTTTAGAGTGCATCTTCTTCTTGTTATTGTAATAATAATTCCTTACTTTTCCGTTCCTATTTATCGTAGAGTGATGGTATACCTATATCACATAGACTTTCTCGATAAATAGGCTATCTAACACTGAAATTTCAAATCGAACCAGAAGTTTCAATTGTTTGCGAGAAAATGGAACAACCATCGACTCATACAAACTTTCGCGTTTATAATATTTGTAGGAAAATAGGATTAAACAGTATAAACATACAATGTTAATGGGTGTATCGCATACTCGGAACTTGTCACATTAGATCCCATTACACTGATATAGTATAATTTGTACCTACTGAACATGAGCAAAATTAACTCTGCCATCAAGTTCACGCGCCGTTGCGTGATTTAGTTGTTAGATAATCAACTAATATATGCGCGCGGCGTCATGTGTGGGTAGCCCGTGTAAATACACAGCTTTCAATTGTGTGTCACTGTCACACAAATTAAAGCGTCCGTAATAAACTGTCGCTGTCAATCGCACGCACACATAGCGGCGCGCGCACATATGAGTTGACTATCTGTATCTGTGTATCATAGCAAAATGCACATGACAGGGGTATATAATCAATACAAGCTAAATGTTATTATGTCATAAAAAGTAATGAGACATGAGGATAATCGAACAGAATCATGTTGCCGTCAGGATCGGTAATTATGCTGTCTTAAACTGAATATAAAACGCATTTTTATAGCCACCGTTGGCATGTTTCGTTCACTGGATGCGACTAGAACATATTATGTGTAATGAATTATAAAAACGTAGTTTTCATTAGAAGATAGAAAGTTGTTCAACGGGAATGTCCGAAAAGACTCTCTTTTCGAACATCACATTTTTTATGATTTACCATTCGAAAAAAAAAAGATATAAAGGTTAGGTTCATAGGTTCGACTGACACACGAGCGTATAATGTATATTTAAATGGATTGTTTAAATCTCTGTTTGTATTTTACTGAAAATTCGTGTAGAATTCGATTCGTTTCAGTTTTCTGCTGATACCAATGAAATTGGAACCTCAATAACTTGGAAAATGGCTACGTTGAAGAAAGGACTCACAACAGAAAAATTACGTAACAAGTAATTAAATAGATCTGTGCAAAAGGTTGATTTCCTTGTGAATTAAAATGCAAGTATTTAATCGATTATTTATTCAGGGGTCTACTTAATTAATATTTATTTATTTATGTAAAACTTGTTTTGACTAAAAATCAGGCTACTTAACACACAGTGTTACATCAGGGTAGAAAATTATAATAATCTGCATAAATAATAATAACTTGTTTGTTTGTCTTTATTTGCGTGCGCGTGCCTTACCTATATAGTTATATACTTATTATTTATGGCACGCAGGACTCACTGTTATGTAACATAGGTATATACATGGTGTTCACGGCTTCACGACGAAGCTGCGAAGGTCCCCGAGTGACATAATTACTGCTGTTATATAAAACAAACTGACGCAGCCTGAATACGTTACCTTTAAATAGGGCTGCTACTGTCGGATTTGAGGAAAAAAATATTCCTGTGCATGTGCCTCGAATATTTGTAAAAACCCCGCGATACGAGTTCGTGTGAAAGTAAAAAAAATATTTTTGTGAAATAATTAAAAAAATGAGACAACGTATCAGGCGTAGGCAACTGCTTAAACAATTCCGCATAACTATTTTTAAGTAAATGATGACAGCTATCCTTTGTGACATACTGACATTTTACATTTTTACTAGATAAGTGACAGTAACGGCATAAGTGACAACCCTAATATAAACTGTTTCGAATGACACGACACGAATTGTAAGAATCTTTAAATGGTTTTGTAATCTTTATGTAAGAGTTAATTCTTAATATAGGGTGCTACTGGAAGAATATTAATAACATCACTTGAAGATTATTTAGGCTCGGTGCTAATTTGTATTGAGGGGTGTCGATATCCGCATTTTTGTTTGATATCAGAAAATACCCTGTATGAATGTCGAATTGAAAATAATAATATGTAAACATTGTTTCTCAGTAAGTGAGTTATTGATGTTAAAGATACTCTAAATCTATGTGTTATATCTTAGCAACATCTTAACAACTGGTATTTAGGGGAAGTCACTTTCTTGCGTAAAAAATGGCCTAAGCATGTCCGCGTTAAGGTCGGTCGCTTCACCATACAATGTGGAATTACCTTAAAATATGGTATATATTTTGACAAGAAAACAACTACGTGTTACTTTCCGAAGCCGCAAAGACCAAGCTTTGTCAAGAAATTCAAAACTATTATATTCATAAATAGACAAATGTTTTCAATATATGTACTAAGTAGCATAAAATATAATATGTATGATAGTTACGACGTTTACCAAACACTTCCTATTAGCTTGCTAAACATACCATACTTAAAGTTGAAACTATTTGCAGTAAGCATCAGCGCAACAGTTTGCGTTACAAATTGTCGGGTATTTACTAAAATAATTAACTTAATGGCTGACACACGGTCGTTCAGGACAGATTTTGTATCCATTACTGCTCGCTGCTGTATGTCATTCAAATGTCTATAATATCAGCCTATATAAGTCCCACTGCTTGGTACAGGCATCTTCCCATCTGTGGAGCCCATTAGGGCTGATGCCTAGCAGCGGGACTGTCCGAAAGGGTTACCGTGGTCCCGGTACACGAAGGGCGAAAAAAGGAACATGGGTGGGTTTTAGGAGCAATAATTTTAGATATAAGATTAATTTGCTGGGCCCTACAAGGTCCACAAATGCTCTAACCCATTTTGTAACATCTGTGTAAACATTGTGGAATGCAAATAAATAATATGAATATGATATTCATATAAATGAGTCTGACACTCCCTTCCGATCAACCCAAAGCGGAAGGAGTCATTTGATGATTTCCCATCAGAAAAAAAAACATCTTCCCATATAGGGAAGGTTTGACCATTGATCACCACGCTAGGTCACAGCGGTTGGCGATTTTAGATACCATTATTTGAAATCCAGGTTTCTTCACAGTGTTCTTTCACCCTTTGACAATGATGTCTTAGAACAATTAAGAAAGTACGTAAGGACACTACGACATTTTAACATAAAACGAACACATATATCTATTTAAAACGTTAATGTATAAACAGATTAATAAGATTTACAATAGACGTTAAAATAAATGTCTGTGATAAATATCAATAGTTCTTAGTCTATTTTATGTTAAGATTAGTCTACTAGCTTTTGCACGTTGCTTCTCCTACGTAAATGTGAGATATCGGTTCAAAAGCGGGTCAGCTACCTCAATACAAACTTTTATCAAACTTGGTCAAGGCGTAAGAACCAAAAAAAAAAAATAGATACTTTTTAATTTATGTTTGTTTTGATAAAGTGAAAATATTTAGGTATACTCTATTTAATACACATTCTAGAAAACAATACGCGTAGTCTCGTTTTATTCAGGTTTAAAGATTTTAGATTACAACTTTTTCACAGCGAATACAGTCCGTCCATAAAATTACGAAAGTACTCTAGCGTATATTGACAATACTAAAATAGTTTCTAGATCAAAAGAGTGCATAAAATGCATTAACAATTAACTCAAAAGAAGAGGTTAAACTCAAAAACTTTCACACTCCACAACTTTTAAATGTGTCGACCAATATTTACACATATCTGAGAACAATCGCACATAACTCACCTTTCATGCAAAGCAAACGTAATAGAAATCACTCAATCCGTTCGGGAGCTATGATACCCATAAATACACGTCAAACTTTTAATACTTTTTTTTGCCCCGGGGGTTAATTATTACACAAGTATGTCTTCATCCAGTTTAATCGTCGACTCGTGACAGTATACAGTAGCGTGATCGTTTTATTTGTAAGACGGCTGACTAGTTTATGACCCCCATGGGACCAAGTGGTCTACATTATGAGTTTCGAAAGTAGGGAAGCTGATTAGCGTTTCAGACCTGCCTTCCTTAGTACTATGATACTTGCACAATGTTTATTGGTATGTGTATAATGGTATATATACGGTTTCGCAGGTTATAAAAATAATAAAAAAGGTTTTACATTTGGGTAAATTATCAATCCTTCATTACAGCATATTACAATAAATAAGACGGTGCAATTGATGATCATATAAACTATACAAGAGCTCTTTGTATGTACGTACATAAATTCAGAAATTGGTGAATCAGTTTGGTTTTATAATAAAAAAAATAGGTATTTGCACCAATTTATCCCGGATAAGGAGTAGGATTAAGGTAAGAAATCGTTGGCAGTAGGTAATTTTAGTAAGTATACAATTATCCTCTGGGCATTTATCGCCCTTAAATAAACTCTTGATATCCCAAAAGACCTCTTACAAAAGCATACCAAGTAAAAATCTAAAAACAAAACAATTACCTATCCGACTTCACACAAGTTTTGGGTAGAAGGACGATCATCGCTTAAAATAAAATGCGTATATAACTGAATAAGGCTTAAAGGCACGAACATAGAACAGGTATCAAAATAACTGCCATTGGTCAGACTGGCGCCGAGGCATAATGAGTTTCACAAACAATTTGGCCATTGAGACGGACAGTCGTACGAGGACGAGAAAACAAATAGTATGAAATTGGAGTTTATGTTTTTTGCGTTGATAACGTATGAAATTACATATATGTTTAACAGTCTTTTTTCCAGTTTTAAAAGTGGAAGCAAAATACTATGGAGGATATAAGAATTGGTCCTTTTATCCGCGCCGCAGGACTAAGTGTGTTGAGGTTGTCTTTTTTGTCCTTACGGTTTTGAATACCGAAATATAAATCGGGTTTAATTGCCGTTAAGATATACAAATTAGGATCGTTTTCGCGAAAGTTTGGCTTTCTTTAGTTAGCTTCGGTGTATTTAAGACTAGTTTTTTGTAGTTTTAATGCAAGAATCCTGTTCAATGAATTATAATCATTAATCCTATGGTTTCTTTTTCTACGTTTTTATTAAGCACTAAAGTTTTCTCCTCACAATCTCGATAGATAAAATTACCCAAGATGTTTGAACATAAGTAAAGAAATCTGACAAACACATTTCACAACATCTAAGTCATTATGACGTATGTTTAGAGACAAATATTTGTGCAAGTAATGACGTCATTAAACCGTTAAAATCTCAATGTCACTAAGTTGAATTCTGGAAAACATTCGGATCTTCCAAGAATCGTTGCGCAAAAAATATCCGAAATATTCTTTTGGATAAATTTCTTCGAAAACAGATTTTCCTGTTCATCACCTATATTTACAGTTATATCCTTATTACGTATAGTCAGCAAGAAAAGGACATTTCTATGAGTTCTGAAACTATTGTATCGATCCAACTGAAAACTCCAAGTCATGTCACGTCGATAAGGAATGACATTTAACTGTTGTAGTATTCTATTATAATGACATGTATAATATTCAATGTATACTTTCTATAGAAAAAAAAAATATATCTATAGTGTTTTGTTAGTCTTTTTGTACAGAGCTCTTAGTGTCACAAGTCCGAATTGCATGTGATCGTATTAATAATCTTTTAAAGCTGTACCTTCTTGGAAATAATTTACGCCATTTTGGGTTTAATTTTTTCCATTACCTACAAGGCTATATACATATATATTTATTATCGGTAGGTATATTTGTTAGTATATTAACCGTTTGTAAGTATGTTTCATAGAGTATCATATTAACTAGTCCACGGTCGAATATGTTATTACTAGCAGTTGTGGTTTTAATATAAAAAGCTATATTTCAGTATGTAGTGTGCACTTAATGTTTATTATTCAAGTCATTTAAAGTTTCATAAAAATAAGGATTTTCTTCAAGTTATGTAATACAATCAAGAAAATCACATTTAGTTATTTTATTCATTTAGCTCTTATTTTAAATGAATTCTAATTAATTGTCAAGTACCTTATTGAAAATATTTTGTTTAAAAAGTGTTTTTATAAGCATAAATTGAGGTCGCGGTCCTTAATACTAGTTTTGTACCGGACAGAAAAGCTATTATTGACGTCAAAGTTTTCAATTTCATCAGTCAATTTTATTTTACTTTTTCAAGGAAAATCTAACACAAAAACCCTTTGATAAAAATAACACCTAATTGCACCTAAGTATAACATCGCATTTTGTAAGGTCCGTTCGACTCATTATACAAAATTGCAGTCCATAAATTAAAAATGGCTGCTAGCAAAAAAAAGCCTTCGAAAACAGCAAATTACAGCATACACAAATAAAACATACTTTTTCTACAAACGTGTCCAAAGGAGTCGAAATGAAAAGTCAGACAAATATAATTTATAGCCGACATCGCATAAGGTGCAAATTGCACTGGTAGTGAAAGGAGAAATGTACGTGTTGTGGTGCGCGTACGCACCGTTAATGGCGGCTGGTCGAGCTATTTTTGGACCTTAGAACCTGCTTGGCGAGTCACTGTCGGGTTTAGCAGCCTTCTCGTCGGTTCGGCCGCGTATAGCCAATTTTAGCTCGATCCGATCTTAAGATAGGCTAACGTTGATATCTCTATATACATTACATTTGATTACGTTATAAACGCTTTGTTTTGTTGTTTATCTTTTTGTTCGTAAAGGTTTTCGTTGACTTTAGAACTTGAGTCAATGTCAAAGGAACAAACAAAGCAATGAGTCTAATGCAGTTTGAATTACGACGATCTTAGTAAAGGTTACACTCATATTTATTTGTCAGAAAAAAACTGTTGTTATTTTTGGACTAAGACGTCAAGCACAATGATATAATAAAGATTAATATCGAATCCTTAACGGTAGGGTCGACGCATGCGCAAACCGTGTTAACTTGTATTTCATAAGACTCATAAGATAAGTATGCAGGATTCATTTTCTTTCTTTTAGCGCTACTGACCTGGGGTTTTTCTTTTGTTCGACGATCAATACCAAGTAATTTATATGCATTGTCTGGTACTGTTATTTGGTGATTGTATTGTCCTACATTGAAACAAAGAGATATTTTTTCTTTAAACTGACCACGGTCATCTTGCGCCTGTCGATGAATTCTCTAAGCAATTGGTCTTCCCTTAGAAAATTTTCGTCAGTTACAAAATTTTTAATGAGAGATTTTTTGTGAACATTTTCTTGGAAACCAGTATTTTTTTCCATCAACAGGAGCGATAAAGCGTCTATAAAATATATGCATCCCATTAATTGTCCGTATGGATGCAATTTCCAAAAACAAGATTAGATGACGAAGCAATTGTTTTGCCTAATAAAATTTTTAGACCGTACTAAAGAGATCTGGACCAATTGACACGGAGATTCATATATCCACGGTACACTATTAGAAAGCAACCCAAAAACGAATGTTTAATATCTGCTGATTCACTGACAACTTAATGTTATGTAGACACGAAGTATAGATGACATGTCTCCGTTACTTTTAGTTTAATTTCTCTTAACAAAAAATCATTTTCACTTCTAAGAGAGGAAGGCAAAGTGGCTAGAGTATTGGTTTAAGCAGCTGCTAAATAAACTTAATATATATACCCATAATATACCAGTAATGAAAGGAAATTAATGTACGGAACCAACATAGCAAATAGCAAGAGATTAAGGGTCATGGTGCATAATTTTTTGGGCCAAGCCCATCCCTTAACTCCTGTAAGCTAGGGTCTACAAGGAAACCAACAGTCCCATCGTACAATTTGAAACTCGGTGCGTCCCAGGGGAAACTGTCTACATCTTCTTACCCGTTACGAAATTACATGAACAGAAATAGGAAGAAAATGAGTAAGAAAAACGAAACTTCTTTAATTTCGTAATATCTTATTTTTCACAGTTTCACATTTCGTTTTTTCAGATCCCTTTTCTTGTCTGAGTAAATGCTGTAATTTCCATCAAAGCTAAACTTAAGACGGAAAATCTAGAACCGTTTATTGACTGTACAAGTCCAGTCAGTAACCCGTCACTGGACTAGCGGAGACTCACAAGGACATTATGACATCACATTACGAAAACCTGTCCCCAAATACTTTTAAAGGTTACACATGGCTAGTAAAACAAATAAAATTAAAAGGATTATAGAAGCAACTGGTTTTGTTTTAAGTCAACAGTGATATAATACACATATCTACGCCAATAATACGCTTCCAGTAACTTTATTTGCTTTTCTGGTTTCATCATCGGCCTAGCCTTTTCTCAACTATGTTGGGGTCGGCTTACTGCCTAACCGGATTCAGCTAAATACCAGTGTTTTACAAGGAGCGACTGCCTATTTGACCTCCTCAACCCAGTTGCCTGGGCAACACGATACCCCTTAGTTAGACTGGTTGTTAGACTTTTAAACTTCTGACTACCTGTAACGACTGTCAAAGATGTATATTTGTATTTTTGGTTTGTACCAATAGCAAATAAATTTATTTTTTTGGGACAGTCCTTAGTCACACCTACAGCATTTTCATTGGAGAAAACAGATCCTCGCGTCTAATGAATACCCAGAATTTGATAACTATCCTAAGATTGGCTAAGATGTAATGGGTATTTACGTTTTGTAGCTCTATCAAAGAATTATGTATTGGTAAGGTATTTAAATTTACCAATATTTATCCTCTGTGAGTTATTTAGTTCAGAACCACAAAATTAACCCGTATTATGTTATTACATCTAAACTATACACGAGGATAATTGCTTTACAAATCAGGAAATACCAATAGGCAACAATAAAAATATGGAATTGTTTCATCTCCAGGAAAAACATTAATAACTGCGTGATTTATTCTAGTAAACTTAATTATGGGAAGGTTGTAGAGCATTTTGCGTCAAAAAGTGTTTGTATTCTTTCCTGAAAAAATTCTATAAGTAGAACTTACCATTATAAATTAATAAAGTAAATTAGCAGTATTAATACCTGTTCTTGTACCTGAAACAAACAAAACATTCTTGGTAAACATATTGAACTAAGTATTTTCAATGTAACCCAATGAAACCCTGCCCTCGTTAAACTATTTATGATCAGACACAATTAACTTTTTCGTTGCCGAAATCGTCGAAAAACCTTACATATTCCGGTGGCCTCGTGCTAAAGGTATTTTGGACTTAATTACCTTGTGATACAGTTGGATATAATGAAAGCAAGTTTTCTCAATGGTTTTTTGTTTGCAAATCGCGTATCCATGGCAACCGATGTTAGTTACGCTTAATAAAAAATGCAATTAGCTTTTCCGGATCACAGGACTTATTAAATTTTGATACAGTTTTTTCTTGAATTCGTTTTGCAATTGAATTACTTCAGCAGGTTGCTATTTTTATTTAATATTTTTGTGAATAGAATTTTCTTATTCGTTCCCAAATCATTGCCGTAGTAATGCAATCTGCTTCCAAATCTTGCTTATCAGATCTTTTCGACCGGACTTTCTCGTTTCAAGCCGCGTTCCACCTACATATATTTGCAAATCACTGCAGCACGCCAGCCGAGCGTGTTCATAACGAATGGCAAGACATCACAATTGATTTCACTCCTGACATTACTTGACCTCGATCAGCAAGTGCATCCAATTCATCCCACTTACAACCATTTTGATTTTCATATCGACAAAGGATGTTTATTGTTCGTGACTTGCGAGCAAGACCTTTGTGGTGACCGAGAGGAAACCTCCACGTCTTAGTTGCTATAGAGCTTCAATAATATCTTTTTATTTATCTGTAATGCTTTTGTTAAACTAATTGAGTTGTAGCAACTTTTTACCTCTAGGACATCTTTTTATTGGCTTCAAAAGCTTAGTTTTCAAGTAAGGCCTTTTTAGACACTTTTAAAACGTTACAGTAATGACTCTAGGTTTTGGAAATCAAAACGTTAAGTCTGGGGGAATTGAGGAAAAAATATCAATGCAACCTTAATCAGTAAGTACTTACGCTTCGTTGATAAATAATCTTAACTGATACATTTGAGGTATTCTATCAGCTTTAACTATTGCCTAAATGCAACTGAAATAAAACAGCAACTCACTTCAATTTAGTTTTTCATATATTAGTGAATACTTTTATACATATGTATTACTTATAACATAACAGAAAATATTACTTCCTCTTCAGTTCAACCATCCGTCTCCTTTTCGTTTTTAAAATTAACCAAGTTTTCCCGCGCCGGCAAGTACTAGCTTCCCGCCACGCTAAGTGTTGTCCAACCAAAATGGCGGGCGTGCGGCAGCAGGATATCGATAACCGAATAGATTAAACATAAAAGTTATTTTATTAAAAAAAAAACGTATTTAAAAATCAAAGTTTTAATACCTATTATTATTTCAAATAAAATTATAGAAATATATTTTAAAAAATCATGACACAACGTTGTCTAGCTATTCCAAGTAAAAAATAGTTATACTGGTAACGGCTTCTTCATTGACCTGGCCATCACTAACCACTATACATTTAGGATTGGAAGTGTGTTCTAAGGTTCATACTCTACATCCTTAAGAAAAACGTGCCAATGCCAAGGGAACCAATTGACACCAATCAATCTTCAATCAATGCAATTCAAATCATCACACTCGGTAGTAAATATTTCTAGAATTAAGTCTGTGAAAAAGGACTTTGTCACTACCGATGGCAATGGCAGAGGCCAAATTCGTTAAAGATAGCTAACAATGTTGTTGGTATACACTTGGTAATATATTTCCATCAACTACAAATGGGGTAGGAATTTTCCGAGTCTACTAATGTTTACTAACTTAAATAGTGCTGAATTAAGAGAAAAAAGGAACCTTTATGAAACATTTAAACCAGTGATAATAGACAATTTAGGCAATCTTTAAAACATTAACAAAAAATGGCCTTCTATAGTAAATGTTCATATTAGTTCCACCTCATCATTTTTCGCTTGGCAAAATTTAGCTTACAATTTTCCGGAAATTCAAGTTTTGCACTATCCATTTTTAGACTAGTAAACATTTCCCCATCGTAATTATCGATAACAAGCATAGACTACACAGTAAATAAGTAATGTATCCATTGAAAACGTAACCTGCCTTGTCTGAAATAAGATCTTTAAAGCAGAACTAATCAGTGTGGAAGCGAGGCGGCGATATACACTGCACGTATCGGCACCTCGCTTCCACAACACTACAATTCCGTAGTTAGAGATCGTGGTACAGCCAAGATAAGCTTGTATCGTCTTCAGTTTGTTATCACGTGGGTGATCACGAGGTGAGTGCGTCTCATTACTTTCTCACGCGTCTGCTTCATCATCGTTTGTATTGTTTAATGGCAATCTTTACTTAATTGCAGTTTTTGCGGGCATCCCAAGGAAATGTGACTAAAGATAACGGTTAATGATCAATTTGCTTTTTATGTTCTAATATTGTAGTGTTTTAGTTCCGGTTCACTGTTTTATAGACGATTCTGGCTTCAAGTCCCGTTTTCTGATTAAAGCAAAAAATTTCTACATCTTATAGCAAACGCTGTGATTGATTGGGTATTTTCACAAAATAAAGAAACTGATTAGATGTCATAGCATTGTTCGACCTTTTGGAAACCAGGACTATAACACTCTTCTTAGTATGGCAGTCAATCAGAAACTTCTAGAATACCACTATCCGCTTTTTTGTTCTCTTCCAGTGACTCATTACTCAAGTTCAAATATCGCTTCGTACATACCACGTTGTTTTTTTGTTTTAAAGTTTTGAAACATGATAGTTTGAAACATCTTGATTTAGCATATTACACACTTTTTATAGCTTGTTAACTGTCGTGAATCACACCAACTTGCAAAGGCACTTGTACCCGGAACTATACCTAGTTTGACATTTAAATGTAGCTAAAATTTAAAAACACACGCCTACACAAATATGGCCTTATTGATCTTACATTTAGTGCAATTTATCATGCGGAAATCAAGTTCTGAATAGACTACTTTATAAGAATGGCATAGCTTTGTTAGTCTTCTAATACCTGAAAACTCTTTTGAATCTTCGTTCTGTCGTTTGCTATAATTGCCTCTTTACGAGACCACTTTAGACTTTTTCAAATTACTAAAAGGTTTGAATTCAGAAAATAAACGTTGTACTAACGTATACAGACGTCCTTGTATTTTTTACCTAAAACTGGTTCTAAACGAAGTGTAGCATAAAAAAGAAACAGGCATTTTTTTTTGTTTCACAGGCAGAATTTTAAATTACTAACTGTAGTAAATTTGAAGAGAGAAAAAACTTGCTTCGAAACTGCAGCAAGGTTTTTAAATACGGCAAATTTTGTACCTACTTAACATTCAACTTCAAATTGAATTTCATCATTTTAGGTAAGTTAATTCGTAAATTCCCTTAGCTACTTTTAAAATAGGCGAAAATATACTTTCTTTAGGTAATTAAGAACTATACAAGAAATCGACGTAATGTAAAACAAAAATAAACCTTTCAAGACATCTAAGTTTACAGCATTGAGTTACATTGTAAGCCGGCAAGTTGACATCGGTCTTTCAGAATACTATCGAACAAATCCATAGCAAAGCTCAGGTCATTGCCTCGCATTGCACTGACCACAAGCCACCCCATACAATGAACTTTTATTGCTGACTCACTGTAAGACTTGCCTGTAGACAAGTTACATTTACGCTGGTCAAATAGATCTGCTGATACATGTCAGATACGTCACTTGGAAAAAGGGATTATCATTTACATTAATTTGGAGTGTTCCCTTCTATCTCTAGAATTTAGCAACCCTATGAAAGATAGTAAGAGAAGTTCTAACATGACTAAAGTTAAGCGCAGCAGTGCAGCTTAGGCGACACTTTGATATGCGATTGCTGTGCGTCGTTCTTGCATACGGATCGAAGTCCGTTAAAGTTACGATTAGAATGGTGGACAATTGAATCATGTAGATATCCTTTCTGAACAATTCTGAGTTATAGTAAAGGTAGAGACTCTAACTACATGCAAGTTAATTACAATAATTTTTATTAATGAGATTAAATATTGTAAGAAGGTCGTTCTGCAGTTCATAAAAAGGTAAGATCATAAAAGATAATGGTTGGTCCTCAATTTTGTCCTATGGGCATAATTACCTAAAATACTATTTGTCTGGAAATGTCTCTTCTAGGTCTTTCGGTTCGCATATATGTATAGTAATTACTAGACCAATTAAGATTCTAGCAAGTATTCATTTACCTAACAATAACATTTTCCTGTTTTTCTTTGATTTTCGTTGCGGCCTTGTTGATCAATTACTTCCTAAAACCGAGATTCATGATTCTATTGTCAGCTCTAATTCGCGTGACCTTGGCTATTTTTTCTGGTACATACTGCCGGTAGCTTATTTACATTTACAACAACTAACCGTAATAAGTTATCTTGATTTAATATTGTGTTACTTTAAAACGAAGACTGAATCTTTTGATCTCAGACAGGTAGTAATTGAAAGGAATAATAAAATCCGAATATGCGGCAAAATTAAAATATAAATTGGGCGAAAGAGATTCGAACTGGAGATACTGAGGGATCCTTATAAAGTAGCTAAATATAAACAATTAAGCATCAACACACCAACTATTATACGACGCAACAAAAATACATCATCTAGTGGTTGAGACACAGTCTGGTAGGAGACAGAAAGACAGCGGAGCCTTATTACCGGGTTCGACTGCCATGTTCGAGAATCACGTAAATACTAGATACTCAAAATTGATTTCTATGTTTATAGATCATCATTACCAACATAGCAAACATAGCTTTCTGAGAAAAAAAACATACGCTTTCCATCTTGACTCTTTTTCGGGGGTGAAACGCTAAGGACTTCAACTCATACTCAGGGCACAGGTATCGGTCACTTGCCGACGAAAAATTCCATCTTAACTCGTCATTGCAACACATAAGAGTGAATCTAGTAGGAAACACATACATCATGGTATTAAAGTATAAGATTAGCGCCGGGCGCCATGTTGTCCGGAGATCGTTAGCCCATTGTCCACGCCTCGTTTGGCATCCATATGTGATTTTAATAGGATTTCCTGGTACTACAATGCAATGCTATGGTGCAAAACAATAGGATGAACATGCCTTATGGGGTTTCGACATGTCTTGGAAATTAACTGTTAAGAAATACTTGATTTCCAGTGATGTGTTTTTGATGTCTCCTTATGTTTTTTTGGAAGTCCTTTCCTTTAGTTTGGTTTGAAACTGTGAAGTATTGGATGCTATTCGAACAAAATTCAAATCATATCTTATAATCTTATTGCGCGCTAAGCTGCTAAGCGATGTCAAGACATATTCACAGATCCTTCACTGTCAACTATCTATGAATACCATAATACTTCGAACAACGTTACACGCACTATGTCCCAATTACCAAGATCTTTAAGCTGGCCAAAATATACTGTGAACCCATTAGTTTACTTCAATTTCCTCACAATATTCTTGTATTATAACGATTAAATAGCCTTATACTTGCGATGAAAGCAAATCTCCGATTTGGTTGGCAGTAACCTCTTGGTTCTCGATAAGCCCGATAACGGATCGCCTCGCATAATTGATTCGTTCTGTTCTGGTCCACGTGTATGACTCAAGCCATAACTCTTAGTGCATGCGTAATTGATTTTACGACATGTACTTCTTCAAAGAATATTAAATTGCAATATTTTTGAAAATTGCTGTTTCATTCATTTGTAATTTAGCTATCGGTGTGTTTAATGTCATGGCTTTGCATAGAACATGGATAGTATGAATATGTAATACTTAACTTTGCTGTGAAGGAAACACTTAATAGTTCTTTTTGATATATGTATAAAAACTCTTGTTCAAAAAACTATGGACAAGAAAAGTAGCAGGTTCTTTTCCCACTATTATGATTGGAAGCATTTTGGCAAAGAAGAATTTCACGCAAAACAACAAAAGTATAACATCCCCGAAAATAACTATCTACACATTCCTTTACGTTGTGGACTTGGAACCTGATTGAGTGAATCCACTTATCCGCAAATTAGTACGTGCACAAACTAGAGGAAAAACTGACATGTTTAGAGGAAATAATGAAAAGTATAAATGTCGTCGTAATAATTGCTAAAAGGGCAATAGCATTTTAAGGAAAACCGTATTAAATATACTTACTGTTACGTTACAATCGTCTAGACAAACGTAGTTTGGTGACGAAACTTTAAGGAAACCATCGCCCTGGTAACGGTATAAAAGTATTATCTGTAGTTTTATTGATATTTCTTCGGCCAACGATTTTGCCGAGCTACGCTGGGGTCGGCTTCCTGCGTTAATGGATTCTACTGAATGCCATTTTCACATGGAGTGAAAGCTGATTGTTTTTCAATGCCTTTTAATACGTATAGTTTTCTTTATGAAAACAAAAGATATACTTCGCGAGGACAAAGCAAGATTGAACAAGGCTTGCCAAGGTTAGCTATGTGCCAAAATGTTGGGTGGGGTGGTAGGAACTGAGTCGAGCTATTGTTATAGTTATTTGGATAGCCAAACAGAACATGAAGACTAATCTTCATTAAATAATTACAATTGTAAACTTAAAGAAACTTCCGATCAACATTATTTGTAATCAAGTTACAATAAGGCAAGCAAATCATAATTACAATGATGATACATTAGACAGGGTACAACGAATTATTGATTAAATGTAAGCAGGTTTAATGTCTGTAACTGATTGATTGACGTAGGCCAGTGGCCTTAACACGAATATTGCGACGAGACCTAAGGTAAACACGGCAAGTATAAATAAGACCAATTAATGCTTGGTCATAAACATTTGTTGGTCATCTAAAAATATAGATTTTTAAAGAGGCCGAAGAGCATGACATTTCAGAAAGCACCTTCCACCTCCTTGTAAAAACGCACAGTACTGCCATTACCTTCATGAAAACTTCTTGATGATATTCTTCTTTCATATGGCAAGTAGGTACCTAGTCTTCGGCTAAGATACTAACTCACGCTTCTGATATTGACCGCCACTACACTCGCATCCTTGATAACGGACCATACCTACACCACGCCCTTTCTATGCCGTACCTATGAAACTGATACAAGGAGCAAACGAAAATACCTTCCGAAATACCAAAAATCCGGCCGACGATTGCCCTACTTAATCTAATCATAGGCCTACATAGTCTACCACCCTATAAAGTTTATCCACCTACATCAACGGTATACCAACTTTTTTCGTGCCAGGAGTTCAGCTGTTTACTTCGACACAGTTCTCACGACAATTTCATTGATATCAACCGGGTCATGAGACTTATGTGCCAAGCTATTTATGATAAAGTCATTAACATTTCCAACTGTATTGACATGTTTCATGGTAATTATCGATTCCTCTTTGTTTGAATTTAAAACTGTGTGACCTACTTAAGGATTTCATGGTGTGTTATTGACGGTTGTTTTCAAGTAGCTGTCTGTCGGGTTTTCCTTATTGTGGAAAATGGCTGTTATTTTGTGCGGGTTGTCTCGAATTTCTTTCTCTTGTATTATGTCGAATGTAAGTCGTTATATATTTAGAAACGTCCAATTAATCCACTTATTAAGAGGGGTTTAACAAACTTCACACGCAAAGACACCGAGACTCAAAAAAGCGTTAATGATTCAAAAAATTACTTGTCCTATGCTCGAATCGAAATCACGACACACTGCGCACAGCGACTTTGGCGTGGTGGTTTTTGACATGATTCAAATTGAAATTTTAAGACACCAGATGCTAACTTCTCAGAATTCTTTAGCTTTATATTTTACGACAGCAAAATTTTAATGCACCATTCATTTGTCATGATGAATAACATAATAAGAACACGCTTTTTACCACAATCCAAGTTCTGAAGATCTAATGAATCACACAGATCAGCCAACTCGAAATGAAATCACGTTAATTCTGCTTGTTACTGCCAGTATCCAGGCTAGACCGCAAGTTCCAATATATGAAGTGTGACCGCATTTTGTGCGGACTACATAGTACGACTAAAACCACAAACAGTCATATTTGTAGTTACAGTCACCAACGAGGTAACAGTGTCAAGAAGATCAATAATATATTCTGAATAGTTGTAGTATTTGTACCAGAACTGTAAAGATATCGTGTAACGGTTTTTTAATCATATTGAATCTCTTTGATGACTTTTCAAGTCAGGACAAAATCCGAAAAACAACTTTCATTGCTTCATTAACTTTTGTTCAAAAGAAAAGTCAATTTTTAAAGCTACTCTTGTCCATAAAATATAATTTTTGATTTAACAAGAAAATCCTATTAAAAGCGAGACGGGACAAGCTATACGTTTATCGCTAAAGCCAGTCAAATATAATAGTAGGTAGGTACAAGGTAAATCAAGATAACGAACGCAAGAACATGTTACAAGATAAAGAAAATAACATAGTACAGAAGGCTTCTCCCAATAATGGGGCAGCAGAGGCTGAAGAAGTAAATCTAACACCACTTCCACTTCACGATGGCAACAATGTAACAACTCCAACTTAGAAAACAGCCGTAGGTGTTAAACGACGGATTTACAAACGCCAGTTAATACGATCATGCGAAGCTAGTGTTAACTGTTCACGTAATAGTTTTACTTCGCATCGACGAGCGACGTAATAAACCAGTAACTATATATTACGCGTCGAAAACTGATTTCGGTTGCGTCGTTTGGTTATTTATTGTTCACGATTCACAACGTAACGCCATTTATCGGCTATTCTCTTTAACATAACTGAACAGGTAGTAAAATCGATGAACTTTTTCGTGAAATTGTGTCTCGTATCATGAGTACCTGAGCAATATTTCCATTTTCTCGGCATTTTCAAAACCTTGCTTGTTTCCTGTTTATCCATTTCCTATCATAGAAGAAGCTCAACAACCTCAGTGCTCATCAAAGCGCGCTCTACATGATCTAGCTACCCATTCAGATGCGTTGGACAACTACAGTACCTACCCTTATTATTAACTTCGAAATTGGTTACAATTATTTCCAATTTCAGCATCATCATTAGTCAGAGCTTCTTCTCACCTTAACATCGATAAGCCTGACAGCGAAGGCGGCAGCCTCGGGCGCGGTCAGGCTGAGCTGGCACGGCGCGCGCGGCGCTGACGGGGGCCGCACCAGCGCCAGCGCCAGCGCAGCCCCCGCGCCGCTGTTGCTGCCCAACTCTAGTTTCTCCGTGCGACCGCATAGTAGACTAGAACACAACCCTGTAGACAAGACAGCAATACATTAATTTAGGTAAAGAAACTTTATATGAACTTAAATCTACTACGGAGATTTCGAGGATTTACAAACATCACAGGGAGTCCTTTAAAAATAAATGACGAGTGACCTGTTCTCCCCGTTTAAAAAGCGTCTGTTCGCAAAGATTTCTGAAAGGGATGTCAGGAGTATTTAGACCTAGTTCGTGTAGTTGAGGTGTGTTGTAGTTGTGTATGTTTCCATAGTTGAGGCTCTTAAAAAAAATGTAATTTCCATGGTTATTAAATCTCATAATATAGAATAGTAATTCAGTGAACTAGTGTCTAATAAATCCAAAACGAATGAAGACTAGATATTTCTGTATCATTACCACGCATGACTCATGATCGTTTTGACTCCTTTTCAGGAGTTGAACAAGGGTCAAAAGAGAGTAACTGTCTCAATAGCTCTACAACGAGACCAATGCTTCTAATTTAGATGATTAAAGTCCGAGTTTGGTCTTATTATTCATATAGATCATTTTGCACTACACAACAATGTATCACGACCCATACAGCGCCGCATCTACTCAAATAATCAAGCTAATATTTCCTGGACGACCTACAGCTGCATAAGGCAATTAAGCATTTATTGGGACCAATTCATCTCATAAACTGCAGACTCGCATTTAGTGAAATGACTGCATATTGTATCCAATAAATTTGTCCCTCCTTCAGAGTTCATTTCTACAATCATTCGAAGCTTTAAGCTCTTCTTTTCTGATTCAGAAACACATTGTAAATATCATCAAAGAGCCTTCAATAAAATTTAGTAGACCAGCTTGAACAGGTTAAATGAATTCTCAGAAGCCACAGCACCATTATTCAAGACGTCGTGACAAAAACAGGATGATTTCGTCTCCAATGTAATCTGACAACACTTAGTCAATTTGTTGCACAAGAGATGATTGCCTACAAAACCTTGCACTCATTTTGTCCTGCCAACCGGATGCGATGCATGTGACCTAAGGCTATTCATTCCACTTTATCTGAATTACTTTTGCCTTGCGATACTCCAAGGTTTCTTATCTAACAGGACGTCCCAATACCAAGGCGGGATCCAACGTCATTCGGAACCCCACCAAAGTATTGACCCTGTTCCACTTTCTGTAAACCTAATTCAATTAGCAAGAGTACTTGGAAGTCATAATAACCCGTACACTGTTGCACGTAACGATCGGTGTTGCAGAATATGGTTTTTCATCGATTTCATCAATTTGAAATGTAACACGGATTCGTAAACTCCCGTTTACCATTTCATGAGAGAATTTCAGCAAAATACAAGTATTTAATTGCACATAGTTCTACTTAGAACTTTCAAAAACTGCATATTCAACTTACTACGTACTTTAATGAGAATATTATTTTTTTATACTTTAGCCAAATAGGCAGTACATTCGGCGTCTTACAAATCCATGGCATTAGTCAAGACTTCATCAATACAACGATAATTTTGGTATAGTATTTTAATGAATAGCAATGATTATCTACATAACAACTAATTTAGTTCGTATTTTTTTCTATAATTGTCAATACCCGTATGTCCCTAGTCTAATTCTTTTGACCTTCGTTATATTTTATTTGTTATCATGGTGTTTTCACATCAATTTTATACAGGTTTATCTTAATTACTACCCCGATAGTTATTTAGAGCCTATCTTTATACATGTAGATATAGGTAGTGGTACCTGATTAGTTAGAAATTAATGAGTGTTGTCTGTAAGAAACCCAAAAAAAAAAGTTTAAATTCTGAAAGTTCTTGAAGTAGTAAATCTTGACAATGACTAAAACTTCTTTGTATGATTGGAAGCAAACAAAATACAATGGCATTCAAATACAATTCGAACGCGCATGCGTAGAAATCCCCTACGAGTACAGAATTAGCAATAGACCTAAACTGCTAAGGACATGCAACTTACCTAGCGGCTAGACAAAAATAAGGCTATTTAAAATTTCCAACCTATTCCTAGACTCATTAGTATACATTATAATAAACACCTTTAATGGTTGCGAGGATTATGTGCCGAAAATAGCCTTCCGTACATCCGGCACGTAATCGGTTAGTTCATTACCTCCAAAATTATCCAAACTCATTTTCTAGAACATTCGATTTTAATATTTGGGTGGTCTTACATAACACTGTATATGTAAACGTGTATTAGTCCTTACTAATTATACACCTTAAAATCAATCTGTTTGTCTTTTTGTCAGCAAGCTCATCTCTTCTTCATTTGGTCAAACCCGTCTATCTTTCCGCTTTCACGTCGTCACGTCTTCACCGATCTTAATAAAAATTGGTGCGAAAGTAGATAATAACATTTGAATGTCTAACATTCGCGTAAGCCTAAAAAACCACTAAGTAGATAATCCTACTACTATTATAAAGGCGAAAGTTTGTAAGTATGGATATTTGTTACTCTTTCACGTAAAAACTACTGAATGGGTTTGAATAAAACTTTACCACAATATAGCTTATACATCAGAATAACACATAGGCTACAATTTTTGAGGTTTCTTATGTGAGGTCGTAAAAAAACACATTTTTTGCGCTTACATTGCAAACGCTGACTGAATCCTACAAGATAGATAGAAGGCAGATAGATAGATAGAAGGCAGGTATAAATTATAACTTATATCTTCTAACCACTCGGACGAAGTCGCGGGCAACAGCTAGTAATATAATATTTCGGTAGTGCTAAACTATCTACTCAGGTAAAGTCGCAGGCTGAAGCTTGTCTTATGTTTCTGTACTATTTTATGATAATAGTCCAAGTTATGTAAAATAATTAGAATTTCAAAAAACTTGAGATATATTTACTTTTCTATGTATATTCATTATCCTAGTTTTATTCATCCTAATCTAGCCATGTTACATAATAATGAAGTTTTTCTACATTTTTGTGAGTTTAGTTGGAATTCGGAGGTCAGGTGTAAATATAGAACAATATGTAACAGGTGTTTTTGTCTTGTATTTTTATGGCACGTCACATGTGTAATTAGTAATTAGGAGAGTTATAATTGAGTATCCACAGGCTCTTTATTCGTTGACAGAGTAATGTAATGTTGGTAAAGTAAGAATGACTTGCAAGATATGAGCATTTTAATGTCCACTAAAGATTTTGAAGTTTGAATATTTCCTCAGTGGAGAATCCTTTTAAATAAGTACTCACCAGTTGCCTACATTAATTTTATTTCATTTACCTGCGAATAATTTAATGAATGAATAAATAGCTGAAACGATTTTCAAAATAACTTTAATACCATTACTACATAAAAAGTCTCATTAATTACCTACTAGAGTTTTATTTCCAAAATTCTATACTATTGGGTTACAAAATATAATACTATGTATACGGTTTGTAAGTTTATATTTATTTGTTTACTATTAGACAATTATTTCGTAACCTCGTACTGTGACTGTCTTCATTCGTTACAGAATATTTCGTCTATTGAACTAACCTCAAATGAACCTTGAAGACACTGTAAACATATATATTATGTTTTTTTGTGTGGATACTTTTAGAAGAATTACTGAATCCTTATTTTAACAGATACATACTAAGAAGAAATCATTCTTGAAATATCTAGAAAAAGAAGTCCTAGCATTAAAGTCAAGGCATAAAAAAACTTCAATAAAATATGCCAAGAAAAAAAATCGAAATAAATTAATGATGTCTGATACTAAGTATGTACAATTTATTTAGCACAGAAACGCTATCAATCAAAAACTCATAAATATGCAAACACTATTTTTTCTAAACTTGTACGCTTTTTCTAGAAATAAACGAAACTCATCAGCGCCTCAAACAATTCATTCATCGCCTCTGACGTCAAAGTTATACAACAAAAGTTGGAGAATCTGTTTAAAACAAAAACGCAAATGACGTTCTCAATGATGACACGACTTTCAATGAGTTGTTCAAATTGAAGAAGAAAAGCGGGACTAATGTAGACACTAGACGAGTTAACATAAATCTGGAGCTTGACCATTTCCTAATAATATTTTCTACAAATAAAAACTACACAGCCACACTAGGAGACTTTTTTATGGGACCAATCAATGAAGTCTCGTTGGATGGAGAACATATGGAGAGGTCTATGTCCAGCAGTGGACAGCTATGGGCTGAGATGATGATGATGATGAATCAATGGAGTCAATAAAATAGGTTCATACAGTATAAGTTTTGTCGTTATATAAAATTATTAACAATATTAATTTATTTTTAAGTAGTAAGCGAGCAGCCGAAGATGATGATGCTAAAGGCATCATCACCACCTTCCTTTAAAAATGCCTGTGCCTAAGCTTGAACTATTTAGAAAAAGCTGTGCTTATATGGCACCTTTAATATATAATTCTCTTCCAAAAGGAATGACTGATCTGCCATATAAAAAGTTTTGTTTTACCTTGAAAAAATGGTTAATTGAGGAGAGCTTCTATAGTCTCAAAGAGTTCTTAAATAAGAGCACATGTCGATTTGGTGCTAAATCTGTACTAAATTTCTAACTCGTCAATGTGTTTTTCTTTTTTTCCTTTCTCCTAATATGTTTGTAACTAGTTTTTAAGTTAATATTATTTTGTATACCCTTCATTAGGGTGAAATATGTATATATGCTATACCTACAATAACATAACATCTTTTGTTCCACCATATTTCAAACAAATAAATGATTTATTATTATTATTATTTCCTTTATTTTATTAAAATACATATAAATTACATTTTTAAATATATATAAAAAACAACATACATTTAAAAATATAAAAAATAGTGTCCAACCGGCAACGGGTACAGGGCCCAAGCTGCCGGTGGTCAGGGCTCCAGAGAGAGGAACCTCCTCACGATGCGCGCCGTGTCCAGAAGTACCGCTTTCTGAATCAAACCCTTGACCCAGACGCCCAACGAGAGCCTCCGAAGATGTTGATCGAGGCTCTTGGCTATTAAGCCATTGGCACTTACGACTATCGGGACAATGATTGCCGAGTCCACCTCCCACAAGTCGACAACCTCGTGAGCTAAATCCAAATATTTCAATTGTTTTTCTTTTTCTGCTTTCACGAGGTTCTCGTCATGGGGGATAGTGATATCAACAATCATTGTCCGACTCTCTGATAGATCGATCACCACTATATCAGGCTTATTGGCAACAATAGTCCTGTCAGTGATGATAGATCGATCCCAGTACAGTGTGATATGACCACTTTCGAGAACTGGGTCGGGCACATACTTATAGTACGGCACCTCAGATTCCACAAGTTTGTATTTCAGAGCAAGCTGCTGATGGATAATCCTGGCCACTTGGTTATGTCTGTGCAAGTATTCACCGTTAGCAAGACGAGAACATCCCGAAACTATATGTCTCAAGGATTCACCGGGACAGTGACATGCCCGACAGATGTCAACTGTATCATCCTTAATTATATATTTTCGGTAGTTATTCGTCATGATAACTTCATCCATAATTGCACATACAAACCCTTCGGTTTCTCCAAAGAGATCTCCGAAGCGTAGCCAGGCCACGGACGCTAAGAAATCTACATCGGCCCCGTGAAGGGTCCGATAATAGCGTCCGTGTTATTATTATTATTATTAAGGCCTATTTACAGCAATGGACGAATATGGGGCTGATGATGAAGTGAATTTAATATTCAATCGCGATAAAACAAATGATTTCCATATTCAACGGAATGCAAAAACAACAAAATAAACTGCACTTGATTGCTGTACAACTGGTTTTAATAATTGACTAATTTTAGACATCGGATGAGCTAAGATGCATCTTCATAAATATGGATAAATACATCTCCATTCCAAAGGTCTTACATTGCAAGTACTATTTATATCTCAGTACGTCGACTTGCGTAAGATGTACCGTACAGGGGGTCTACTACCAAATCTTAAAGTGAGATTATTGCAGTCTTGTGAGCGGGACGCAACGATACAGCCTGTAGACCGCTCTCTCGCTTCTGTAACTGGCACTGTTTTACTTTATGAGTTAGTGGTAGTTTCCCAGAAAGCCGCTTCTTACCTCAAACACGTATTTGACACACTGTCTGCATTGCAAGAAATCTATACTGACTCGATAGCTGCAGGTTTTCACTTAAGAGGCTTTAGCTGTTGCGGCACTAGACTGAATACTAACATTGGAAGTGCTTGTTAAATACATGACTTGATTATAATCGTTTTTTGTATACGGGTCTGGGCGTATTTGCCTTCTTGAAAGTCTAGGGCTATAAATAGATGAATATCAACTGTTTACTAATTTAGAAGTGAAATATTTATATGGTAATGGGCAATAAAGTTGTGTAATTTACTATGCAATTATAAAGCTGTTAGGACACGGTCTTTACAGGCATACAGCGCTCTACTGGCAATCGGAAACATCAAGTTTCTAGTTTTGAAAAAACAAAATATAGTGTGTCAGATAGATTATCGAAAAGTGTGTTTTCGTATTAATTTAATACAAATAATAGAAATAACTATCTTTTTTTTAACTTCTTTCCTTAGACTTGTATTTTTTTTAGTAAGATACTACATTTTTTTGTCAAATTAGAACAAACTGTAAATTCATTAGTTTGCCTGTCTTTAACGGGAAATCCAAAATCAGTGAACTAAATTATTTAGAATGACCTCCAGAACATGGCGACGGCGTTTCCGTGCCACACAAAGTTGGCGGGAAGCCAGGCATTGTTAGAGCGACACTTAAGTATTGCTAAGTGTCTGTTAGTGCTAACACTTAGTATTATTTAGACAAACTTGTTGCTACTAATAGGGCACCGTTCCAAGATTTAATACATTTTATACATGTCTACATTGTGTATTGAAAAACATTGTTTAGGACACTATCAACAATGTAGTAATAATGTAATAATGTAATAATAATGTTTATTTCAAAAAGTAAACATACAATTGGTCTATCTCAATCGAACATAAGGACAATGAAGTACAACACTAGTAGTGTCGATTACTGGAACGAAATTACTGAAAATTTTTAATCAAAAGTTCCTTTATTTTACCTGCAAAACAGTGGTATCTTTAAAAACTCATGAATATGACAAGTTACATGTTACCTAAGCCACAAATTACCTAATCGCAACTTAAACACGTAAATCAAGCTCGACCACATACGAGAAAACTAAAAAAGCAGGCTGACATAACTGGGAATCGAACCCAGTACTTAAACATTACGTTGGGCCCAACCCACGCTGTGTTCCGCACAAGAGCACTTTTCTATTGTGTTATGTGGTGTGCGCAACTCTATCGGGCATTGACCTGCGATGACGTCAACAACCCTGTAACCATGGTTACCGTTGCTATAGAGACAGACGTGCTCTCGAAACATGACTATAGATATAGGATGTTGTATCTATAGAGTTGCTGAACTTGGGCAAAGTTATGTTTGAAACGTTTACAAGAACTGGTAGTTTTTTTGCTTATATCGTATAACACGGTTTTTTTCTGCAATGTCTGTAACGTCCTAATGGGAATTAACAAAAAAAATCTATTCAGAGATTTGTCTTGAAACAAACATTTATTCATTACAAAAGAAATATGTAATAGTTTTTTTATTAACAACAAAACCTTATAACAATGCTAACTGATTCTAAAATTAATAAATCCAGAACACCTACATGCTGCCTATAATATCCAAGCCAACACCCATCAATTACCATTTAACATTATACTGTAGAAAATCAAATACAAATTATCCAAGTCATAAATGGCCAATAAATCGAAGTTCTTGTTGGTTTGCTATAAACCGTATCCTCGAAAACAAAGGAAGTACTAATTATTCCGATTATACAGACGGCGGACTTGTGCAAGACGCGAAACGTTTTTGACGGTTGTAAATCATATTTTATGTATTAATGTGTTTTTCACTTAGTAGCCACCTGCTCAAGATGGCTAATTAATTATTTTGTCTATAGGAAATCGTATCAAATTAAGGAACGTATAAGGTATTTTTTTTATCAGCTGAAAAGTATGGTGAAATAGACTTGGTACTGTAGAATTAAATTTCGAATAAAAGATTGGAAATCGTCTTCTTTTGGTAGCACAGCACACATAGAACTGCTTGCAAAATAAACTTAAGTCATGTGTGAAATCTTTTCAGGAGCTCAGACTTTTTGTTGATAAATCTCAAATAAACCCACTTACGCTTGTACGCTGACTATCTATCTGTCATCAGGCTGTAACTTACTATCTGTACGATACCGTTGCCAAAAAATTATGAAATAGTTATTAAAATCGTGGTTAGCAACATAAAGGTTTTTCTCAGCTTATTTGCTCGGTAACCCCATGTCGCGAATAACACTTGACAGTTTTTATTTACCAGCGACGAAAAAAAAACAACACCCACCTCTTATATCACTCAATGAATAACAAAAATATCCTATTTATTTAGCATAATAATAACTGAAGCTACAATTTGCACTCCCTTGAACCGACATAGCGAGCGAAACACTGTTTGATGCAAAGGACTTGTCTACTTATGACTCACACATACATACATAAAACATACATATTATAATATACAACTGCGTAAATGATAAAGGTACGCATAACAAAGTTATTCCATGCACCATCTTAATAACAACTCCTTTCCGGTAGACATGTTGTGAACGAGGATTCTGTATTAATAAGATAAAAATAGATTCCAGAGGACGTCATTACAAAATATATATGGATACAGTCATCGCTATATATTTGCAAAAGATGAAATTATTTGATTAGTTAATTAGAGGACATATGCAGTTTATTACCGGAAGTACTCTCTGAAAAAAATAATATAAATACAACGGTTTACGTTATAGTATTAGCATTTAGCAGGATCTCTGAAACAGTATAGAACCTCATGCATCCTCATATTTACCCACTTAGGAGTAGGAAGCGGGTACGATCAGAAGGACCGAAGTCAATCGAGAAAATGAATTAACAAAATAAATTTTAAATTTGAATATCCCTCGTTTATAACCCACATGACAAATCATCTTTAGCAGAATTGCAAAGACGGATGGATCGCATCAGGTTAAAATATCGATTTTAGTGTTCTTTGAATTCACAAAACCGCAGTGTCTTATACCTCCCAAGTGGCTATTAGGCCTAGGGCCTCTTTCATGGTAAGACCTAATAGTAACAACGAAGAATCTTGTTGTTGGTAAGAATAACACAGCCAAAGATAAAAGCTAATTTGTTAGTCAAAGAAACTTATCGGAAATCCACTAATTATATATCTCGACCTTTAAATCAAGCAGGGCAATTAGCAATTACTAGAGTAACATTATGACGTCAGGCGTCTTGTGCAACGCATGCGCCGGCGCAGCACGTGTGCCACCACGATACGAGCCAACCTTATCGACGCGAACTATTAATTGGTACACAAGGATTTTATTCACTTGTTAAAATATACACGGTGTTAAACAAAAGAAACTCAGGTGGTAACCTATCGTTGAAGTGAATATTGTCACATGATGTTTGAACTTAGTTTATTGTTGACGTCATAACGCAGTATGCAGGGTAAGAGGTATTGTAGATATACTTTACAATTTCGATAGAAACTTCAGGTGCAACATAAGAAAAGGAAGACTTTATAGATAATCTGGGGGCCGTCATGAGTCTCTTGATTCCTTTTGCATGTCCTGTCATGTCCTTCGTTGCGCTATCACTATACACACGATATATAACTTTAGACAATCCTTCCATTTTTGCATTTTTGTTTTTTCCCGTCATTCCAACTAAATAATAATAATAACCAGCCTATAGACGTCCCACTGCGGGCACAGGCCTATTTCCAAGAGCAGAAGGTTTGAGCATTGATCACAATGCTAGCTCACTACGGCCACCCTAGGCATGACAATTTAAGAATCAAGTATCGCCTGCGCCGTGATCATAATATTCCGCAGAAAGTCCATCCTAAATTTCCAAATATTTACAAATTAAAAACAACATGATACAGAATATGTCCGCTAAACTACGCCATTAACCAAGACAAACTAAAACTATAGCAAAGATCGAGATAAGCCGTTAGTAATAGTTTTATAACGGATAAGCCGACCTAACCTACATCGCAAATGCGAAAACCGTAACGTAGACTTGAAAAAATATCTTTTATGAAACAACAAACGCTCATTATCATAACAATGTAGTTTTATTTTGGGAGTGTGGCGCCATACTTCCAGTCAAGATTAAAAACTTGGATTGTTAGATAAACCTGACAGCAACAGCCATTTATAATTTAAAGAGATTTTGGGAGATTGGAAACACAACACAAGCATAAGCTCTTTGGTGACAGAATTAACCATACGAGTGGGCCGCTGCCTTAGCTGGAGAGTTATATTGCAAACTGTGATGTTTTTTCATTTATAAAGGAATAAGCTCCCAGCTTAAAGGAAGCAAAAGGCATTTCTATAATGTGAGATATAATGCGGAAGAAAATAATAAAGAATTTACTGTCGATAAAATTTACCCACAAATACCGAAACACAGTTACTAGGAAAGGCACAAAATATCAGAAGCGGAGAATAAAGATAAGAGTACTTAATATGCATTTATAGACAAACAATAGGTACTTAAAACAGAGACATAAATAAATACAAATAGGTACAATAAACTAAGAGGCTGTTAACCCTTTTACCGCTAAGGATGTTAAAGATATCAGGGATTTAAATTTATAGCGCTTCAGATAGCAAAGTTCATTAATATAATTAAGTAATCTTATCAAGTAGTAATGAACTTAGCACAATGTATGCTCTCAAAGTTGGTAATTAATGCAAGGAAATAAAAGAAGATGATAAAAAAATATGTGAAAAAGATTATTTTGCTGCACTTTCACTAAACAGCGTTAAAAAAGATCTTGGCGCTGTATGCAGTGCTAAGATTTTGAATTGTACAGAATATGGTCATGTTTGAGTAAGAAATAATTAACTAATTATTAATCTGGGTTTATGACTGTTATTTATGAGAAGATCGAGGGATAACCAAATGCCTATAAGATGGAAAGACAGTTCATGGTTAGTGTAACAACTACACAACAAGAAAAATTTGGACATACAAAAACACCTACAATAATACGCCAACGGCTCGTCGACGGCAAAACGTTAAACACATAAACTATAATATATGAAAACGCATGACATAAGTGAACGCAGTGATAAACAAACGACCGTGAAGATATATTTAGTAGGCAGTTTGTTTGAGCACAATGATGACTTCTGTGCCAGACTGAGCTAAGATGGTGGGGCATTGTACAGGTTAAGAATCGGGGTTGGGATCGACAAACTTAATATAAATGATTTTAAATATTAAGTGCAGCAAAAAGTATGGGTGTTTTGTGTGACTGTTGTTTATAAAACCCCTCGCGATACAAACTTGGAATCACTAGGTGAGGGAATCTTAAAAAAAAAGGAAACAAAAAATAGATTCCTATGAAAAACTCAGATTACGAAATACTAACTACCTAAGGTATGTAGGCCAGATGGAATGATCCAAACCGCCAAAAAAACACTGTCTATTTTCACAACCATATCCATTTTGCATCCATTTTTTGATCAGCCTATCGTTTTCGGAGTTTTTTTTTAAATAATCATGTATTGTCTCCGGACTAGGGAATAAAGAAAGTTATACAACGTGAGTCCCTCACTGGCTAAAACCACTGGAGTAGACACACACTTCCCCTGTACCTAAGAACAGTCGCGTATGCAATATTCAATTATCAGTTAGCCATATTCTTCAATATGTCTGAACATACAAGCCTTTAACAAAAAGTCGACACGACAAGGAACTATATAATTAACTAATACTTTTGTTTGTTTTACCTATTGTATTATGCCGCACGCCGCATGCGCACGAAGTCTCTTGACTTTCTCAGATCTTATCAGATGTAACAATGTGTTTCTACTTTAATTCATGTTTATCTGTTTATGTTTATCCAAATACGCTGAATGTGCCTTTCTTTTGACTAAATAAGGGTTGTCTGTTTGTCATAAACGAACTGAAATGACAAAGTTTTAGGCACTTTAAAAAAAAGCAACAAAGATCGTCTATGGCATAGTTACCATAAAGCTTAAAGCCATACTTAATATGCCTGTAAATCTCGTGTCAAGGTGTACCAAATTGAACTACTCCGAACCGGCTCGGCCGAATCTCATGATTTTTTTTCTGCTCGTTATGTCTGTGTATGTGTTTTTTATTCTGCGCTCAGGCAAAACAATATTTACCGGGTCAGCTAGTTTACTTACGAAATATCAAAAATACTGGCTGTCGTGAAAACAAACTAAATCAGTGCATATAATTTTCACATCTTAGAAATAAACCAGGACAAAACAGTTTGCTGATAATATATTTGTCGTTAAATTAGGTTCATAAAATAGTCGTAAACACAATCTATATTTGTTGTGAACTAGAAACAAGATTAAAATAACTATGGGGGAAAACAAACACGTACCAAAGAGGTCGTCTAAAACTGTGGGATTTATTCGTCATTGACTTTGTTCGAGGTTAAAAATGTCTTCCTGAAGGTTGTGTTGAGAAAAGACGCTATAAATTAGGTTTAAAGAGATCTTTTCCTAATAAGAACTTATAATAATTATATGTAAAAACATGTAAATAATAAAAAGTTAGGAATAACAGTCATTTGTGTATAACCTTTGTCAATACAGTGATGTTTTTTTACAATTGAACGCTACTACAGAATTTAAAGCTTCAATAAACAATGGCTGTCAATAGCACGATCCTGATGACTTGATCTCTGATTCAGAAACATGTGTAGAATCTTTGTAGAAATTATATTACTTTTCTTATTGACCTCAGCGGTGATAAACTAATTCAGCAATTAGAAATGCCGATTCGTTTTACATTCAATTAATAATATCAACTAGTTATTGGGCGTTTGCTAGAACACTCTTGATTGCTGGGCAGTATTTTTTGGTTAATATTAAAATACTATTATAACTTATGTTACGACACTAAAGGTGTCCAAAACGAGTTTATTAGTATAATTCAACACCCTGTATTAACTTCACCTTGTTTACCCTACAACCATATCTACATTATAAAGATTAATTACTATATTCTTTGTATTGCTTTTTTATCGAGGCAGTTAATAATGTGAAAGCTCCACGTCATTCAAGTATCAATACACCGTGATATTAAATATTAAGGAAACTTAAAGTCTATTTTTGATACAAGGCTTTTTATACAGCCATTTGTTATACATAGAGGATTAAATAAAACTGGTGAAATAGGCTAAAAATAGTATAATTGGACACCCTTCGAATGTATGACTATAGCAGCCGTTGTTCAAGCTGAATGCTCATTTAAAATAAATTTAAGAAATAATCCGTGAAATTTTAACTATTATCACAATTCATGATACAGTCTGGTGATAGACGGACAGACAGCTAAGCCCCAGTGACAGTTTCTGTGTTTATCCTTAGGTATGGAACCCTAAAATGTTTCCGTACTCAATCATTTTGGTCTTACAGAAATAACCTAAATCGTCGTTATCTGATTTCAGAATGCCCATAAATTCTCGAGAACTCATAATTAAATTCTCAAATCTGTATATAAAGGACTATCTATAACTAGTGCTGTATTTTATGATACACAGTTTCCCATGTGATGGTTCACAGCGGTTCTCAGACGTTGCGATGGGGCGGCCAGGCGGTCAGGTCAACCGTTTCTTGGCACACTTGCTAAATACGGATACGGAGATAGTATCCGTATGTTCGCAGAGTTAAAAACTTCATTACGGAATGGGAACTTGGCTCTTTTACGCGGTCTGGCTGAAGAGAATGTGATGAAACTGGAAGTAAAAACCCTTGTTTTCCTTTCTGTCAGGATACTTTACACGGTATTTTACACTTGCGTGTATACTTCAACTATTTTCGACATGTATTAATAGTAACTTTTGTGAGGATGGTTCATTTTTAAATGATAGAATGATTTACTCACGAGTATTTATCGGGATTGCCCCACTGGAGTCCTGTGAGTTCAACTGCAAGCCCATTATTAAGGACTCCCGTTGGGTCCAAAATTAGCCGGCAATCCCGACAAATATGCGTGAGTAAATCGTTGCATCATTTAATATTTGAGACATTTAAGATACTTTTTTTTTAATATATCAGATACATTTTAGATCCTACAGCTGGGCAAAGGCCCACCCCTTCCTCTTTCAGACCTCTCTATCTTTGACGATTGACGAAATATAATATTTTAGTATTTTTTTATAAGGAATGTTGTTTCTTGTAACCGCAGACCGCAACTTCGTACGATAACATTATATACTTAGTTCCTAAATACCTATGATACCGTTTTTGGTAAACCATACATTCGTTGGTATACATTTTTCCTCATTAATAATAGTATTGGGGGTATATTCACCTACTCTTAGATAAATAACAAACAGTAGATGACGTAGACACTTTATTATAAAATTTTGATCATCAATTGACTTCTAGTTTTTATAGGGTCAACTCGACTCGCCATGATTTGTCAGCGGTCAATGATACGAAATCAAGGCCAATACTTGTTTTTTTCTGTCATCAAATCTATTCTGCAGAGGAACGCAGTGTACCTACTCACTTGCTTTGCTGAAAAAAACTATCAAACGACAAATTTTGAACGTGCAATTTCTTGAACAAATTACTCAAGCCATTTTGTTGTCAGTGCCTCGTATTTGGCATGTTGTCCTTGTGTACATGTAATGAGTTCTTCAAGTCACATCTCAAAATAAATTTGGCGGATTCGTGTTAATTTGCAATAGCATGAAGTGCCATGAAGTACCCACGCATGCATTGGCACGTAATAGCCGGCACTGCGTAAGATGGACCGGTTTTTACTCGTAATTTAAAAGACAAAAAATACAACAGCTCAGTAATTAATTCAAGTTTCGTTAGTGAGAAAGGAGGGCTATGCCCTATTGTTGGATAATACACACTAGTATTTTTAATAAACCTTCAAAAGTATTCAACTAATATTAATTAGGTAAAGTATTGAAAATGAGGCCTATATAAAAACTTCCCAATGCCAAACCAATATGATGTACGTACTGAATCAGAGTACCCTCAATAAGTGACAACCACAAAAGCTGCAAGTCCTATCCTGTGAGAATTGTCTCAAGTTGATCAGAAATTGTTCTACCCTAGTGCTACTGGAAACTTCTCGACTTTATAACTACCGTCTTCATTGATTTCCTTATAAAATACTCTCATAATTGTTACGATGTATATTTTCTTGATATAACAATGTTGAATCAGACTTCGTGATGCATCTACACGCGACTGTTTCACAACACGCTGTTTGTTATTGCACCTTGGCAGAAAGCATTGAGTTCACTCATCTTGGCTACAGTTGTAAAAATAGAGCAGTTGCTACAGCTGAGCCGTTCACGCCCCCTCGTTGTATGAAAACAAGTTTTGTGTATGTTTCTGTAGTCATTATATCGTCTATAAAGATTTCTAGACGAAATAACGGGAAATTCTTGTTCTCATAATATATGTTTTTATTATTTTCTTCAAAGATTTTGTAATAGGATAATAACATGACGAGGAGACTTTAAATGTTTCTCACTATAACCTATGAACGGTTACATAATATAGCAAAAAATACTATCCGCACGGAATGAAATGATAAAAGCAATATTTAAACGAACATATGAGTAAATAAAGTTATTCGAAATGGCTGTCATGGAACCACAATCTCGATTTTTTGCGACAGTCTACTCACACACACACACTAAAAGCCTTAGATGTGTGTTAAAGATACTTTGTATTTGGTATGGTATAGTGACGTACTGCCAAATAATTCACTAGTTCTATACCTACCTAAGTACCTATGCTGTACACACGTGCAAATTGGCGTAAGACACTGGCAGTGATAGTGAAAATTAATTTGTATCATTAAAATTATCGCGACGACTCTGTCTCTAATCATGTTTTGAATCAATCATTGCTTTCGTATTTGATTTAAATAGGTACTAGACGCCACAATATTGTTGCTAAACTTGAAGATGTATTTTTAGGTTTTGGTATACATTCTTATGTACTGAGAAAAGATGGACTTTGACCATGTCAATAATTGAAAAAGCCTTACACAGTACTCGTATTGGGGAAGATGTCTTTGAAAACGGCAATTTAAATGCCGGAGTTAAATGCAAAATAATTGCAGTCTAACAGAATTTGGAGATACTCCAAACAATAGTGGGTGAAACCACTTGAATACAGTACTAAATATAACCGAAAATACTCTTCTATAATTTCTGAAAACTCCATACTGTAATATCTCAATCATGAGTTGACTTCTTGAATTATGATATGGACATTTGCTCATGCTTGTGCCAACCATAGACATCTTGTCTGATTGAACGAACCATTTGATGCCGTCGCGTGTCCGATATACGTGGTAACTGCTGTTTCGACTTTTATACAAATAACGACATATTTTTGAATCGATCAATGATTTGAATAAATACAACTTGGACATGGAAATACCTACTTATGTGTTATCTATGACGAGCGTTAGTATAGTAACTATCCAAGATTTTTAGTTCTGCTTTATGATTTTAGAGTGACTTGAATATTTGGGAATTCGACACGTGATTAACATTACATTGAAAACTTGCACAACCCTATTAAATGACTCGACCGATTTAAATACAAAACAAGCTAAAGAGCTCGGGAGCTATGAGGCCACAGGCAGACAATACATGTCAAACTTATAATACCCCTCGTTTGACGGGGGTTAAAAAAAAGGTTTGCCTAGCTCTACGCAATAAAACACAAATACAGTTCAAACATAGCCTTTCACAAACGTGAGCTTTTACGACGTGTTTACTTCTCTACATGACCAATTTACAATGACCTTCGCGTTGTTTTTCTAACAGGCTTCCTATCCCATTGATTTATCAACAATGGATTTTCCTTATAACCTTTAATTACACTACTTACTTGTTCTATATAGCCTACGTCTAGCCTACAATCAATAGGAAATATGTAATCATATATTAGCTTATGTTTCTCGACTACACTAAAAAAAACAATGCCTTTTTTCAGGTTTCTTTTTAGCCGAGTTTAAGCGTAGTGTGCTTATTTTAACCAGTAGCTGATAAGAAAACTGAGAGACAATATTTGAACATACTTATACCCAAAATACAAAAATAGAAACAATTAATACTGCATTAGAGTCACGCTATGTAATTACTTGTGATAAGAATTCCTTAATTATATAAACACGAGCACAACTTATACATAAATCAATGCATGGCGAAGCGTATACTAGATATGTCCTAGAGTAATTAAAAAACAAGCACGATGAACAACAGGGTGCGTATGCGCAGACACACCTTTTAATTTATATGTTTACAACGTTTGCACATCGTCAATATAAATAAACATTATAACATATTATTATAATTATAGATCATTTTAGACCCGCAGTAACTTCAAAATTACTTTACCGATTTCATTCATCCTTATGAAACGGAAAAGTAATTAATCGGGAACTACATACTTCAGCGAAATGTAACTGAAAAGCAAATCCGTGTCAGTTACCTATATGTATAAATGAATTATCAGAGTGTAGGCCTAGACTTTAGGCCAGTGCCTAGGGGCCCACTATGACCAGGGGCCCACTACCGAAGTATGCATCTAAAAGAAATAACTTGAACCAAGGGCCCCCCCTCGCCTCGGGGCCCCTGGGCCCCTAGATCCGGCCCTGGCTCCATTCCGGATAAACAAATAAGATAGTATTATAAAATTTGATACGAGGGTAGCTAAGACATGAGGCTTAATCTAGGCAGGTCTTAGCTTCTTTTGATGAGAAAATTGGTGGTAGGAAAATGGGATATGGAAATCCGATTGCATGTGGGAGTAGCAATTACTACTACGTCTGCAATTCTGATAAAGATGATTTGTCAACTGGGTTAATTGTCGGGGGTTTTTTTTATTATTATTAATTTGAACTTGTAAATTAGATAACTGAAATCCCTGGGGCGAAAACGCGCGCTTTAGCTATTCTAGTTTATAACTATATGTATATGCTGTCGTATCAATATAGAGCTAGCTGATAATACTAACAAATTGAGGAGGAAATGAGGTTAATTACAATCAAACGACAGTTTGGTACTGACTGAGACAAACTGTTCGTCTCTAATAGTTAAAATAATTAACTATTCGATAACATGGTAACTTACCAATTACCTCACGTTTTGTTTAATAAAATTAAAGTATCGGAGGTTTTTCATATGTTATTAAATTTGTTTTTATTGTCGTTTTAGGTTATTAGATACCCCGAAATAAAGAGAGTAGGTACCTATTTATTTTTAATTGTTGTTAATTCTATCTCTTCTTATTGAGTCCGTATATTACGTTTATTGATTAATAAATTAATGTTGCTGTAGTGTGGATATTGAGTTAAATAAACGTTTTAAAGGCGCTATAAGCCCTTTATTTGTTTCAAATATTTTTTAGGTAAACCTACTTTTTAGGTACTCATTTCATACAATATCATCTTTAATTCTTGGTAACAATTTTTAGTAAAAAGGTACTGTGCGACTCGCAACACTGAGGGTTCTGGAGAAATAGGCTAAAGGTAAACAAATCAGGTGATAGATGCAGTTTTGGTTAGGTACTTGTACCTACCCTCAAATTAATTGTAAAAAGAGTCTTTTTTCTAATGACGATGAATCAGCTTTATCTTACTGTGTTTGGTGCGCTAATTACTCTTAAAACAACGGAAAATCAAATCCGATGACGCGAACAAAGATGGGGATAGGCTATCTCCATTAGCTCTCTTACAAATAATAATGGGGTAGGTAGGCTTATAACATGGGAGTTCCATAGATTAATATAAAATGTAGCGGCATGCAAAATAGTGTTAGAAAGTGAAACACCATTATACGTGCTAATATGTGGAATATTCAAATCATTTTTCTAGTCTTCTAAAATTGAGGGTATTATGATATTCATATAAATATACCTAGCTAGACTAATGTTCTTGTACCTACTATTTAATAAATAAAATACTTGAATTCTAACTGCAAAATCAAAATCATGTCTTTATTTCAAATATTTAGTTTTCCAAACACTTTAAAACTGCCACATACTTAATAAGGTAGTGTTACAAAACAAGAAAGTCGCTAAATTAAAAGAGGTAGGTACATTTATAAAATACGTAAGGAATTCGCGAAGGTCGAACGTCCGTAAACTTCTTATTTAATTTAATTAAGTTGGAACTTACCAGACGGGAATATCACTGACACGAGAACGCAAAACACTAGGAATCCTGTCAACATTTTCCCAACTGTGTAATTTCGTTCACACTTGACAAATACTCAAAAAACAGAACCGTTTGCATTGTGCATTTGAAAGGAAATTATTAGCAACGAATACAATCACCAGTCACCACACACTGGTTATCACTCACATCACTAAAAAAGCTGTTGATTTTGAATAAACTAAAAAATAACAGTTATATAGCGATCAAAAATGTTAGTTTTAAACGTTCGGAACGTGAAATCGGAGCGGAGCGACCATTTTGGCGCGAAAACTCGACACGACCGCGCGGCTGGACGCGGCGAGGCGGACTTGATAGTTGATCAAGCAACTCGGCCGGTATCGGCGGCTGTGGCGCGAGGCTTGTTTGGGCGGTTCGCCATTACCTACGACTGACGCTGTTGCGACGCGGCAGTTTTGCGCTCCCCGCCGTCGTTCCACTACAACATCATATCCAATCTTGAATGACCTTAAAACCTTTGGATTTACATACACTCTGTAGTTCAGCGCTTATTGGTAAACTTTTCTGATCAACTTCATTCAACAAAGCGTAACTCTCTCTGACCAGCCTTCCGGGAGATTTGGTATTACAGCATTATACAACTAAAGTTGGCACCGTAAAAGGTCAATAGCACTGGTCAAACATTTATTTATTAAGATTAACCATCTCTCGGAGTTCGCAGACTGTCAGAATCTGAATCAATCGTATTCTTCCTCTCTGCCTTTATTATCTTGTCTCAAGTAATTTATAAAAATGATACTATATCAGGATCAGGATGATTCAATACAGATCCAGAAAATAAAAATATCATCCCAGAAATAAATAACTTCACGTACAAGTCATCTGAAAAAAAACTATTCTAGAAGTCTGATGCAGAATTTGATCTAGCGGCCAGGATCCTCTTGATGGAATGAGTAAATACCATATCTCGTATCGGAAAATCCTATAAGTACCAAAAACGATAATTATAAAAAAATATACCAAATATAACTTCTGGCGTAATCAAGGAATGAGGTAATAGGTATTGAATGCGCAGGTGAAAATAAAGAGTGAACTTCGTACTATTTCAAAGTAGGTAGGAATTATTAGTAACTAGCTGTTGCCCGCGACTTCGTCTGCGTGGTTAGAAGATATAAGTTATGACTTTTTCTTCGCTCCTATTGGTCGCAGCGTGATGATATATACCTAAAACCTCTCTCGATGAATGGTCTATTTAACACAAAAATATTTTTTCAATTTGAACCAGTAGTTCCTGAGATTAGCGCGTTCAAACAAACAAACAAACAAACTCTTCAGCTTTATATATTAGTATAAGTATATTAGTATATAGATGCCAACGATATCTTCGCTACGTTTCATCGATTTTTAATTTCTCGCGCGGAGATTTTAATATTACGATAACTCATTACCTATTCACTTTTTTGGTGTAGTATAAAAGGCAATTTTGTTCTATATTACATGTATAATATATCTAACTTATTTATTTGGATAAGGATTAATACTGTATTGTTAAAAATAGGTTCGTAAATAACCCATAATTTTACTGTATTAAGAAAACACATAAAAATGGTTATTGTGGGTTATCCTTGGAAGATAGACATAAACCACCGCGGACTTTTTTGTAGATTTATTAAAGAGGTACAAACCCGCCATACATAGTTTTGTTGTAACTCAAAAGGTTTTGGCAGCGTTCTCGAGGAAAGCTCTCGAATGGCTTAATTTTTTCCGACATGTTTAACTAATATCGTTGTAATATTGTCAGTTTACACAAAACCTAAACTTATTATACACTAAAACCTTCCTCAAGAATTGCTCTGTCTATTGTTGAAAACCGCATCAAAATCCGTTGCGTAGTTTTAAAGATTTAAGCGTTCATAGGGACATACAACATGATGACAGAAAAAGCGACTTTGTTTTATACTATGTAGCGATGGTCTAAAACTACACATTTACTCTCTCAAGCAAGTGAATGACCATAAGGATTCTCTGAACCCTATACAATAAAGGTGTAAGTCTTACTTAATTTCACCAATAATCTCCATAAGTTCCACAAGCTCCAGAAATGTGGTCGGTTCAAGGAATCTACGTTAGTAAAAAAAACTTAAAACTAATTATAGTGTAATTCCCTATTTTTGGCTTAAGTGTGCACTTGTACAATATATTCCATCATTAATTAACTTTGTCGCAAAGAATACTAGTTTCTGCCATTAATATTAAGTGCCTCTTCAAAAGTGATACGCAATCAGCAATCGATAGTTCTTATGGTCAGGTAACGTGTTGAAATTAGTTCCGTTGCTGGCCTGGAAAACCGCTACATCATGTTGTTAGCGGTTACAGGCTTACAGTTACAATACTTACAGTAAATAGCAGAAGATCGGTGCAAAAAACTCAATAAATACTGTTTATCGTAGTTTAGTCCTTTAAGCGGAAATTATCTAAAGATGTACTGGTTTTTGGGTTGCTTTTTGCCTTCTTTCCGTAAATTCTATAAAATATTTACCTTTTTTAGATGACAAATGAAAAGGTCTTTCAAGTCAAATCAACAATTTTTTTCGCAACGATATAACTAAACGCTGCTGTCAGATAAAAAGGGAAATGACATCATCCAAGATTGCCAACCTGTCACTTGGTAAAATCACAACTGTCATTCGCATTTAGTTGTCAAAGTGCCAAGATCCTTTGCGCGGGCGCCGGGAAAGTTATGAAAAACTCCTACTTTTTACAATTAAATTAAAATGTTATTTATAAAATGAAGTTATTTAGTATTTAATGTGAATCGAATAAAACTTGTTAAAAATGGGTCTCTCGCGTACGACGGTTCATGTTTTCGCAGGGTGTTGTTCCAGCGCTTTTCTCATGGAAATATTGATGGCCAGAAAACCTAGCAGTGCTAATTTAGTTACATTCTTACAATTCTTTTTTATAACGTTGTACGGGTTTATTGTTACAACAAAGTTCGGTTTGGTGAGTCATTTCATTACTAAAATTAGACTACAACTTATTTTTTGCATTTTGATTTAATTTGTTATTTTCCTTGTTTTTGCTCTGAGAAAATATTGAACAATAGTTGTAAGTTACCTTGTAGCTATGTTTAATTGTGTTTTACTCCCTTGTTTTCCACTTATGGATGACTTTTTGAGTGAAAAAAGAATTATATGTCATAATTTTAAAGGTTTTTGATTACTAAAGCATGTTAACACAAAATCTTATAAGAATCAAAAAGGCTGTATATTTATTAAAGCTCGCAGAGAGCCAAAGAAACAGGGAAACAATTACCAATTGGATTTCATTACATCTTCATTTCAGTCCTTTAGTAAATGATCCTAATTAGTACCTATATTAGTATAATATACCTATTTAGTATATCTGTTTCTCAGCTATATACACTTTCCGTACATTAGTATGCAGCCAAACAAAGCCTAATGCATTATTTATCTTTCAGATAGGTCCAAAGATACCATTAAAGCAGTATGTAATATTGGTTGCCCTCTTCTTTATCACGACTGTGGCTAATAACTATGTGTATGCATTGCATGTACCTACTACCCTGCATATGATAATACGGTAATTACCATTTCTTTATCTCTCGTCGGCATGGAGGTATTAGCCTCTGCCTGTGGTTGTTCCCTGCAACTTTGAACCGTGGTAAAGTTTGATATAACATTTAAATTGTATGATACATCTCGATTTTTAAGATGAATATTTTAATCCAATGTCCATGTAATAATATTTTTGCAAAACAGAGTTTAAGTTTGACATTTGAAATTGCCCATCTGCTGCATAGCCCAAATGAAGGTTGAGATAATATTTATTTGTATTGATAATATTCTCATCACAACTGTCTGTTATTGCTACACAATCTTGTTTGTATCATATCTCTTTAAAAAAATTGTGTGATAAGTAATCATCACTAATGCACTTTTTTTGATTGATCAAGATTATATCAAACTGTGTTACATAATAAATCAAAGATACCTAAATAAAATCTACTAGCTCTTGCGGAATACTATGCCTATTGACTTTATATATAACATTTTCCAGATCAGCATCATCGCCAGCCAGTATGTTAGTATACTGCTGTGTAAAGAAACAGTATCCAAAATTAAACAATGCTGTCGGCTCCATACTCATAAGTATTGGTGTGGCTTTAGCCATGTATGGAGGTGCCCCAACGGACGAGGGAAATAAGGGAACCTTTTTATATTGGAGCATAGGCGTTACAATATTGTTGGCAACTTTGATAACTGGTGCTTTTACTGGTATACAACAGGAAAGATTGTATTCAAAATATGGGAAACATCCTAATGAAGTAAGTACCCTATTAGTAAATTGAAGCCATAGTAATTATGTTTAATTAATCTAGATTAATGAAATTACTGCCTCATTTGTTTTTAGTATTATTTTTAATAGTCGGTAATTAGGTGATAAGACAAAGATAGTCTCTACTCTGAGATATTTTTTATTGCTTTCCTGATCTTAATTGTGGATTTTTATAGCTTTTATTTTTGATATGTTAAGGTTATCAAAATATAGAAGTAATCAGCATAATTATGCCACACAAAAACATTTTTATATTGTGTTCCAAATAACTATGTATTTATTTAGATTTTATTTATTTAACTGGCTATATTAACATGTCTGTATTCTTTACCTTGTACTTAATAGTGTCTGATAAGCCATTTGAAAAAATAAAATTGTAACCATTTTAATGGTATACAGTTTTAATTCTACATTTACAATAATAAGTGAACCAGATAAGCTTGTTAATTTTACTATAGTACTAGTAGACCAATTGACCTAAACCTAAGCTGTTTTTTGCCTACAATAATTATTTTACACTACCAAAAATGTTTAATGTCTAACTTACAGATGCTGTTCTACACCCATGCAATACCGATGCCAGTATTCCTTGGAATATATCCTCAGTTAAAGGATACTTCAGCTGATCTTACTGCAGACACTTGGTTCTTAATAGCCTTGAACATACTTACACAATTCTATTGCACACATTCAGTGCATAACCTGGCTACCAAAGAAACCTCAGTTACCGTAACATTTATACTAACTATTAGAAAGTTTTTATCATTATTGTTATCTTCTATAATGTTTAAGAATAACTTGACTGTATATCATGTGATAGGCACGGTACTTGTAGCCATTGGTACTTATGTCTACTTTGACTTTTTCACTAGTAGACGACAAGGACCAGTGAGTATGAAAGACAAGTGATGTGAGTATTTATTATTGACTTGACATTCCCTTTAGACTGAGTAACTATTTTATATTGTTATTCATTGTTGAGAATTTATAGATCTTACTAGCTTTTATTTTTACTTAGAAAAAATATTTATGTATCCTTTTACAGTAGTTGCATTTATACACTTTATTGTACTTTGTACTTAGGTACCTAAGATTGTGGTATTGGTTAAATTTATAGTAACTTATTCATAATAGAGTTTAGATCTTTTAGCTTAGCTTTGTTATTAACTATTTGGTAGAAAAATATACATTTTATAAATGTTTTCGACTTATAGCTACGAATTTATGAGTATTTTAAGAGATTTTGAATTTTTTTTTATTTTATGTGGAAGGTTTATTATTCATAATAATAAAAAAATACTTTATTTACCCACATTTATTTAAGTCATCTTACAAAATATCTTGCATGTAAACTATTTAATGATTCAATAACGTGAAACTTACATAATTTGTAAGGTATCTACAGAAATAAAAATATACAACTTTACAGCAAACTAAAGTAACTACTTTACTATTAACATTGAAGCTGCATGTATCAATTTATATGAAGAGTATACTTTTAACCTAGGATTCATGCACACAATTGCTCAATTCACTTCACATCACTTATAATACAGAATATTTGTCCAATCTTTTCATCTTCAACTGTAACAGTCGAAGCTTTATAATCTGGAAAGTAGAAAGAACAATAATTAGCTTTTGTGATAAAATGTAGTATTCTAGACGAATGTAAGATGGGGAAACATTTAAAGTTTAAGATATTTTATGAGTAGTACGTACCTACCTGCTCTTGCTGTCAGAGCGTGAGCGACGGTCGCGCGATCGTGAACGGCGAACAGATGGCGATCGACGGCGCACGGAGGGCGAGCGGCGCGGGGATCCCGAGCGTCCGCGAGAGTACGACCTCCTCCTCGGGCTGCGACTGCGGGATCTGTCAACACAACTATGTTATTACCAGAACAAGCTCGCTACACACGTGCACAGTGCAACATCTACACCTCTCAGGGATCATTTTAATTAAACAGCGCTTGAACTCCCAAAAGTCTTGACATTTTCACCGCTTTGTTGAATTAACATTAAAACATGTGTTTATCATGTTATTTAGTCATTTACAATATCAGGGGCTCATTAAATATTTACAGACTACATTACTCAAATCCCTAATACCTACACCTCAAACGCCAACACGACTGGTCTAAATTCTAAGTAAAGGCAAGGTAGGTTCTAAGTATAGGATTTAAAAAGTACCGAGACATGGTGAGCCTGCGAAGAAAGACGACCGTTGTGGGGCTGCTGTGAGGCCGAAGGGATATTACTGAGGCGGAGGCGAGTTTCAATTGTATCTTCCGTCGAACGGTGGCATTAATCGGAAGTTTCAAGAAAAATTGCGGAACACGGGGAAGTCGTCGCCTTTAGGTTGTATTTCTAGCTCGGTGCCACGGTGACGACGAGTGTGTGCAGTCGGTGAAGCATTAGGAGTTGCAATGACTTTCAGGATGTTTGTTGGTTCCTATACTGTGTGGCACTCTAGAATGCATTTTATTCAGGTCCAGGTTTGATTAACGGTTGGGGGCTAGGTGATGGCGGTCAGGAGGTAAGTTATGGGGACGCAGATGTTGACTTCGGCTGCGCGCAGAAGTTTGGAGAGCCGATCGCAGAAGTTGTTTGATGTCATATTGGTTAACGAGCCGTAGTTGTGGTGAAGACATGTGGTGAGGTCGTTGGTGTGTTGGTGGTTGGTTGATAAAATGGACCTGCAAACGTTCCAACACCCACCACTTTTAATATCTCCAAATCAACTTATCTACTCTCTTTAGCAGATTTATTTATTAATATCTTAAATATTTATGATAATAGTGTCAAAAGCAAATTAGTATAATGTCTGTTTGCTAATAATTAAAGCAGACACATCTAACTAAATATAGATAAGTAGTTGATAATGAATAATAATGATAATTACTACTTACTACATTACGATTCAAGAATGTGTTTGTATAACCCATACAAAGTATTATTTATAGATACTTAAGTTCTTAAAGACATTACAATTGTACATTATCAACCATTATCTATTATGTTTAATATTGACATTACGAATGGGTAGAATATTATTACTACATACCTGGAGTACCGGCGATCTCTCCTGGTGCGACCATTTGACATTTCTACACGAATGCGGGTACCACAGCAGCGGCTAAACGAAGAAAAACGCCTCGATAAGTATCAGATAAGATTATAGGAGATTACCTGTTATGCATTAATTAGTCAAAAATGTTCCCCATTCCGAGACAAGTGAACATCTTAAGAAAATCACATATCAGTCTCAGTATGGAGGTATTATGCTCTTGCACACTTATGACTCAAGCGTTTCACATCGAAAATGAAACGGATCTAAGGAGCGTGCGATACTAATACAGTTTTAATTTACATGATTTGAACTCGAAACCAATCGATCTGCAGTTGATAACTTACAGACTAGGCTATTTAAGCCCTAACGATACGACGCAAATTTTGCATTGGCATTCTATAATGAACACGAGATACTTTAATCGCTTTTATAGGCCATTTACTTTAAGTTTTACACTATTACTTACCAAGCATAGTTTTGTTAGGTTTAGTTGCATGGTAGATATAGTTACTTATTACCAAATGGGTCAACTGAAGCCAAAATGGCGGACTAACTGCAACTACTAGATTATTACGGCGCTTACAGACTTAACTAGACCTAAATAAACATATCCAGTATTAAATTACTTACGTGCCATCCAACCCTCGCACAGAATCTTCGGCGTCACGTGGATCTTCAAATTCTACAAACGCAAATCCTGGCGGGTTTCTAGCCACCCACACATTTCTTATGTTGCCGTATTTTGAAAACACTTTCTCGATTTCATATTTTGATGCATTTGTTCCAAGATTTCCCACATACACTTTGCACGAAAGATCCCATTCTCGGTAGCGAGACATCTGGAAAGTAAAGCAACGTGTAACATTTTTTCGACGCCATTTTGACCCTGACTCTTTTCTATTACGGTTAAGGATTAAAATATGTCAACTTACTGTTATATCAACACTTAAATGGTCAAATTAAAAGATGAAGTACTTTTAGTAGTACTTAGACAAAACGAAACTTGAACACTTTTCCACCTCCGGCCTCTAAAATCAACGGAGGACGTCGCGACCGGAATGAAGAAATTAAAATTTCAAAAGCGCGAGTGCAGCGCAGACTAGGTATTGATTGAATGAATGAGTTGAACTTTGTCTGTTGTCTCTTGTCACTGTTGCACTATGGTATTGAATGAAGGCGGTAGTAAAGACTACAAGAATGAAGAATTTGAATTATCTATGGTCTTCGATGCCGACACTTCCGATTGTCTACACCCCTCTTACTTTTTGTTATTTATTTGTCAAACAGCTGATTGTTTCATTGTAACGCGATGAATTTCTCGAATTCGCTTGAATAAAAATCGAAGTAGTTATTGAAGATGGACGTGGTAGGACTGTTGAACAATATAAACGATAATTCGAACATGTTTGCTGTGAAAACATGGACGTCCGAGTGGTCAAACAATTTTCAAGACAACCAAGTAAGTATTGATTTTTCGGAAATATAAAATAAGGAAAATCTTATATACTGTGAAAAGTTTGCAAAATTTGAGATAGTGAAGATAAGGTGTTGGTTTTACGCAGCAGGAAGTGTTTTTGTTAGGTTACAATGGTAATGAATTGTAATAATAGAAATCGGTATCCTTGAATTCAATGTTATCGTTTTAGATATAAGAATAGATTTGGAAATAGTCAGTTTATCAATTAACGAAAAATTATTATCTTGTTACTGCTTGTTTTAATATAATCTACAAATTTTGCCGAAAGATGACCTTCCCTTTTATCATGCAAAATTAATTCATGAGGTATATTCATGAATTAATTTACTGAATAGGTAATGTATAATTCTGATTGTTTTTCTCAACTCTAGTACGGACCTTTATTTATTAGTATTTAATAATTAATCTCATTATTCATTTATAATATTTATTTCTATGAATATTAAATATTTTCTTTTTATATAATTTTTCTAAATAATATAATTAAACATTAGTCAACAACTGTTTTATTTTATCAAATCATGATAAATTTCTCATCATGATTTGATGAAATTATTTAATTAAAACTATGAACAGGTAATAGAAATCAAATTAAAGTCTTTAAAGAAATGTTTGAATGTCTTAGTAGGCCAAAGACCTAACTTTCATTCTTCTTCTCTATATGTGATTTATTGTTAGTTTCTAGAACCATCGAGACCTTGTTGTCTAAATTTGTGTTTTTCAAAAGCAGTTGCGAAGCTGGCCGGCTAGCATAAAAACTTAACAGTTTGGTTTAAATTTATTTTATATTGTATTTAAATTTATGGCATTAAAAATTCAATTTCTTTTATAATATTATTTGTTTCATTATTTTTATTCTACAATGCCATGTCCACTTTTTAGTCCAGGCTTATTCAAGTACTTTTTAAAGTGCTTTAGCAACATTCAATGTCAATATCACTCTATTTGGTACAATTTGCACACATACCACCACTTTCTAAGTGGTCTAGCTGTGTAGACAAAAATACACTTTCAAGTTTAAATAAAATAAGAATTATTACAGGGACTGTATCAAATAAACAATTATTGTTTAGTTGTAATAAGCTACTTACAATTTATTATTGTGAACAAATTTTTCATACAAGATTGGCTATCAGTGTGATTTCAGCCACATAATGTACTATATTTTACACTAAAACTATGGGAGGACTGCTTGCTAGGATGAAAAACTATAAATCATTATTTATTGCTATTAATTTCTTTGTATATTTTTTAAAACACCTTTACCTAACCTTTATTTAACCACAACATTTTGTGGATAAGTAAGTAGTAAATATGCATCTTATGCCACAGCATTAATAGACTAAAATTGAAAAGTAAATGTTAAGCGGAAAAGACAATCCTTGTAATAATAGATATGCAATTAGACAGGATGACACAGTACACATGCACTCACTGTGCATAGTCCAATTATGAATAATAATTGGTTTTGTCATGGCTTGCATATTAACATGGATGGCTTAATAAATATAATTGTGTTAAAAAGGTCAGCAGTATTAATTGTTGTTTACCAATTTCCGATGGAGGTAGATAAAGCTAATTTCTGGTAATGCTAAGATTAGTGTTGCTATGTCGATGTTACATTTTTGTGAGTTTGTAAGCTATTAAAAACTTAAGAAACGATGACAGTCTAGTAGTGACGCTGCAGCCCTGCCAAACTAAAGATCGCGAGTTTGATCCTAAGGCAAGAACTGCTTTAGAAATAAACATCAAAGATTCCGTGTTTCGCCTAATACCTCGTCAGTCGTGTAGAATTGCCTACCCTATCGGGCTGTGAGAGTAAGGGAAGACAGAGTGCACTAATGTGAAACTATAAAATGTTTTGGACAGCTGGCTGGTGTCTTGCGATACTAGCTGCTGTGGCCGAAATCGGCCAGGACGCGTTATCGCATTTATGATACAAATGCGAAATGATGTGATTGTGTTTGTCTGCCTTTAACACACCCCTTTTATATTAAAAGGGGGAACCGATTTCGATGAAACTTACTATGGCGGTAGCTCTGACACCTTGGAGTAAAACACAGGCTACTTTTTAAGCATTTTCGTGTGTCGGGGGCGTATACTCATTTGAAACGCAGTTAACAAGAAAAACAAAGTCACAAGATAAAATTATCGACGGTAATCTGCTTGCAAAAATTATAGTCAACTATAAAGACAATTGTTAGTAATAGTTATGGTACATGCAAGACCATTACTGTGAAGTTAGATACACTATTCAGCTTCAATTGCTTACTTGTTGAAATAGATTATCCTACATTTGCTACGATAGAAGATAAGCCATTATTTTGTTCTAAGAACCACGAAACACTATTTATTATCTAGTTATCCATCATTTGAGTAGTCATTTTCTTAAGATCATGTACCTATTTAAAGAGCTGAAGGCGCTTTCTGATATGTTAGTGTTAATATTAAAAACTAGCTGTTGCCCGCGACTTGGATTTATACCTGGCACCTGCCCTGTTTTTTTCCACATTTTCCATTGTATCTTCGCTCCTATTAGTCGCAGCGTGATGGTATATAGCCTAAAACCTTCCCCGATGAATGGTTTATTTATTCAGTTCAGAAAGAATTTGAACCAGTAGTCCCTGAGATTAGCGCGTTCAAACAAACAAACTCTTCAGCTTTATATATTAGTATAGATATAGATGAGATTTTCTTGTCAAAACCCCAGGCCTTTTATTAGGAGAACTACATAACAGAGTCCACTTACTTGGGCGGTATTTTCTGGCCTAATATTAGCAAAATCGTTTTTTTGTCTGACTGGAAACAAATAACGATACCTCTTCAAAACATACATAATGTTGTTAAGCATTCCATCGAAATACCAAAGTACCACGTGTTGGTAACATAAATTGCATTATATGGGTTTATGATGATGTGCTCCGTCATTTGACATTTTAGATGAGAACCTTACGTTCACTGGGACACGGTTGCTTGCTTCGTTTTCCTTCATATACATACATATACCAAGAAGTTTGTATGTCGTGTTGCTCAAGCCACTAATTTTGTTACCGAGCTTTGGTAACCAAAACAAAATAACATTTTGAAACCTTGGCATTAAAAAGTTTGCATTGAAGTGGAAAAATATATTTTAGGAAAACTTTAAATAATATTAAATATTTGAAAATCCCCTGACGGCAAAAACTTTAACGATTTTATCAAACATGTCTAAGAACACACGCACATAATTCACCTTTAATAAAAACCAAACAAAATTGAAATAGCTCAATCCGTTCGAGAGTTATGATGCCACAGACTTGTGGACAGACAGCTAAATTGTTCTAAAACATACATAATTTGTTATGACAAAGGGTTTAAACTTAGTTGATTTCAATTTACAAACAAATGACCCTTGCCCCGTGGCACACGATAGAAAATGATAGTGAAACGTCATTATTGTGTATTTGTATAAAAGACACACACACACACACAAATACGAATAAGAAAAACTATGCTAAATACCGATAGTATAATAGATAAATCTGTTTTCTGAGTATGACGAATGGTTTAATTTATGCCGTTGTCATTGTGCTTAGGTACTTACTGCGTGCGATCTCTCTCTAGACAATTACGATTATTAGATTGTCTATTAGGTTTCCTAGATTGGGTTACAATAAAAGGATGAATTTAACTTAAGTTATCTTTTTATGAAATTAGGTGTTTCGGAGCTGTTCAACCCAGCGTAGGAAAACCTAGAACGGTTTTTACTTCGGAAAAATTACACCATATTTTTTTCCGTAATTCCATTGTGTTTTTCTTATCTGACTGTAAGCTAGTTAATTAAATAAAATATAGTAAGTGAATAGGTTGATTGTTTATAAGGTTTTTAACTCTTTACCTTGAACTTCAAAAAACCGGTCCGGCAACCTTTAATCTACGCCCTGAGCCCTACGCTACGTTGTTTACAAATATGAACCCTTTATGTATGGAGCTAAGTTCTACTTTCCTGATTTTATCATTTTGCAAAATTCTAAACATAGTTTAATGGTTATGAACGAATTCTCTTGTTAGTAAGGCTATTTACCACCCATTCATTTTCTTTATTCGACCAACCTTGAAAGAAGTGATAAAATATATTTACATAACTTTACAAACTAGATGTAAATATTTGCTTGTGTTTTTGCTATACAAATTCGCTATGATTTGTATTCATTGCGCGCAGTTTAAACTAAACGCTCGATGTATTAGCAACACGCACATAATTTGCGAAGAAGGAAATAAAACAAAATATGTTATACGCATCGTAGACATTCAGTTGTGTGAGGTCTCGTCGCGCGGTTGTTACTTAGTAACAGGGGTAACAAACATTCCCTTTGTCCGTACTTGTGAATCACGTTCGCACATCGTTGTATCTTTGTGAATATCATCCTTTAACCACGCCAGTAATCAGTGAAACAAATTAGACACAAGATTACTCTAATTATGAACTGACGTAAAATATTATCACCTTTCTTTGTTGTCTATTTATCATGTCCGTATACATATTGTAGTTTGCAAATCGAACCAGGCGCTCGCTCGAATTGTAAACAAAAGAATCGACTAACATCGTGGTTTCACATTTAAAAACATGTGGTCACGACACATTGCGTAGATAATGATACCGGAAATTTATTCAGTTTTTGACATCGACGTTGCTATCAGAGTATCAGCTGTTGCGAACGATACACAAACGGCGAATAAAGACGAATGTCGCAACGTTGTAGTGGCGGGCTCGCAGTGGAGTTGCGACAGAAATGAAAAGTCGCGCGCAAGGACCAAACTTGTTTACTAACTCGCGATTAGTGTAGTGCATCAATTTTAAAACGCTGCGGATATTTAACGCTAAATTATGTTAAATAAAAAATACGAGCAAAAAAGTGTAAACATTATTGCAATTACAAAAAGTGATGAGAAGTGAATATGGTGTTTTTTGTGGCGTGCGTTTGTGTTATTCTTACAGCTCAGCTCGGAGATAAACAGTACCGTGTAAGTCTAGACTTTAACTTCACGGTTTCATTAACAAAGGTTTCGCGGTAATCGTAAAACAGTGATTCACGGAGCGAAGAACCAAACACGGTGTCGAGTGATAGTATAGCAATGCAATTCTTCATACTATGTAGGAAGGAATTGAATTCAGCGTTTTGTGATTTATGTACTATGTTTTATTAGGAAAATAGCTAGGTAATTCCGAACAAGATTTATTTTTTCTAAACAAATGGCTATCATTCTGACTAGACAAAATTATGGCAGTTTAAGCAGAAGTTATTGTCACCGCGTTTTTATGCCAACCGACAAAAAGTGCGAAAACAATTTATTGTTTGAACGCAAAAAAAACTTTTGTTGCACTTATTGTTTTCCTTACCTAGCATAACGTGTTTTCGGCTAAACCGTTAATTGAGGCCAACTATTTTCCTGTAAATGTATTTAGGACGGGATAACCCCACCACAAAGATAGAATTAAGAGTACAACCAGTTGAAAATGAGCATTAATTTAATAACTTGACGAATAATAAGCAAATATTAGATAGAGAGTACTATTTGAGAGGAAACAACGAATAAAAAACGGAATTCGTATAAAATTTCTGCTAATCTAAAAACGTAAATAGCGTGAAGATCATAAATGATCTCGGGATGTTAATTTCCGATTATTTCTTGTCATTTCAATGTCGACTGCTTGAGCGCAAATATTAACTCTACTACAAGGTTGGTCCTACATTTTGCCACGTTTTATCGCGGTCTCATACATTATGGTTGTTACTTTAGAGGACAAGACTTGATGGAATGTACTAGAACTTCATGGAAACTAGAACTACATACGTCAATAGGAAGTGGTAATGGTCAGAGAAAATCGCTATTTATCAGTTTGTAAAAAAAATGCTTTGCGTAATGGTATAACATCGACTCGTGCGTAAACATCCTATGCAGAACGATTTACGAGTTCGATCTTACACACGAATCGTCGTACGTGATCGTCTCGTTGCAGTCCACTTCTGTCGACATCAATCTTTGAAAGTCTCGGAAAACACAAGAAACATGAGACATGAGAAAAAAAGCCAAATATTTTCCCCCCTTATGGCAAATGACCGCATGTGGGCGCTTTAGATACTGTACTGGCTGGTAAAATTAAAAAAAAGAAAGAGTCATTTCATTGTTAGTACCAAAAAAGTATTCTCTAAAGCCAGTTCAATGGACTTTTGAACTTTTGTTAGGTAGCGAAAATCACGCCATTGATAGTAGGCTCTACGAATACTCTAATTATGATAAGGTAAACCACCCACTGGTCTGAAACGTGAAGAGATTATTTTTATCTGTAAACGGTCTAGTGTATATCAAAATATTGTATCTCATGTTCACTGTTCAGCTTAGCAACTGAGATAACTTAATTATTCACTTATTAAGTAATATCTTATCATCATGTGCTTTGTATTATCCACTTGTGGGCTTAATTTGTTTATACGATTCTCCTCTGCCTCCAGACTGAAACATCATCCTATCCTAGCTATATTTTGCATGCCATCTGGTAACCCCATCCTTACTGGATGTAGATTACGCCACCCAAGTTTCAACAGCCGTTCAGTCAATATACTGCTCCGCCAACCGTCATCACGTCTGGCTAAGCCCTTATAAGTGCAATTTAAATAGCTATGTTTAAAGAATATTTAAGGTAGAACCACGCTGGTCGAAGGAATTAACCTCGTTGACTAACAAGGCTACAAATAACATAAGTGACATTGCACAGAAAAGGTTTAGTCATGTAGAGACATATCGTAAAGTTACAAAGGCAGAATTATGTTTGTTTTGGAAAGATAGACTTAAGATATCACGCGACTTTTGTTTAAGAGAAAATTTTTGCAAAATCATTTTTGAGGATAATTACTGATTCTTCTTCGTTTCCTATGACAAAAAGGGGTAATCTCCAAAGGAATTGTTGATGCACCGACTTTCCCAAGAAGGAGGAAATCAATGAGGATATTCACTCATTCAGGAAAACATATACATATATATGTTTTCCATATCCCTTTCTACTTTCCTTGGAATATTATATGCAAAAGCAGTTGTTCAATCCGTTTGCTATGTCCAGAATTGAACGTGCTTAAATAGGCAAACATTTGAATACAATTTCAAGTTGGCAAATTCTTTTGTATCGAGTAAGTCCAATAATGAAGGACCCCTTATCCCCGACCATTACTTGCAAGCCAAACCGAACCTCGGGCCCCTTTTGAGTGACCTCTTTTTGGTATAGGCGACGTGGCCTACCTCGAAAGATTATCTTAAGGTCGCAAACATTAATTTATTCTGAACTTAACAAACGCATTTAAGATAAATTCGCAAAACAGTTTGTTGTTATCATTTCTTTATTATTTCAATGTTTAAATTGATTATTATAAGATTATGGACGTCATTAGTGTTTACTATCTAAGGTCAATTTGAGATGCCAGTGATGTAAAGAAGTTACATTGTGTTACCAAAATAAGCATTAATGGTGATGAAGGTTGTGCTTGTTTACTTGTTATTGTGCGTGGGCAGTATGTGACATAGAAACACGTACGCTCAAGTTTAGTCACGTAGTTTTAATACTATCTTAATTGCTTGTCTTGATAGAGCAAAACTTATCAAACGGTAAATGAATGTGTAAATCTTTACTATTATGAAGATGTAAAGATTACGAGTTGGTGACGTTGGATAGGGTAATCTCTACTGAACTTATTCGAAAGAGTTTTTAACCTGGATTAACGCAGGATAGTTTTTGTTTCCGAACGGGATCATCTTCGAATTGTAGTGGGCGTAGCTGCTTGCATTGCTAGCAGGCTATACATTAACCCGAAAATAAAACCCTGTGAAGTGGGTTTACACTGCTTTGTTAAGTAAAATGCTTTTGGTAAGATTGATTGATGAGTAACTTGAAGCAGTATTTGAAATTTAAGGAATCGTTACAATACTTCTCCGAGAATTGTTTTACTGCATGGCAGTCACCTCGGAGCAATCCAGTCTTCGAAGATCGTTCGTTTGAATTTAGCAAATTATATATTATTTTCTATTCTCGTTAATAGGGATGATGACTGGGTATGAAAAGAAAAAATCTCATTAGTCCCTCAGTTAGATAATTGAAAAGTATGAGACACGTATTTTTTCCTTTTTCAGAAAAACTAGATTTGACAAAGATCAACTGCTTTAAAGTTTAGGAGAGGGGGCTTGTGACGTAACGATATCGCGATATGGCAAAATTTATACTATGTTTCATTCACTGTAATTTGGTCAATTTATGTTTGCGGGACAAATAAAAAAAATACGTATCCATTATTATGAAAAAAAACTACAAGATGGACACTGCAATAAAAATTTTTCATCACCCCTATTCTATATTTGAGTACCCTAGATAATCCAGGTGTCGTAGTATATCTATTAATTTTGTGTATATAAAAGAATTCCATAACGATTTGCTTTCACCCAGATTTCGGCTATTGAACGCAATTATAAACGTTTGTTTTAACAAATGTGCAAATATTATGTACGACATATAATTGTTGTTTTTGTTCACAGTTGCTGTGGTCGATTTGCGGTTGTCTTCTCGTATCCTTGGTGGTTGTATTTTTCTACTATTATAGAAGATGGCGGTCGAAAGGTAATCCGTCCGTTTTTTGACATAATATAGAGCAATATTTTTATTAATGTAATACTTCGGCTTTAGATACGACAGAATATATTTTACAACTGCGGGGTATTTTAAAGTCCCTTTAGCTCAACAGGCATACGTCAACCAATGTCTAAAAATCATATGATAACTCGGCTGCTGATCTGAAAAGATGTATCCTAGGCAGAAATTACCAAACCCTTTTCAGAATTAGCCGGCGTGACCGGTGGTGCAGGAGCTACAGGGGACCCAGTGAAAAGGTTCCGCAAACGAGACAAGATGCTCTTCTATGGACGCAGGATGTTGCGGAAGGTCAAGTCGATCTCCAACTCTGGCCAGGGTAGAAAGCGCAGGGCCGTCATGAGGTTCGCCAGAAAACTGCTGCAGCTCAAGAAGGAGTCCGCTCCGGAACAATTGAAGGTAAGGAATGTGTTTCATAAACTATTCTACACGTATATTAGATACCCAACATCACAACACTTAATAACAAGCTCAACACTTAATCTATTTTACGTTTTTTTTTTACTTTACAAGCCTATTCTAGTCTTGGCTTTAATTGAACTTACGATATGACAGTAATACAGCCTGTATTTTTTTTACGACGCTGGCATTAAGGAATGTCATCCTTTTGTCGCGGGGTTTCAAAAACATTCACAAAGAAACCCAGATACGACACGTCGCGCTTTGTGGGTTGTGGTGTGACCTTAACCGTACATCCGTGCGGTTTAAGATCATACATTTTAAATCTCCTTTTTTTTATTGTAACTACGCTTATTGCAGCAACAAACGTAGGTACAGGGTGTGACTGGCTCACGAGCGGCGATTAAGCCATAACTCACCATATATTTTTTTATCATTATTTCAGGTACTAGAGCCTCCAGCAGAATACCTAGAGGAAGACCTAACGAGCGACGACCGCGTCCCGCCAGACGCGCTCTACATGCTGCACAGCATCAGAGTGTTCGGCCACTTCGAGAAGCCAGTGTTCCTCATGCTGTGCAAGCACACTGAGATCCTCAACCTGCCAGCTGGAGCTTTCCTTTTTAAAGTTGGTGAGTTGCAGATCTGAACATTCTTCTTATTATCTTATGTACTCTTTTTGATCAAAAAGGTATGATAGGATGTTTGATACGTAGTGAATACTAAATTAGCAGTGAGCCCAGTTAAACTGTGAAGAGTACCCTCAATAGACCACAGAAGACCATTTATGGCAGGCTTAAACGTAGATAGGCCGATGAGCTCAAGTTTTGATTAATGGGTTGGTCTAAATTAAAAGTTAATTTAGACCAGACCATTCAATAAAAATAATTAGAATCAACTACTGTAGAAAGCTACGAAGAAGGTCTTTGTCGGTCGTTGTTTGGGACGACCTGGGTCTAAAACGATGATAATTCTACTTATTTTTGCAAATAGCATTCTGCGAAGAATATCCAACATTACTTAAATCAAATCCAAAGAGGGTCCATATTCCCTTTTAACTTTTCCTACCATCTCTGCACCATACCGAATGCAATGAAAACCTATTTCATAGTATTTAAAACCTTTTCTATTACCACAGGCGATACAGATGAGAACGTATACGTGGTACAGAACGGGCGCGTGAACGTGTACATAACTAACCAGGACGGCAGCAGCTTGTCCCTGAAGGTGGTCCGCGCTGGGGAGAGCGTCACCTCGCTACTTAGTTTTACTGATGTGCTAACTGTGAGTAGATCAGGTTGATGGTGACTGATTTTGTAATATAATGTTGCTGAATTATAGTGTGTTTGTTTGAATGAGATTTTAAAGAGGCGAAGACATGTTAGGTAAACCTAATTCACATCTTTTTTCAAGTAAAAATTTAGAAAAATTTATATCAATTTGTGTCTGGTGCTACGAGGTCTAAACATTAATTTAAAATAAAAAAAGCATAAATAAAATGTTCCGTGTCGCGGTGATTGTAGTTAAACTCCTTGGAAACGGCTTGAACGATTATAGTAATATTTTTAAGAAATGCATGTTTACAAAACCCGGCACTTGAATGAAGTCTGCCTATACGAACGTTTATGAATGGAAATTCGTCATAAATTTCTATTTCAGGGTCATTCACAACCATATAAAACCGTGAACGCGAAGGCTTTAGAAGACTCCCAAGTCATTAAGCTGCCTATGAGGGCCTTCCAAGAGGTGTTCAAGGAGTACCCAGATATATTCGTCAGAGTTATACAGGTGAATTTCTTATAAAACCTTATTTTGTACCTTTTTATGAATTTTAAATATGAACCTTATGTCTATATGTTTAAGGTCTGCTTTATTTAAACATATTGCTCAAAAACAATCTCGAGATATATATTTATCTTCGTTGGAATGTATGCCTTAAGATTATCCACCGGTCCTTAAACGTTGGTCATTTCGTGTTGTTGTAAGAAGTACTTTATGTTTATGGTCCTAAGATCCATTTTTGTTTTTTTTCAGATTATCATGGTACGCCTACAAAGAGTGACGTTCACAGCTTTGCATCAGTATCTAGGATTGAGTGCTGAGTTAGTTAACCCGGTAAGAAATTCTTACATATAAGTACTAAGTGAACTGGGATATAGATGACCCACTGATGGGCATACGGTCTGCTTAAAAAGCTAACATGTATTCTTATACCTGTGTCACAATTTCGTTTTGAATTCGAAGATTTTTTTATACCTAGTGCTTGTGCGAAATCCCACTTCTGGGCAAAGGCCTCCCACGTTTTCTTACCATCGGACTAGATCGTGTCATCTGAATTCTTTGAAGTATTTCCGTGTCTATATGAATATTTCTTGTTTGTTACCAATAAATATTTATATTTATATTTAACCAAGAAATATTTCGTTTATCTTTTACAGGGCCGTGACAAGCGTCGTCCGAATACAGTATCATCTTCTCCCGCTAAAGCTAAGATGCCGGTAGTCGACAGCGGCGGCAACATGCACTCACCTCACCACAGCGAGAGAGCCATGTCCGAACATTTGGTGAGTATTGAGTATATTATAACTTCATGTTTATAATACGCGAATATGGCGTGAAATAGAACAGAATGTTGTTTAGTGATTGTGAGCGTGCATGAAAGAACATGTCATAAAATACAGCGTTGTTTGTACTTACAACTTTATTGCGATAGTCCGATAACAATACTGTTTATAAATCCAGAAGGATTTGTTTCTAAATGTATTTGTTAGCTTTTTTCGAATCCAGAATATCTGGACAATTTTATAAGCGAAAGTTCTGATCGAATGACTCAAATGTATCGGAATGTTGACCAGTAACGTTGACTTTTCTTTTTAACATGTCCCATTAAATGCTGCGACAGTTTACTCACGCGTATTAATCGCGAATGCCTAGGCTAGTTTCGGACCCTGACGCTGAGGCGGGGTTGCATTAAGGAACCGGGTTGGGTCCGAAATTAGTCGGACAATCCCGATAAATACGCGTGTGTAAACCGTTACAACATTTAATAATGAATCATCCTTACGACAGCTACTATAAAAATACTTCGTATAGAGCTAATTTGGAATTTAAATCGACTAATCGGCTAATGTGAATCGACTGTAACGAATTACCTTAGACAATATAACCAGCTTATAAACAACCTGCATGTGTAACACCCCCCGTGTGCGTGTGTTGAGTAACGTGCGTGTGCAGGAGGGCCGCGCGTCGTCGTCCCCGCTGCACGGCGCGGCGCGGCGCCACAAGCCCGACATGGTGCCCGACATAGCCACCAACACGCCGCAGGTCAGGCACAGCTTACATAACGTTATAACTGCTTTTTTAACATAGCCCCAGCCCTGAAATAAAACGAGGATAGTCTCTGGAAAGAATCTTGGCATATTTCTTAAAATAATAAGAAATAGAAACGTGTAGAGAGACAATGATGAGACAAGAATAATGGAATTATGTTAAGATTGCTCCATTTTCATAATATAACTTTTATTAATAGGAATAGAATAAATAAATATCATAAGACCGTCAGGTAGAAATAGCGAAACCATCTTGGAACGTGGAACATATTATGGAAATGGTGTCTTATTCCGTCACTTGGCGGTTAAAATGTACTAGTGTGATAAATGCCATCACACGAGATTTCAACTTACAATATCGTCTTCAGTTTTTAGAAATCCGTCTGGCGGATTACAAATACCTTTAAACTCTTTGTACCTTCCTACATTTATCTATACAAGGTTCGGCTCACCCGGACTCACATGAAAATTGTACCATACCCAAAATGAATCAGTATTATGTTGTGTAGCAGCAGCCGGATGTCCAGCCGACGCCGTCGCTGCAGAGGGCGCGCGAGGGATCCTCCTTCAAGAAGCACAACACTGATAATCTTGATGAACAGGTATGACGCTAAACTTATTGTTTCAAGCCTATGCTAGTTCTCGCTACTCGTAACAGAGAAAAGTGGAAGAAGAGTGTGAAGGCTTTTGCTCAGAAGTGGGACATTCCAGGCTAGTAATAATAATGCTAGTTCACTGCAAAATAAAAGCGTGGTAAAAATCCCGTTGTAAGTGCGTATACTGATGTGATCCTTGCGGTATGTCTTGGCAATAATATTCAAAAAAATAGTTTCTATATGTGTAAACTGGAACTGTATCAAACTGAAACAAAAATTGTCATTTTTATCGTTTCCATGTTGCTTTTCTCAATCATTGCTCCTTCTCTTCAACATATGTTTCGTTTATTTTTCGTCTAAAAAACTTAATCAAAATATTTTTTTAATGAATTATTTTCTGTGATATGTGTACTTTACCAAACGGAAGCAAAAATTTACACCTAAATGTACCGTTCCGGTGCCTCTACTTCGTCGCTTTCTTTCTCTTCAACAAGTAGCCTTCGAAGATATGCAGGTAATTAAAAAATATTTTTTCAATAAATGTTGTATATTCCAGGCGTTAATCCAGATAGCGACCGAAGCGTTCGTTAAGGAACTGGGCCTGGATTGCGACACTGTTCTCAAAGGGAACGTGCAAGTGAGGGACCTGCCCGCCGGGACCTACATCATGAAGGAGGAGAGCCATAAGGTAACGAACTGATTTAGTTATTTAAAAATATATATTGAGTTGTTCAGTCGGCAATGAAAATCCATGAAAAATATTGGGTTCTTAGGTTTTTGAATTAAATCTATACTAATATAATTATAAACCTGAAGAGTTTGTTTGTTTGCTTGTTTGTTTGAACGCGCTAATCTCAGGAACTACTGGTCCAAATTGAAAAATTATATTTGTCTTGAATAGACCATTCATCGAGGAAGGCTTTAGGCTATAAACCATCACGCTGCGACTAATAGGAGCAAAGATACAATGGATAATGTTAAAAAAAACAGGGCAGGTTGAAATCATAACTTATATCTTCTACCCACGGGGACGAAGTCGCGGGCAACAGCTAGTCAAATACTAAAAAGACACAGATTCCGGTGAAACAGTCAAAGCATGCCACTTAGGCAGATGCGTAACTAAAACAATGTACTTAGATTGTGAAGTAGTGCGGGGAGGGAGGGGGGGGATTAGTTTAAACACCCGAATTGTATTGAAAACTTTTTGACACCAAAAATATAGGAATGATTAGGTCACCATTTAAGTTTATATTTATTGGGTTTTGTGTGGACTTTCTTTGCTGACTGTATTATCTCAAAGATGGTACATCTTTTTCTTCCGTTTATTAAATTTATTTTTGTAATTTCCTTCCATAAGCTGTATTATAGTATTCCCGGCGAACCAGATATAGTTCAGGTATGGTTACAGTGTGGAGTTGTGACAGTTTTATGTATCATTATAGACCATATCACTGTCATATATCTGAGGACCGGGTAACAGGGCTGAAACTGAATTATTTTATTTATTTGTAACAGTATAGTGTTCAGGCGAAGTTTAACTATTTCAGATCTGTGATGATTTTTTATGAAAAAGATTAAAAGACGTTTAAGAGAAAGTAATTCGGTGTTCTTTTATATCGCGAAAAGAAGGTTTTTTAATTATTGATTGTAGTCTAGTATTTATTGGACTTCAATCACGTTTGCACTTGTAAATACTACGTCATTTTTTTTACTGAGCGTCAAGAATATAAAAAAATTGTTGAATTAAAAACTATATTGTTAAAGAATCAAAAACTTGCCCTCCTTAATTCCATTATAATTTTCGCTAGTCCCATTTCTATGTACAAATCTGTTTTTTTCTGTCTTATAACACTTCATGCAAATACTAGTGTACTCTTACCTATATGACCAGTCTTAGTATCCACAAATGTCTGTCATGTATGTGTGTAAGTCCAGGACGTGGCGCTAGTGTACCTGCTGTCGGGGGCGCTGCTGGTGTCGCAGCGCGTGGCCGAGGGAGAGGGAGAGGTGCATATGTTTACTGCTTACCCAGGTCAGTATGTTGAACTTTTAAATATTTTTTATATGCCATCGTACATGTGTGAACGACCTGGTGAAAGCCGCTGGGTCTTGTTGGGTGCAGGTGGCTAAGACCGGTAGCGCTGGAGAACATTTGGAGAGGCCAATGTCCAGCAGTGGACAGCTATAGGCTGAGATGATGATGATGATGAAAATGTGTAATTGCTAAAAAACAATGTACCGATTAAAATCAACGTTATAGATAACGCCAACGAGACAAAATCTACTTATTAAACTTAAAACATTCTTCAAAGCTGATATTCTAACCAAAGAGCACCTTATTTTAATACGTTTGTTCGTTTAATGATTTCTCGAATGATTGTCGTTTCAAAAGATCATTTCGAATATTTCATTAGTATATTTGCAGTTTATGTGTTCACTAGCTGTTGCCCGCGACTTCGTCCCCGTGGGTACAAGATATAAGTTATGATTTATACCTGCCCTGTTTTTTTTTCACATTTTCTATTGTATCTTCGCTCCTATTAGTCGCAGCGAGATGGTTTATAGCCTAAAGCCTTCCTCGATGAATGGTCTATTCACCACAAAAAGAATTTTTCAATTTGGACCAGTAGTCCCTGAGATTAGCGTGTTCAAACAAACAAACAAACAAACTCTTATAGATTATTGTATTTTATAGTACGAGTCAAAGAGTCATATAATCGATTCAAATATTTCAGGTGAAGTGGAAGGTGGTCTAGCGGTACTGACGGGCGAGCCCAGCTTCTTCTCAATCCGCGCGAAGCATTTCTCCCGCATCGGTCTCTTGTCCAAGACTACTGTGTACAGCATCATGAGGGAGAGGCCATCTGTGGTGCTGCATATAGCTAACACTGTTGTGAGGAGACTGTCGCCTTTCGTCAGACAAGTGGATTTCGCTTTGGACTGGGTAAACTTCGCTTCATTGTGATAATCATCCGCTGGTTCTAGGCTCCATTTCCGCTATTTACAAATGCCTATGAATGATGAATGAACTGAAATTGTTTTTTTTTTGACACTAATCGTATTCTCCTGAGCCTTTTGCTGACACAAAAATTGTTACGTAAAAGTACGGGGCGGAACAGTCACTATCAATACAATGAATTTTCAATTTTCAATAAAAAATAGCTCAGGAGGAAACGAATAGTGTCAAATGTAATCCAACTGTAGGCTTACCACCACGTTTTTATCTAGGGAATCATAGGATTTTATCCCGCTGTTAACATACCTTATTATAGATTTTGGCAAATATTCAGTCAATTATTAAAATAGGCTTCAATAAAAACATACTAGACTTCTAAATACCTTAAATATTACTTAATATTATTTAAAACTTTAAACTACAGGTATTCCTCGAATCAGGCCGCGCCGTCTACCGTCAAGACGAGGAATCAGGTTCCACATTCATAGTACTGAGTGGTCGACTCCGTTCAGTCATCACTCACCCCAACGGCAAGAAGGAATTAGTCGGCGAGTACGGGAAAGGGGACCTGGTCGGTATCGTGGAGATGGTCACACAGACTAGAAGAAGTACCACCGTCATGGCTGTGAGGGATTCCGAACTGGCCAAGTTGCCTGAAGGACTCTTCAATGCGATCAAACTGAGGTTCCCTGTCGTTGTGACCAGGCTTATTAATTTGCTGGGACACAGGATTTTAGGTATGTATTGAGTTCTCTTTTGATTGTTGATTTTAAATTGTTTGGAATATGCTTGGATTCGATGTTTACAATTTGCATCTATTCGCGTCCTCATCGCGATACACTTTTTTCTATTCGTGCACGGATAGCCGAGTGGTTTCAGTCACCACGCCAAAACCTGCAGTGCGCGACGTGTCGCAGGTTCGATCAAGCATTTGTGTGATCTACGAAAACTTGTTCTGAGCCTGGGTGTCTTTGTGCACGAGATTTGAATGATAGTGAAAACCCCGGGAGGCAATTATTAAAGTCCTAAAAATGCGTCAAAAATACCCTCTGGTTCATCTCTTACCAGCTATTTTAATGCCTATCTTTCGTTCTAGGTTCATGGCAAAAGCCCACAGCCGGTCTAGGCGGCGCGGCGGCCATCGAGCCCCGCCCGCAACACAACTTCTCGACAGTGGCCGTAGTTCCCGTCAGTGATGACGTACCGCTTACTGCCTTCACATACGAGCTGTACCACTCGTTGAGTGCTATCGGTATGTACGATATTATATGCGACTGATTGTGAACTTGTTTCGTGAAAATATTGAGTGAATTTTTTGGTTAAGGATTTAACATTTCCAGTGGGCATAGATGGCGCTGTCATTCAGATTAATTGATAGTATACCGCGAGGACTGGGTCAACGTAGAATTGTGGCAGTATTTGGGCAAGTCCTTTGCGTTGCGCCAAATACTTCCACTATGACTTATAGTAACACACCAGGAAGAAAAGAGAGACTATTAACCAAAATACTAAAATTTTTGTTAAAATTAGTATAATGGGAATTAAAATTAATTAACTAAATTAAATTAATTAAATTTTGCCTTTCTCTCTACGATAATTGTTATACTTTTGCAGGGCCAACGGTGCGTCTGACATCTGACGTGATCAGAAAACTACTCGGTCTCACCATCATGGACCCCAACAACGAGTACCGGCTAAGTTCCTGGCTCGCTCAGCAAGAAGACAAACACAAGGTACTGTACAGACGGCTACACATATACTGAATGCGCGGGTCTTCTATTATGAGGACTTAGAGAGTCCACGAATAATGCTTTGAGGTTTACTTGGTGTTTCAAATAGATGCTCGCGGTAAGGTCTCTTATTACGCACAGGCACTCGTACCGAACGAGCGCACGAACACCCACACATAGACATTGTTGTCCGTCACTTAGTTGCACTTGTAGGCGTATATACGAATATAATAATATACGTATATTAACTACCGTAAATTGCGTCCGCTGGGAACAAGGGAGACATCTTTTCCCAGGACTGGGACCATTAGCTCTATTATAGGCTATGACGCTGTATTTCTTTTTTTCCAACACTAAGCGCACTAAACGCGACCTGTTGCAGGTTCGATCCCCGCGTAGTACATTTGTGTAATCCACGAATGCTTTTCTAGAGTATCAATGTTTTATTTTGTGTATGTGACTTGAATGATTAATGACTCCGCGACACAAAGATCACATGTCTTAGCGTTTTTCCAATTATGCTATAATCCTTTTTTTGTCCCTAGGTGGCTTTATACCAGTGCGACCCGAGCCTTACGCAGTGGACGCAGCGATGTATACGACAGGCTGATTGTATTCTGATCGTCGCTTTGGGAGATAAACAGCCTAGTATTGGAAAGGTGAGTGCTAATAGGTTAGCAGAAGCGAAATTTGGTTAAAATAAAGCTAAGATTTTTTGCAATATTTCTGAAGCTGGAAGGGTGGAAGGGAAATCGACGCATTCCCGTTTTCCAGGGGTTCTGGATATGATTTCAGACCACCCTGCGTTCAATATTTTGCTCGGTCTTTCCATGAAAATTGCATTTTTTGATACGCGTTTTTTAATTTTATGTTATAAATAGTCAATACAGTTAGTACCCGAAGGCACCGTGTGCTCCTCAACCGTCGATTGGAGATAATCAAACTTTCGCGTTTTTTGTACTTTAATTTTCAAGGCTATTCAATTTTAAATTTCTAATATAACTTTCAGATCGAGAAGGAAATCGAGCGCCTGGCCATCCGTACTCAGAAGGAGTTGGTCCTGCTTCACCGCGAGGGCGGCGCCAACCCGTCCGGGACCGTGCACTGGCTCAACATGCGCAGCTGGGTCAGCCAGCATCACCACGTGCGCTGTCCGCACAGGATGTTCACCAGGAAGTCGCAGTACAGGATCGTGAGTACATACAAGGGAATCAGGGGAATAGTCTTCGATTGATATGAGAAGTAGGATTTATTAGTGTGAAGGGTTCTAATGGGAGTCTGTTATGGGAGGGATGATTGTAGATAATTGAGTGACTCCTCCTTTTGATGTCTTTGATTTTATGTGTATGAATTGCTTTATTGCGTCTTGACAATTATAATGGTGTAAGTTTTTAAGTAAAACTTCTATAGGCGCGCTTAGGAAGCAAATGGACGAGAATGTAACGGAGGTCTGTTACGGCAATATCGTGTCACGTTTTTCTACTATCTGGTTTTAAATAGCTTTGATTTCATTAGTTAATTACAGGTGACGGTTACATTCCCTCTTTTGCATATTTATTATCTCGACATTAATATGTCAATCAATCATTTGTATACAGTTGAATTCTTCTATTAACCCAGACCTACTTATCATCCCCGGGTGGTTGTTAAAAACTCTTCAGTGTTCAGTATGTATGATCACGAGCCACTGTATTGCAGAGCGAGCTGTACAGCAAGGTGCTGATGTCGGAGGCGTCGGTGCACTCGGACTTCTCGCGCCTGGCGCGCTGGCTGACGGGCACGGCCGTGGGGCTGGTGCTGGGCGGCGGCGGCGCGCGCGGGGCCGCGCACGTCGGCATGGTGCGGGCTATACAGGTACCACACGCTAGGAATTCATGCCTGTAGCACACCTCCGCTACGAAACAAAAACAGCGCAACCGCTGTAAGAGTTTCGCTGTTCAACAGTACTTACGCGAAACTACTAGCGAAACCTGAGAAGTGGATCAGTAGAGAATAACAATCCAAAGAAAATATTGCTTTCGGAGTCAGAGGAGGAACTGATCTTACTGTGGTCAACTACTATAAAAAGGCGTAGTACCTAGATGCATGTATAAGTTTTTTAGTATATTCCAAATCCATTGTTCAGTTCGCTCATAAAGTTGATGATTATTACAATGACGCGTTCGACCACATACGGAACCGCACCAAAATGGCGGCCAACCGGCGGAGATGTAGACGGCGCCGGGGCAAATGAGCGAGTTCGCCGTAGAAAGAGGCAACATCATAGTCAATTTTGTTTATCAGAGCAGGAAATTTCGCTCCTGTTTCGTTGCCACAGAACTTACAACGCTCAAAGAAAATATTGCGATTTCGCTCCTTGAGTTTCATAACGGAGGTGTGCTACAGGCAATAAGAAATACTGCAAATCTATAGTTATAGTTACCGGCACGAATCTTGAGCACTCGGCAGAAGGGTGGGTCGGTCGTACACCCACGATAAAATAAAGGAAGGTCAAGTGAAGGTCAGCGCTCAAGATCCGTGCCGGTAACCAAAACTAACATTATTTCTTGTAAAGAGCGTTAAGATGGATAGTTGAAGTGCTTCATTAACTTTAAATCCATGTTATTACATTAAAGAGACTACACGGATAGCCGAGTTGTGAACTGTCTACTGTTGGACATAGGCCTCTCCAATTGTAGGCTATCGAAATCTATCTATCCATTCGTATTCCATAAGATTTAGTTTTTTACCTTTCAGAAATTCTTTTATTTCGAAATCCCTGTCTAAATTAACCGAAACCATGGTTTATTTTAAAAAGAAACATCTCAAAAAGCTCTTCTTTTACCCCACTTGTAGGAGGCAGGTATTCCCATCGACATGGTGGGCGGCGTCAGTATCGGCGCGTTCATGGGCGCGCTCTGGTGCATGGACAGGAATATCACCACAGTCACGCAGAAGGCCAGGGAGTGGTCGCAGGTATGTCGAACCTTTGAAGTATAGATATATACATTTTTAGTAAAGAATTAAACTTGACTGCGTAAGATGGTAATGAATGGTTTTATGGAAAATGATGACAGCTCCATGTGTTTTTGTTCCTCATTAAAGTCTTAACATACTTATTTTATATATCTTTTTCAACGGGTCATGATCATCCCTAATATAGATGAAAAATTCAACGCAACATCTGAAATCATGTCCAGAACCCTGGACCACGGGATCGTGATGACGTCCCTTCCACCCTGTATAACTACGATGAGTAAACCAAAGAAAAAATAAACAAGCTGTACATTCTTTAAGCTAGTCTATATACGACTACGTAACACTTAGAATAATTTAAAAACTACATATATTCTTAACGAATACTACATTGCCAGTCTTATCTGGTCCAAAATTCTCTGATCCTTAACCTCTACTAATCAAATCTAAACATCTTCCCAGAAAATGACCCAATGGGGCAAACAGCTCCTCGACCTGACGTACCCAGCCACGTCCATGTTCTCCGGGCGCCAGTTCAACGCGACCATCCGCTCCACCTTCGGGGACGTCCACATCGAGGACCTGTGGCTCCCGTACTTCACGGTCACCACTGACATCAGTTCCAGCTGCATGAGAGTACATAGACATGGTGAGTTGGGTTTCCATTTTGAGTTATGTTAAGAACTTGGTTCAGTGATTTTAGGATTTAGTTGAAGTTTTTTTGATGTCTTATATGATGGTAGTTGATAGTAATAATTAAGACACGAAAGCTATCGGGAAAATACAGCAAATTATATAAATTTTAACAGGTAACTTATGGTACTATACTCAGGTGGATGATATGTTTTTGAGTAAATGTAGTTCAATATTTTATCTATCTATACTTTACTCATTTGTTTAGGTACTCAAAAAAGGTTAATAATCTTGGTGTAACTTATTATACAATCAGAGATCAGAACACAGATATTAAATAAATAAACTATTGATATATTCTTTACTACGTTGGTTTTTAATCGCGACAGATTTGTTAAAATAAACTCAGGTAAAAACGTAAACTAAACTAAGGTTTAAGACGAAAAGTGACACTAAGATTGTTTGCTTTTGTTTAAGGCCTAAACCAGTAAAGTATAGTGAAATGCGTTTAAATCAATTATGAGGGGGTTGGACTGAGTAAAATTATTTTGCTTCCAGAATATTTGCTTCTTATAAAACTAGATGATATCAGTATTATATTAGTAACACAAAATGTTGCGAATAATTGGGTTTTGACTTAAAAAATCAAAAAGTCCGACAAATAGATTTCCAAAAAATATTGTTATGTATTTTTGCCATATCGCAATTTGTAGTATATGTAGAAATCTCGAGTGAATGTTACTTACCTGTACCATTTACCGTAAGTGGCAGAATTAACCCCACTGCCAAATGATTCACCATCTTTGATGAATTTTATCATTAAATTACGATGATTAAATTATTGATTGAATAAAGAAACAATACGTAACGAATTTTTTTTTGAAATTTACCTGACGGACTCATTATATGTTTTTGTCAAATATCATATTATAAAAGCTTTTAAATCACAATTTTATTACGGAACACGAGTGTTTGCTATATAGTTCAATACTTGATGATTCTCAATAGAAATATTGATATTTAGCTTAAGCTTCATAAAATTATCGACAAGAATATTTGTAATGTGTCAAGTTTACTTGTTCATTATACGTTTGATTTTGTTATTCATTTCTACAAATGAATTGTCACCATCGGTTTACTGACGCAACATACCCACTCCCCTCCCTGCTGACCTATCCCCTCCCGCATCCACTAACCCCTTCTCCTACACCTGTTAAGTCCAAAATTAGACGAGGAATCACGTATAAGTAAATCGATGGTTATAAAACATTATGAATATCCTGATGGAAGTTATTAGTTAAAACTAGAACTAAAAATTTAATCGAAAAATTGCCATTCCATTACTAATATTCTTTTAAACCTAAAATAAGCCGAAGTAGTATTAGTTGAATTAACACAACACATACGTGGACAGGAAATTGATTTTCGTTATTATTTTTTATATTATAATTTATAGCTTTATTTGCACTTTACTAACCCGAATTAAGTTTATTTTTGCTTCGATGAGTAATTTATTAATGGCTCCGTAAATTGTATTAGGTACGTGTTGTTTTGTTTGTGTTGCTATTTGTTGTGATACAGCAACGACGAATATGAAAAGGAAATGTGTTTCGTCTAGACTTCACTCATAGTATACTACGGTTTTGCCTGTTACTAATTTTAGGTATCGAATCATTATTTTAGGAATTAGCACATTAATCATCATTAACCGCTATGAGACTTAAAAAGTCCGAAGAAGTATTTTTCATTCGTATGGGGTATTCCTTGCTTAAAATATTTAAAGTCGTATTGGTATATCAGTTCAATATTTTAAGAATATTATAAGGTTCAAAATGGGAAAAGATCATGGTCAAAATATGTAAAAGAATGTTTCTTTCTGCTCTTACAAAATAAATGACCGGTTTACTGGCGTACAGATATGATGTTAATATGTTTGTTGCCTAGACGAAACACCTAAAAATCCCCAAATTGTATTTACATGTTGTTGCATGTCAATTAAAAGAGTATATTGTCGTAATTGCCGTCACTATCTGCTGACCAGGTTGTGACAGTATTTAATGTGTATTTATTGATGTCACCATATGGCTTCATTAGAACGGTGTTCATTCTGTTGTTCAATTCTTAAACTCACTTATTTAAACTTCAAATAAGGATAGAGAATCTTGTGCTATTTACAGTAGAACAGATGAAGAAAACGATCTAACAATAAGATTTATCGTTCTATCCTTCTTCAATAACATTAGTTAGAAAGGGACAGAGTTTAAAGTTCCGTTGTTCAACAGAATTGACGCCACTGGGAGTCAGTTGGTCGAGCCATGCGGACGCCTATACCGTCATACGATCAATATCTATGATGGCAATAGCTGTTGCAGTTTACGTGCTAATTGTGTTCATGTCATTATGTTGCCACCGGTCTCACGCAGTGACGTAATGTCTCATTGTCCGCTACAGTTTACAAGCCACACTCACTTGCATTTATATGTTTGTATGATGTCAACGTGTGTTTGTTACATGCAATTATATTTATGTGTATATGTACCCCCCACTCACTGGTTTTTTTTTGTAAAAAATATCGAAATTTTGTATTCTTATATTTTTTTTTAACAACGATACGAATCCGACATTTGCCTTTGGGAAGTTGCCATTACTATTTAAAAAGCGCTTGTGATTGGTTTACCTAACGCTAAATATTTGGGAGTTAATTATTAAATGAAAATATATTATAATATTTATCGTCCATACAATGTCGGGTTGGATGTGATATAAAGTTTGTATGTATTAATTCATCATACATCTGTCATACATTCTCTCATCTTCATGTATATGCATGAGTGTGGTTCTTAGCTTTCCTCATTTATGAACTTTATGTGTATTAATCTGTTAACTTTCATCTGTAGTTTGTCCGCAGCGATGGCGTAGCGGTTCGCTATCATCGTAGCATGATGCATGTAGTACTGTAGCAATGTCTATTCTCATCATAGATTAACCATGAGCGGCCACGTCGATGCGTCCTTCGTTTGGGTTAGTGAGCCGCGTCTATCACGTTCATTTCCTCTCCATGGACTGTGTTGTTACTGTTAACTTGACTAATGCACCTGTAGGCTGTGTAAGAAGGGTCCGTGTCGTGTGTAGGTTCCCTCTGGCGTTACATTCGCGCGTCGATGTCGCTCAGCGGCTACATGCCTCCGCTCTGCGACCCCGTAGACGGCCACCTCCTATTGGACGGCGGTTACGTCAACAACCTCCCAGGTAAACCAATCACAGCTGCGTGCGACATTGGCTCGTCGGAATGCACGCACAGGTTAGGCTGAGTGAAAATATTGTCCAGTTACAACAAAACAAAATATACCAAATTCGTTATTTTTATCTGTAGTTCTTACAACACAGTTTCCGTTTAGTTAGACACGTGAATTAGTTTTCTAATTCATATGATACTAGATTAGTACCTTACAAATTCGTACACTAGTCCTGAGTTTAGTCAATGTACAATACAAAGTATAAATTGAGAATCTCTGTAAATAGTTTGGGGTAATGTTTGTCAGGGGAATAAACGTTTAGAAACCTTTCTTTAGTCTTGTCTTATCACGAATACCTATTCACGCATCTATTTCACAAGCTTAAATCTAAATACCATTTCACGACTAATATTTCGACTTTACATTAAAAATTAAATGAATCGTTCAGAGACAAATATTGTCACTCAGTCTAGCGTTTAAAGGTAAGTGATGGCAACTGCCCGTCGTCTGTCGACCTCGCTTCATTTGGTAACAATAAAAAAACAACTGTATTTCAAGGCCTTAAGATTAATTTTCGGCTATCTCTTGTATGTAAGAAACGACCTTATGGTAGTGCCTTAAGGTTCACTTCTATTTAATGCCGATTAAACAAACAAAAAGAGACTCTACGCCCAAGTCTTAAGGTCCATTTCCCCTGTTACCACTGAAGCCTGGTCCACGGTACATGGACGGAGTGTTGCCAGGTGTACTGTGGAGGTACTGCCGCGCGTCCATGAGCATCGCGGGGATATTCCCCCCCATCTGTGACCCCATGGACGGACACTTACTGCTCGATGGGTGCTACGTCAACAATGTACCCGGTAATGTATTGGGGGATGATCTTTGGTTACCGTTTGTTACGTTTCATATAAAGAAAGAACTATTTAGCTGTCATAACAGCAATGTATATTAGCTAAATAGGGTAGCCGACCCCAACATAGTTGGGAAAAGGCTAGGCCGATGAACAGCACTGTAAAATATAGACTCCTAATAGTTCTAATAGGATTTTTGTTTTGTTTTTCAAGTGGTCTAAGCTTACCACTTAATCTGAGTGCAGGCTTTGACTCTTTCGCCGGATGTAATTAGGTTTTTAGTAGCAATAACAAATACCATAGGTATTTCATATTACACTATTACAGAATAAAATCATATTTTTATTTGCCGACCATACTAGTTGTAAACTTAAACATATTAGAAGTAAAAAATGTTTGAGATGTGACTCATCTCAAACAATCAATCATCATTCAATTATGAAAAAACCGGGCTAAAATACTGTTGACATATTAGCCTGGACATGTCTATAATATTTTAATTGTAAAATTCACAGCGGATGTGATGAGGTCACTGGGTGCTAAGCACATCCTGGCTATTGACGTGGGGTCCCAAGATGATACGGATCTCACTAACTACGGCGATGACCTGTCCGGCTGGTGGCTGTTGTGGAAGAGGTGAGGAGACGATGTGTTTTATACAATACTAGATGATCTGGTGAACTTAATTGTGTGTGATTTGTGTAAAGGAACCAGGGGCCTACCGCCATGTCTTAAAGTAGAGAAGTAGTTTAGTAGAGGATGCCGTTCTAGGCCGTGTGCCTGTGTGTAAAGCGTGGTGCCTAAGTAATCACTAGTCAAAAATACTTTGGCCCTGGATAATAATAATAATATTTATGTTCCAGATGGAATCCGTTCACGACACCCGTGAAGGTTCCCAATTTACCGGATATTCAAAGTAGACTGGCTTATGTTTCCTGCAATCGACAATTGGAGGTAAGCTGTTTATTTATTTTTGAAGCCTTATTTTGTCTGAATGAGCTATTTCTCAAATAATTTTGTTTGGGGAAGGGGTAGTCTTCCTTTTACGATCTTCTCAACAAAAAAAAGCTCCGCATTATAGATGAAATCCTTGTATCCTACCCCGGGGAGTTATAAACATCAAATCGCATGCACCCAGACTTGAAACAAGCTTTTCTTCCTCATATTTTTCTTCATTAACTCTTAATAATTTAGCCGTATTTTCCACTTCGTAATTCCAGGAAGTAAAGAAGTCCGACTACTGCGAGTACATCCGGCCCCCCATCGACGCGTACAAGACGCTGCAGTTCGGTTCGTTCGACGAGATCCGCGAGGTCGGCTACCGACACGGCGCCGCCTACTTCGAGGGGCAGCGGCGCGGCGGCGGCGGCGGCGTCAGCGGGGCCGCCGCAGAGGGCAGGCGGCCCGACGCGCCGCCCTCGCTCACTGAGTCAGTATAGCGAGCAACATACACGTTATCGTGACTTATATTGACAGAAAAGAATACGGGGATTACCGCGAATTTCACCTTCATTAGCCCGACGTTCAGTCTGCTCGTGACCACAGCCAGTGTAACCCAGTCGAAACGTCGTTAATCCCCATATTCTTTTATGTTAATAAAATTCTTTATCCCGAAAGTTTAAATATAAATATATCGTGACTTTTTATTTTACGAAGATCTCACATGATTCCAATCTCAGCTGATACACCTTAAAAAATTTAAACAAAATCATCTTTCCGCATACCCCCGAGTAGGCAAACATTACCGAGTAGGTAAATTTCGACTACCCGACAAGCAGTTCTTGTTACGTGTGTAACAAGAACTTAAATTCCTTATGGCGTCCAAATAGTAAGATCATGAATGTACAGACGGCGACGTCCCGGTGACAGACCCCACGCTTTCCGAATGAACCTGCAACGCTGACCAAGTAGGTTTCAATACTGGTATCGAAAACGTTTGGTTGTTTTACTAATCGCTAGAGTGATCAATGTTCATATCATCCGACGATGTCTTTGCGTAGTCTAGGACTAAACAGTAGGCTATATTTTTATGTATTCTCTTCTACCATTGTTTTTGGTGTGTCTTCTGAGTTTTTTGACTTGTCTGAGCTGGTGTCGAATATACAAGGTGTATTGAAAATGTATGGATTTATTTAAAACATTGTTACTTCCCAAGCAAATGGTCAAGTCTCCTAAAAAAGCCAAAATAACAACAATGCTATTTAATTTTTTTTATGTATATCTATAAAAATAATGTTTGATTGCAAGCTTTAACATGATGTCATCTCCGACCACGCATTTCTATGACACCTTGTATAAAACCGACACAAACATTTGTACATTACCAACAACGACATTCAGAACTCTAAAATATTCATTCAAATAAAACTCTGCGCCTTTTCGTATTTCCAGCTATACATTCACGGACTTAGCTCAGATGGTATGCTCGGTCCGGACCGCCCGTGACGTCGACAACGAGTCCTCTTCATCATCAGACTACGAGGAAGACCAGAGGCACTTTGAGGGGTACGCTTCGGAGCCCAGCGCTGGGATACTCGAGGTAAGACTGATGGACTCAGTGATTACAGTTTAAGTTGATATAAAATGAGTTTTGAATAGGATCTCAGGTGCTGCAATTGAAAATATATAATGTACATCGTTTTGTTTGATTGTGATCTCTTATTTATTGTTGACTGTAACAGGAGCGGTTTTCGACTTTTTTTTCTTGATTATAACCTTTTTAAATGATAAGTCTTGATTTGTTTGTTCATTTTCAGTATCATTTTTGTGTGTTGTTTTACTCAAGTCATCTTTTGATATGTCATTGTATTTTTTCTTTGTTTCAACTAAACTCTTTTCATTATTATTTCTTAATATTGTTCGTGTTAATGTTACAAAAATAGTGTTCCGACCAAATTAACTACCTTATGTAAATTGTTAATGTCTACTTACAACCTTTAAAACTTTTAAAAAGTTCTCAATTAAAATTCAACAAAATTGAATTACGACCCACTCCGACGATAAATTGTGTACTTGTATGTGGACCTAATTGTATTTTAAAATCAAAAAGAAATAAACTTGTGGTAAGTCATGATTCAATTTTGTCGATAGAGACCAAATTGGTTAACTACCGGCAACTTTCGATCCACCATACACTATGGGTTGTAATCCAACCATCGCCCCATTCACCTTCAATAACTAACGTTGTATGTATATACATTCTGAAACCCTGCATATGTTCAGATGTCTTCAAGCGTTGAGGACGGAGTGCCGGCGTGGATCAGTGACACGGAATTGGTGGGGAAACATAAACAGCACCGCACCCTAGTTGTTCACAATATGGTTTTATGCATCTCTTTCTTATTTACAAAGCTGTGACGTCACTGGTTTGGGTTGCCTTTTATGTTTATGTTGGGCAGACGATGCTTTATGTATATTTTTTCTGAGGTGATAATGGACTTATAATGAATGCTGTGTTAACATAACAGTGGATTCTGAACGCAAGAAAACTATGGTTCTAAGTAAACAGTAGATTGCAGAATAATAGTGGCAGAACGTTAGTTAAGCCGACTGCTTCAAGAGTTAGAGTTAGACGCATTATAATCCTTTACTAAAAGTCGCCGCAAACGCGTATATTTCCTTAAACCCCTCAATACTTCCAGTAATTAACGACTCGATGTTCTCTTTGAGTGAAATGAGTTTAGCACCTATTTGCTCAACTATACGTTTAGTTACGTAAAGTTTCACGCTGTAACGGTGAATGTTCAATACTCATCTGGTCACATAAAACAATCAAATAACGCCATATTTCTCCAGCAGATAATTTACGTTAGCATCGTCTGCTTAGCGTCTTACTATCTGTAAAAGTGATAACTTGCAATTTTTGGGCATAGACAGGTTTTATTAAGAATTTAAGGCTGTAATAATGACACTCTAATCGATATCGTTTTGACATTGAATATTGTTTAACTATTGTGGTCTATCGGCGCGGCAGCGAAGTTGCTCAGTGAAATTCACCCCGTGAGGTCCTTATTTGTCTCTGTTCGAGCTGTCACTGGCAATGATCGAAAAGTAGATTTCATAATTAATCAGTGCACGGAGTTTTAGCATTGGATTTCAATACTTATCAAAATATTTACACAAAACCAAAATTAGCAAGTTATCACAATACGTCACATATAAAATTTTCGTATCCATTTTCTAATAAATGCAAAAGGATACGAAAATTTTGTCTTAATAATATTAATAAACTTTAATTTATCTTTAGTCGCATCTGAAAGAAGGCAAAATTTAAAATCTATACCTTTCTAAACTTGTAATCCCTGCTTACTCCTTGGGAACTTACAAGCATGATATACCACAAATTAACAAAAAAATGGTGTTTAAATCCTGTATTTAAAAAACTGTTTAATCCTAAACCAGGCGCCATTACTCTAAACTGAAAATAATAACCATTTGTAATATAATACTCGTGTTACTTCCACCTAACATTCCTTTTAGCCTTATTTTAATAATAATTAACCATTTCCTTGCCCCGTTAGTCTTTTGGCGGGGCAGGGAAGTTGTTAACGTTTTGGATTTAATTTCGTAATTTTATTAGCGCTTGACTGATTCTAACAATAAACTTTTTTATACATAAGTCAAGTAACGTTAATAAAAAGCTTTTTAATTTAATTGTAATAAAAAATTAATCTTTAATAATACTATTTATTGATAAATATTAAGATCAAATGTTTGGGATGGTTTAAGTCAACTAATGGTTACCTAACTATTTTATTAATGTTATGCAAACAAAATACATGCATGTTAATTTAATTCAATTCCAATCTTACCCTAATCGTTGTCGTAACTTTTCATTTAACAGAATGCACTGCTATTTATTCCTGCCTTATCATAGCAGCCTGTCATGTTTATCTTTTTTAGAGTTCCTTAAATAAAAAAGGAACTTTAATAAGAACTCATAACTGATATAAACTATTTCACTTTTCAATATCTGAGTGCTATTTCTTTTGCTAAACATTTTTATAGATGCTCAAGGATTTCTGCAAAGCCTAAATGATAACTCAATAAACGGCTTGCTGAAATCTTTGTTGTCCATTCACTAGATTTTTTCAAGACTGAGTTCATAACGTTATTGGAAATACAGTTTCTTGTATCCACTTATCTCAATTATATTTGATATTTTGATGCTTTTTAGTTGTCAAGGACTTATCAGCTGCAGCAGTATTGAATACTAATCTTAATTTTGTATATGTACAGGAGGGATTAAGAACACGTCGTGTGGGTGGTTCGCTCTCACTCTCTGAAGACGAAGTGGACTCTGAGGCGGAGGTTTACGACCCTCTGAATAAACGCGGCGGAGCCAGGTGAGACCCCACACTGCACGACCTGTGCAAAGCGTTGTACCAGTACGTCACGCCCAACGTACTGGGCCAAGTGTCGACCCCAGAGGAATCCCACGATATAAAACCGCTGTAGACGGTGATACGACAGTTGGTTCATGTCTATTGCTAGACATAGGCCTACAATGTGAGTTAAGTGTGCGTTCCTAACTGTCAGGTGATATAGTGGCATATTAGAGACACTAGTGTTGTGCTCGTTGATTCAAACGTCTTTTGTAACGTGATGTCATCAGAACATTGTTTATAAAGATGGATTGTTAGTTTAAACGCTGCAATTTTATACTTCAGTGGTGTAAAGTATTTCGAGAAAAAGTGAGTAGTTACTGTTTAACAGTTGGTACTATTGTGTGCGTTGAATATGTGACTTGCTTTGAATCCAGTGTTTGACTGTAGCTAGGTAAACAGTGTGGATTCCAATCAATACTATTGATTGTTCGGAGTGATGTATGTAGGAGTGAATTACTGCATGATGCAGTTACAGTGAGATTTTACTTAAATATTGAACGGAACGGTTATTGAAATTATACTTGTAAATATTGGAAATGTTCCGCAGTATAATATAGGATTCGCAATTGTAGGCCAAATAAAATTTAATTTTGTAAAGATAACGATACAATTCATTCATTTTTCACCATTAATACACAAATCCTAAGATATTATGACTTTGCTTAAATACAGCAATAAAAAAAAGTCATACTAGTCCAATCAAAATTTGTATTAATAGCGAAATACAGAAGCATCAATTTTTATAATTCGCTGATGTTTCATGCTGTCTTAGTCACTTTAAAGCAGCCATACTTAATCTACAGCATTTGTCTTGGGCCCATCTGTACTAACGAATTTATTGTAAACCATTTTAAATTTCGTGCTACAATTCCCATAAAAATGATTTTCTAGTGACCCTTATGAGCGAATGTTTGAGTATGGCTTCTTTAAACCTTAGTATAGACACAGATAAACCTTAAAGAACGTGATAAAGTTGTGTTCTTGTATTCACCATGACTGCTTCTCCTTGCAATGCAATTAGTTGTAGTTGTAGATAGCACATGCACAATAATATAAAAGACATACCTTATTATGAGGTAACTGTTTCAGTATTCCAATAAAAAAAATATCAAGTAATTAAATTTGTAAATATCATAATTTGTCACCAAATAAAATATTTCATATTAAAATAAATGCTAAAGGTATATAGTTAGTGCAGCTATAGCAAAATTTGAGGCTCCTATTTCAGATGTGATAGTCGATTTTGCTTATTACCGTTTTTTAAAACCTACCTATTTATGGATCTGGCTACTAGATCCCTACTCCCTACTAATATTATAAATGCGAAAGTAACTCTGTCTGTCTGTCTGTTACGCTTTCAAGTCTAAACCACTGAACTGATTTTAATGAAATTTGGTACAGAGATAGAGTTGACCTTGAGAAAGAACATAGGATAGTGTTTATCCCGGACTTTTGAAGAGTTCTCTTGGAAACGCGATATAACCGACCTCGAAAAGCTAGTATAGAATAAAATTATAACACTTTTGTTAAAAAGAAATCTTGTCATAATCATAGTAGCCAGGAACTGCGATAGATAGAACTTTGAAATAAGGTAAGGCTGTATATCCAACACCATAGATGAATGTAACCATAGATTTAGCCACGCATTTTAGAATTGCCTTTACCATAGTCGTATCTTTAGGGTTTTCATATTTACAGATATAGCAATGTAAAAACATACATACTCATTTCTATGCAACAAATGTCGTCTAAGATCTTCCAGTTTTAACAATATAGTGAAATATATCTATTATTGTTTGTATTATCATGCTATGAATACTTACTGTATTAATTTCTTCCATATTTTTATGAAGGTTCTGTCCTAGGTATCAACAACATCAATGCAATAGACTTTACAACGTGTCTTGGTAACGCCCAATCAGATTTTAAATATATTTCTTTACGTGGTATAAAACAAATTTCTTCAAGCAAGGAATAACGAAAAGTTATTCCGAAAGTAAGTGAACCTCTCATAAAACTTTTGATCTACTCAGTTTTGCGTGGAAACCCAATTTTTGCTAATATATTTATTTTGGTAAAGATAATTTCTGATTTGATTCAGCTATGGGAGCCAATTGTCATAGATGTTTCGTTAAAGAAAATTCTTTATTTCCATGTAGAGAAATATATTTCAAATGTGACTGGGATCTGGTTAAGTAATTTGTATTTTATACTTATAATAATAAAATACTCATTTATGTAAGTTTTCATTTTGAAGACTAATTGCACAAATTGTAGTGTTCACTATAATAATGTTGGTTGTTTATAGTTAACCTAAGTTCAACCAAAAAAATACCTTATTTGAAATAGATAATATCCATTTTTGTATGAAAATGCTTTCATTGCTCTGTGCAAAATATTTATTTGTTTACTGTAATATTCTGATATTGCAACGGAGGCCTTTTTTAGTATCTCGGTAAAGCCAAAAATAATTTAAAAGACAAGGAAAACTAGTAAGAGTTAGAACAGTTTCTATATTTTATTTGGTTGTTTTAAACGAACAAATATTTGTATAAATAACCTAAAACTTGTTTTCAGTCTTTTTTTACTTGGAAATAATTGCCGTGATTTTATTTATTTCGTATTATTTTCGTGTAAAATAATTTTAAAATGCTTTTTATACTTACTTTGTTTTACATTGCCCTGCATATGCACATGTATCTTATAACGTGTTACTGTTCCGGTAGCATAGACACTGTAGATATTAAAAAATATTTAGTCTATGGACTGAATCTAGCTTTAAGATTGCCTCGAGGCACAAAACGTGTTTAATGAAACCAAATGTCTAGCTCAAATATTGTAATTCGTATAATTTTATTCAATAAATGCTTATAAGTAAGTAATTGAGTTTTAAATATTATTTAAATACCCTAAATACTCACCCTCATGATTGTATTTATTGACAGTCCGCGTCGAAGAAATAAACGAATATACAAAAATATAAATAAGTGTTAGTCACGTATTAGTAACTTTTATGAGATAATATTTTCATTTTTTATTATAATAAGTTTTGTGAAGTCAACTCATAAATTTTTAGATGAAACAGTTTACTCACGCTTGCTTATTGGGATGATGGACGCGGTTGCGAAACCGTAAGTTGAACTGGCTGACAGTTCGACTCGTGACTCCGCCGCCGCGTCAGCTCATAATTGTGGTTGGGCCCAAAACTGGTCGGGCAATCCCGATAAAACCGCGTGAGTAAACTGCTATCTCAAATATTTCTAACTAATCATTTTAAAGGCCTAACCTTGCGTTTAACAAAGCCAGCACTATGTTTATGGATGTGTAAGACTTTACCGGTTTTTGTGCGGTTGCTACCCTTACGAATTCAGCCAAGGGTAGAATCCCCACAAACTAAAATAAAGTTGCTGGCTTTGATAAATGCAAGGTCAATGTATATTTTTAAAGGACGAAAAACCACCTTCTGTCAATGCAGGTATGGTTCAAAGTTGATAAGCATTATCAGGTGAGCCTTGACTTCCTGTACTCTCCTAACATAGCTGGTCACGTTCACAGCATGGATGCTGTCTCCGTAATCACTCTTGATAGTCTCCACATTTTCTATGCACATCGTCCTGTAGTTGTGACCAGTCTCCAGCCCGAAGGTCGTGGTCTCCGACGTGCCGTCCCACTGCTCGTGGGTCCTGATCTTGATACTTTTAATTTTCTTCTCCCAGTGTTTCTTTATGTGCGCCCTGATGTCCGGACTGTCGCACAGGTTGATAAGAACCTGCAAGGATCTTAGTTGCAGCACCGGCATGTTATGCGACACGCACAGAGTCACCAAACGCTTCGTCAAATCAAACGAAAATTCCTTTGCCCTCCATTTTCCCCTTGTTGTTAACGTCGTGTAGCCCATCAGACCTACGGCAGCGATCAGCACCTCTATGTCCGGAGACACGAGGTAATTCCTCAAGTAGTGCGTCAGATCATGCTGGTCAGCCAGCTTCTTGCCGACACTGTGTTTCAAAAGCTGCATCATACAATCCATAGCAGCGGCTACGATTCTAGTTTCCTGTTGTTTCATCAGTTTCTTCATCACTTGAAACGCGTTCGCTTTTAGAGCTGGAACCGGATCCCATTCGGACAAATTTTTCAGGGAATTCAAATGGAATATTACGATTGCCATGTGATCATCCTTGATCATTTTTAGAAGACTTACGATAATTTTGTCATTTTTCATGATGATTTCGCAGGAGCACCTGTCTCTGGTCAGTGTTTTGAGACAGAGCGCTGCAGCGTATCGGATCTCCTTGCGGTCTCGCATGATTAAGTAGATGAGGTGGTCGATGACGACGGGCCGGGACATGATGCGCTGCCGGCCCTGGTGGTAGTTGCAGAGGTGCGTGAGGATGTAGGCCACCTTCTCCCGGACGATGGGGTCGCGGTCTTGCATCAGGTCTATCAGTCTATACACTATGTTCAAGTTTATTAAGAATATTGCATTCTCAGATATTTGGACCTGGAAGGTAACTTTACTTTAATATTATTGTTTAACAAGATAAGGTATACTAAACTATTTGTCTTTTTACTATTTGCATATCTACTTCTTGTTACAACGTTTAAATAATAGAAAACCGGTCAAGTGTTACTTGAATCCGCGACAATGAGGGGTAAATATACAAAAACGGTCACCCATCAAATTTATATTTGTGTAAATCTCGCCATCAAGTCGACAGACGGATAGACAGCCAGCGGAGTCTTAGTAATAGAATTTCGATTTACCATTTGGGAACGGAACTAAAAACAAAATGCAAAATCACAAATACCTGATCCAATATAGAATGTATAGCCTGCAGCTGTACTAAACTGTCTTCAGAGTTTAGTTCCCTGTTGATGAGCCTTAGCCCGCGGCGGCCGAAGCCAAGGTGTGCCCTCGTGATGTCCACCCACGGGGCAAACATCGACGGCTGCATTGACTCCAACCGTTGGGCTGGGGGTATCTCTTAAAGAAAGACGAGGATTTACCTATTAATAATGATAAATAAAACGCTCAAGTGTGACTCGGACTCGTAACGCTCAGGTTCGGCACAAATAAATGAAAGAACACAAATTAGCAAGAACCTCATTTTTTTGAAGTCGCTTAGTAAAAATTGGTCACCAATCAAATTGATGACCCTGCAACCTGGTTGCTTATATGCTTATTTTCATTATTTGTTGTCATGGCGGCTTGGCGGCAACAGAAACGTATCATCTATGTCAATTGTCTAGTTATCACGGATTATGAGAAACAGCCCGGCGACAGACGGATCGAAGGGTAGTGGAGCCTAGGTCATGAGGCTCCGATTCTACTGTTTCGATCATCAGGTACATGCCCTTGTATTTATTTAGGTAAGTGGTGCTTCGCAGTTTCACTCGTAGACTCGCATATTAATTTGGTCGACCCGTTTCAGCATGAACAGAGGGTCTCCCACCTCATCTTGAATTAATATTATTGCGGGTTTTGAAGAGATAAGTCTGCTATCGGAGTTTGTTTGAATCTTTGAGAGTAGGTACTTACCATCATGAGGGTCAAACTGCTTCTTCCTCATAGCCCTCCGGACCGCTTTGTTGATGACCCTAGGGTTCATCGCGATGGTCAATTGGAGATACGAGTTTTTATTTGGACAAAACATGATTCTGCTTGTAAATGTAACCAAAAATCTTGATTATAACACCACAAACTCCTACGATAAATATTACAAAATAATTGACGATTTTGATTGACGTTTTGTCACATTACAAAAATTTTGAAGTTTTTTTTGTGTCTCTGGGTTGATTTTTGTTGGGTAAAGAGGCGAGGTTTCTTATCAAGTTTTGTAGTCTTTGTATATTCGGTTTGTGCAGCAATTGCATTGTATACATGTGTTTTGTTCTTATTTATCTACCGAAATCCAAATAAAATATCGTTTGGTTTTCTAGGAATTAAAATAAAACTTGAAAGTGATATCTTATAATTGTAATTACCAAAAACAAATTTGCAATTTAACTACCTACAGCACTTCTAAATGAACTATACAAATGATGAAAGTTATTTTCAAACAAAATATCGTAGTCATCTTCCGCCTAGACAATAGAACTCCATCTACCGCTTGAGCGGTAGTCGGAAACCCTTCCTCCTACACTTGGTGTCCACAATCAGCTGCGCCTGCCTCTTCAGGTAACACCGCGAAGGGATATCCTCGTCATCTTCAGATGCTGAAATACCAAGTAAAATAACGAGTAGACAATTTGTATGGGTACTGGAAAATAATGAAATATCTGGAGATGACATTTCTTTGCCTTGTAACTCTGGGTCTAGAGTAGATGAAGCGTTAATCTGAAGTTTTCAGCGATTTTCTCAACTTGTTACGTTTCGCTAGCATTGACGCTCCTGATGCTTCTGGTGATTCTTAGACATCTATATTTTTTTATTTGGCTATTTAAAATAAATTGACGCATACCAAATTATAAACAACAATCAACTTCTGTTGCAATTCTTTTAGTTTTGCTTTATAAGGCTTACAGCAACCAATGAAGTCTTACTTTGTGCTTTAACCGGCTCCTTCGTCACCAGCTCCTTGTATGTGGGTATGTTCTTCTCCGATTCCTTGTGAGTGCTGTGGCTCTGCCCGCTGAGCCCAGCTACTGATGCTGCCGCGCTGGTCGGCTGGAAAATGACAAAGTGCCAAGTAGGTAAATACCAATCGCCGAAACTAGGAGATGCTTAATTCTTATATTTTTCTGTATTATTTAATTTCACTTTAAAAGTCATTTTTTTTCCTATAATAGGAGCAAAATAACTTTTACATCACAATTTGACAGCCAATATCGTGACAGTACAAACACGCACTGGGTCCTTCCAAAGTCCCATTTTTACAAGGAAGAAGGATTCCGGAAAATCCTTCGCGTTCCTCGGGGCAAAATTGTATCTACTCAATATCTTAAAGATAAATAATTTTTGATACGAATAACTCACGTTAGAAGGCACCATGATAATAGTATTATCCTTCTGCTTTTCCTTAACATCTTCTACTTTGAGCCTCGCCTTCTCGTACCGTGTGGTCAGCACCTGCACCAGTTCCTGCACGTCTCTAGCTTCGGCCGTCCATTCTGGCATACTGGGCTCTGGAATGATCTGAAAAAAAAATGCGGGAAACCATTTAATTTATTTAGGGAATTTTGTCAGGACTCGTGTATGAGAATAACACAGATAAATAATTTAAGACTAAGTTACACCGTTTGTAAGTCGTTCAGTTCAGGTCAGAAAGAGACACAAATCAAGAACATACATTTTAAAAAGCTTTAAATAAGAGAATGTTTGACGTGCCAGTCTAATATTCTCTAAATATTCTGGAATCTAAATTTGGAAAAAAAATGGATTTGACAACGGATATCTTACATCCAAAAGCTTGCACAGGTCATAAAGCAGTCTCTTGATCTCTAGCAACAAATTCTCCAGCTCATCCATATTCTTCTCCAACTCCTCGTATATTGCGTTCTCTGCTTCTATCTCTTCCTTCAACGCCGTTATTTGATCTTGGGCTCTGGGGAAAATGATTTAGATCACTGTTTTTCTCGTTATAGTAAAGAGTTGGATGGGTCACAAATTTTTAGTTATATTATTAATGACAGCTTTATGCACCGAGAATAGAGAAGGCTTTTACTCAGGCTGCAAGTGAGGTTCTAGGCTGTACATTGATAACAACTATTTTTTTTAATCAACAACCTTATTCTGGACTACTTAATAAGGACCATTTTCTTTTACTTATTCTATACCGTTGGTACTTTGATGTAGAAGCGTGGGTACAGTAACAGCCCCAATAGTCCCAAGCCACTGAACAGATAAGTACTGATCTATTTCGATAACTGCGGGTCTGATTTGATAGAAGGGCTTAATAGTAAAACAATGATTGACACGAGAAACTCTAGTCTAGGATTGATACACGGAGCTATTCTTTGCAGTTATAATTTTTGTTTACTGGTTCTTTAAAACAAAGAATATTCGGCCTGTTTCATTAAAGCGCCCATAGGAATTAACTTAGCAATATTTCATCTGATATTTTTATTGTACGTGAAAGGAGAAAACCAAACTCCATAGAAACTTGGGCCTGGCGTTACAGAGCTGGAATTTTGCCATAAATTAGAGAACTTAGGAAGATTTCACGAGTCCAATTTTCACGACACTCAACAATGGCCAAATTGGTAAAATCAGACAATGTTTACACTGATTGTTAGTCTTAGCGAAACCTCCTTTTTAAAGTGAAACCTCCTTCTCAAGATCCTTAGTGAAACCTCCTTCAAAACCTGGGACCTGACAAGCGGTGCGCTATAAAGGACGGAGCGCGCTTAGCAACGCTCTCTCTCATGTCTCTCTCTCACACTCTCTGCTGTCGAGATCGCTGGAACATATGGCCGTCTCCTGCGTTGTATTTATTCAACTGTAGCGCTTGCAATCTACCATGATGAGGTTTAGGTACCTACCTACTTACTTAAAAAGCGATAAACTCAGATTAATATTCGTGAAAACTTCAGCAGAAAACTGTTTACTAGATAAGGCCTACTTAGATCAATAATGACATATTTAAACATTGTATTTACTACCAGGGGATTTTTTGATGCTATCTGAAATTACAGTAAACTGAGATTGCAACAATAGGTTTATTAAAATAAAAACTGTATTATTAAGATCGTTCTTTATTAACCACCTTCGTTAGGATTATCGTAATATAATAATACAGGAATTGTGCAGGAGTAAAATTGGTCCATGGTGTGGGCACAGCACCCAACCAATCTTCGAATTTCTATTGTGTTGCAGCGGTCTGTTGCTATTCCACCATTAATGAACTCATGGTACAGTATCCACCAATCGTCAGAAGAGCAATATCCAGATCCGGTTTTCCAGCAAAGGTCAGCAGGAATCCAGGCATCCAATATGCAAGCAAGGGTCAGTCAGAAGGCAATCAGTTTCGGAGTCCAGTATTCGAGCAGAGGTTTAATATTGTAATAAATCTCGAGAATTTGAAAAACACATTCACGCGCTCGAAGATACGAAAAGCGAATGTCACTTATGAAAGCACGATGACAATTATCAGACGTTGACATTGGCATTTGACATTTGCTAGTGTAATCCATGTGAAATAAATGAATCGATGCGTTAAAATCGATTTTTTCTATTATTTATTTCCTTTAATGATTTTTTAATCGTGCTTACATAAACAAGTTATTAGACACCAGATTTTTTATTTTACAATTATTTGAATATAAAAAAAGGAATTACACTAAAATAAAGGCTAAGGCTGATCTATATTTGCCCAAAGAATTAGTATTGCCATACAACACTGGCAATACTAATTCTTATTCTTCTGGGTACGTTTCCCGATTTTAGCAATGATGAAGATGTCTTTTTTGACGCTTTGTAAATAATGTATATTTTTCATTTTATATTGATATAGTTTTAAAAATATAATATCCGCTAAATCGATTATATCCTAGGTACACTCTATTGTTTAATGCTAGTGTTTGCAAATGAAGTTATGTACAATAAAATAAATACTTTAACGGTTTACAAAGGTTGTTTTAAATAGAAAAATAGAATGTACTTTTTTTTAGACTTGGCCATTGTAATTGAGGCTAATATTTAAATGGGTAAACAAAGAAAAATAGTAGAATTTTTTGGTACATATTTCATTCGTGTAACGGCTAGGCCCAGAATCGGGTTTCTCCTTTACTAGTGTATGCGCTTTGGATCAATGCTATTTATTTATGTAAGTAGTTTTATTTCGACTTAATTCCTGTTTTTTCAGGATCCCTCATAAGCTAAAAGACGTATGTTTCTTACTCATCTTTATCCTTGACGGAGGCAAACTTGAAAGCCTCTAATTCAGCCATGAGCGTGGTCTGCGTCTGTTCTAAGCCCAGCTTCTCTTCTTCTGTAGTCTGCTGTAAGTAGTTGAGACGCTGAGATGTCTCGCGTTGAGCTCGGAACCGGTCAAACACTTCTTCTGCGTCCGTCACTCCT